>NC_047092.1:80076932-80791932 GCF_902459505.1 Geotrypetes seraphini | reverse complement strand
CTCAAGATATGTCTACTCCATCTGACTTGTTTTTAAAGGATAATCTTCAGCATCCCATTCTCACAGAAGAAGATAATAAGCTACTCTCTACACCTATTACAACTCAAGACAGCAGATGCATTGAGAGGGATGGCTAAAAAGAAAACTCCGGGACCTGATGGTTTCACCGCTGAATTTTACAGTGCCTTTCAGGATTCTCTAATCACTCATCTTTTGTCATTTTACAACCATCTCATTGATACTGGTCAGGTGTTTGGTACTTTCTCTGAGGCCAGTATCATAGTACTACCTAAACCTGGGAAAGATCCTCTACATTTGGCAAACTACAGACCGTTGTCTTTGATAAATGTTGATGCGAAGGTATATGCCAAGATTCTTGCACTTCGTCTACAAAAGGTGTTACCAAATTTGATTGGGATTGAACAAAATGGGTTCATGCCAGGCAGACTTGCAAGTGACAATGCCAGAATGTTTGTGAATGTGATTCAATGTGCAAATCAGGGTAAAAATCCTCTACTGGCACTTGCTCTTGATGCTGAAAAAGCATTTGATCGCGTGGAATGGGATTTTCTCTTTGATACACTACAATGGTTTGGATTTAGTAATGGATTCATTAATATGATTAAAGTACTATATACTGCTCCCACTACAAATATTAGAATTAATGGCATGACCTCCAACTCATTTCATCCAACTAGGGGCACTAGGCAAGGTTGTCCATTGTCACCATTATTATTCAAATTGGTGCTGGAACCACTACTAATCTCTATACATAATAATCCCAACATCAAAGGAGTTAAAAGAGGTAGTAAGGAAGTGAAATTTTCAGTTTATGCTGATGACGTTCTAATCTATACTACTCCAGACACTTTACCTCAACTGTTATCAACTATTGATGAATATGCCAAAGTATCTGGTTATAAACTAAGCACGTCTAAAACAGAACTTATGCCACTGAATAATTTAGTACTGAAAACGGAATTAGAAGATCTTAACTTTCAATGGTCGCCCTCAAAGATCAAATACTTGGGAATAAACTTTGGCAACTCAGTTGATCGTACGATTAAACTATGTATGACACACATAATGCAAATCCTTAATTCCCTAATTCATCGATAATCGCCGTTGAAGCTTTCTTGGTGGGGAAGATTAGAATCCATCAAAATGATCATAACGCCTAAGATCAATTACACGCTAAGTATGCTACCTTTCTTTCTTCCACAGCACTTTTATAAGAAAATTGATATTATTTTAACTCAATACCTTTGGTGTAAAGGATCTCCGAGGATCGCATTGAAGAAATTAAAAGTTTCCAAAATAGATGGTGGTGTTAACTTCCCTGATTTTTAAGATTATCATTGTGCCTTTTTATTACGTCAAGGTGCCCGTTGGATTCTTAGAGAAGATCTTTCAATTTCAAATACTATTTGGTGCGACTTTGAAGCAGAACGTTATGGACCATACTCTCTCCCTAACTTTACTTTTGTGTTGCTATTCAAATCAGATAAAGAATTTTGCTCTCATCCATGAAAAAAGTATTCCAAGAACTTGAATCCTTATTGCAAGTGAAATGGGCTGATACAATGCACCTACCATTATGGAGAAATGAACATATAAAGATACAGCACAAGTCTGTTTGGAGAAATTGGCAACGTGCTGGCATTTGGCAAGTGAAACACGTGAAGGATGACAATGGTTGGATATCGTACAATACACTTGCTGAACGCTATCATTTATATCCCGGTTGTCATTATCAATGGATTCAGCTCCAGCACTCTCTTCACAAGATGCTCCAAACCAACCAACTGAATAATAACACTCCGGATGTCATTGACCTTTGTGCTTCAGTGACTTAAGAAAGAAGCTTCACAGTGGTATAAAATCATTAGAAAGAAAAAAATCTAAGAGCCTGACGGAACTTGAAAATAGACGGAAAGTGGAATTGGGTGTGGATATTCTGGAGGACACGTGGAGTACCTTTTGGTTGAGACCTTCTAAACTGTGTCGCTGAGCTACTTATTTACAAATGGAGCTTTTTCTACTACATAGAGCCTATTGGACTCCTCAGCGCTTATCTAAAATTAATCCTAAGAATACGGATAACTGCTGGTCCTGTGGAAGATCGGGAGGCTCTCTGCGTCACATGATTTTCGACTGTCCCTTACTTCACAGCTATTGGAATAGAATATGGGATAGACTGGAGTATTGGACTCTCAGACTGCACGAGGGAGACCAAATTCCTGGAGGCCACGAGGGACTGTTTCATGGAACAGCTGGTCACGGAACCAACACGGGGAGATGCCACTCTTGACCTAATCCTCAACGGGCTAGGGGGACCCGCAAAGGAAGTGGCGGTACTAGCATCACTAGGAAACAGCGATCACAACATGATCCAGTGCAGGCTAGAAATTGGATCATCAAAGGTGAAAAGAACCACAACGACAGCACTGAACTTCAAAAAAGGGAATTACAATGCCATGAGGAAACTGGTGCGAAAGAAAATCAAGGGCAACGCAAGGAAGATGGAGTCTGTAGAAAAAGTCTGGTCCCTACTCAAGGGCACAGTGCACTAAGCACAGAGCCTGTACGTCCCCAGGTTCAGGAAATGGTGCAAAAAAAATCGAACAAAAAACCCAGTGTGGATAACAAATGCAGTGAAAAAGGCGATAAGTGACAAGAAAGCATCGTTCAAAAAATGGAAAAAGGACCAAACAAAGGACAACCAAAAGAAGCACAAAGAAAACCAAAGGGAGTGTCACCGAGTGGTTAGGAAAGCAAAAAGAGAATATGAGGAGAGACTGGCGGGGAATCAACAAACTTCAAATCGTTCTTCAGGTACGTGAAGGGGAAGCAACCGGCAAGGGAGGAAGTGGGGCCATTGGATGATGGAGAAAATAAGGGAGTGGTAAAGGAGGAAAAAGAGATAGCTGACAGGTTGAATAAGTTCTTCACGTCAGTCTTCACGAGGGAGGACACATCCAATATTCCGGAACCCGAGGAGATCGTAAATGGGGGTCAGGATGAAAAGCTGGTCCAACTAGAGGTAAGCCAAGAAGATGTCCTCAGGCAGATAGACAGACTAAAGAGTGACAAATCGCCAGATCCGGACGCCATTCACCCAAGGGTACTCAAGGAACTAAGGAACGAAATAGCAGAGCCACTTCGCCAAATATGCAACCTATCCTTAAAAACTGGAGAGATCCCGGAGGACTGGAAAATAGCAAATGTCACGCCCATCTTCAAGAAGGGTTTAAGGGATGACCCGGGAAACTACAAGCCAGTGAGTTTGACTTCGGTCCCGGGAAAGATGATGGAAGCACTGATTAAGAACAGCATCTATGAACACATAGAAAACAATGGGCAGCTAAAGTCAAGTCAGCACGGCTTCTGCAAGGGTAAGTCATGCCTCACAAACTTATTGTACTTCTTTAAGGGGGTAAACAGCCAGGTGGATAAAGGGGAATCCATAGACATCATCTACCTTGACTTCCAAAAAGCCTTCGACAAGGTACCACACGAACGACTGCTTAAGAAGCTGTGGAATCACAGGGTGCAAGGGGAGGTCCACCGATGGATCAAAAACTGATTGGCAGGCAGGAAACAGAGGGTTGGAGTAAAGGGCCATTACTCAGACTGGCAATGGGTCACGAGCGTAGTTCCGCAGGGGTCGGTGCTGGGACCGCTCCTATTCAATATATTTATTAATGACCTGGAGGCGGGAACAAAATGTGAGGTTATTAAAATTGCGGATGACACCAAACTCTACAGCAGGGTTAAAACCACGGAAAACTGCGAAGATCTCCAAAGGGACCTAACGACACTGGAAGAGTGGGCCAAAAAGTGGCAAATGAGCTTTAACATAGAGAAATACAAGGTCATGCATGTAGGGAAAAAGAACCCGATGTTCACCTACAAAATGGGGGGATCACTGCTAGGGGTAAGTAACCTTGAAAGAGACCTGGGAGTAATGGTAGACACAACATTGAAGGTGTCGGCACAGTGCGCCCAGCCTCAAGGAAAGCAAACAAAATGTTGGGTATCATTAAGAAGGGTATCACGACCAGGACGAAGGAAGTCATCCTGCCACTGTATCATGCAATGGTGCGCCCGCATCTGGAGTACTGTGTCCAGTACTGGTCGCCGTACCTCAAGAAGGACATGGAAGTACTTGAGGGAGTCCAGAGAAAAGCAACTAAACTGATAAAGGGTATGGAAAACCTCTCGTATACTGACAGACTAAAACAGCTGGGGCTGTTCTCCCTGGAAAAGCGGAGATTTAGAGGGGACATGATAGAAACCTTCAAGATCCTGAAGGGCATAGAAAAGGTAGACAGGGACAGATTTTTCAGATTATGGGGAACCACAAGTACAAGGGGGCACTCGGAGAAATTGAAAGGGGACAGGTTTAGAACAAACGCTAGGAAGTTCTTTTTCACCCAAAGGGTGGTGGATACATGGAATACGCTTCCGGAGGCTGTGATAGGCCGGAGTACATTACAGGGCTTCAAACAAGGATTGGATAGGTTCCTAGAGGATAAAGGGATTGAGGGGTACAGATAGGAGTAGAATAGGTCATAGAGATAGTCAGGGACCACTGCTCAGGCAATAGGCCTGATGGGCCACCGCGGGAGCGGACCGCTGGGCGTGATGGACCTCTGGTCTGCCTCGGCGGAGGCAACTCTTAAGTTCTTATGATATTTGTGCTATGTTTCACATAGAAAAACCCCTAACTTTCAATATTATTATCCTTGGGGTAGATATTGATCATTTTATTTTATTTTTATTATTTATTTATACAGTTTTATAAAATTTTTCCAAGCATAAACATCTTGTACAGAAAAGTACGATCAAGACACTTCTATTTTAAATTAATTTTCGATTCTGAAAAGTAATTCACTCAAATTATTATAGGAAAAGAATAAAAAATTCAGCTTCCCTTGGTCACACACCAGTCCTCTAAATTAAATTAGATCCAAGATTTAAAGAGTATCATAATTAAATGCAAACAAATATAAAGAAGCACTTTAACTACTACTAAAACAGAGAACTAATTTCCAATAGGAGCTGTTGTTACTTCATTCTCAAGGCGTTTCATTGAGATAAATTTTATCAAATGAGATGGATCTACAAATACATATTTCAACGAACGATATCTAACGACACATTTACATGCGTATCTTAAGAAGAAAAAAACCCCAATTTAATTCACTCCAGGCTTCAGATTCAGGAATTCTCTTCTTCTTTTTTGAGTCTCTCTTGAGACATCTGGAAAAATTTGAATATGGAAACCCAGGAAATCCTTGGATCTATTCTTGAAGTAAAGATTTAGGATCCAGTCCTTGTCTGGAGCCAAAGCCACAGTCAACAGGAAAGTGGCTGGCGTAGCCACTTCTCTGTCCGATTGTTCTAATATAGCTGAAATATCCAATGGATGTTCCTGAGGTTCTTCGACTTTTTCTTTTTGAAGAGTTTGAGCTTTAACAGGAAGGTAATAAGCCCTTGTAAGGGGAGGTAGAGAATTTTCAGGTATCTTAAGAATCTCCAAAAAATATCTTTTTATCATATCTTGAGGGGAAACTGATAAAATTTTAGGAAAATTTACAATCCGCAGGTTATTAGCCCGAGTATTGTTCTCCAAAGCTTCCAATTTCCTCCTCATAATTGTGTTATCTTTAACCAGTTGATCTTGATTTTGTTTAACAGTTATTAATTCTTTATTGGTTTCCTGCTTTAATAAACATCTTGTTTCCTGCTTTAAACATCTTGGTTTCCTGCTTTAAAACATCTTGTTTTAAAGAGTTAATTTCTTCTTTCTGAACTTTTATTTCTGTATCCAGATTTTTTATTTGAGGATTTAAGGTATTCCCCAAATTGACTACCAAATCCCAAAGAGCTTCTAATGTGACTTGTGGGGGTTTGACCACTGAAAATAATTGTGTTTGTGTGGTTAGAATCTGTTCTTGAAGCTGGTTTACCTCAATGAAGCCTTGTCTTCCTTCAGCACTTGGTGTCCCGGTTACAGGCTAAGATGTCCCATTCAGCGAGCCCTCCAACATGCTTGCCTCTCGAGAAGAGAGAACTTCCTGTCCAGCTGCACTCTGATCTCGCGGTGAGCTGGCTGCCTGTGGCTGTGGCTGTGGCTGGTAAGGTGGCATCCATTCGTCAGGGCTCAAAGAGATGTCGGGCCCTAAGGAATTCGCCGCAGTGATACTCTCCAGCGGCGTTCCCAGCGGTAATATCCCTGGCGATCCTTGTTCTCATTGCAGTCGCCGTATAAAATCATCAATTGTAGCCGACGGGGGTATCGAGCATCGGGAGGCAACACCAGCGCTTTTTCCCCTTCTTTTCGGCATTTCTTATCGAAGGTGAGAGCAAAGTTGCAGGCGTCTGAGCAGCAGTTAGTAAGTTGCGGCCATCTTGGATCGATATTGATCATTTTAATCTAACTAAAGATGAACATTTCTTATTACACTTGCTTACTATGGTTGCTATCAAAATAATTTTATCGAATTGGAAAAATTTGACAGCGGCAGCGTATGGTAATTGGTGGAACACAGTTTGCCTTTTGGCCAAATATGAGCGCATCGCTGCCGATAGATCCCATAATATAAGTAGATTTGAGAAACTTTGGGCTCCACTGTTGGAATACTCCATCTAAATGATAGCTATGTCTGAATTAACGCATTTTCCCTATTAGACACTTTTAAATACATCTGACTGAACTGCTTGTTATTCTACTTATATTCTTTTGCATGGAGTACATGCTCATCCAGGTTAGACTACCTACGCTACTATTTCACTCATGGTTATGTTTACAAAACCAATTACAATTATGTTTTACAGTTTACCATGTTGCTAACTAAGCTAGTATTTTGCCTTTCCTTTTGTAGTTCACTATCTTTAATTATTTTAATTTTTGTTTGTTTTTTTTCATTTTTTCCATTTGTTGTACTTTTGCATATCTTTTATAGTATATTTTATGCTTTGTGATTAATATTATTTCTTATTTTAATTATTTTCTGTACCACTGGATGTTTTTGTACCATTTTCCATTAGATTGCGATTGTTCAATAATTTCTCAACTTGGAGATTTTTCTAACCTTTATTTTCTGCATCCTGTGTATATCCCTTTTGTTCTGTTTCTCGTTTTTTGAATACCAATAAAAATTTCATGATCTGAAAAAAAAAATGGGTAAAGCAATTTGGCCCTGCTGCCCCCTCTCCCCCCGAAGAAAAAGGCAGGAGGAATGTAGACTCCCTTCTGCCATTGGTGCTTGCCTCACAGCGGGCCAGTCCTGGAAATAAATAAATAAATAAACTTCCCGATGCTGCCTGCCCCCCCCTCCCCATCCACGTGAATATGGCAGGAGGGATGCCAACTCCCTCCTGCCGTTGCAACCCCCCCCCCCCACTCCATCAGCCTGGCCCAGCCCAGGCCCTCCCCCCTCACCGTACCTTTCAAAGTTGGGAGAGGAGCGGTGCTCAGTCCCTCCTGTTCCGTAGGGCTCCTCCATGCGAATGCGGTCCATAGGCCCCGCCCCGGTACATCATGTGAACCTCCTTATGATTTTCTTTCATTGATTTTTCAATTAATTTTATGATTTTTATTCATAATTTTAAATTATTTTGTGATTTTTTTTTTTTTAATTATATTTTTATAACCTTACAAATATAACGCCTGAGAGCTAAACCCTTTAGGCTTAGCAGACTTGCTATTTTGAACAGCATTGCAGAGTCAAGAAGAAGGTTTTCAGAATTGCAGTGGAAAGAGATAAGTGTTTCAGCTTAAGGTTTTTGTGTACATTTCTTGTCAACACATACCCGACTGCAGTTCTAGTGCACTAGCAGGAGATGATTTTATGGTCACTCCTGAATATTGCTATTAGGCCCATTTAAGCCAGTGAAATTTAGAGTGGTAGGGTTTAGCTCTCAGGCGTTTTATTTGTAAGGTTACTTTAAAATATAATCAAGAATCACAAAGTAATTTAAAATTATGAATAAAAATCATAAAATTAATTGAAAACACAAAGAAAATCATAAGGAGGAGGAGGTTTTTAAGCCAATGAGGTAGCTCTAAAAACATAGCCTGTTTGAAAGCTGATGAGCAACGGCAGGCAGGAGTCTGAAACTTTTTCCTCCTTGTTTTATGAGATCGTTTGAGCTAAACAGAAATTTAAACATAAAGTTAATACCTTTTTAGTGGGGAACAAGTGAATATATATCAAGGGTTTTTGGATTATTGAACCACACTATTTACCCTTCTCCATTTAAACCTACTCTTTGTTTTCTGTCTTTCAACCAATTTTTAATCCATAGGACATTACCTCCTATCCCATTACTTTATAATTTCCTCAGAAGTCTTTCATGAGGTACTTTGTCAGATGTCTTTTGAAAATCCAAATACACAATATCAACTGGTTCACCTTTATCCACATGTTCATTCATCCCTTCAAAGAAATGAAGTAGATTGGTGAGGCAAGATTTCCCTTGACTAAACTATGTTGGCTTTTTCTCATTAATCCATGCTTACGTATATGTTTTGTCATTTTGTTCTTTATAATAGTCTCTACTATTTTGCCTGTCACCAACATCAGGTTCACCGGACTATAATTTCCTGGATCATCTCTGAAACCCTTTTTAAAAATCAGTGTCATATTGGCTATCCCCCCAGTCTTACGGTACTATGCTGGATTTTAAGAAAAATTACAAAATTGCTCTGCAAGTTTGTTTTTCAATTCTATCAGCATTCTGGGATATATACCATCTAGTCCAGGTGATTTGCTACTGTTCAATTTGTCAAACTGATCCATTACATCATTCAGTGTTACAGAGATTTATTTGAGTTTTTCTGATTCATCAGGATTGAATACCATTTCTGGCACTGGTAACTCCCCCAAATATGTAAAGAATTAATTTAATCTCTCCACTATTGCCTTGTCTTCCCTGAGAGCCCCTTATATCATTCTAGTGATCCAACCAGTTTTCTTTCCACCTTCTTGCTTTTAATATACCTACAAAAGTTTTTACTAGGTGTTCTTGCTTCCAAAGCAATCTTCTTTTCAAGTCTCTCTTCGCCTTTCTTATAGTGTCTTACATTTGACTTGACATTCTTTTAGTTCTAATAAGTTTCCTTCACATCAGTCGTTAACCACGCCGACTGCCATCTTCCTTCTTATTTTTTTTAATACATGGAATATACTGTATGTAATCTGGTCTTCCAGGATGGTATTTTTGAATAACATCCACATCTGATGTATATTTTTTACCATTGCAGCTGTACAGTTTCTTTTTTACTATTCTCATGTTATCATAATCTCTTTTTTAAAAAAAAAGTGCTGTTGTATTGGATTTCTTGTGCAAACTTATTTCAGGGATTATATCAAATCTGATGATGTTATGATCATTGTTATCAAATGGCCCCAACACCATTACCTCCTGCACCAATTCATGCGCTCCACTAAGAACTAGATCCATTATAATAGGGATGATTATCGATGTTTAGAGACACGATCTTTTCTATCACGGCCCACCAAATCTGGAATTCGCTCCCAACTAATATAAGGGAAGAATAATTACTTGGTAAGTTTAAAAGTCTCCTGAAAAGCTGGCTTTTTAAGGATGCTTTTAACTGAGTTATGCTTATTTTATATCCCCAGGATACTCGTTAGAATAACAGTAAGGTCGATAAGCGAAAATTGAGCGGGTAACCTTTCCCCCCATCCTTTTGTTTCATTACCTTGCCCTTTTTGATTTGATTTACAAATTGTATTTAATCCTTTTTTCATTTTTCCATTTTGTGTTTGTCTGGTACACAGATGTGTGAATTGTCTTGTTTGAGTAATGTGTTTTGTTTTGTTTTTACCCCAATTTTACTAGTACAGTGTTACCTCGGTTTACCAGTGCACTGGTTTGCAAGTGTTTTTGCAAGACGAGCAAAACATTTGCAAACTTGGTGCCTCGTAAACCGAGCTTGCCTCGCTGTATGAGCACCCCCCCCCCATCGATCCGGCATCCCCCTCCAGCGATTCGGCATCCCTCCCCCGCTCACGTCTGCCCCCCCCCCCCCCCCCCCGCGATCCTACATCCCCCCTGAGCACGGCAATGACATCCCTTACCCTGACTGGGCACCAGTGCCGGTGCTCGAAGATCCTCCCTCTTCTGGCGCGGCCTGGTCTGGGCGGTGCGTCGGAGATCCTCCCTCTTCTGGGCTGGGCCGGGCTGGACTGGCTTTGAGCATTTGCGCATGCTCAAAGCCTTCTGGTCTCGCTCTCTCTGAGATTCTCAGATTCATAATCTTGGAGAGAGCGAGACCAGAAGGCTTTGAGCATGTGCAAATGCTCAAAGCCAGTCCAGCCCGGCCCAGCCCAGAAGAGGGAGGATCTTCGGGCACCGGCACTGGTGCCCAGTCGGGGTAAGGGATGTCATTGCCGTGCTCGGGGGGGAGGATGTAGGATCGCGATGGAGGGGGGCAATGCGAGCGGGGGGGAGGATGCCGGTTCGCAGGGGGGATGCCGGATCGCGGGGAGGGGTATGGAGCAGCGTCGGTGGCCTCAAGGGGGGGAATGGAGCAGCGCCGGTAGCCTTGGGGGGTGGGGGAGGAGGTGGAACCAATCAAAGCGAGTTTCCCTTACTTCCTATGGGGAAACTTGCTTTGATATACGAGCAATTTGGTTTACGAGCATGCTTCTGGAACAAATTATGCTCGTAAACCAAGGTTCCACTGTACTTGTAAATCGCATTGAATTAAGATTTACATCCAATAAATTCTTTCTGTTTGTTTTTGAAGAAAAGCCTGAATAACCACATTTTATCACTGTTAATATCATCAAAAACAAACAAAGAATTTCTTGGATGTAAAATGGACACCTGGAATGTGCTTCCAGAGAACGTTATAAGGCAGAGTGTACGGTACTGGGATTTAAGAAAGGATTGGACAATTTCCTGCTGGAAAAGGGAATAGAAGGGTATAAATAGAGGATTACTGCACAGGTCCTGGACCTATTGGGCCGCCACATGAGTGGACTGCTGAGCAAGATGGACCTCAGCCCTGACCCAGCAGAAGCATTGCTTATGTTCTTATGTAAATCTATTTAGAATTGGCTCAACAGTTGGCATAGATAATTTGAAAGCTTTAAAATAGCCTGCTCTGTATTTAAGGAAACCTAGTCTATTGTGGCCTGTATTACAATCTCACTATTGGGATGCTCTGTCTTCCCTTTAAAAAAAAAAAATATTTAGAATTTATTGAACACAAAACAAAACCACAACATTCAGAAACAGAGCCCAAGTAGAAAACAAGTGATGAGAGTCTATCGCGTTGTTCTTTGCGCAGACCATAAAGACTCAAAACAGACTGCAACTAGCCCCAACCGTCTCCCAACCTACCCCGAGAACAAAAATGCCAAAAGTTCAGGAGAGGGCTCTATGGGATAAATTGTTCTGTCTTCCCTTTTATGATAATATCTTTTAAGGATACCTTGTCCCGAACCATGATTTTGAGCGACTTGTCAGCCTTCCCCCATTTCTAGTTTAAAAGCTGCTCAATCTCCTTTTTCAATGTTGATGCAAGAAGTCTCTCCAGGAGGACACCTTCAAATCAACCTCTTCAGACAATATGGAATACAGTCAAACCTTGGTTTGCGAGCATAATTCGTTCCAGAAGCATGCTTGTAATCCAAAGCACTCGTATATCAAAGCACATTTCCCCATAGGAAATAGTGGAAGCTCAGATAATTCGTTTCACAACCCCAAAACTTGAATACAGTATTATACGTACTCGAATTGCAAGACTTCACTCAGTTGTGATGATGTGACGTGTGTATACCGTATGTACTTGTATTGCAAGAACTCGCTCATTTAGAACAGTCACTACACTCCTACAGCATCAGAGAGAGAAGACCCATCGGCTCAGTTGTAATGATGTGACGTGTGTATACTGTATGTACTCATATTGCAAGATTTTGCTCATTTAGAACAGTCACTACACTCCCACAGCATCAGAGAGAAAAGAGACATCGGCTCAGTTGTGATGTGTGTATACTGTATGTACTTGTATTGCAAGACATTGCTTGTATATCAAGTTAAAATTTAATCAAATATTTTGCTTGTTTTGCAAAACACTTGAAAACCAAGTTACTTGCAATCCAAGGTTTTACTGTATTCTGAATACTTTAGATCTGCTAATGCACTAAATTGTCATTCAGATTGAACATAAGAATTGCCGCTGGTGGGTCAGACCAGTGGTCCATCGTGCCCAGCAGTCCGCTCCCGCGGCGGCCTTTAGGTCAAAGACCAGTGCCCTAACTGAGTCTAGCCTCACCTGTGTACGTTCAGGTTCTGCAGGAACTTGTCTAAGAACATAAGAACATAAGAAGTTGCCTCCGCTGAGGCAGAGCAGAGGTCCATCTCGCCCAGCGGTCCGCTCTCGCGGCGGCCCATCAGGCCCACTGCCTGAACAGTGGTCTCTGACTAATTTTACAAATTACTTCTAATCCTATCCCTCTAACCTTACCTCTACTCCTATCTGTACCCCTCAATCCCTTTGTCCTCCAGGTACCTGTCCAGACCCTCTTTGAAGCCCTATAGCGTGCTTCTGCTTATCACATCCTCCGGTAGCGCGTTCCATGTATCCACCACCCTCTGGGTGAAAAAGAACTTCCTGGCATTTGTTCTAAACCTTTCCCCTCTCAATTTCTCTGAGTGCCCCCTTGTACTTGTGGTTCCCCATAGTTTGAAAAATCTGTCCCTGTCCACTTTTTCTATGCCCTTCATGATCTTGAAGGTTTCTATCATGTCTCCTCTGAGTTGTCGCTTTTCCAGCAAGAAAAGCCCCAGCTTTTTCAGTCTGTCAGTATATGAGAGGTTCCCCATACCCTTTATCAGCTTAGTTGCTCTTCTTTGGACTCTCTCAAGTTCCGCCATCTCCTTCTTGAGGTACGGCGACCAGTACTGGACACAGTACTCAAGGTGTGGACGCACCAATGCACGATACAGTGGCAGGATGACTTCCTTCGTTCTGGTCGTGATACCTTTCTTAATGATACCCAACATTCTGTTTGCTTTCCTTGAGGCTGTGGCACACTGCGCCGACGCCTTCAATGTTGTGTCTACCATCACTCCCAGGTCTCTTTCAAGGTTGCTCACCCCTAGCGGTGATCCCCCCATCTTGTAAGTGAACATTGGGTTCTTTTTCCCAACATGCATGACCTTGCATTTCCCTATGTTGAAGCTCATCTGCCACTTTTTGGCCCACTCTTCCAGCGTTGTCAGATCTTTTTGGAGGTCTTCGCAGTCCTCCTTGCTTTCAACCCTGCTGTATAATTTGGTGTCATCCGCAAATTTAATAACCTCACATTTTGTTCCCGCCTCCAGGTCGTTAATAAATATGTTGAACAGAAGCGGTCCCAGCACCGACCCCTGTGGAACTCCGCTCGTGACCCATTTCCAATCTGAGTAATGGCCCTTTACTCCAACCCTCTGTTTCCTGTCCGCCAGCCAGTTTTTGATCCATCGGTGGACCACCCCTTGCACCCCGTGGTTCCATAGCTTCCTTAGCAGTCTTTCGTGTGGTACCTTGTCAAAGGCTTTTTGGAAATCAAGGTAAATGATGTCTATGGATTCCCCTTTTTCCACCTGGCTGTTTACCCCCTCAAAGAAGTATAATAAGTTCGTGAGGCATGACCTGCCCTTGAAGAAGCCATGCTGGCTCGACTTTAGCTGCCCATTGTTTTCGATGTGTTCCCAAATGCTGTCTTTAATCAGCGTTTCCATCATCTTTCCCGGGACCGATGTCAAGCTCACCGGCCTGTAGTTTCCCGGGTCTCCCTTTGAGCCTTTCTTGAAGATGGGTGTGACATTTGCTATTTTCCAGTCCTCCGGAATCTCTCCAGTTTTTAAGGATAGGTTGCATATCTGTCAAAGTGGCTCAGCTATTTCGTTCCTTAGTTCCTTGAGTACCCTTGGGTGAATGCCATCCGGACCTGGCGATTTGTCACTCTTTAGCCTGTCTATCTGCCTGAGGACATCCACCTTGCTCACCTCTAGTTGGACCAGATTTTCATCCTGATCTCCTTTTACGATCTCTTCAGGTTCCAGAATGTTGGTTGTGTCCTCCCTTGTGAAAACTGACGTGAAGAACTCATTTAACCTGTCCGCTATCTCCTTTTCCTCTTTTACCACTCCCTTTCTGTCTCCATCATCCAAGGGTCCCACTTCCTCCCTAGCTGGTTGCTTCCCCCTGACGTACCTGAAGAATGATTTGAAGTTTGTTGCTTCCCCTGCCAGTTTCTCTTCATATTCTCTTTTTGCTTTCCTAACCACTCGGTGACACTCCTTTTGGTTGTCCTCTGTCTGGTCTTTTTTCCATTTTTTGAATGATGCCTTCTTATCACTTATCGCCTTTTTCACTGCATTTGTTATCCACACTGGGTTTTTTGTTCTATTTTTTTTTTGCACCCCTTCCTGAACTTCGTGCTTCGTGCACCGTGCCCTTGAGTAGGGTCCTGGCTTTTTCTACGGACTCCATCTTCCTTGCGGTATCGTTGAGTTTCTTTCCCACCATTTTTCTCATGGCATCATAATTCCCTTTTTTGAAGTTGAGTGCTGTCGTTGTGGTTCTTTTCACCTTTGATGATCCAATCTCTAGCCTGTACTGGATCGTGTTGTGATCGCTGTTTCCTAGTGGGGCTAGTACTGCCACCTCCTTAGCGGGTTCCCATAGTCTGTTGAAGGGTAGGTCAAGAGTGGCATCTCCCTGTGTAGGTTCCGTGACCAGCTGTTCCATGAAACAGTCCCTTGTGACCTCCATGAATTTGGTCTCCCTCATACAGTTCGAGTGCCCGATGTTCCAGTCTATTCCCGGGTGGTTGAAGTCCCCCGTCTAACTGTATCTTGAATCCCTGGAGGGTGTTTTCCCTTATAACGGCCTCCAGAAGAGCGTTCCAGATTTCTACCACTCTCTGGGTGAAGAAGAACTTCCTTACGTTTGTACGGGATCTATCCCCTTTTAAACCTTAGATAGTGCCCTCTCGTTCTCTCCACCTTGGAGTGGGTGAACAGCCTGTCTTTATCTACTAAGTCTATTCCCTTCATTATCTTGAATGTTTTGATCATGTTCCCTCTCAGTCTCCTCTTTTCAAGGGAGAAGAGGCCCAGTTTCTCTAATCTCTCACTGTACGGCAACTCCCTCAGCCCCTTAACCATTTTAGTCGCTCTTCTCTGGACCCTTTCGAGTAGTACTGTGTCCTTCTTCATGTACGGCCACCAGTGCTGGATGCAGTATTCCAAGTGTACTATGGCCTGGTACAGCAGCATGATAACTTTCTCCAATCTGTTTGTGATCCCCTTCGTAATCTTCCCTAGCATTCTGTTCGCCCTTTTTGCCGCCGCCGCACATTGCGCGGACGGCTTCATTAACTTGTCTACCAGTACTCCCAAGTCTTTTTCCTGAGGGGTCTCTCCTAGTACTACACTGGACATCCTGTATTTGTGAATAAGATTTTTGTTACCGATATGCATCACCTTACACTTATCCACGTAAAATCTCATTTGCCATGTCGCAGCCCATTTCTTGAGCGTGTTTATGTCTTGTTGCAGGTCTTCGCAATCCTTCTGCGTCTTCACTACTCTGAATAACTTCGTATTGTCTGCAAATTTAATCACCTCGCTCGTCGTACCAATTTTCAGGTCATTTATAAATATGTTGAAGAGCATAGGCCCAAGTACCAAACCCTGTGGCACTCCACTCGTGACGCTTTTCCAGTCCGAGTATTGGCCATTTACCCCCACTCTGTTTCCTATCCGCTCAACAGTTTTTAATCCACGCAAGTATTTCACCCTCGATTCCATGGCTCGCAATTTTTTGAAGTAGTCGTTCATGAGGAACCTTGTCGAATGCCCTCTGAAAATCCAGACATACAATGTCGACAGGGTCACCCTTGTCTATCTGCCTGTTTACTCCCTCAAAGAAATGCAGCAAGTTCGTCAAGCAAAATCTTCCTTTGCTGAAGCTGTGCTGGCTGGTCCTCATCAGATTGTGTCTGTCAAGGTGATCAATGATGCGGTCCTTTATCAGCACCTCTACCATCTTTCCCGGTATCGAGGTCAGACTCACCGGTCTGTAGTTTTCCAGATCTCCCTTTGAATCTTTCTTGAAGATCGGCATAACATTCATCACTTTCCAGTCTTCCGGAATCCTTCCCGTTTTGATCGACAGATTGGCTATTAGTTGGAGCAGTTCAGCTATAATCCCTTTCAGTTCCTTGATTATCCTTGGATGGATGTCATCTGGTTACAGAGATTTATCGTTTTTAAGCATATCAATCTGCCTGCATACCTCTTCTAGAATGACCGTTAACCCTGTCAGTTTCCCATCTTCGTTTCCTGCATATAGCCTGTCTGCTTCTGGTATGTTGTGTATATCCTCTTTGGTAAATACAGACGCAAAAAAATGTGTTAAGTTTGTCGGTGATGGCCTTGTCCTCCTTTAGCACTCCCTTTATTCCATGGTCATTCAAGGTCCTTTGCGGGTCATTTCCCCTTAATATATCAAAAGAACGGCTTAAAGTTTTTTGCCTCCTTGGCTTTTTTTCCTCGTAGTCTCTTTTGGCCCCTCTTATCACCTTATGGCACATGCTTTGTTGTTTTTGCTTTTTCCAGTTTTCGTCCATTTTTGACCTTTTCCATTCTTTAAACGAAATCTTCTTGTCTATGATCAATTCCTTCAATGCTACAGTGAGCGAAGACGGTTTCTTGTTCTTTTTCCTCTTGGATCCCTTGTTGATAAGCAGTATATATAGATTTTGCGCCTCTGTGACTGTATCCTTAAAAAGTGACCATGCTTGCCCCAGTGTTTTTACAGTGCTTATCCTCTTGTTAATATGCTTCCTCACCATGAGTCTCACCCAGTGTTCCCTCTAAGCGGGCGGGTGTTGTGAGCAAACTTTTTTCACTGTGAGCTAAAAATATCGGGCGCCAGCAAGTTATGAGCCAAATAAATATGTTGTCAAAGTTGCTGATACATGAGGACGAGGTATTCAAAGGAATTTTAGGCCTACACGCTAAATTAAATAACGTTAAATAATATTTTTAAGAACACAGAAATTGTAGGGATGAAATGATATCTTAATAAATGTTTTACAACAAATGTAGTTATGTCTGTTACATCCATATGTGTAAACTGTAAATTAAAAACAGTCCAGAAGACAATACGTTTGATGCTTTCAATTTCTAGACCAGTGTTTTTCAACCTTTTTTGGGCAAAGGCACACTTGTTTCATGAAAAAAATCACGAGGCACACCACCATTAGAAAATGTTAAAAAATTTAACTCTCTGCCTATATTGACTATATATAAAGTAATTCTCTTGAATAGGAATCAAATAAACACAAAGAAAGTATTTTATAATTACTTTATTATGAAATAAAAATTATAAAAATTATAAAATACTTTATTCAGTGCGAAACCTGGGCCTGTTTGGCTGAACACAAAGCTGATATTCTGGCTGGAATGGAAGAAAGACACACACGTAGCTCTTCGTCAACAGCTCTCAGTCTCTCTCTGTATTTGGTTTTTATAGCATACAAAAATAGACAAATATACCCTCCATCCTTTTTATTAAACCACAATAGCAGTTTTTAGCGCAGGGAGCTGCGCTGAATGCCCAGCACTGCTCTTGACGCTCATAGGCTCCCTGCGCTAAAAACCACTATTGCGGTTTAGTAAAAGGGGACCATATTGTAAAATATAGACAGCAGATATAAATTCAGAACTGTGCATAGTAAGTGAAGGGAAGTTTTCATCTCTGGGAATTTACCCAGTTAACTATTAAGTTATTTGGGCAAATTCCTTTGAAAACTGTGGTAATACTGCCTCCACTTTGCTAAATTTAAAATAAAATCATTTTTCCTACCTTATCTGGTGATTTCTGGTTGCACTTTCTTCTTCTGACTGTGCATCCAATCTTTCTTCCCTTCTATCAGCCTGTATGCTTTCTCTCCTCCACACCTCATTCCCTCCCCCAACTTTTTCTTCCTCTCTCCCTGACCTTTCTTTCTTTTTTTCTGTTTCTCTTCTTTCCTTCTGTTTCCCTGCCTGCCCCCTTTCTTTCTTTCTCCCAGCCTCCTGTCCAGCAGTAACTCTCTTCCCTTCCTCCCCTCCCAGCAGCATCTCTCCGTCTCCCTCTCCAGTAGCAGCTGTCCCTTTTTTTTCCTTGCCCAGCAGCTTCCCAGATTCCTTTCCCTCCTCCCCTCCCAGAAGCATCTCTCCTTCTTCTCCCTCTCCAGTAGCAGCTGTCCTTTTTTTTCCTGGCCCAGCAGCTTCCCAGATTCCTTTCCCTCCTCCCCTCCCAGATGCATCTCTCCTTCTCCTTCTCCCTCTCCAGTAGCAGCTGTCCCTTTTTTTTCCTGGCCCAGCAGCTTCCCAGATTCCTTTCCCTCCTCCCCTCCCAGATGCATCTCTCCTTCTCCTTCTCCCTCTCCAGTAGCAGCTGTCCCTTTTTTTTCCTGGCCCAGCAGCTTCCCAGATTCCTTTCCCTCCTCCCCTCCCAGAAGCATCTCTCCTTCTCCCTTTCCAGTAGCAGCTGTCCCTTTTTTCCCCTGCCCAGCAGCTTCCCAGACTGATAGTGGTTTTCTCCCCTCACAGCAGCTCTTCTTACTTCCCAGCACAGCGATTCACGAAGGCAGCCTCGGGTCCTTTGTTGTGTCGCGCCGCCTCTGAGGAAAGAGGAAGTTGCATCATTAGAGGCAGCCGCGACTCAGCAAAAGCCCCGAGGCTGCCTTCGTGAATCGCTGCGCTGGGAAGTAAAGGAGAGCTGCAGAGAGGGGAGAAAGCCACTGTCGGAGGCTCCCCAAGATCTCTCCGGCCCAGCGCACGCTTCCGATGCTGATCTTGCAGAAGTTCAAATGAGTCAATCTTGCCGGTCCTGCGCTGTGACGAGAAACTTGTGCGCTGCGACCTAATATTTTGTGCGCCAGCGCACGCCAGCGCAGCTTAGCGGGAACACTGTCACCCCTTCGTAATTCCCTATTCAGAAGTTCAGATTTGTAGCCGTCATTCTGGATCGATGTTTTGCTCCTGTGTCCAGGTTGAAGCAGATCATATTGTGATCACTCTTTCCCAGCATCCCTTCTACTTCTATACCTTGCGCCGGTCCTCGTAGCCCATTTAGAATTAAGTCCAGAATTGCATTTCCTCTCTTATTTTCCTTGACAAGTTGTTCCAGGAAGCAATTGCCTACAACATAGAGGAAGTTAGTCTCCTTACCACAGCTGGAGGTGTCTAGGTTCCAGTCTATCCCCAGATAATTGAAGTCTCCCATGATAACTGCGCTGCCTCCCTTGCAGTTGCGCTTAATGTCATCCATCATTTCTCCATCAGTGTCTTCGGACTGCTCTGGGTGGTCAGTAGTAGATGCTGATCTTCGTTTCCGTTCCATTTGTTCCCAGAATTTTGGCCCATAGAGACTCTACCTTATTTTTCGATTCTGGCGTGTTCTCTCCAGTAGACTCAATTCCCTCTTTGATGTATAGGGCAATACCCCCACCTTTTTGTCCTACTCTGTCTCTGCAGTATAGCTTGTATCCCAGTAGCACAGTGTCCCAGATGTTTTCCTCATTCCACTATGTTTCCGTGATGCTGATGACGTCAAGGTTATCCTTTTGTGCCATAGCTTCCAATTCCCCCATTTTATTCCTTAGGCTCCTTGCATTCGTGTTCATACACTTAAGTGTGCGGCCTGTTACTTTCATGCATTTCCTTCCCCTTTCGATCCGTCAGGATTTCTGTCTTGCCTGTGATCCGGTGAGTCTTCCTCACATTCTTCCTGCATGGTATCCTCCGGGTAAACCGCTTCCCGAACCATCGACTCTTGGTCTACTGTCAGCTTTCCCCTTCTTCCTAGTTTAAAAACTTCTCAATTTCCCACTTGATGTTGCTGATAATTAGATTACTATGTATAGTGTCAACAAGCAGGAAAATATGGGATTGCTCTTCCTGTATCAATAAGCAGTCAGGATATGGTGTTGGGCATCCAACTGTGGCACTGTGATCAAAGCCACTTACTTGGCAGGGAAGAGCATAGTCTGGTGGACAGACTGAGCAGGGTCATGCATCTAGACTTAGAAACATGAAGGAAGATAAAGACCAATTGACCTATCTGGTCTGCCCATCCACAGCATCCACTATCTCCTCCTCTCCCTAAGAAATCCCATGTGCTTGACTCGAGCTTTCTTGAACTTTAGACAGAGTTTTTGTCTCCAGTACCTCTACTGGGAGGCCTATTCAATGCATTTACCACACTTTCTGTAAAAAAGTATGTCATTAGATTACTCATGAGCCTACCTTAACTTCATCCTATGCCCCCTCATTCTGGAGCTTCCTTTCAAATGAAAGAGATTTGCCTCATGCACATTTATCATATAGGTATTTAAAATCTCTATCATATCTACTTTCTCCTGCCTCTGCTCCAAAGTATACATATTGAGATTTATAAGTCTGTCCCCATACGTCTTATGATGACCACCGACCATTTTAGTAGCCTTCCTCTGGACTGACTCCTTCCTGTTTATAACTTTTTGAAGGTGCAGTCTCTAGAATTGTACACAATATTTTAAATGAGGTCTCACCAGATTCTTATACAGGTGCTTCAATACCTCGTTTTTCCAACTGGCCATACCTCTCCCTATTCACCCTAGCATCCTTCTTGCTTTCCCTCTTGCCTTTTCAATCTGTTTGGCCACCTTTAGATAATCACATACTATCACACCCAAGTCCCGCTCCTCTTTCATGCACAAAAGTTCTTCAGCCCCTAAACTATATTGTTTCTTCAGGTTTTTACATCCCAAATACATGACCTTGCATTTCTTAGCAGTCAAATTTCAGACTATTCTTCAAGCTTTGCTAGCTCTATCCTTATGTTATTCACACCATAAGGGGTGTCTACTCTGTTGCAGATTTTGTTATCATCTGCAAAGTGGCAAATCTTATCTGATAGCTCTAAAGCAATATCGCTTAAAAAATGTTAAAAAGAACAGGCCAAAGAACCGAACCTTGAGACACACCACTGGTAAACATCCCTTTCCTCAGAGCGATCTACATTGACCACTACCCTCTGTTGCCTTCCATTCAACCAGTTCCTGACCCAATTGGTCACTTTGTGTCCCATCCTGAGGGCACTCAGTTTATTTTTTAGACACCTTTGTGGAACACTGTCAAAGGCTTTGCTAAAATCTAAATACACCACATCTAGCACATTCCCTCTATCTAATTCTCTGGTCATCCAGTCAAAAAATTTGATCTGTTTGTCTGACGAGACCTGCCTCTATTGAATACATGTTGCCTTGGGTCTTGTGATCCACTGGATTCCAGAAACGTTTTAAAAGTGTTTCCATTAATTTACTTTCCACAGAAGTCAGACTAATCAGCCTGTAATTCCCTACTTCTTCCTTACTTGCACTTTTGTGGAGAGGGACCGCATCCAACCTTCTCCATTCCTCTGATATCACACCCAATTCTAGAGAAGCATTGAAAATGACTGCCAGCAGAGCCACCAGAACTTCCCTAAATTCCTTCAGTACCCTTGGATGTACACCATCCGGCCTCATCACTTTGTCCTTCTTTAGTTTACCTAGCTCCTCACAAACACAGTCCTCTGAAAATCGATCAAGGGGTCTACCTTACCTCCATCCCTACTTGCATTTGTCTTCTGCGGTCCCGCTCCTGGCACTTCAACTGTGAACACAAAACAGAAATATTTGTTAAGTAATTCAGCTTTTGTCATCTTCTACATATTTTTCACCTTTGAGTCTCACAATGCCACTTTTATGCTTCTTCCTATCGCTAATATACCTAAAAAATATCTTGTCCCCCTGTTATACTGTGTTGGCTGTTTTTTCTTCCATTTACATATTTGCTTTCTTGACTACTTGACCCCAGATGTTTTAGCCTGTCTTCCTCTTTCTGCAATATTTTGTAGTTTATGAACATAAGAATTGCTGCTGCTAGGTCAGACTAGTGGTCCATCGTGCACAGCAGTCTGCTCCCATGGCGGTCCGTAGGTCAAAGCCAGTGCCCTGAGTCTAGCCTTACCTGCATACGTTCTGGTTCAGCAGGAACTTATCTAACTTTGTCTTGAATCCCTGGAGGATGTTTTTCCCTATAACAGCCTCCGGAAGAGCGTTCCAGTTTTCTACCACTCTCTGGGTGAAGAAGAGCTTCCTTACGTTTGTATGGAATCTATCTCCTTTTAATTTTAGAGAGTGCCATCTCTTTCTCTCCACCTTGGAGAGGGTGAACAATCTGTCTTTCTCTATTAAGTCTATTCCCTTCATTATTTTGAACGTTTTGATCATGTCCCCTCTTATTCTCCTCTTTTCAAGGGAGAAGAGGCCCAGTTTCTCTAACTTCTCACTGTATGGCAACTCCTACTGCCTCTTAACCATTTTGGTCACTCTTCTCTTGATCCTTTCGAGTAGTACTGTGTCCTTCTTCATGTACGGTGACCAGTGCTGAACGCAGTACTCCAGGTGAGGGCGTACCATGGCTCAGTACAGCGGCATGATAACCCTCTCTGATCTGTTCGTGATCCCATTCTTAATCATTCCCAGCATTCTGTTTGCCCTTTTTGCCACCTCCACACATTGCGCAGATGGCTTCATCGACTTGTCAACCAGTACTCCCAAGTCTCTTTCCTGGGTGGTCTTTCCAAGTACCGCACTGGACATCCTGTATTCGTGTATAAGATTTTTGTTACCGACATGCATCACCTTACACTTATCCATGTTAAACCTTATTTGCCATGTCGCGGCTCATTTCTTGAGTGTGTTTATGTCACGTTGCAGGTCTTCACAATCCTCCCGCATCTTCACTACTCTGAATAACTTTGTATCGTCTGCAAATTTAATCACCTCACTTGTACCAATTTCCAGGTTGTTTATAAATATGTTGAAGAGCACGGGTCCGAGCACTGAACCCTGTGTACTCCACTCATGACTCTTTTCAGTCCGAGTATTGTTCATTTAACCCCACTCTCTGCTTCCTATCCGCCAGCCAGTTTTTAATCCACGTGAGTATTTCACCCTCGATTCCATGGCTCGCAATTTTTCGAAGTAGTCATTTATGCGGAACCTTGTCAAACGCCTTCTGAAAATCTAGATATACAATGGTGACCTTACCTTCTCAGCTTCTGCTATTGAGAAATAAAGCAGCTTTCTTTTCTTCTTATTTTCACTTACTTTCCTTACAAAATGGTTTGTTGCCCTTACAATAGCTCCTTTCAATTTTGTACCCTGCTTTCTTACTTCTTCCAGATGTTCCCATCCAGACAATAATTCCTTAACATCTGAAGAAAGTTAGTTTTTTAAAAAAGTTTAGAACCTTTTAAGTCTAGATCCCTCTCTACACTTGTCTTAATATTAAAACACACCTTGCGGTGATTGCTGGATGCAATTTTGATTACCCATTGTAACATCAAAAGCGCTTTCCCCATTTGTAAGTACTAAGTTCAGTAGGGCCCAGTCCACTTGGGTTCCATTCCGAACTGCTAGAACAGTTCTACTTGTAGAGAATTCCAGATATCTTTACTTCTAGAATAGTGTTGCTCAACCGCCGGTCAGTTGACCGGTGCCGGTCCACAGAAAATTCCTACTGGTCTGCACAGGGCCGGCAAGATCGGATTGGGGCAATTGGCAATATCTGGGCTGCAACGGCGATGGGCGGCATTGGGGCCTCCAACCCCCCCCCCCTGCAACGCAATTCAAGATCGGCAATGGGCCTCCTTCTCCTCCCGGCATTGGGCCTCCTTCTCCTCCCAGAATCAACAGCACTTCAGATCAGCAATGCGGTGCTCAGACCAAAGCTTCCCCTCTGATGCAACTTCCTGTTTCCGCCCAGGCAGTTTGAGTCAGAGGGAAGCTTTGAACTGAGCATTACATTGCTGATCTGAAGTGCTGCTGATGCTGGGGGGAGAAGGAGGCCCATTGCCAATCTTGAGTGTCATCAGGGTGGGGTGGGGGATTCTGTTGCCAAAATCGGAAAGAAAGGTGAGAGGAAGGGGGAGAGATGGGCCTGTGGAGAAAGGTGAGAGGAAGGGAGAGAGATGGGCCTGTGGTGGATGGAGAGATTGAGAGAAGGGGGCAGATGATGGAAGTGGGGAGAAGGGGGAGAGAGAAGAGGGCAGATGATGGAAGTGGGGAAAAGGGAAAGCAAATGCTGAATGGAAGTGGTGAAAGAGAACACATACTGGATGGAAGGAGGGATAAAGAAAAAGGGGAGACAGGGGTTTTGTTTGTCCTTGCTCTGTATATTTGTATTTATAAAATGACAATTGTATGGAATATTGGTTCTTTTTATACTTTAATAAAATACGTTCAATATAAAATCATAACAGTGGCTTGTGCAGATGGGATCAGATGGTTTGCGGGAACTGAGCTTGCAGAGACGGAGCGGAAATGTGTTTTTTAAATTTCAGTCTTAGTATTTTGACGGTCCATAAAATAATTATTTTATTTCTGCCGGTCCACGGGTGTAAAAAGGTTAAAGAACACTGTTCTAGAAGACTCTGCAATAGGGATACCCCATTCAACATTTGGCATGTTAAAATCACCATTAGTAATACTTTCCCTTTTACAGCTATATTCTGAATGTTACTATCTCTGTTCTTGTGTCTGTGAAGGAGGCCTGTATATTGTACCAATGCAAATACGTTTTCCATTCCCTCTTTCCAGATTGACCCACAGTTCCTCTTCCTTGCCCTGCAGATTCTGCAATTATGTGACTTTAATATGATTCCTACCCTTTCTTTCCTGAACAGATTATAGCTCAGTATAATTATATCCTAGTCATGGATATGAGCCACATCTCTGTGATCACCACTAAATCCAACTCAGCCTCTTCCATCACAGCCTCTAGATCCAGAACTTTCTTTCCCATACTTTGAGCATTAATATACTGCTTTCTAGACATTACCTCCTTTTCCCATTTGTGTAGAGGTATTTAGTGAGGGAATAAAACAGGGGAATCAACACTACAAATACAAAAAATGAGTGGAATTGTCCTAATGAGACTGGTGAACACAAGCTGTTATGAAAACGTCCTTTTATTCATCCAGTGCTTCAAATGACTTTATTCATCCAATAACTCAATGACTCGACATGTACATGTTTTGGCCAAATTGACCTTCCTCAGTAGCCTAGGGAGTCTTCTGGGTAATGTCAGATGATGTTCTGGATGATATATAGATATACAAATCAGTGCTACAGTATAAAATATTATATGGCAGTGCTTGAAGCCACAAGATCTGGGCGTTCCAGAATTGGAGGAAGTGCCAGAGGAACCTATTATTGTATTTTCCCAGTGCTGAAGACACTTCAAAACATCCACTTTCCATTGATAAATGTGTGCTATTTTAAACTGTGCTAAGGCATGGCCAGCTTTCCTCCTGCTCCTGCCGTGGTTGTTGCAGGTTTGGCTTATACTGGTGTGCCTTCACATTCTTGCTGAGTGTCATGATTTGCATGTTGTCTCAAGTACGCTGATCACCATCTCTTTCCTCCTTGCACCATTACTGCTACTTGAACTCATTGTTCAGAGCTAATCTCACCATGGATGCTGTAATGCTGAAAGAGCCAAGGAAAGAAATTTGGCAAAAGCATGGGCAGAAGAAGCTGCTTTCAATTCCAAACTCCAACCCACCTTCTAAGCACCAATATATCTTATCATTCCCTCTGTAATTCCACCACCTGAGCATTGTGTATAGATGCACCTACTTACCAGTTTGTCTTGACTAAATTGTAAAGTCTATTGAGCAGGGACTGCCTCTTCTGTGTTTTGATGTACGGTGCAGTAACCAAATAGAAATAAGTAGTAGTAACAGGGGGGATCAACCAGAATACCATCTGCTTCACCTTCTTTTTCAGAGCCCCAAAGTCACTTTTAATATGTTCAGAAGGGTACCTAGCAGTATCATTAGTACCAATATGGATGAGCAGCACAAGATACTAGTCATTATGCTTGATGTGTCTCAGCAAGCTCTTTGTAATATCTTGGATTTTGGCACCAGGCAAACAGCATACCTACATAAGAACATAAGAAATGCCTTCACCGGATCAGACCCCAGGTCTATCCAGTCCGGTGACCCGCACACACGGAGGCCAATCCAGGTGTTCCCTGCTGAAGACCTTGTTTACCCATATCCCTCAATGTGTTTTGCAAGAAGGTGTGCATCCAACTTGCCCTTGAATCCTGAAATGGTGGTCTCCGACACAACCTCCTCCGGGAGAGCATTCCAAGCGTCCACCACTTGCTATGTGAAACAGAACTTTCTGATATTTGTCCTGGGCCTGTTGCCCCTCAGTTTCAGTCCATGACCTCATGTCCAAGTCACATTTGACAATATGACCATGTTTCTTGCTCTATTTTGTTGAATCTTTTTAGTATTTTGAAAGTCTCTATCGTATCCCCTCGCAGCCTTCTCTTCTCGAGAGTGAACAGTCCCAGTTTTCCGAGGCATTCATTGTAGCTCAAATTCTCAATGCCTTTTACTAGCTTCGTGGCTCCCTCTGCATCCTCTCCAACAGGGTTATATCCTTCTTCAGGTAGGGAGACCAATGTTGGATACAGTACTCCAAGTGTGGTCTGACCATTGCTCTGTAAAGCGGCGTTATGACGTCTGCCGATCTACTCGTGATTCCCTTCTTTATCATGCCCAACATCCTATTTGCTTTCTTTGCCGCCGCTGCACATTGAGCCGACGTCTTCAGGGTCTTGTCTATCAGTACCCCCAGATCCCTTTCTTGCTCGCTCTTTCCCAATGCTGCACCTAACATTTTGTATTCATGTTCCTTGTTTTTCTTACCCAGGTGCATCACTTTGCATTTTCTATATTAAACTTCATCTGCCACTTTTCCGCCCATTTCTCTAGCTGGTTCAAATCTCTCTAGAGTTCTTCTCTGTCCTTTTGTGACCCAACTGCCCTACACAGTTTTGTGTCGTCCGCAAACTTGATTAAATTGCTTGTTGTTTCTTCTTCTAAGTCATTTATGATGATATCGAACAAGATTGGCCCAAGAACCGAACCCTGGGGCACACCCCTTGTCACTTTTTCCCAATCCGAGAACTTCCCATTTATGCCCACCCTCTGTAATCTGTTTTCCAGCCATCCGCCTATCCATCTTAGTATATCCTCCCGGGATATCATGTCTGGTCTGCAAATAGACGTCTCTGTGCCTCTCAGAAAGAAATCACCAACCATCACTACCTTATGCCTCTTAGTGGCCACTGATCCAGGAACTTTGGGGATATCAAACTTTCATCCTTCCTCCACTTCCAGGACTGCATACTGCTTCTTCATTTCAAGGAGAGGTAGAGTTACAGTATCAGTCCTGCAGGGTCTTGTAATCTGAGTCTAGCTATCCTCCCTCAGCATTGCCTCCTCTTCCCTACTGCTATGAATCAAGAACTCCCGCAGAATCCAGTTGTTTGTCTTCCCCTCCATAAAATTATGTCACCTCAAAAGATTCCTTGACAAAACCTTTGCTTACCAGGCGGCTAAGCTGAACCCTTGGCTAGCCCAATTGATACTCGAGGCCCCTACCTATCTTAGCTTCAGAAAACTACTCAAAACGCACCTTTTCCGCGAACAGATCCTATAACCCCTTTCCACCTGCAACTACCCCTTTCCCACTCTCCCCCCGCTCCTACTGCTCTCCCCCTTCCTCCTCCCCCTATACTTGGTCTCCTCTCTCATTTTCTCTTACCTTCCATCCCTACCTTCGATGCTGCTTGTACTTTTGATAAAACTCTGTTAAAGCGTCCCCACGCTCCCTTTTTCGTTGCTTGTAACTTTGTCAAAATTTTGTAAATCCGTGTGTCATCGCGGATCTTAATTAACGGATGTGAACCGCCTAGAACTTCTTGGGTATGGCGGTATACAAGAATAAATTATTATTATTATTATTATTATTAATGGCCTCATGAAGCATTTCATTGATTTATCTTTCATTCTCACGGGTTCTTCTCAGACTTGCTACCTCCTTTCTCAGTTCCTTTACTTCCTTCATGAGGGACTCAAGCTGAAGATAGCTTGTACATGGAGCCACTCCTCCTGCTTGGGTAACATTTTCTGTATGTACAGTGACAGAAGCTGTAAACTTAGAAACAGATTTAGTGATACGATGTTTCTTAGCCATACTGTGGTTGCAGACGTACTCGCACCTTTTCCCAAGTTTGAATGCCATCAAGTAAGGTTCCAAAATGGAGTTTGTCTTCCTCTTAGCAGATCCTCACTCAGCACCTCTTTAGGACACATGTGGTCTCTCAACATGGGAGTATCCTGACAGATCGTCCAAGAGTGGCACACCCCTTCAGTGAATCTCTGCCCCTTATCTAAACAACAAAGACTGAGGTCATATGGCAAACCAGCCTGGGATGATTTTATTATACTCTGAGAAGATTATTTCTTGTCTATGTATCCTTCTATGCCTTTGATAGGGAAGACTTTGTTGAAATTCAAGCAGGACAAGGTAACCATGATCCTTTATGCGCCTTATTGACTGAGGAAAATATGCTTTCCTCTGCTTCTGGAGTTAGTCTTCAGAGGTCTGTGGAGACCGGAGTGCTTTCTAACGCATAACAAGGGGTCTTTTCGGCATCCCAACCTCCATTTCCTAGCCTTCATGGTCTGAATGCTTAGAGGGTTTAGGTTAACTCTTTCCACCTTGACGAGGGTGTTTCTAAGGTTCTGCTGGCTTACAGAAAGGATTCTGCTAAGAGGTCATATAATTTTAAGTGTAGGAGGTTTGCCAACTGGTGTAAAGGCAAGGCCCTATATCTATCCTTCTGCCATACACATAAACTGTTTGAATGTCTTCTATACTTTTTTAAGTCTGGTTTCAAAACCAGCTCTGTAAAGGTTCATGTAAGTTCTATTAGTGCTTATCATGACCATGTAAATGGTAAGCCCATCTCTGTATAGCCTTTAGTTATCTTTATCTTTTATTAACATTTGATACACTGTCACATGGCCTAAGGCTTCACAGTGGTTTCTTCTAACTAAAACAAGTATAAAAACACATTACAATAAATATGAAACTATAACAAATGTCATACACCCAGAAAAAATATCAAAGCAAGCAAAAAAAAAAAAAAAAGGCAACATATTGTGTGATTGAGTTCCAGCCAATGTTATGCTAGAGTGTAGACTGGCTACCAAAAGTCTAAAAGAACAAATGGGTGTTTTTTCGAATTCAGATAAAGTAGGGAGGTTCCATATTTTCAAATCATTAGAGGTTTGCTTTTGCTGAAACTCCCAGTCAGATCTCCTACAGCAAGCATGTCAAACTTAAAGGTTTAAGTTTGTGGGCTGCAAAAAAGCAAAAAACATAATTTTTCATAGAAACTTACTTTCATTTAGAAAAGTACAGTATAAAAAAAAAACCAGAGCAACAGTAAAATTAATGTTTTCTTCCTGACACTTGGCATCTCTTCTCTGCTACTATTTTTCCTATTTCAGGGAAATCTTGTCCACAATGATTACTTTTAAAACTGACCCAAGGTGAATGTTGGTAATTCTGGATCTGATAGGAAATTTATTTCCTTTCATAAGTGTATATAACTGCTTGCACTGATAAGTACTTCCAAACATGGAAATAATTTCATATGCAAATTTTCAAGTATTTTCAAACCTGGTTGGCAAATATTTGTAAAATTCAAGCAAGTCAACTTCATTGTATTTTCTGTTACATTACATTAGTGATTTCTATTCCGCCTTTACCTTTTGTCTTCAAATCTGCATTGCACTGGATCTCAATTACTTCCATTTGCATATGATTAGATAATGATTCTATATTTATTAAGAAAATTGAAGAAACTTGTCTTCCAAAGATTTAAAATCTACAGATCTTGTTTCAAACTCAGTTCTAAGGCTTAAATTTTTTTCTGCACATTTTTGATACGATGCAATTTATTTGTTTATGTTGCATGTCGGAAAGTGCATTAAATCTTCATTTTCAACAGCTTTTTCCCAAAGAACTAACTTACATTTAACTTGATCACATATGCTCGTAATGATCTGATCTTTCCCTTGCAATTTTAAATTTAAATCATTTAAGTGTTTTGTTATATCAAAACAACTTTGTGTCTTGATTTTTAGTTATTAAAAACTGACATATTTCTTCTTTCAAGTCCCAGAATTGTTTAAGGACCTTGAAGCAGGATAGCCAACGTACCTTGGAAAAGTAGGACATACCAGAATATTTGCTTTCTAATTCACATAAGAAAGCAGAGAATTGTTGCTGATTTAAGCCTTGAGATCTTATGAAATTGATAATTTTTTTGATAAATGTCAACACATTTTTCATGTTTATTACTATTGTGCATAATACTTCTTGATGTATGATGCAATGTGTATGATGGATCTTGGATCCATCACAAGTTTCACTTTGTTTTTTTTCACAGTAATGCCACAAAACCCTTGGGCTTTCCAGCCATTGAAGGAGCTCCATCTGTAGCTATAGAAGTTAGTTTTGACAGAGGTAAATTGTATTATCCCAGGATAAGCAGGCAGCCTATTCTCACATGTGGGTGACGTCATCACGGAGCCCGGATGTAGACAGCCTCGCTTGAAGAAACTCAGAAGTTTCGAGTCTGCCACACCACGCATTCGCGAGTGCCTTCCTGCCCAGCACAGGGTGCATCTCCTCAGTTCTCAGTTTTCCGCGGAGCTGAGAAGTCCATCTTTGATGCTCTGCACTGAAATTAGTTCGCTTCGTGCCTTCTCTCACCGTGGCTTGTATTTTATTTCTTTTTACCATGTTGCTGTATTTTCTTTCGGTCATTGTTTAAAAAAAAAAAAAGGTAAAACTTTTTGTCGAGTGATGGCGGGGCCTATCGCGCGCATTCAGCCTGCAGGCTTCGACTTTGTAGCGGCTATTTTTCCTTCTATGTCCAGGCCGATCATGGGCTTTAAGAAGTGTAGCCAGTGCCAGCGTGCGATATCCCTCACTGACCCACACACCTTGGTGCCTTCAGTGTTTGGGCGCTGACCACTGCCTAGAGTCGTGCGTTCGCTGTGCTACCCTTCAACCTCGAGCCCTCAAACATCGACGAGTTCAAGTGGAGAAGATTTTCGGTATGGAAACCCCTACTCCAGCCTCGACTTCGACCTCCAATTCGGTGAAGCCTGCTATGGGATGTCCTCCTGCCACCTCGATTCTCATCAGACCTTCCTCGTTTGGAACGTCCTCGACCTCGAGTAAATCTGCCAAGTCTTCTCCTGAGCTTCTCTCAGGTCAGATACTTCAGCAGACAGTTCCAGCGGTGGTCCTCAAGCTACCTAATCATCATTCCTCCAAATTGAAGCATTATTCCTCTTCGTCCTCGGAGCCTTTAGCCTCAGCAAGTGGTCCAGTTTCAGACTCGGATCCACAATTGCAGGCTACCATCCAGACCATTTTAGAGCGGGAATTTGTTCAGTTACTTTGACTCTGCTTCCTGCAGTCCAGCCTGGGCACTCAACAGTCTCACAAGAGGTCGAGTCATTGCCTGTGCCTTGATCTGAATCTACACACTCTATGCAAGGAGTCCAGTCTTTGCAAGTGTCTGGTCTAGAATCTTCACACACTACGCAAGGAGTTGAGTCTTTGTGAGTGTCTCGTCTGGAATCCTCACACTCCATACAAGGAGCTAGTCTTTGGGAGTGCTTCGAGATTCCTCAATCCAAACCAGTGAGTCTATGGGACTTCGATCTACAGCTTTCAGCCCTATATCCTCACATAAAGCATTGCCTGTTTTGAGGTAGAGAATGACACGGTGAAAAAATTGGTCCCCGTCACCGCCCCGTCCCCGTCTCACCATCCCCGTCACCGCCCCGTCCCCGTCTCACCATCCCCGTCACCGCCCCGTCCCCGTCTCACCATCCTCTTCACCGCCCCGTCACCGCCACTGCCACCCCATTCACCGCCCCGTCACCGCCACTGCAATCCCATTCACTTTTCTTTATTTACGTATAAAGGAAACATTCTTTAAAACTTTAAAACTTAGTTAAATATTAGTTAATAACTATACAAAAACAAAACACGCAGAGAAAAAATTAATTAATAAAAATTCTCAAAACTGACACATTTTGATCACTAAATTTAAAATAGTTATTTTTCATACAGTTTTTCAATCACTAATCTTCCACCACCCCTGGGGCTAGCAATGCAAAAACAAACACGACATGTACTTTAAATGCTGCCGTGATTAGCATAGTGACCGCGGCTACGGCTGCAAGTCTCCCCTCCCCCCAGCGATCACGGCAGGAGGGCACCCAACCCCTCCTGTAGACCCCCCCAACGGCCCTCCCGACAATCGCAGCAGAAGGGTACCCAACCCCTCCTGCCGGTCCTCCCAATGGCCTCCCCTAAGATCGCCGGCAGGAGGGTACCCAACCCCTCCTGCTGGACCCCCCCCCCAACGAACCCTCCCACCCCGGAACCCCCTTAGTCTTACTTTCCAAGTTGGACCGGACGGCTCCTCACACGTATGGCCAGCAGGCTTGCCTCCGTCCAAATGAGGCGGGCCCGCCCCTACCCTGCCCAACCCAGAGGATCCTAGGGCCTGATTGGTCTAGGCACCTAAAGCCACTCCCGCTATAGGAGGGGCCTTAGGTGCTTGGGCCAATCAGGCCCTAGGATCCTGTGGGTTAGGCAGGGGAGGGGAGGGGCGGGCCCGCCTCATTTGGACGGAGGCAGGCCTGCTGGCCAGACGAGCGAGGAGCTGTCCGGTCCAACTTGGAAAGTAAGACTAAGGAGGTTCCGGGGTGGGAGGGTTCGTTGGGGGGGGGTCCAGCAGGAGGGGTTGGGTACCCTCCTGCCGGCGATCTTAGGGGAGGCCATTGGGAGGCAGGGGAGGGGAGGGGCGGGCCCGCCTCATTTGGACGGAGGCAGGCCTGCTGGCCAGACGAGCGAGGAGCTGTCCGGTCCAACTTGGAAAGTAAGACTAAGGGGGTTCCGGGGTGGGAGGGTTCGTTGGGGGGGGGTCCAGCAGGAGGGGTTGGGTACCCTCCTGCCGGCGATCTTAGGGGAGGCCATTGGGAGGACCGGCAGGAGGGGTTGGGTACCCTTCTGCTGCGATTGGCAGGAAGGGTTGATCTGACAAATGAGGAGCACGGTGAAACACAGGTAAATAGCGGTTCCTAGAAGGGGGTACATTGGCCCGCGGGGACAAACCTGTTCACCGTTTCCGCGGTCGGTGAATGGCCTTGTCCCCGTCACCGCAGCGACTGCTAGTTTTCTTCCCCGTTTTCGGCGGTGACCCGCGGCTTAAATGCGGTGGCCGCGGGTAAACCGTCACCGTGTCATTCTCTATTTTGAGGCATAGGAGAAAGTCTCCTCGACCTCGCATGAGACCTACTTCCAGGCAGCACTCTCATCGCTGGTCGAGGCACTTATCGATGCGCAGGTCCTCTTCAAGAGTGCAGCCTTCCTCATCCAGGCGTTTCAGCTCTTCGAGGCCGCCAACTCCTTGATCCAGGACACCAATAGCAGAACATGAGGGCTATGCTTCTCCCTGTGCCTTGTCCCAGTCTGCTTATTCGCTGGGATATCAATACTCCAGAGAGGCCTAACCTTCGTTTTCCACTCGAGGCACCTCGAGGTCATCGAGTCAATTGTCCTTTTCCTCCTTCCTCCATCAAATGCCTGAGGACCTGGATCTTAAATTGGATTCTGGAGTATTTAGAGGAAATGAATTTGCCTCCTGTGGAGTCTCTCAAACTTCCTCTTAACAGGCTTCTTTCTCAAACTTTCAAACGAAACCTGGAGACTCCTTATGCCATCCCTGCTGTTCCAGGCAAGTTTGAATCGTGGTATAGAACTGTACATTGCAAGGGCTTTGAGAACTCTCAACAATCTCATCAGCCCCTTGTAGAATCTTCCTTAAAGAGGAGTCATCCTTCCAGGGTCTATGCTACTGTGACTCCTGGCAGAGAGGGCAGGACCATGGATAAGTTTGACCATCGTCTTTATCAAAATTCGATGTTGGCCTCCAAGGTTTTGAATTATAATTTCATCTTTACTACTTATTTTAAGTATTTTATTGATATACTTGATATATATGAGGGGCTTCGTGGTAAAATAATGTTATTCGCCGATGACGCCAAACTGTGTAATATAACAAGCAAGAGCACAACGGACAATATGAAACACAACCTACTCCTATTGGAGCAATGGTCAAAGACCTGGCAACTGAGTTTTAATGCCAAGAAATGCAAAGTCATGCACCTTGGCAGTCAAAATCCATGCGAGACTTACACCCTAAATGGCGAGATCCTAGCAAGGACGGTTGCAGAACGGGACCTAGGGGTGATCATCAGTGAAGACATGAAGACTGCCAATCAAGTGGAGCGGGCTTCATCTAAGACTAGGCAGATCATAGGATGTATACGTAGGAGTTTCGTCAGCCGTAAGCCTGAAGTCATTATGCCGTTGTATAGATCTATGGTGAGGCCCCATCTGGAATATTGCATGCAATTCTGGAGGCCTCATTATCGCAAGGATGTACTGAGGCTTGAGTCGGTCCAGCGAATGGCCACCCGGATGGTCTCGGGACTCAAGGATCTCCCGTACGAGGAACGGCTGGACAAATTACGGCTATACTCACTCGAGGAACGCAGAGAGAGGGGAGACATGATCGAGATGTTCAAATACCTCACGGGCCGTATCGAGGTAGAAGAAGATATCTTCTTCTTCAGGGGTCCGACGGCAACAAGAGGACATCCATGGAAAATCAGGGGGGGGGGAAATTGCATGGCGACACCAGGAAATACTTTTTCACCGAAAGAGTGGTTGATCGCTGGAATAGACTTCCACTTCAGGTGATCAAGGCAAGCAGCGTGCCTGATTTTAAGAAGAAATGGGATCGTCACGTGGGATCTCTGCACAGAGTTAAATAGGGGAGGGTTATTAGGGTGGGCAGACTAGATTGTTTCTATGTTTTTTTACTCCCTGGTTTTACTAAAGACTTTGCTCAGCACAGACTTTGGAGTTCCAGCAAGTCATTGCTACCTTAGCACAACTCTGGTTGCATCTTATGATGCCTTTGAACTTTCCTCGAGGGTCACTGCTTTCTCAGTAGCGATGTGCCGTCTTGCCTGGCTTCTTACCTTTGATATGGATGCCAATATTTCTTGTGAAGGCAATTACCTCTTTGATGAATCTATAGAGGCCGCCACCAAGAAGTTGTCTGAGCATGAGAAATCTTTTGCTTCCAGCTCGAGTCAACTCCTGCCAAGCCTTCTCGACCTCTTCCATCCTATCGGAGGCGTTATCCTCAGAGGGCAGCTCCTTACACTCGAGCACTTCCCTAGAAACCGCAACATCAGCAGAAGCAACAGAAACCTGAGCTTTCTGCTGCACCAAAGGCTTCTCAGCCTTTTGACTGTCTCAAAAAGAGCATAATCTCCTACGTTCTGCCTCTGTCCTCTCCTCTTCCCATCCGAGGTCATCTCCTTCATTTTTACCATCAATGGGAGACCATTACATCTGCCCTCTGGGTGCTGTCGTTAATCAGGGAAGGATACTCTTCATTTCACTCAAATTCCACCAGAACTTCCTCCAAGAGGAAGTTCCTTCCAATCTATCCCAGACCGCCCTTCTTCTTCAGGAAGCTCAAGCTCTGCTTCGTCTCAGTGCCATCGAGGAAGTTCCCTTGGAACAGCAGAGCAGGGGTTTACTCCCATTACTTCCTAGTTCCGAAGAAGACAGGCGATCTGCGGCCTATACTGGATCTCTGGGATCTCAACAAATTTTTGGTCAAAGAAAAATTTTGCATTTTGTCCCTGGCATCCCTTTATCCCCTTCTATATCAGAATGACTGGTTGAATTCTCTAGATCTCAAGGAGGTTTGCTGAAACGACCAGATTCCAATTTGTATTAGCCTCGTTCTGCTGTTCTCACTACAGATGCATCTGGGGACACCTCTTTAGAAAGAAATCACACACACACAAATGCACATGCAAATATGCAAAAAGATGTCTCCTTTATTCAGAGTACTGCATACATATATGTAGCATTTCACATGGGTCAGTTTTCTCAGCATATGACTGTAGGAAAGACCATATATGGTAACAGGATACATAAAAGCAACTAGAAAAAGGTAGCAAACATAAGGAGGATGGGGGGTTTGGGAAGTTTCCATAACTATGGCATGTAATACTGTCTTGTCTAAGGTCCAGAAATGCTTCTTATCTAAGTCCTGACGCATAGCTACAGCACAGGATATGCACAAGATGTGGGGGTAACCTTGGCACAACTAATCAGCTATAGAACAGAAAAAGAAAAGATCTTGTGGCCTCTTGACAAACAAGAAGTGTTTCAACAGTTTTTTTATATGTTACACAAGCAGGAATAGAATAAACTTACAAGAAGTATATGCCCCTTCATTTACACTCACATCCCCATTCATCCGGCCTCCCGTCAGCAGTGTTCCCGCTAAGCTGCGCTGGGGTGCGCTGGCGCACAAAATATTACCTCGCAGCGCACAAGTTTCTCGTCACAGCGCACACAGTGTAGAGCACAGTTCTTCAACCGCCGGTCCGCAAACAAAATCTTGCCGGTCCGCGAAGGATTCGGTCCCCGCCGCAACGAAAGGCCGGCGTCAGCTGACTTGCAACTTCCTGTTGTAGTCGCTGTGCCGGGACTCCTGCCTTCGCCGGGACTCCTGCCTTCCACCGCGTTTGCCTCCTGCCTTGTCTCCGCACCTCCAGACCAGCAGCGGCAGCTGTGTATGCTTTTAACTTCGGCACAGAGCTGCCCCTAATCAATAGTTTAGCGCGGTTTCATAAGGCAGCCTCGGGGCCTTTGCTAGGCCGGCCCACATCGCATCATCGAAGCGGGCCGGCTATCAAAGGCCCCGAGGCTGCCTCATGAAACCGCGCTAAACTATTGATTAGGGGCAGCTCTGTGCCGAAGTTAAAAGCATACAGAGCTGCCGCTGCTGGTCTGAACTCTTGGGCCGCTGAAGGAGGGCAAAAAGCAGCTGTCCTGGAGGTTTCCCTTCCTCTCGCCTTTACAGGTTCCTTTTTTCCACCTTTTTTTTTTTCCTTCAAACGGCAACGGGCCCCAGCATCGACATCAATCAAGTAAGTTCCACTGTCAATCAAGCGGTTCTGCTCGGCCAAAGCTTCCCCTGTGACATGAGCCACCCTCAGGGGAAAGAAAGTGACCCACAAAGGTGAGGGGAAGGGGGGCAGATGATGGAATTTGGGGGGGGGGGAGAGAGAGAGAGAGAGAGAAGGGGCAGATGATGGAATGGAGGAGATGAGAGAGAGAGAGAAGGGGACAGATGATGGAAGTGAGAAGAAGGGAGAGAGAGCAGAAGGCAGATGGATGTCAGTTGAGAAGGGAGAGCAGATGCTGAATGGAAGTGGGGAAAGAACACATACTGGATGGAAGGAGGAGATAAATAAAGGGGGAAGAAAATAGTAAGATAATGGAGGGGTGAGGGAAAGGGGTGACAAGCTGTGTGTAGACACAGTGAAAAGAGGGAAACGGGACTAAATAGTAAGAAAGAATTTAATTTAGATGGAGGCAGAAAATAGAGAAGGAAGACCAGAGAAGAAAAGGGAAGAGAGAGCAGAGAATGATCAGATCTGAGTGGAGGAAATGAGAAGAGAGATATGCTAAAAACCACAGGGGGGAGGGAAGGATAGAGATGCAGTTATTTTGAAGCTACACTGTTAAGTTAATATGCTGTTGGTAGAGTTGCAGTGGCATCCTAAACATATTTCTGGCAAGCCAACTGTATATGGTGACATTATTAGAAGATGACTGTGTGAAACTTTAGGGAACTTGGATGCCAATCAGTTTTTGGAAGCCAAAGGAAAACATACATTTTTTGTATGCTATACTGTATGTTTGGCTCGTTTCTACTTCAGTTTTGTTCTTGCCTTTTCGTTTTGTCTTCCTTCCACCATCTCTTATCTGCCTTCCTTATCATCCTTTTCAATGTGATTTGGCAGCTCCTGTCAATCATAGGCTGGCTGTGCAAGATTGCTAATTCTAGATGCCTGGGTGACCTAATGCCTGTGCATGTGATTTTCTGTTTTTGTGTTTAAAACATTTTGCTGAAAGCACAACAGTGCAAAAGAGTAAAACAGATTTTATGCTGTTTATTCTAGGAATAAGTAGTGGGCTTTCCTAAGTCCATCTTAATAATGTCATGCAGATTTTTTAAGGAAATTATCCAAATCTTTTTTTAATTACATGTTGAATGAAAAATATTTTCCCAGGTTTGTTTTAAATCTACTACTTAAAAGCTTTATTGCATGCCCCTTTACTCCTAGTATATATTTATTTTTATTTTTTATTTTTTAGTATATATATATTTATCTTTTGGCATGGCCCATCAGTTATAGCATTTGCTACATGATGGGCCATGCCAAAAGATAAATGTAGCATTTGCTACATGAATTGATTTTTTGTCACGTATGGTTAAGGGGCTGGAGGAGTTGCCGTACAGCGAAAGATTAGAGAAACTGGGCCTCTTCTCCCTTGAGCAGAGGAGATTGAGAGGGGACATGATAGAAACATTCAAGGTACTGAAGGGAATAGACTTAGTAGCTAAGGCAGGGAGAACGAGAGGGCACTCTCTAAAGTTGAAAGGGGATAGATTCCATACAAACGTAAGGAAGTTCTGTGGTAGAAAGCAACATATTTATTTGGCTCATAACTTGCTGGCGCCCGATATTTTTAGCTCACAGTGAAAAAAGTTTGCTCACAACACCCGCCCGCTTAGAGGGAACACTGCCTCAGATTTCGGCCTGGCATCATCTCCAATAGTGTTCACCAAGTGTTTAGTGGTGGTTGCAGCAGCTCTGCGGAACCATGGTCTTCAGGTATTTTCCTACTTGGACAGCAGGCTCATCAAAGATTCAGCAACTCAGAGGGTTATTGTAGCGACCCAATGGACTACGTGGTCCCTACAAAACTTGGGATTCAAAATCAACTTTCCCAAATCCCATCTTCAGCCCTCTTAATACCTACAGTTCATCGGAGCTGTTCTGGACACTGTCCAACCCAGAGCATTCCTTCCTCAGCAGCATCTGGATGTTCTCCTTCAGCTTTGCCGCAAAGTGTCTTCTCTTTCTTCACTCTCAGCGAGACACATGATGTTACTACTCGGTCACATGGCCTTGACCGTTCACGTGACTCCTTTTGTCAGACTTCACCTCATAATTCCTCAGTGGATCCTGGCATCTCAGTAGGCGCAGGCTTGCGACCCACTCTCTCAACACATTACAGTCACTCCCTTCGTTGAGACAGTTTTTCCACTGGTGGATGCTCTCTTCCAATCTCTCCAGAAGTTTACTGTTTCAGACTCCCCCTCATCAGAAGGTCCTCAAGACAAATTCCTCGACCTACACTTGGGGGGGCTCATCTCGACGGTCTCTGTACTCAAGGCAACTGGTCTAGCACGGCTCGTCAGTGTCACATCAATCTGTTGGAACTCAGAGCAATCTTCAATGCTCTCAAAGCTTTTCAGCATCTTCTTCATGATCAGGTAGTCCTTATTCGGACAATCAAGTTGCCATGTATTATGTCAACAAGCAGTGAGGAACAGGATCTCTCCCTCTTTGTCAAGAAGCTCAAAGGGTGTGGGACTTGGTGATCCATCACAACACCTTCCTGAAAGCAGTCTACATTCAAGGAGAGAAAAACTGCCTGGTGGACAAATTGAGTCATCTTCTGCAACCTCATGAATGGACACTCAATTCCTCGCCTCTTCATCACATTTTTTCTCAGTGGGGAACTCCTCAAATAGATCTCTTCGCGTCTCCACACAACCACAAACTGCCTCAGTTCTGCTTCAGGATATACTTTCCTCATCGCCTCGAGGCAGATGCTTTCCTTCTGGAATGGAAAAATCTGTTCTTGTATGTATTCCCTCTATTCCCTCTCATTCTTAAGACTCTTGTCAAGCTCAAGAACGATCATGCCACCATGATTGTAATAGCTCCTCAGTGGTCCAGGCAACCCTGCTACTCCCTTCTACTTCAGCTCAGCAGCAGGAAGCCATACCTTCTAACAGTTTTTCCATCTCTGCTTACACAGAGTCAAGGATCTCTTCTTCATCCCAACCTGCAATCTCTAGACTTGAAAGCTTGGTACCTCTCAGTTTTCTCAGTGTCCTCCTCAATTTTCTCAACCTGTTCGGGACATTTTAGAGGCTTCCAGAAAGCCTGCCACTAGACAATGCTACCACCAAAAATGGACTAGATTTTCTACGTGGTGCATCTCTCATAACAAGGAGCCTTGAGATACCTCCTTGATATCCGTCTTGGATAATCTTCTGCACTTATCTACCTCTGGCCTCAAGTCTACATCCATTCGAGTCCATCTTAGTGTAATTGCTGCTTTCCATCAGCCTATTGAAGGGAAACCCCTTTCTACTCATCCTGTGGTTTCCAGATTTATGAAAGAACTTTTCAATGTCAAACCTCCTCTCAAACCGCCTCCAATGGTTTGGGATCTCAATTTTGTTCTTGCTCAATTGATGAAGCCTCCTTTTGAACCAATGGAGATGGCACATCTGAAATATCTCACTTGGAAAGTGGTGTTTCTGTTTGCCCTCACATCTGCTCAAAGAGTCAGTGAGCTGCAAGTTTTAGTTGCTGATCCACCTTCATGTTTTCCATCATGACAAGGTGGTCCTTCGTACTCATCCTAAATTCTTACCTAAAGTGGTTTCAGAATTTCATCTCAACCAATCCATTGTACTTCCAGTATTTTTTCCAAGGCCTCATTCTCATCCTGGAGAATCAGCTCTTCATACCCTGGACTGTAAGCGTGCTTTGGCCTTCTACTTAGAATGCACCAAATCACTCAGATCTGCTCCTCAAATTTTTGTCTTATTCGATCCAAACAAGTTGGGACATCCGATTTCTAAGCGAACCATCTCCAACTGGATGGCTGCTTGTATCTCTTTCAGGCTGGACTACATCTACAGAGTCGAGTCACAGCCTACAAAGTCAGAGCCATGACGGCTTCAGTAGCTTTCCTCAGATCCTCTCCTTTTTTTTAAACATATGTTTATTAACAGTGAAGCAATACAAACAATCAGGCGACAACAATGCCCGAGCATACAATCAGATACCACATTATATAAAAAAAACAACTGGTATAGTCACAACCATCCAAAAACAGCAGGAGGCCTGAAAAAATCTATGAACAGGACAGAAGTGAAAAATCTCCACCCGAAGTCTGTGCAAACTCCACCTATTTTTAGTTGCGCCCGAAAACAACAGAATAGGCATCCCCCCAGCCCTTCTCTAAAAGCCAAGCACACCAATCACACCCAGAGCCACAACAGACACACCCCCAAACACATGCTCCCCCCCAGCCCCCAGTCAAGCATCCCCCCACCCCCCACTCCTAGACAGAAGAGCGGTCAAAGAAGAAGAGAGGAAAAGAAAAAAAAGAAAAAGGCATACAAAAGAAGAGTAGAAGGTCACCAGAGTGAACAGACGACTCCCGAAAACCCCAAAAGGGATCCTCGCCGCATGGCTAAAAACCCAAAACGGTCCATCACGTGAGTACTGGCTCCTGAGCTGAGACTGAGTGCAACAAGCTATCCCACAAAGCCACATAATATCGCTTATCACAGTTGGAAGAGCCCGCATACCATTGCCGTTCAAAAGCGGCCATGTCCCTCAATTTGGCATGCCACAGGGCAATGGGAGGGGGTGCCTCAGAGATCCAGCTGGAAAGAATCTTGACTACTAGAAAGACATTATAGAGGAAGCGCCGCTGGGGAGCGGACAAACCCTGTGCCATAAGCGGCTCCTGCATCCCCAGAAGTAAGACCCCATAGTCCCACTCCACCGACTGCTGAAGGATAGCTTCCAGCATGGGCAGCACCTCCCTCCACAGGGTAATTTTAGAGCATTCCAAAAAGGAGTGGATGTATGTACCCGGCTGACATTTGCATTTAACACAAGAGGCATCGGCCCAGAGTCCCAAGCTGGCTCCCCGCTGTCGAGTTAAGTAATAGCGGTGCAAGAGTTTAAATTGAGTGTCCTGGTACTCAACAGATTTAGTGAAAGCGAAGAGTGTGGCAAAACACTCCTGAAACTGATGCTCATCAATAGATACGCCCAGATCGCCCTGCCAGACCTCTCTCACTTTAGAAATCCCATCAGTGGAACTCGAAAGCTTTAACAGTTTATACCAATGTGAAAGCTTGTTCAAAGAAACCGGGGTAGAGAGAAACTGATTGTCGAGCTTCCCAATCGACCAGGCCCCAGGACAACGGGCATGTTCTGCCTCCCAGTAATGGCAGACCTGAAAATATGAAAACAAAAAGTGATTGGGGAGATCCCATGTCCGCTGAACCTGGGAAAAAGATGGAAAAGTCTGGGGGGTCAACTCAAGCAACTGCGCCATGACCTTGCAACCCCGAGAGGCCCAGCCCTGAAACACGGAACCCCCCCAGCCCGGCGTAAAATTGGAGTTACCCAGGAAACGAAGGAAGGGAGATACCGCAACGTTAAGCCCCTGTCGACGACGCCACCAACGCCAGGCCTGCCGCAGCGGCCCCATAAATTGCAGTTGAATTCTGTACCGGTGAGAGGGGTCGGGTTGGGAATGAAGCATATTCATAAACTGAAAAGAGTGAGGCCAAACTTCCACCCATCCCGGCGGAGAATATCGCTCACTCCCAGAATGCCCTTCATATATCCAGCGCATAAGCGCAGCCACATTGTAAAGATGAATATCAGGGACATTCAGCCCTCCATCAGACTTATCCAACATCAGTTTCGCCAGACTAATTCGCGGAGCCTTGGAGCGCCAAATAAACTTAGAGATAATCGACTTGAATTTGAGTTCTTCTCTGCGACGTAACCAAATTGGTATGGTCTGCAAGGGATATAACAGTTTCGGAAGCATTACCATTTTTACGAGCGCTATCCTGCCCATCAGGCCTAAAGGCAAATCCTTCCAACGCTGACAAAGCTTGCCTATCTCCTCCAGAGGCCACAGAATATTCTCCGCATATATGACGGAAGGCTGTGTGCTTAAGAAAATACCCAGGTACCGCATAGGCTCAGCCTTTGGAGGAATAGCCAAGAGTGCTTGCCAAGGCTCCGGTGGACCCCCAGACAGCAGTAAAAGTTCCGACTTAGAGCAATTAACTTGAAGTCCCGAAAGCAACCCAAAAGCCTGTACCACTGCTAGGGCCCTATCCAGGTGAATGGGATACAAAAGAATACAAAAGAATATCGTCCGCAAACAGACTGATTTTACACTCGTAGCCCCCCACTTTTACCCTCGAATATGATCACACCCTCTAATTTTGATGGCTAAGGGCTCCATGGCCAGCAAGAATAATAAAGGGGACAATGGGCAGCCCTGCCTGGTGCCCCGCTGAAGGCCAAAACGGGCTATCAAACACCCATTGATTAAGAGGCGAGCCTGCGGCTCAACATACAGAGCCTTCACCCATGCCAGAAAAGAGTCCCGAAAGCCATACTGCTCCAACGTCCAAAAAAGATACTCCCAGGAGATGCTGTCGAACGCCTTTTCCATGTCTAATCCCGCGATGGCTGACTGTCCTCCCCTCTCCACCTGATTCTGAATGGCTCCCAACACTTTCATCAAATTCATGGAAGCGTAGCGGCCTGGAACAAAACCCACCTGATCATGATGAATAAGGTCGGGCAGGACGGAGTTCAGCCTCTGCGCTAAGGTGGCTGCCAGCAGCTTAATGTCCTGATCTAAGAGAGAGATGGGCCGATACAAACTCACCAATGCATGGTCCTTGCCCGGTTTCGGCAATAAAACCACATGAGCAAGGTTGTTAGGGAACACGGCATCACCCGCAGACACTCCATTATACAGGGCGCACAAGGGCGGAGCCACCAAATCCTGGAGTATTCTATAATATTCAGGACCTAAACAATCAGGGCCCGGGGCCTTTGCCAAGGTGAGGGAGCGGATACTCTGCAAAAGTTCCTCTTTCGTAAGCGGAGCATTTAAGGCCTGGAGCTGCAAGGGCCTAAGACCCGGAAGATGGAGATCAGAGAAAAAAGATAGCAAAGCCTCTCAATCCAAGGGACGTGCTGCATACAGCTTCGACTAAAAAGAAACAAATCGTTCCTCTATTTGCTGAGCTGTGGTGTACTCGGTACCCCGGGCATCCTTAATGGATGTAATAACTTGCTTCTTTTTAGGTGGACGCACCAAATTAGCTAAGAGTTTCCCAGCTTTGCTCCCCCAGCGATACATTTGGTATCTGTGATAGTACAAAGAGGTCCGCATACGATCATTAAGCAGCCCCTCTATCTGTTCCCTCAGCGACCAAAGTTCTCGTTTGTCAGAGTCAGACATCGACTGAATATGGCGTTGCCTAAGAGTACGCATTTCACTCGTAAGTTGCAATAGCTTCCCGTCCCAATCCTTCCTCTTATGAGCCGTATAGGCTATGATATGCCCTCTCATCACCGCTTTAGAAGCATACCAGTACGTACTGGGGCCCACATCAGCGGTCTGATTAGTTAATTGATAATCTACCCAGCGCGCTCTAAGATATTCCCGAAACTCTTTGTCCGTATACAATTGAGGAGACAGTTTCCAGGACGTGCCCCGAACCTTAGAGGAAAAAGAAAGGGTCAACACCACAGGAGCATGGTCCGAAACCGTGCAATCTGAGATATAGAAACATAGAAAGTTGACGGCAGAAAAGGGCTGCAGCCCATCAAGTCTGCCCACTTGATGGGCTGCAGTAAACAACCGACGATCTAGAAGAAGATAATCCAGACGGGCATATGTGGTATGAGCATGAGAGAAGAAAGTAAAGTCCCGCTCATAGGGGTGCAAGGTACGCCAGATATCCACAACGTCTAAATGGCTAAGCAGGAAGTTAACCCCCCTCGCTGCGTGATCACGAGGCGCCATTCTGGGTGGTTTACAATCGAAACTCGGGTCAGCAGTGATGTTAAAGTCTCCACCTATGATAAGGTTGTACTCGGTATACTCGGACAATCGAGAGAGGAGTGTAGAGAAGAAGCTGTGAGTGTACACATTCGGAGCATAGATATTGCAGAGCATCAGCCTCATACCCCAGAGCTCCCCCATAACCACAACAAATCTCCCCTTGCGATCTTGAACCAGCTTGTGAAACTGAAAAGGTAAGTTTTTGTGAAGAAGGATCGCGACCCCTCATCGCCGACCCCCAAATGAAGAGGAGTAGACCTCACCCACCCAGCTTCTACGTAATTTAGAATGTTCCATCTGGGACATATGTGTCTCCTGGAGAAAGGCTACGTCAGCACTCAGTTTGCGTAAGGAAGCCAGCACTCGTGATCTCTTTATAGGTGACCGAAGGCCAGCAACGTTAAGGGTGACCACCTTCAAATCAGCCATTGTCAAAAGGCCAACACACAGTGAAAAATCCAATAGGAAATGTCGCCCACCCCATCAGGACCTCCCAGCTAAGTCCTTGGGTGGAAAAGAAAAAGTTGCCGCTCCTCCATCTAGGACCATGCACCCCATACAACCACACCCACACCATCAGCCACACTCCCCAGTCAACCTCATACAAACAGCCCCATAAAAACCCCCCCATACTCCCCCACCCCAAACCTATCCACAGCAATCCCCCATTCCCCAAACCCACCCACCCCCCTGGCCCCCACTGTGCGTGTCCAACACACAAACCCTAACAAACCCACTGCCTACCCTTGAGAGAACTCCACCCCAACCCCCTCCTGCAAACAGTCATCCCCAGAATACCACCCTAGCAGCACAAATAAACAGGCATAGTTAGATAGGTCAGAGTCAAATCAAGGCATGCCCGGGAGCACTGCCAATGCCAGAACAATGAGAGGAACAGAGGCAGTCGAGAGCCCAAGTCCAGATGGGGGACTGAACCGATATCCTGGCAATAACATGCCGAACAGAACCGGGCTACAGCGTCCTTGTCCTCCGCAGTCCAAAAGGCAGATCTTCGGACGCCCACCGCAGGCCGTCATCTGGAACAAACAAAGGCCAAGACACACAGAGCACAGAAGAAACCCCACAAACAGAAATCAAGCAGTATATCAAGCTGCCAGGTCGCCCACATAGTTGCGAGTCTCCTCCACCGTGGCCAGAGTCACAGACGCGCCATTCCTCCAGATCCGCAGTTTGGCGGGGAAGACCAGGGCGAACTGGATCCCTTTATTGTGGAGCTCGGTGCAGAAGGGCGACATCAGCTTACGTTGGGCAGCGACGCACACCGAGTAGTCGTTGAAAACAAGCACCTTCTTCCCCTCGAATTCCAGGGCACCAGCCTTGCGATAAGCCCGCAAAAGTGCTTCCTTGCCTCTCCAGTTGCAATAACGTGCAATAGCCGTGCGGGCTCGCCTGCCATCCCCCGCGTTAGGGCCAATTCGATGGGCTCTCTCACAAGCAAACTGTAGGCCAGAATCAGACAAGCCCAGCGTCTCCGGCAGCCAAGTACTGAAGATCCGGTACAAGTCAGCTTCCCCAACTGACTCAGGCAGACCAACCAGCCGCAAGTTGTTACGGCGGCTGCGGTTCTCCAGCTCCTCAAGCTGATCCTGCATAGCCGAGTTAGTTTTGCAGAGCTCTGACATCTGGGCCTCCAGAGCAGCGCACGTGTCCTCCTGGCCAGACACGCGCCGCTCCACCTCAGTAAGACGCCGGTGCTGTGCATCGAACTTTTCGTGGACTTCTTCAACCGCCGATTGCAATTTATTAAGGCGGTCCGCCAGAGCAGCCGACACAGAGCGGGTGATTTCCTGGATCCATTCACCCGCGGGGACAGTGAAGGACGCTTGCTTCGCCGCCATTTTAACAGCGGGAGAGGGAGGCCGATCCCGGGTGGACTTCGCAGCGCAAATGGGCATGCCCTAGGGAAAACACCGAGTCGGGCCGCTACAGGAACGGAGCGGGACTCCCGGCACTGCGTCCGATGAATTTGCAGGGCGGATGGAGGGGGAAAGTGCCGATATCGCGCCGATTTTAGCGGGGCTGGGACGGAGCTCTCCTTTCCCACAGCCGTTCAAGTAGGCTGCATCACGTGACCCCCCTCAGATCCTCTCCTATTGAGGAAATTTGCAAAGCTGCCACCTGGTCCTCGGTTTATACTTTCACTTCTCATTGTCTGGATGTTTTCTCCAGACCAGATGGTCATTTTGGCCAGGCAGTATTACAAAATTTACCCATATTTAGAAATCTGTGTTCTGCTGTTGTCAGCACCTGCTACAGGTAAGTAATTCTGCTTTTCTGTCCCTTCCACTGCCCACATTTACACTTTTTCCACTACTTGGTTTCATCTGTATTGCATTTCTTAGGGATATTGGGACTGGCTTCTCCACTAATCACACTGTATATAAATCCCTCAGTATCACCCCCTATTTTTGAGAAATCAAAATAGGGAAAATTCATATGGTGCAAGAACTACTAGGACCTTCTGCCAGTTAATTTGGAAAGAGAAGTGGACAAGTGCTCTGAATAAGAAGCAGAAAACTTAGTACCTATTTAACTTTTAGAAAAGGAGATTATGACAACATGAGAAGAATGGTTAAAAAGAAATTAGAGGAGCAGCTGCAAAGGTCAAAAATTTACATCGGGTGTAGATGGTTTTTTTTAAAAAATACAGTTCCATGTATTAAAATAGGCGATTAATCAAATTTTTTTAAACTTGAAAGAAGACCAAACAAAAGCCAGTATAGTTAACAAGTGAGGCGAAGGAAGCTATTAGAGTGAAAAGAAAATCCTTCAGAAAGTGGGAGAAATATCTGACTGAAAATAATAGAAAACAACATAATGAGTAGCAAGTCAAATGCAAGGTGTTGATAAGGAATGCAAAGAGAGACCTTGAAAAGAAGATAGTGTTGAAGGCAAAAACACATAGTAAAAAACTATTTTAGGTATATTAGAAGCAAGAAGCTGGGAAAAGAATCTGTTGAACTGCTAGTTGATCAACAGGTAAAAAGGGCACTCAGGGAAGACAAAGCCATAGTGGAGAGATTAAATGAATTCTTTGCTTAGGTCTTCGCCATGGAAGATCTGGGGGCGATACCAGTGTCAGAAATGGTATTCGATGCTGATGAGTCAGACACACCGAAATAAATCTCTGTAACACTGGAAGATGTAATGGGGCAACTTGACAAATTGAACAGTAGCAAATCACCTGAATTGGATGATATAAATCCCAGAGTACTGATAGAATTGAAAAATAAACTTGCAGAGCTATTGTTAGTAATTTCTCATTTATCTTTAAAATCCAGCATGGTTCCGGAAGACTGGAGAGTGGCCAATATAATGCTGATATTTTTTTTAAAAAGAGTTCCAGATGTGATCCAGGGAATTATAGACAGGTGAGGCTGAGGTCAGTGCCAGGTAAAATAGTAGAGACTATTATAAAGAACAAAATTACAGCGCACATTAGATAAGGGAAATCTTGCCTCACCAATCTACTACTACTTATTTCTATAGCGCTACTAGACATACACAGTGCTGTACATCAAAACATAGAAGAAACAGTCTTTGCTCAAAAGAGCTTACATATCTAGTCGAGAGAGAGCCTTGAGATTCACTGACCACCACAGCATACGCTAAAGGTGCTATGTGAAAGATAGGAAGAAAACCATGTGATAACAGCCCTGAAAGCCAAGCGAGGACATTGTATTGATGAGTAGGTGGTGATCTACTGTGTCAAAATAGATCAAGAAGGATGAAGATGGAGTAGAGGCCTTTGAATTTGGCCAGGAGCAAGTCATTCTGTAGATTGAATAGGGCAGGGGGTGTCACTTGATGGCTTGTTCTTGAGCAGACATCTGTGTTCTCAGCTCTGCACTACTTACCCAATTACCACTGAATTTGTTCTGTTTGAACCCCAGGAACAATTCTTTGAGATATACCAGTAGATTCCTTAACTTATTGGGAGCACTTCATCATGAATTTCAGCTCCTCTCTGTTTCAGCAAGGCTAGTATGCTGGTGAAATTCTGAGGTCTAGGAAAGACAAGACTGCACCTTTGTGTTCAAAGATGGCGATGACTCAGACTGAGGAGGCCCTGGCAGCAACTTCAGAGGAGGTTATGCAGGTATCCTTGAGACATATATTTCAGCTATTAGATGACAGGTTGGCAAAATTGTATACATCTGTGGAAGAAATTAAAAGTGCTCTTGCAGATTCAACATCTTGAAGAGTGAGTATCTGCCCAAGAGTGGAGGCTGGCTTCGTTAAAAGAGAGGGTTCGCCTACTCGTGGATTGGATGGAAGATCAGGAGACAGGCCACCGCAAAAACATTTGAATAATTGGATTGCCGGAGAGTGTCAAAGATTCTGATCTGTATTCTTTTGCTGAGATCTGGCTCCCTTAGGCCTGCCTGGCAATGCGGAACCAGTAGTGATGGAACATAGGCGCAAGAATGATGATAAAGGAGAGGAGTGTGTGGCGCAGTGGTTGGAGCTAAAGCCTCAGCACCCTGGGGTTGTGGGTTCAAACCCTGTACTGCTCCTTGTGACACTGGGCAAGTCACCCCAGGTACGTTAGATAGATTGTGAGCCCGTAGGGACAGATAGGGAAAATGCTTGAGTACCTGATTGCACAAACCGCTTAGATAAACCTTGATAGGCAGTATATAAAAAAACCTAATAATAAAGCTAAACCTCGAGTGGTACTTGCACATTTTCACAATTATGCCATCAAAGCCAAACTTTTGGACTTGTTGAAAAAATCCCGTTCTTTAGGGTATGCCGGGGCCAAGATTTTGCTTTCAGGACTTTTCTCAGAAGGTGACCGAACAGCGGAGGGCTATGACGCCATTGTGCTTGCAATTGTTTTCCAAAGGTATTAAATTATTCTTTAATACCCGGCCAAGGTACATGTCACACATAATAACCAATCTTTTACTGTGACCAAGCCAGAAGAATTTTGACTTTTCCTGGAAAGCCTTTCTCCTCTGCAATGAATGTATTGAGAGCTTCGGGGCGTATTAATGTGGACCTACTGTGTTGATCTGCTCCTCTTGAATTGCCTGTTTCTCCCATTTTTGTACTTTATTAAATGATGTCTCTTTTCTTTTGATTTTTGGATCATGGAGGATCCGATTTCTCAGTTGGACTATGATATAGTTGAACTGATTATGTGTTTGTTTAGCCGTTCTGGGGCACTCTGTGTGCTCTGCCTTGGGTAGTGAGTGCACCAGATTTTCAGAGGTTGTTTTTTAATAGTAATTACCGTATTTGCCGGCGTATAAGACGACTGGGCGTATAAGACGACCCCCCCAACTTTTTCAGTTAAAATATAGAGTTTGTTATATACTCGCCATATAAGACTACCCCTTCTTCCGCACACCTTCTGCACAACAAATAAAACTTAAAAGAACATCAGAATTTATTTCAACAATTTTAATTAATTCACTAAAGCTGAATAGAACAATAAACCCATGGGAGCTGCCATGCTATTTGTTTTCTAAACTGTTAACCAAACTGAAACTGTCAATGATAGAAGGAAGATAACACATAGAGGGAGAGAGCAAGTGCCGGGCAAGTCCCTAACAAGTTTGCTGGCATGACAGTTTCCCTTTAAAAGCCTTCAAAAGCCTCCTGTTCGCCCCCGCAACTTCCTTAAGGGCTAGACTCCACACCCGGCCGCATGTGCGAGAGACGTAGTAAAGAGAAAAGAGGTGGGGCCAGAGCGCCGCTGCTTCCCGCTGCGCAGGATGAAGGAGCTGGCACCCTTGTCACACTGATGTCCCGCCATGGCCCCGCTGATGTCCCGGCAGGTTTACTAGTACCGTAAGCACCGTAAGGAGGTAAGGAAGGAGATGTTAGGGCATGTAAAGTAAGGGCATGTAAACAGTACCAGGCGTATAAGACGACCCCCGACTTTGGGGAGGATTTTAAGGTACTGAAAAGTCGTCTTATACGCCGGCAAGTACGGTATGATATGCTTGCTGACTGATCAGGGAGGGCTGGTAGTTGCATTATATCTTGCAAGGGTTCCTTTTGAGGATGCTATTGTTTTTGATGTTATTGAACACCTTTGGTGTTCTTGACTTGCTGTTTCATATTGTGTAGATGGGGAGTGGGAGTGAATGTACTAGGGTGGGGTCTGTAGTATGTTTGGCAGTATTTGTGGGGGTGGTGTGTATGGAGGACTGGGGGGGTGACAAGGGTAAGGGAATTACTGCTGAATGCTGTTTGGGAGGGCTGGGGTTTTAGGTTTGGGGGGAGAGACAGGTTTTTGCTGTTTGGGTTGGTATGGTGGGTAGTTTGGGAAATCTCCAGAACTCTTCTGTTTACTTATGCCTCTTTTTCCTGTGTGCTGCATTGGCTCAGCTGGGAGGCCAACAGCAGTACTCAATGTCATGCGCATTCACTAATGTTTTTTTGTGTGTCCTTTGAGTCTGGGTGATTTCCAAGTGGCTTCACTGAATGTCGATGTTCTACACTTCCCAGTGAAATGTTCCAAAGTACTGACTTATTGCAGGAAAATGAAAATTGATGTGTTGCTCCTGCAGGAGACCAATCTCATTCCAAAGGAACATGATAAATTGCATAGAGACTGGGTAGGGGAGCTTTCTTATGCTTCATATAATAATAGGCAAAGGGGGTTGCAATCCTTTTGCCTAAGAGTAAGCCCTGCTTGCTGCATAAACTTATTCAAGATACAGAGCCTAGGCTCGCTATTTGGTCGGGGGAATTTTTGGGTCACAAGTATGCTTTTTGTTCTGTTTATGCCCATAATGTTTACTCACATAATTTTTTTTTTTAATATAATTTAGTGGCTGCTCTCAGTCCTTTACAGATTACCAAATAATACTGCAGACCCCTTGATGGATTGTAAGCCCCCTAAACCTAGGCAGAAAGGGAGTAGGCATAATGAAGTTAACTTTGTTATTAAGCAATTGGGATTGTTGGATGTGTGGAGAATGCTTCACCCTGATGAACTTGATTTTACATATTAATCTGTAGGAAGATTTATGGTACACTCAGCAGTTTCATAAACACGTTACTTCTCTATTAAGCTTGTCTAGGGAAAACCATAAACTCTGATCCAGGTTCAAATATCTTGGTCTATTTATACGACACAAAACCCAGGCTAATGAAAAATATATTTATTATGAAAATAGAAAAATATAATTCACAAGCCAGCTGCAATATTTAAAAATATCTGATTACACAAATGAAACTCAGTACATAATTATCACAATCTAATTGTTAGACAATTAAGTAATTCTACTTGTTACACACACACTAAACAATTCCTTATAATAATAATCCCTGATTAGCAAATGATTATATTATCACCAATGGAGCTTTACAACTCTTGTCCTATCATAATTGGATCCTTATCTAATTCCCAAGCTAATAAGACAGTAATTTCCGTATGCTCACCCTTAATCAGGCCTCTTGCACAAATTAGGTGAAATGGAAACTTTTCTTGTCAGCCGTGGTAGATGGAAGAAGTCCTTTGTTAAAGGTACATGTTGGTGAGTCCTGGGTAAGGCAATAAATCATCAGCAAACAAGTTCCTATCCGTGCTGAATTCAGAGCTGTTTAAAAAGTCCAAATTTCTCTCTCTTAGGCAGAGAGTCACACGAGGTAACTTACAGGTCTAGTTATTAAAAGAAAAGGTTACGTGTAGAACACCTGTGGGAAGATGTGAGTTCCCCCGCACCTTAACACAGACTAACTAATTAGCACCTTCTTTCTTGGATCTCATCAGATGACCTCCTCGGACCAATCCAGAAACAGAACTTGGATGAATAGCCTTTCTGTGTAAAGTATCATATAGGCTGGAAGACCCAGGGCCGTTAGACAGATAAGAACAGCATAATTTCCCCCAGATTCACACAGTCCTATATTGAAGGCACAGATGAAAGTCCTTGAGTAAAATAACATTCTGGTACATACCCATAATGCATCAGGCAGAAACAGCAAAGCTGTGTACTTCTTTCTTCTTGCAATTCATGCTGGAAAAATCTCTTGTTCAGCAGAAAGATTTCTTGAGACAATGGTTCAGGCTTTGATGACATCATAGAGGCCTAACCTGCAGGTGTGAATACGGAAATACCCCTACAATTCCCAGGCCTATAAGGTTTATAGCCGCATAGTTTATGTGCTAGTGAGGTCCTCCATGTTTCCTGGGGTGCAAAGGGCTACTGAGAATGGGTTGTTTCCGATCATCATGTGTTTTGGTTTGATATGGGAGTCCCATAGAGAGGCTCCTTTTAGTAGATGGTGTATGAATCCCACTTTGTACTTAGATGATGACTTTCAAACTTATCTTGGGCAGCACTTTCACACTTATCTTAGGACTGTTATGTGGCTGACAATGATCCTCTAGGGCAGGGGTAGGGAAATCCGGTCCTCGAGAGCCGTATTCCAGTCGGGTTTTCAGGATTTCCCCAATGAATATGCATGAGATCTATTTGTATGCACTGCTTTCAATCCATATTCATTGGGGAAATCCTGAAAACCCGACTGGAATACAGCTCTCGAGGACCGGAGTTCTCTACTCCTGCTCTAGGGACTAGATTCACTAAGCCCACCGATCAACTTCTGATCACTTAGTGACCCCTTTACGACCCGATTTCTCTCTGACCCAATTCACTAACCTCTGTCCCGATCATCCTCCGATCCGCGCATGCAAATGAGGGGAACGGCATTCAAATGCAGGCAGGAAGCGATTCACTAAAATAAAAAAGCAACACCGATTGGGTTGGCTGATCCAAAAATAAGCGATTGCTGAGGACTAGTCGCTGAGGTCCTTTCCGATTGCCCTGCCTTCTGCTGCCCTGTTCTTTGCCCTGCTTCTCTGCTCTCAGCCCTGATCTCCTGTTCTTCTCCTGCCTGCCCCGAATCTTTTCTCCTGCCTGCCCCGAATCTCTTCTCCTGCCTGCCCCGAATCTTTTCTCCTGCCTGCCCCGAATCTCTTCTCCTGCCTGCCCCGAATCTTTTATCCTGTCCGCCCCAAATCTCTTCTCCAGCCTGGCCCGAATCTCTTCTTCTGCAAGCTCTGAATCTCTTTTGCCCTTCCCCACACTATGAGCCCGTGGTTTTAACCTGTGGGTTTAAAGCGGGTTAAAACCACGGGCTCGCAAAGAAAAAAAGAAACAAAAGTAAAGTTTTAAAAAAGTTTTTTTTTAAAGTTGCTGCTCTTAAGCCCCTCCAGATCCCGGTCTGCCGACTCTGCCTTCCTACTGCCGCCGGAATGACTGGAGCTTGAGAACAGATGTCGCTGCAGGCACCTCAGTGATATTTGGCAGAACTGTCCAATTTTATTAGGCAAGTTCTTCCTCCCATGTGCTTTTTTTTTTTTACCTCTCAGAAATGGGAAGTGGCTGCGGGGATCTAGGCTCAAGCTTACTACTGAGGGTGGAGATCTTGGGTTTAGTAAAACTGGGTCTCCAGTTTTGTGTACTAAACCGAAATAAGGGAAACGGGTAATGAAAGGCTTTCAGAATCCTCAGGATTCCCCCTTGCCCTTTACGGTGAGCCCCAGCACTGACTTGAGATGCTGGTTTTGCCTCACTGGGGGGGGGTGAGTTGTGGCGCCTGCCCTTCCTCGCACCGAGCCTGCTCTTAAGCATGCGCAGACCATCTACAGATGGTCTGCGCATGCATTAGGATTGCTAGAGAGCGATCCCGAAAGTCATATGGGGGCGTGATTCATATCGCCCTCATTTGCATTGAGGTCGATTCGTGAATCAGCCCCCCAGACACGGATCGGACCTGATCCGTGCCCTTTATGAATCTAGCCCTAGGTGTCTCTGATATAACTTATTGGATAACTCAAATTATTAAAACCAGCTATTAAATATTTAATACATAAGAACATAAGAAACGCCTTCTCCGGATCAGACCTAGGTCCATCTAGTCCGGTGATCCGCACTCGCGGAGGCCTTTTAGGTACTCCTTTATGGAGACCCGGATTTCCCGTATCCCTCAATATGATTAGCATGAAGGTATGCATCCAACTTACGTTTGAAACCCATCCATCCCAACCTCCATAGTCTCCATCCCAACCTCCTCTGGGAGAGCATTCCAAGCGCCCACCACTCGCTGTACAAAACAGAACTTCCCGACATTAGTCCTGAACCTGCTTCCACTCCAGTTTCAGGCTATGTCCTCTTGTTCGTGTCACATCTGAAAATGTTAGTAATGATATTTATCCCAGGACAAGCAGGCAGCATATTCTTTACGCATGGGTGACGTCACCGACGGAGCCCCGGTACGGACCTTTTTAACTAGAAAGTTCTAGTTGGCCGCACCGCGCATGCGCGAGTGCCTTCCCGCCCGACGGAGGAGTGCGTGGTCCCCAGTTTCTTCGTTTCCGCGGAGCGAAGAAGACGCATGTGTTTTCAACGGCCGTTGAAAAATCTATTTTTTGCCTTCCCGCTCGCGATTTTCTCTTATTTTTTCTCCTTGCCTTCGGGTTCTTTCTTGTTTTCATTTTTTCAAAAAAAAAAAAAAAAAATTTTTTTGCTTTTTTTACTTTATTTTCGATCCAGCTCCGGCGGGGCCTGTTGTCACCATACAGGCCTCCGGGTTTGATTTTGCGGAGGCCGTTTTTCCATTCATGCCCCCGCAGCCGGGTTTTAAAAAGTGCCAGCGGTGTGCACACCCGATCTCCCTCACTGACCCACACAATTGGTGCCTACAGTGTTTGGGTCCTGAGCATCGGGCGGACTCCTGCACCCGCTGTGCCACTCTTAAAAAACGCACTCTAAAGAATCGACAAATCCAGCAGAACATCCTCTTCGGCACCGCATCTGATATGGAACCGATTGCGTCGACTACGGTACCGCCAAAATCGGCACCCACCACTTCGACGACGCCCGATCCTTCATCGGCGTCGCTGGCGCCAGGTAAGCCGGCTAAGAAGCCTTCCACCTCCCTTGAGCGCCCTCCGGCCACAGTGGCAACACCGACCCTACCGGCTTCACGCTGACTCCGGAAACGCTCCGCCCCGATCTCAGTGAGTGCCTCGTCATCGGCCTCCTCATCGCCGGGACGTGGAGCGGCACCTAAGGAACCGAAGCAGAAAAAACGGTTCCGGTGCAACCCCTGGATGACCGCATCGCGACCATCCTCCAAGACAAATTACAAGAACAGCTGCAGCAACAATTCCAGCACCTGTTACCGACCCTCCTGGCACCACTCCTTTCGGTGCCAGACCGGCCCGAGCCTCGCGCCGCCAACCGGTATCCACTCCATCGGTACCACTGAACTCCTCCATGCCGATTCTCTCGGCTGAACACCTTCGTGCCCATCCCGTAGGTCATACCCACGCTGATGCCGATCCTCCTCGGTACCAGGCTGGGCACTGGTCCTCCCCGGACCGAGACCGGCACCGTTCTTCCCGGGACCGAGACCAGCACCGATCTTCCTCTCCCGGTAATATCTCGATGCGCTCTGGCAAGTCTCTGTCTAAGACACACCATACTGAGCTTTCCACCCCGATATCTCGACATGCGCACACTGATGTCAGGGACCCGGGCTTATGGGAAGACTCCCCTCCCGGTACCGAGGAGGACGCATCGTCGTCGGACAAAGAGCCCTCAGCGCCTGATACCACCTCTAAGCCTGAGCAATCCTCCTTCTCAAGGATCCTCAGGGAGATGTCAGCGGCTCTCTCTATCCCCCTCGAGTCTGACTCCAAAAAATCCCAGGCCTTTCTGGAGGCCTTGGATTTTGAACAGCCTCCCAAGGAGTTTCTCAAGTTACCCGTGCATGACATACTGCGGGAAACTTTTTATAAGAACTGGGAGAACCCACTCACCGTCCCCGGGGCCCCCCGGAAGCTGGATAGCCTTTACAGGGTCATCCCGATCCCAGGTTTTGACAAACCTCAGCTGCCCCATGAGTCTCTCCTGGTTGAGTCTACCTTAAAGAAAACTCAGGGCTCCAGTGTTTATGCCTCCACCCCTCCTGGCAGAGAAGGCAAAACGATGGACAAGTTTGGCAAGCGCCTTTATCAAAACGCAATGCTGGCGAACAATTACACATTTCATTTCTCTTTTTACATGAAACATCTAGTCCAACAACTGTCCGCCCTTCAAAAATACATTCCGGAACGCAAAGTTCCGCTCTTCCAGCAGCAAATTTCCGGCTTCCTTCAACTTCGGAAATTTATGGTGCGCTCTATCTATGATTCCTTTGAGCTGACCTCCCGTGCATCTGCCATGGCCGTTGCCATGCGCCGCCTGGCCTGGTTGAGGGTATCTGATTTGGACATCAACCACCAAGACCGCCTAGCCAACGCTCCCTGTCTTGGGGATGAACTTTTTGGTGAGTCCTTAGATTCAACCACCCAGAAGCTCTCTGCCCATGAGACCAGATGGGACACCCTTGTTAAACCTAAGAAAAAGGTTCCACCTGCTCGCCCTTACAGACCATAGTCCTCGTACCAGCGCAGGTTCTCTGCCAGACCCCTCAATCCGCCTTCTCAGCAACCTCGGCGGCCCCGTCAACAACATCAGCACACTCAGGCTCGCTCTCAGTCTAATCAACCTGCCAAGCCTCTCCCTCCTTCGAAACCCTCTCAGCCCTTTTGACTCCTCTCTCCAGAGCATAACCGGTCTTCCTCCCTCGTTGCCTCTTCCTCAACCAATCAGAGGACGTCTCCAAATCTTCCTCAGCCGTTGGGAGGTCATCACATCAGACCAATGGGTCCTCAACATCATCCGCCACGGCTACTCTCTCAACTTCCAGACTCTTCCACCAGACAATCCTCCCGTAGAGTCTGCTTCTCACTCCTCCCAAACCCCCCTCCTCCTGAGGGAGGTCCAATCCCTCCTTCTTCTCAATGCCATCGAAGAGGTGCCTCCGGCCCAAAGGGGTCAGGGATTCTACTCCCGCTACTTCCTGGTGCCCAAGAAGACAGGAGACCTTCGTCCCATCCTCGATCTCAGGGACCTCAACAAGTGTCTGGTCAAGGAGAAGTTCAGAATGCTCTCCCTTGCCACGCTGTACCCTCTTCTCTCTCAACACGACTGGCTATGTTCCCTGGACCTCAAAGAGACCTACACTCACATCCCAATCAATCCGACTTCACGTCGCTACCTATGGTTTCAGATACAGCACCGTCACTATCAGTACAAAGTGCTACCTTTTGGCCTCGCTTCATCGCCCAGGGTGTTCACCAAGTGCCTTATTGTGGTGGCGGCCTTCCTCAGGTCTCACAACCTCCAGGTGTTCCCCTACTTGGATGATTGGTTGGTGAAAGTACCTACGTCGCCACTTGTGCTACAAGCCACTCATCACACCATCTCTCTCCTCCATCTCCTGGGGTTCGAGATCAACTACCCCAAGTCGCATCTGCTTCCTACACAGCGACTTCAGTTCATTGGAGCAGTTCTCGACACCACACTAATGAGGGCGTTTCTCCCCTCTGATCGTCAACGGACCCTGCTCCACCTCTGTCGTCAGGTGCTCCTTCATCACTCCATTCCTGCCCGACAAATGATGGTCCTCCTGGGCCACATGGCCTCGACGGTACATGTGCTTCCTCTGGCACGACTCCACCTCAGGACACCTCAATGGACTCTTGCCAACCAATGGTCACAGACCACGGATCTTCTTTCTCATCCCATCTCTGTGACATCGTCTCTTCAGCAATCTCTTCAATGGTGGTTGAACTCCTCAAATCTTTCCAGGGGTCTACTCTTTTATTTACCCCCTCACTCCATGATCGTAACCACGGATGCCTCCCCCTATGCGTGGGGAGCTCACCTAGGAGATCTACGCACCCAGGGACTCTGGACCCCTCAGGAGCATCAACATCACATCAATTTCCTGGAACTCAGAGCCATGTTCTATGCTCTCAAAGCCTTCCAGCACCTTCTCTGCCCTCAGGTTCTTCTCCTGTGCACAGACAATCAAGTCGCCATGTACTACATAAGCAAGCAAGGCGGCACCGGATCTCGCCTCCTTTGTCAGGAGGCTCTCCGCATCTGGACCTGGGCCATGGCCCGCAATCTCTTCCTCAAGGCTGTCTATATCCAGGGCGAACAGAACTCCCTGGCCGACAATCTCAGCCGCAGCCTTCAACCTCACGAGTGGACTCTGGACCCTTCAACACTCCACTCCATCTTTGCTCGCTGGGGCACTCCGCAGGTGGACCTCTTTGCAGCACCTCACAACCATCAACTGCCCCAGTTCTGTTCCAGACTCTTCTCTCCTCATCGTCTGACCCCAGATGCATTCCTGCTCGACTGGACGGATCGGTTCCTCTATGCCTTTCCTCCACTACCTCTGATGTTGCGGACGTTATCCAAACTCCACAGGGCCACCATGATTCTCATCGCTCCTCGGTGGCCTCGCTAACACTGGTTCTCCCTCCTGCTTCAGCTCAGCTCCAGGGAGCCCATTCCTCTTCCTGTGTTTCCTACTCTACTTACGCAGCAACGTCAATCTCTACTGCATCCCAATCTGTCTTCGCTCCACCTGACAGCTTGGTTTCTCTCGGGCTAACCTCTCCAGAGAATCTGTCGCAGCCTGTCCGTCGCATTTTGGATGCCTCCAGGAAACCGGCCACCCTCCAATGTTACAATCAGAAGTGGACCAGGTTCTCCTCTTGGTGTCTACTGCATCATCACGATCCCACCTCATTAGCAGTGGAAACTGTACTGGACTATTTGCTCTCTCTGTCCGACGCTGGCCTCAAGTCTACCTCAATCAGAGTCCACCTCAGTGCCATCACTGCGTTTCATGAGCCTATCCTCGGAAAACCTCTAACGGCTCATCCACTGGTTTCCCGGTTCATGAGAGGCCTCTTCAATGTCAAACCACCTCTGAAGCCTCCTCCTGTCGTCTGGGACCTGAATGTGGTTTTATCAGCCCTCATGAAACCCCCTTTTGAGCCTCTTGCCACAACTTCGCTCAAACTTCTAACATGGAAGGTGCTTTTCCTCATTGCCATCACCTCTGCCAGGAGGGTTAGTGAGATGCATGTACTGGTCGCCGATCCACCGTTCACTGTTTTTCACCATGACAAGGTGGTTCTGCGTACCCATCCTAAATTCCTTCCCAAGGTGGTCTCGGCTTTTCACCTCAACCAGTCCATTGTGTTGCCTGTCTTTTTCCCTAAACCCCATTCTCATCCTGGGGAACAGGCGTTGCACACGCTGGATTGTAAGCGTGCCCTGGCATACTACCTTGACCGTACCAGGGCTCACCGCTCGTCCCCTCAGCTCTTTCTGACCTTCGATCCTAACCGTCTGGGTCGTCCTGTCTCTAAACGGACGCTTTCCAACTGGCTTGCTGCCTGTATTGCGTTCTGTTATGCTCGGGCCGGTCTCTCACTGGAAGGTGCTGTCACGGCCCACAGGGTCAGAGCTATGGCTGCTTCTGTGGCTTTCCTCCGTTCCACGCCCATCGAGGAAATCTGCAAGGCTGCCACTTGGTCCTCAGTTCACACGTTCACTACTCACTACTGTCTGGATGCCTTCTCCAGACGGGATGGACACTTCGGCCAATCTGTGTTACAAAATTTATTTTCCTAATGGCCAACCATCCCTCCTCCCTCTCTGTTAGCTTGGAGGTCACCCATGCGTAAAGAATATGCTGCCTGCTTGTCCTGGGATAAAGCACAGTTACTTACCGTAACAGGTGTTAACCAGGGACAGCAGGCAGATATTCTTACGTCCCACCCTCCTCCCCGGGTTGGCTTCTTAGCTGGCTTATCTTAACTGGGGACCACGCACTCCTCCGTCGGGCGGGAAGGCACTCGCGCATACGCGGTGCGGCCAACTAGAACTTTCTAGTTAAAAAGGTCCGTACCAGGGCTCCGTCGGTGACGTCACCCATGCGTAAAGAATAGCTGCCTGCTGTCCCTGGATAACACCTGTTACGGTAAGTAACTGTGCTTTCCTGATCTATTTTGTCAAAACCTTTTAATAATTTAAAAGTCTCTATCATATTCCCTCGCAGTCTTCTCTTTTCGAGGGTGTACAGTCCCAGTTTCCTGAGTCATTCATTGTAGCTCAAATTCTCCATTCCACTAACTAATTTCGTTGCACGCCTCTGCACCCTTTCCAGCAGAGTTATATCCTTCTTAAGGTATGGAGACCAATGTTGGACACAGTATTCCAGGTGTGGTCTGACCATTGCTCTGTAAAGTGGCATTATGACCTCTTCCGATCTACTCGTGATCCCCTTTTTAATCATAGAAACATAGAAATAGACGGCAGATAAGGGCCCACGGCCCATCTAGTCTGCCCACCTTAATGTCCCTTCCCTACCTTTGCCCTGTGAAGAGATCCCATGTGCCGATCCCATTTGGCCTTAAAACCAGGCACGCTGCTGGCCTCAATCACCTGTAGTGGAAGACTATTCCAGCGATCAACCACTCTTTCAGTGAAAAAGAATTTCCTGGTGTCACCTCGTAGTTTCCCGCCCCTGATTTTCAACGGATGCCCTCTTGTTGTCGTGGGACCCTTGAAAAAGAAGATATCTTCCTCCGCCTCGATGCGGCCCGTAAGATACTTGAACGTCTCGATCATGTCCCCCCTCTCTCGGCGCTCCTCGAGCGAGTATAGCTGTAATTTGTCAAGCCGTTTTTCGTATGGTAGATCCTTGAGTCCCGAGACCATCCGGGTGGCCATTCTTTGCACCGACTCCAGTCTCAGCACATCCTTGCGATAATGCGGCCTCCAGAATTGCACACAGTATTCCAGGTGGGGCCTCACCATGGATCTATACAATGGCATAATGACTTCCGCCTTACGACTGACGAAACCCCTTCGTATGCAGCCCATGATTTGTCTTGCCTTGGACGAAGCCTGCTCCACTTGATTGGCAGACTTCATGTCCTCACTGATGATTACCCCCAAGTCTCGTTCTGCTACCGTTTTTGCTAGGATCTCGCCATTAAGGGTATAAGACTTGCATGGATTCTGGCTGCCCAGGTGCATAACTTTGCATTTTTTGGCATTGAAGTTGAGTTGCCATGTCCTAGACCATCGCTCCAGTAGGAGTAGGTCGTGCATCATGTTGTCGGGCACTGAATCTTCGTCTGTTGTGCATTTGCCCACTACATTACTCAGTTTGGCGTCATCGGCGAATAATGTTATTTTACCTCGAAGCCCTTCTGCCAAGTCTCTTATAAAGATGTTGAATAGGATTGGGCCCAAGACTGAGCCCTGTGGTACTCCACTAATCACCTCCGTCATTTCGGAGGGGGTGCCGTTCACCACCACCCTTTGGAGCCTACCTCCAAGCCAGCTCCCAACCCATTTCGTCAATGTGTTACCTAATCCTATAGAACTCATCTTGCTCAGTAACCTGCGGTGTGGTACGCTATCGAATGCTTTGCTAAAGTCCAGGTACACGATGTCCAGGGACTCCCCAATATCCAGCTTCCCCGTTACCCTGTTCTTTGTTTTTCTTTCCCAGATGCATCAACTTGCATTTGTCCAAGTTAAAATTCATCTGCCACTTTATCGCCCACAATTCCAGCTGGTTCAGATCCTTCTGAAGATCCTCGCAGTCTTTTAAAGTGCTAACTGCCCGACATAGTTTCGTATCATCTGCAAACTTGATTATATTGCATGTTGTTTCCTCCTCCAATATTTATAAAAATATTGAACAAGATAGGCCCAAGAACCGAGCCCTGTGGTACGCCGCTAGTCACTTTCTCCTAGTCCAAAAATTTCCCTCTGCATTCTGTTTTCTAACCATTTTCCGATCCATCTGTGCACTTCTCCTCCTATTCCATGACTTAGTAATTTACTCATAAGCCTTGCATGCGGAACCTTGTCAAACGCTTTCTGGAAGTCCAAGTAAATTATGTAATGTAATGTAATGTAATTTATTTCTTATATACCGCTACATCCGTTAGGTTCTAAGCGGTTTGAAGAAAATATACATTAAGATTATAAATGAGAAGTAAGAAGGTACTTAAAAAATTCCCTTACTGTCCCGAAGGCTCACAATCTAACTAAAGTACCTGGAAATTAATAAAGAAGAGAAAATAAAGATGGTTGAAAAAAGAAAAATTCTATGTGAATTTATAGGATGGAAATTAAACTGACACTGATTCTCCACTATCCATTGGTTTATTCACCTTGTCGAAGAATTGTAGTAAATTTGTCAAACATTACTTCCCGTTCCTGAAGCCGTGTTGACTAGCTCTTATCAGATTGTGTTCCTCCAAGTGTTGTACAATGGTATCTTTAATTAGTGCTTCAATTATCTTCCCAGGAACCGATGTGAGACTCACAGGTCTGTAGTTCCCAGGTTCCCCTCTTGATCCTTTTTTGAAAATTGGGATGACATTTGCTATCTTCTAGTCATCTGGTATTTGCCCGGTTTTAATTGACATGTTAACCAAGGATTGTAATAGTTCCCCAATTTCTACCTTCAGTTCCTTTAATACTCTCGGGTGAATTCCATCCGGTCCAGGGGACTTATCACTTTTTAGTTTGTCAATCTGGGAGTATACCATGTCCAAATCCACATTTACTGTTTCGAGGCTTTCCTCTATGTCACCGGTGAATTATCTTCCTTATGTCTGGCATTGTTGTAGTGTCCTCATTTGTGAAGGCAGAGGCAAAGAATGAATTTAACCTATCGGCTACCTGTTTGTCCTCTTTAATTGACCCTTTCTTTCCTTGGTCGTTGAGAGGGCCCACTGCCTCTCTTGCTGGTTTCTTTCCTTTTATATACCTAAAGAAGGGTTTGAAGTTTTTGTCTTCTTGGGCTATCTTTTCTTCATAGTCTTTTTTTGCATTTCTTACCACTTTATGACATTTTTTCTGGTCGTTTTTGTAACAGTTCCAGGCCTCCGTCATTTTTTCCCGTTTCCATTTTTTAAACGAGTTCCCCTTTTCCCTCACTGCATCCTTCACCTCTTTGGATAACCAAGCTGGTTCACCTTTGTTCTTTTTTCGCCTTCCTTTGGATATCCTCAGTATGTAAAGATTCTGTGCTTCTATAATGGTGTTTTTCAGTAAAGACCATGCTTGGTCGACTGTTTGGATTTCTGCTTTTCCCTTCTTGATCCATTTTCTAATCATGGTTCTCATACTGTCGTAATTCCCTTTTTTGAAATTAAAGGTTGTGGATTTAATCCTGATTGGTTTACCCTTTCCTGATTGGTTTACAAACAAGTATTATCTGAATCAATTCAATTTTAATCTTATCTCCCACAGTTCATTTCATTACAGTACTTTTACAAATGACCAATACTTAATTTAGTAATAAATATCAGAATAATTTAGTCAGTGAATCTAGTCCCCATCACTCACACTCACTTCTCAACTTTCATACACTTACTACAGTCATTGTGATTACTTTTATCCAAAACTGGATCTTGGTTACAGTGGTATACCTAGCATATATGACCTAATCTAATCTAATCTAAATCTTGGGTTTATATACCGCATCATCTCCACAGGTGGAGCTCGACACGGTTTACATGGTTAGGAAGCAACGGAACTCCAGTGGATTTATAAAAGTAAAGTAAGAGAGAGGTTAGGTGAGATAATAATAGGGAGGGGACGGGTTACGTTTTGGAGAAGAGCCAGGTCTTCAGAAGCTTACGGAATGGTAGAAGGGGGCTCAAGTTGCGGAGAGGGGAAGGGAGACTATTCCAGAGCTGAGCGATTCTGAAGTGGAGGGAGGACCCGAGTTTACCGACGAGGGAGATACCCTTTGAGGAGGGGAAGGATAGTTTTAATTTTTGCGTGGATCTGGTGGAGAATGGATTTGAGGAATTCCAGGATAGAGGAATAAGAGGTGGAAGGATGCCGTGGAGCATCTTGAAGGTTAAGCAGGCACATTTAAAGTGGACCCTGGAGATGACAGGAAGCCAGTGCAGCTTGGACAGGAGTGGAGAGACATGGTCAAATTTGCTTTTTGAGAAGATAAGTTTGGCCGCGGTGTTCTGGATAAGTTGGAGTCTGTGGAGGCTTTTCTTTGTTAAGCTAAGGTAGATGGAATTGCAATAGTCCAATCTGGAGAGGATGATGGACTGTACGAGCACGGCAAAGTGTTTTTGGTGGAAGCAGGACCTCACTTTCCTCAGCATGTGAAGGCTGTGAAAGCATGTTTTTATCAGGGAGTTGAGGTGGTCATTGAAGGATAGCGAGGAATCTATGGTGATGCCCAGAACTTTGCTAGAGAACTCTAGTTGTAGAGAGGTGCCTGTGGGCAGTGGGATGGAAGTGGGTAAATGATCAAATTTGGGGCCGAGCCAAAGTAGTTTGGTTTTGGACTCATTCAGTTTCATTTGTACCGCAAGAGCCCAGGATTGAAGTTTGGTTATGCATGAAGAGATGTTTGCTGCGAGATTGGTGAGGTTTGCGTCGGTCTCGAGGAGGATCAGGATATCGTCAGCGTAAGTGTAGAGTATTTCTAGGGGGGAAAGGTGGAGGAGGTTCAGGGAGGACATATAAATGTTGAAGAGGATAGGGGATAGGGGAGAGCCTTGTGGAACTCCACATGTCGGTTTCCACGGGGAGGATGAGGTACCATTCTTGGTGACGATGTAAGAGCGAGAACGTAAGAAGTTCGAGAACCAGTCAAGGACCGTGGAGCTGATGCCTATCTCGGAGAGTAGGAAGATTAGAATGTCATGATGGACAACGTCGAAGGCTGCAGAGAGGTCGAATTGGAGTAAAACGGCAAATTTTTTGTGAGAGTGGAGTTGTTGGATCTTCGAGGTTAGGGAGGCCAGGAGGGTTTCAGTACTGAAGTTAGGTCTGAAGCCGTATTGATAGGGTAGGAGGATAGAGAATCTTTCCAGGTAGGCTGAGAGTTGGGAGGAGACAATAGATTCAAGCATTTTGGTTAGGAGCGGGATGTTCGCTATAGGGCGATAATTGGATGGGATGGAGGGATCTAGGTCAGCTTTCTTCAGTAGGGGGGTCAATGCGATGTTTCCCATTTCAGGTGAGAAGAGGCCCGATAGTAGAGCAGAGTTTATGAGTTTGGTGAGTGATGAGATGGCCTGTGTGGGTATTTTCTCAAATAGATAGGATGGAAATGGATCCAAGGTGCAGTTACAGGATTTCAATTTCTGGCAGAGCTTGAGGACCTGCGATTCGGATACTTGCTCAAAGGCAGTCCAGGATCTGTTGACTGGGACAGGGGTGATGACATTTGGAGTAGGTTTGGGGGTGGCGAACACTAGAGAATTGTAGGAGACTGCAGGAGGGAAGGAGCTTCTTAAGGTGGTGACTTTACCATTGAAGAAGTTTGCTAATAGGTCGGCTGATGGGGAGGAGGAGAGTAAGGAAGGGTTGGTGTTGGGGATTAGGGAGCGCCATATATTGAACAGCATGCTGTTCTGGTTGTTTGATCTGGAGATCTTGTCCCCATAAAAGTTTTTCCTAGCACTTTTGAGTGCGTTATTGTAAAATTTAATGTTGACTCTCCAGATTTGTTTGTCTGTGGGGGATTTAGATTTTTTCCAGATGCGTTCCAGGGATCGACATTTTTGTTTTAGTACCCTGTGGTGAGGGAGGTACCAGGGGGCCTTACGGGAGTAGGTGACGGTTTTGGTGGAGGACGGGGCAAGAGAGTGGTAGGTGGATTCTGAGAGAGTAATCCATTTGTGCCAGTTGGTTGCAGAATCTGGAGGCTTAGGCTTGGATGAGAGATTGTCGAGAAATTTGGACCAGAACTGATCACTTGAGATTTTCTTGCGGAAAGAAATGGACTTAGGGGTATGGGATGCGGTTCCAAGGTGTGACATGAAGATGGGGAGGGAGAAGGATCCTAAGAAGTGGTCGGACCAGGGGACGTGGTCCCAACGGATGTCATTGGTCGAAGTTTTGTATTCAGTGAGATCGAGGAAGCTGATGATGTCTAGTGTGTGGCCTCTGTCGTGGGTTGGAGAGGAGGCGGGGGGAGAGAAGCCAAGGGAGGTGAGGAAATTATTGAAATCAGATGCATCCTTGCTGGTGGAGTCATCGAGGTGGAGGTTGATATCTCCGATGATCAGGAGTCTTTGAAACTTAAGGAACGCGTTAGATATGGTCTCGTAAACAAGCTCGGAGGAATTGCTCCAGGGGGTGGGTGGGCGATATAATGATAAGATACCCAGTGGGTGAGGATGGAGCTCATCGTTGACTGAGGCTAACATGTATTCAAGTGAGCGATGACTGCCTTTTTCGAGAAGCTGAACATCAAGGAAAGATTTGTAGAGGAGTGCCAGGCCACCTCCTTTTCGGTTTAATCTAGGAGAAAAGAGGCCTTGGTAGCCACGGGGGCATAGCTCGTTTTGTGTAAAGAGATCGTCTTTGGTGATCCAGGACTCTATGATGCAGAAGAATCCAGAATCAAGATCCGCAAGGAGGTCTTTCACAATTTGGGTCTTGTTGCATACGGATCTGGCGTTGCAATAGAGTAACGGGACTGGGGTTAGAGAGTCTGGGGCGTGGTTGGGAAGGTTGGCGGGGGGCACAGGTTTTAAAGAGGCGAGGTTAGCTTTGCGGGGTTTTTGTTTGTGAGAGTGACTTCTGGTGCGTATCAGCGTGGGAATTTTGGGATCGGGGCAGGTGATAGTGACATTTGGGGAGTCTTGTAGATTGGGGGAGGGGGGTATCAGACAGAGGGTGATCTTGAGAGAAGAGCAGAGAAGGAGAAAAAGGAGCCAGAAGGGAGTGAAGGGAGGCTTCATGGTGGAACTTGGGGAGCCTTTTAAGCTGAGAGGCAGGGCTTGTTTGGATCGTGTGAGGAACGGTTTGCTAAGTGGGGAGAGACTTAGCAACAGCACGGAGTCAGGTAGAGGCAGTGTGCAGGAGCAGGGTGTAAAAGGGTGTCTGGTTTTTTTTTTTTTTTTTTTTTTTTTTTTTTTGTTTGTTTTTTTTTTTTCGTTTATCGGGAGTGGGATTGAGCGGTTAGAGGACAGCACAGGAGGGAGTGAGCGTTAAACCCGAATCCCAGCAATGGGAATGGGTTGAAGTCTGAATCTATGTTCCTTTTAGTTTAGTGTCTAACAGATTCCAAGAAATATAATGAAGTACAATGACATACAAATTTAACGGCTGAACCATATGTACTGACCTCGGAAGGTGTACAGTTTAGCAGCTAACAGAGTCCTATGAGATACAGTGAAGTAAATGAGATACAGATTTGGCGGGGGTGGGAGGAACTTGGAACAATGGAGGGGGGAGGAGGAGCAAGGTGGAGGAAAGCTTCCCTTTCCTCTGTTTCGTAGAGGGTGGGGGAGTCTGTTCGGTAGCCCTCAAGGGCTGAGGAAGGGTCAAGCGCAGGCGGTTCTGACCGGACCGGACCGGTTCTGACCGGCCCCGCTTTTCTGAGTCGGAGGCAAGAGAGGCAGGTTCCTCTGTGCTGGATTTATAAAAGAAAAGTCGGCTCTTCTGAGTCGGGAGGGGGGCGGAGCAGGGCTCCCACGCTCCTCTCCTTGCTGCAGAGGGTCGGCAAGAGAGGCAGGTTCCTCTGTGCTGAGTTTTTTAAAGAAAGTCGGCTCTTCTGAGTCGGGAGGGGGGCGGAGCAGGGCTCCCACGCTCCTCTCCTTGCTGCAGAGGGTCGGCAAGAGAGGCAGGTTCCTCTGTGCTGAGTTTTTTTAAAGAAAGTCGGCTCTTCTGAGTCGGGAGGGGGGCGGAGCAGGGCTCCCACGCTCCTCTCCTTACTGCAGAGGGTCGGCAAGAGAGGCAGGTTCCTCTGTGCTGGATTTATAAAAGAAAAGTCGGCTCTTCTGAGTCGGGAGGGGGGCGGAGCAGGGCTCCCACGCTCCTCTCCTTGCTGCAGAGGGTCGGCAAGAGAGGCAGGTTCCTCTGTGCTGGGTTTTTTTAAAGAAAGTCGGCTCTTCTGAGTCGGGAGGGGGGCGGAGCAGGGCTCCCACGCTCCTCTCCTTGCTGCAGAGGGTCGGCAAGAGAGGCAGGTTCCTCTGTGCTGAGTTTTTTTAAAGAAAGTCGGCTCTTCTGAGTCGGGAGGGGGGCGGAGCAGGGCTCCCACGCTCCTCTCCTTACTGCAGAGGGTCGGCAAGAGAGGCAGGTTCCTCTGTGCTGGATTTATAAAAGAAAAGTCGGCTCTTCTGAGTCGGGAGGGGGGCGGAGCAGGGCTCCCACGCTCCTCTCCTTGCTGCAGAGGGTCGGCAAGAGAGGCAGGTTCCTCTGTGCTGAGTTTTTTTAAAGAAAGTCGGCTCTTCTGAGTCGGGAGGGGGGCGGAGCAGGGCTCCCACGCTCCTCTCCTTGCTGCAGAGGGTCGGCAAGAGAGGCAGGTTCCTCTGTGCTGAGTTTTTTTAAAGAAAGTCGGCTCTTCTGAGTCGGGAGGGGGGCGGAGCAGGGCTCCCACGCTCCTCTCCTTGCTGCAGAGGGTCGGCAAGAGAGGCAGGTTCCTCTGTGCTGAGTTTTTTTAAAGAAAGTCGGCTCTTCTGAGTCGGGAGGGGGGCGGAGCAGGGCTCCCACGCTCCTCTCCTTGCTGCAGAGGGTCGGCAAGAGAGGCAGGTTCCTCTGTGCTGGATTTATAAAAGAAAAGTCGGCTCTTCTGAGTCGGGAGGGGGGCGGAGCAGGGCTCCCACGCTCCTCTCCTTGCTGCAGAGGGTCGGCAAGAGAGGCAGGTTCCTCTGTGCTGAGTTTTTTTAAAGAAAGTCGGCTCTTCTGAGTCGGGAGGGGGGCGGAGCAGGGCTCCCACGCTCCTCTCCTTGCTGCAGAGGGTCGGCAAGACACCCAGGGCCCATCATTTTTTGACACCCCCCTCATCTATATGAAAAATAAAATTTTTAATAACAATCCACATATCGCACAAGAGTGTACCTAGGAAAAGGCAGCATCTTAAACACTGCAGTGAGCACTAGAACACCAACACATACATTATAAAACTAAACAAGCCAGATCCTGCACAGTCAATGCCAACTGAAAACTATGTCCTTTTCATACACACAGAACAGAGATACACCCTTGCCCAATATGGAATAATCACAAACTAAAAATAGAAATATGTAGACAAAAGTTAAACTGAACCGCAACACCACAAAAACAATGACACATGTCCCCTAATAGTGTGCAAAATAGATGTAAAGTAGATGTAAATTTGAAAAAACTGATACATAACAATCACCACTTTACAAATTAACAAATAAAAATAAAACAAATAATGAGAAATAAGAAAATACCATTTTATTGGACTAATGCATTTTTCAATTAGCTTTCAGAGGCCAAATCTTTCTTCAGAACAGTACAGTATATTGCTGTTATGGTATCCTGTCCTGATCTGAGGAAAGGGGTTTAGTTCAAAAAATTGCCTTATTTTCATTTCTTATTTTTAAACTTTAATCAATACGGTTACAATACTACTTGATTCTATGTAAAGCAACAACAAAAAAAATTTCTACCTTTTGTTGTTTCTGCTTTAATCATCTTCTCTTCGCTCTCTTCTTTCTATGCAGCGTTTGTCCTCTCTCCCTTCCAAGCAACATCTGCCCTCTCTTTGCCCCTTCCACCCAGCTTCTGCTCTTTCTCTCTACCCTTTTCATCTACTGCCCACACTCTCTCTGCCCCTTCCATCTACTGTCCACCCTCTCTATCTTCCATATGGCATCTTCCCTCTTTCTATGTCCCTTCAATGAACTATATATCCTGTGTCCCTTCTCTCCTTTGCACATGATTCATTTCAGCTTCACCTCTCCATTTTTCTGTCTCCATCCCCTCCCCTATGCTTTGGCATTTCTCTCTTTCTCTTCTCCTTTCCTTCCTTCCCACTCCACACCATGGTCTGGTATCTCTATCTCCTTCTCTTCACTCCCCCCATGCCATGGCATCTCTTCCTCCCCCTTCATGGTCTGGTATCTCCTTTCCTTTTTTCCTTTATCCCAGGACAAGCAGGCAGATATTCTCTACATGTGGGTGACGTCACCGACGTAGCCCCCTAGCGGACGTTTTCACAAGCAGACTTGCTCAAAGACCTTCAGGCTTGCGATTGGCCCACGCATGCGCGCGTTCCCCTCCCGCCCTGCCTAGGGCATGCGTCTCCTCAGCGTGTCCTCAGTTCAAAAAGAAAGCAAAGAAGCCAACCACGGGGAGGTGGGTGGGTTGCGAGAATATCTGCCTGCTGTCCCTGGATAACACCTGTTACGGTAAGTAACTGTGTTTTATCCCAGGACAAGCAGGAAGCATATTCTTTACATGTGGGTGACCTCCAAGCTAACCAGAAAGGGATGAAGGGAGAGTTGGCAAATCAGGAGAATAAATTTTGCAAAACGGACTGTCCAAAATGACCATCACGCCTGTAGAAAGCATCCAGACAGTAGTGCGAGGTAAACGTATGAACCGAGGACCAAGTGGCAGCCTTACAGATTTCCTCGATAGGAGTCGAGCGGAGGAAAGCAACTGACGCCGCCATCGCTAGGACCTTGTGGCCGGTGACTCAACCCGGCAGGGAGAGACCAGCCTGAGCGTAACAGAAAGAGATACAAGCGGCCAACCAGTTAGAAATGGTCCGCTTAGAGACAGAGCGACCTAAGCGATTGGGATCGAAAGAGAGGAACAGCTGGGGAGTAGAACGATGAGACTAAAACAGCGATTCGTGAAGAAAATAAACACAAACCGTGGTTAGAGAAGGCACAAGTAACAAAGTTAACGCAGAGAGACGAAGACGGACTTCTCGGTTCCACGGAAAACTAAGAACTGAGGAGACGCGCCCTGCTCTGGGCGGGGCATGCGCATGCGCGGTTCAGGCGACTCAAAACTTTGAGTTTCTTCAAGCAAGTCTGCTTGTGAGGCATCCACATCTGGGCTCCGTTGGATGACTTCACCCATATGTGAGAATAGCTGCCTGCTGTCCCTGGATAACACCTGTTACGTTAAGTAACTGCTTTTTCGTATAGTTTTTTGTTTCGTTTCACTTTCCGTTGCAATGCTAAGAAGTAAGTTGCTGATATTGTTTACATTGCAGTCTTTACTACCATCATATCTTGTCTTGTGCTGGGGGGTGAACTCTATAATTGCCCTTCATACATACCCTATCCCCACCTTCTAGTTTAAATGCCTAGAAACATTGCTTAAACTTCTCTGCAAGGATTCTTTTTCCTGCTCTAGTAATATGTAGCCGATCAGTACAATATAGTTTCTTGTCCTTCCATGTATTTCCCCATCCTCCTATGTACCTGAAGCCTTCTTAATGACACCACCAGTCTTTGAGCCATCTATTACAGTCCTCTGTGTTTTTTTACTCTTTGCTCTCCCTTTCCATGTGCAGGCAGTACTGTACTTCTGAGGAAGGGAAGAGAAGTCCTGTAAGCCCAGGTAAAGACCCCTGAGAATTCCTCCCAATATAGCAGAAACAGGCCAACAGCTAAAACCTAAAATGGTTGCTGAAAGAGCAAAATGGACACTCTGACTAGAAACTGTCAGCTCTGAAAGACACTTCTGCTTTCTTGAAAGCAGGGTCAAATAGAAGGCACAGCTGGAGTGAAAAACAATTCTAGTGAAAAAGAAATCTTAGCCCTATAGTAGCAAGATAAGCTGATGGAAGTTTCACAAGAATAAGGATGAATGCTGTGCAGGAAACAAGGGATATGAGAATGCAAGAGAGCTGACCACAGAACTGAAAAGTTGTTAGGCCTAGGTGCTCGAGGGAAGTTCTTGATATATTAATAGGACATTTAAGGGGAAATAAGGTAGAATTAGATGAAAAAAAGGCATGAAACACAGTATCACTCAATTATGCTGACCAATCCATAGATTAATAAATGAGATAAGGATTATGATTAACCAATGAAAGTGTGAAATGTAACATGCACCAATGTGGGCCAGAGCTGTCAGAATCATATAAAAGAAAGCTCCTTGAACCAAAGATTCAGAACTCATCAGAAGTTCTCCATCAGTCTGGCCAGCCTGGTGTATACTCTATTACTCCATATGCTGTATGATTTGTTCCTGTACGCTATTGCTATTTAATTATTAAATTCATATTATTTGAACCAGCATAAAGAGAGTTGGGTAGTCTGTCAGTGAAGGCCGTAATAGCAGGGTCTTCACTTCTAAAAAAGTTACAAAAGGTTTCAAGCCCTCACTAAGCTCCCGAAAAGCTTTCTGGGCTATAGGTGTGGAGTTGTTGGCCAGGTCATTTGTTCCCAGATGGATAACAACATCCTTAGTTTCTTCCTTAATTATTGTCAGTATTTGCCTGGAACTCCTGTTAGCTGAGGATCCTGGAAGACATTTCACTATTTTGGTCTCCTCGCCTTGTGTTCCAAGGTTAATGCCTCTGATGATGGAATCCCCCAACAGCAATAGTTTTCTATTTTTTGCTTTTTTTATTTGTGCTTATGGTGCACTTGTTCTCTCAAGTTACCATCTCCCTTCTGTTTTCTTGAGTATCACAGTGTACTAGTTGAGCAAAGGAATTCTGTAGACAGGGCAGGATTAATTCTTTTAGGGCCCCTAGGCACACAAATGCACTGGGCCCCCAAGCCCTGCTCCTGCCCCGCCCACACCCCACCCCTGACCGCCCATGCCCCACCCTCATTTAATTACCTGTTTTATTATTTACTTCTTTATTTCCACTTGTATTTCTTTTTTCTTTTATTATAAAATTCAAAACAACAAAGATTACCATACCAGTGCCAGTGTACAGTTTTAGTTCTATGCAAGCCCCAAACATCTGAACAAATCCCCCCTTCCCTCCCACCTATTGCCCAGGACTTTAACTCTGAACCCTTTCCATACATATACAAAAGTGTTCAAATGCATTATAAAGCAGTAATACTATAAGAACATAAGAAATGCCTTCACCGGATCAGACCGAGGTCCATCTTGTCCGGCGATCCGCGCACGCGGTGGCCCATTTAGGTACTCCTTTTTGGAGACTGGGATTTCCCGTATCCCTCAATATGATTTGTAAGAAGGTGTGCATCCAACTTGCGCTTGAAACTCGGAACAGTAGTCTCCGCCACAACCTCCTCCGGGAGAGCATTCCAAGCGCCAACCACTCGCTGTGTGAAACAGAACTTCCTAACATTTGTCCTAAACCTGCTGCCACTCAGTTTCAGGCTATGACCCTGTGTCCGTGTCACCTCCGAAATTGTTAGTAATGCTGTTTCCTGGTCTATTTTATCAAATCCTTTTAATATTTTAAAAGTCTCTATCAAATCCCCTCGCAATCTTCTCTTCTCGAGGGTGAATAGTCCCAGTTTTCTGAGGCGTTCTTTGTAGCTCAAATTTTCCATACCTTTGACTAGTTTCGTGGATTGTCTCTGCACCTTCTCCAGCAGAGTTATATCCTTCTTAAGGTATGGAGACCAGTGTTGGACACAGTATTCCAAGTGAGGTCTGACCATTGCTCTGTAAAGTGGCATTATGACCTCTTCCGATCTACTCGTGATCTCCTTCTTAATCATGCCCAACATCCTGTTTGCTTTCTTTGCCGCCGCCGCACATTGAGCCGAAGGCTTTAGGGTTCTGTATATCAGTACCCCCAAATCCCTTTCTTGTTTGCATTTGGCTAATGTCACCCCCAACATCTTATACTCATGTTCTTTGTTTTTCTTTCCTAGATGCATCACCTTGCATTTGTCTATGTTAAAATACATCTGCCACTTTTTCGCCCAAGTTTCCAGCTGGTTTAGATCCTTCTGGAGATCCTCGCAGTCCCCTAGAGAGCCAACCACCCGACATAGTTTTGTATCATCTGCAAACTTTGTTATATTGCATGTTGTTTACTCTTCAAGGTCATTTATCAAGTTTCAAGTTTAATACAGATTTGATTAATCGCTTTATCTAAATTCAAAGTGATGTACATAATGATAAAATTACAATATAAAAGCAAAATCACAATAAATAAAACTAACAAGGCTAATGACAAATTTGACAAAAACTAGAAACAAAGGGAAAGGATGGGGAAGAAGTTACAATTTAAATAAAGGTTGAAGAAACATGTAGGGAGGGCACATAAGGAGAGGGTAAAAATAATAATAATAATAAGATAAAATGTAAAAGATGATAAAAGTCGAAAGTGAGACTTGAAAGAATAATTTAGAAGATTTTCGTGAATGTTATAAGGGTCACATTAAAGCAAGTTAATTTATGAAGGCATCATTAAAAAGGAAAGTTTTTAGTTTACATTTGAATTTTTCTACATTAGTTTCTTCCCTTAAATGACTAGGTAGAGAATTCCAGGTTTGAGGTGCAGTAACTGAAAAAATAAACTGACGACGCGTATTTATTATTTTAAGAGATGGAATCGTTAATAAATGCTGTTCGGAAGATCTTAGTGTTCTATTAGCTGTGTAGGGGATTAATAATTTATGAATGAAAGCCGGAGTTTTAAAAAAAAGAGATTTAAAAGTGAGCAAACTAAGTTTGTAAATTATTCTATGGGCCACTGGAAGCCAATGCGCTTCCTTAAGGAGAGGTGTTACGTGATCGAATTTTTTAGCTTTATAAATAAGCTTAATGGATGTATTTTGTATAATCTGTAAGCGTTTAATTTCCTTTTGAGCTATTCCTTTAAATAAAGCATTACAGTAGTCAATCTTCGAAATGACAAGAGAATGAATAAGGATGTTAAGAGAGTTGACACTGAGAAATTGTGAGACAGAGCGGATTTGTCGGAGCCTAAAAAACGAAGACTTAATGACGCTACTAATATGGTCATGGAAGGAAAGAGTGTGATCAAAAATAACTCCTAGTATTTTAATATTGTGTACCTCTTGTAAAGGATGACCCTTAATAGAGATTGGATGGTCAAGTTTAGGATTATCCTTCCAAAGAAAAAGCAACACATTGGATTTGTTAATATTCAATACAAGTTTATTGTTGTTTAGCCAATTATGTATTTTTTCTAATTTTGTATTAATAGCAAATATGTCAGAGGGATTATTGGTGTCTATGGGATGCAAAAGTTGAATATCGTCGGCATAAGCGAATACATTGAAGCCGATAGATTGACATAGAGTCGACAAAGGAGCAAGAAATATATTGAATAGCAGTGGAGACAGTATGGAACCTTGGGGGACGCCGTTTGTTGTAGAGAAAGTATCAGAAGTTGAATTATTGAAAAAAACTGATGAAGAACGATCAGAGAAGTATGATTGGAACCAAGATAAAACTTGGTCTGTTATACCAATTGATTGGAGCCTAGTTAATAATAACTCATGATCGATCGTGTCGAAGGCAGCCGAAAGATCTAAGGAAACTAAAAGAACTGATTGATGATGGTCTAAAAAATAGTGAATGACGGTAGTCATGCCTATTAATGAATGTTCTGTGGAATGGTGTTGCCTAAAGCCAGTTTGGTTGGGGTGAAGAATATTAGTTTTTTCGATAAAATCTGAAATCTGGTTAAACACAACCTTCTCAGTTAATTTTGCTAAAAACGGAATGTTGGCGATAGGTCTATAATTTGACTTATCTTCAGCACTAATTTTGTGATTTTTAATGATAGGGTAAATGATTGAATGTTTCCAGACAGTAGGAATGATACCTTGTTTCAGACTTTCACTAACCAGAGTAAGAATTGCTGGACCGAAGATCTTAAAGAAACACTTAAGGAAGAAAGGAGGAATTGAATCTATTAGGGAACCTTTTATATTAATAGTTTTTATAAAAATATTAAACAAGATAGGCCCAAGAACCGAACCCTGGGGCACGCCGCTAGTCACTTTCTCCCAGTCCGAGAATTGCCCATTTATGCTAACCCTCTGCCTTATCCATCTGTGCACTTCTCCTCCTATTCCATGGCTCAGTAGTTTTCTCATAAGCCTTGCATGCGGAACCTTGTCAAACACTTTCTCGAAGTCCAAGTAAACTATGTCCACTGGATCTCCACTATCCAATTGTTTGTTCACCTTCTCAAAGAATTGAAGTAAATTTGTCAGACATGACTTCCCTTTCCTAAAGCCGTGTTGACTAGCCCTTATTAGGTTGTGATCTTCCAAGTGTTGTACAATGTTGTTTTTAATTAGTGCTTCAATTATCTTCCCAGGAACTGATGTGAGGCTCACAGGTCTATAGTTTCCTGGTTCACCTCTTGATCTTTTTTGAAAATTGGGATGACATTTGCTATCCTCCAGTCCTCTGGTATTTGCCCGGTTCTAATTGACATGTTAGCTAAGGATTGCAATAGTTCACCAATTTCTACCTTAAGTTCCTTTAATACTCTCGGATGAATTCCATCCGGTCCAGGGGATTTGTCACTTTTTAGTTTGTCAACCTGAAAGTATATCATGTCCAACTCCACATTTACTGTTGTGAGGCTTTCCTCTACGCCTCCGGTGAATATCTTCCCTGTGTCTGGCATTGTTGTAGTGTCCTCATTTGTGAAGACAGAGGCAAAGAATACATTTAACTTATCGGCAATTTGTTTGTCTTCTTTGATTGATCCTTTCCTTCTTTGGTCATCGAGAGGGCCCACTGCCTCTCTTGCTGGTTTCTTTCCTTTTATATATCTAAAAAAGGGCTTTAAGTTTTTGGCTTCTTGCGCTATCTTTTCTTCATAGACTTTTTTGGCATCTCTTACCATTTTATGACACTTTTTGTGACAGTTCCAGGCCTCCACCGTTTTTTCCCGTTTCCATTTTTTAAACGAGTTCCTCTTTTCTCTTACTGCATCCTTAACCTCTTTGGATAACTAAGCTGGTTCTCCTTTTTTCTTTTTTTGCCTTCCTTTGGATATCTTTGGTATGTGGATATTCTGTGCTTCTGTGATGGTGTTTTTCAGTAGAGACCATGCTTGCTCAACTGTTTGGATTTCTGCTTTGCCCTTCTTGAGCCGTTTTCTAACCATGGTTCTCATTCTGTCATAATTCCCTTTTTTGAAGTTAAAGGTCATGGCTTTAGTCTTGATTTGTTTCCCCCTTCTGATGCCAATGGTAAAATTGATCATATTGTGATCACTTGTCCCCAGCAGGGCCGTAACTTCTACATCTGCTGTCCTCCCAGTAATGTCATTTATGACCAAGTCTAGGATTGCGTTTCCTCTTGTCGGTTCTCCTACCATTTGTTCAAGGAAGCAATCTCCTATCAATTCTAGGAATTTTATCTCCCTGCCGCAGCTTGATGTTCCCAAATTCCAGTTTATCCCCGGAAAGTTGAAGTCTCCCATGATCGTTACATTTCCTGATCTACATCTACGATTAATTTCCTCCATCATTTCTTTGTCTGTTTCCTCATTCTGTCCCGGGGGTCGATAATAGAGGCCAATTCGTATGTCTGCTTCTTTTTGTCCAAGAATCTTCATCTAGAGGAACTCTAATTTATCATTAGCTTCTGTTTCTCCATCCCTAGCAGACTCTATTTTCTCATACAGGGCAATACCTCCCCCTTTTTGCCCAATCCTATCTCTTCTGTATAGTTTATATCCTTGCAATGCTGTGTCCCATTCATTTTCTTCATTCCACCATGTTTCTGTTATTCCTATGATATCCAGTTGTTTTCTTTTTGCTAATTCTTCCAGTTCGTCCATTTTGTTTCCTAAGCTTCTGGCATTCGTGTACATACATTTAAGTTCTGTTCGTGCTAATTTCTTGGATTTAGTGGTCCTCACATCCTTTTTTGTATCTGTTTGGATTTCTTTGGATTTAGTGGTCCTCACATCCTGTTTTTGTATCTTTTTTGATCTGTTTCATTGCCACTTATAGTATCATCGTGTTCTTGCCCTATAACTGCGCGGTTATAGGGCAAGAACTTAAAGTTTCCTCCTCGGTATATCCTGGTGTCCGGGCCATCGACGGATTGTCGACTGTCGGCTCTCCCCTAATCTTTAGTTTAAAGCCTTCTCAATGGACTTCTTCATGTTCTCAGCCAGGACTCTTGCTCCCTGTTTGGTGAGGTGTAGGCCGTCCTTTCTATAGTACCTGCTTCTACCCCAGAATGTTGCCCAATTTTGTACGAAGTCGAAACCCTCTTCCTCGCACCATCGCCTCATCCAGGCGTTAACAGCTCTCAGTTCATCCTGCCTCATTGTGTCCGCTCTCGGTACCGGCAGGATTTCCGAGAAAGCCATCTTCACCTCCCTGACCTTCAATAGCCTTCCAAGTGAGCGGAGCTGGTCCTTTATTTCTTCCCTGTCGTATTTCCGTCCGCTAACATCGTTGGTTCCCACATGGATATCCATTTCTCCTGCTCCGTCTATGATCCTGGTGATCCTGCTAGCCACATCCTTGACTCTTGCACCAGGCAGGCAGGTGACCAGTCTATCATCTCTTCCTCCCGCAATGTGGCTGTCCACATTTCTTATGATGGAGTCTCCAACTATAATCCCAATCTTCTTTAGTTGGGGGTTCCTCGGGGGTCTTAAGTCCGTATCCACAGTGTAAGTCCTATCTTCTTTCAACTGTATTAATAACCAAGTTTGCAACTCCTTTCAACTGGCTCACTCTGTGTTGTCCAACTTTAACCCATATGTATGTATAAACAACCAAATCTGGTACGTTCCACTCCATGTATGTTAATTTGTTAACAAAACAACAAGGCAAGTGGTCCACCAAAGAATCCAACGTGGAACAAAAGAAGATCGGTAGACAATAAAGGAGATTCAAATCAGGTTTATTCAAGGTACTCCCAGGAGCAATGCCTGATGCATTTCGTCAAACAAGGCTGGTCAATGCTAACAGAAAACCATGTCTTTCATACACACAGGAAACAGAACCACCCTCATCCAGTATGGAATAAGTAATCACAAAATACCATCCTCCCCCCCCCCCTTTTTTACAAAAGCATGGAAGAGGTTTTTAGCGCTGGCGGGCTGAATGTTCTGCGCTGTTCTGACGATCATAGGAATTCTATGACCATCGGAGTAGTGCAGAAACTGGTGCATATCCCCCAATTCTAAACAAAATATAAAGATAGTAGATGTAAATTTGAAAAAAGAGAAATGACAAATCACTTTACAAATAAAAATAAAATGAAAAATAAGATAATACCATTTTATTGGACTAATACATTTTTAAATTAGCTTTCAGAGGTCAAACCCTCTTTCCTTACAGTATCCTGTCTTGACCTGAGGAAGGAGAATTTGGTCTCTGAAAGTTAGTCAAAAATGTATTAAAATTAGTCCAATAAAACAATCGCCGTATTTGCATTTTCTATTTATAAACATTTATCAACACAGCTACAATACTACTTTATCCTATAGCAAAAAAAATTAAAAATTGAATTATTTTTCTACCTTTGTCGTCTTGATTTTAATATAGGCGCTCTATCAGCTGAATTATGTGTTTGGGTATTCCCATTTGCACTAGAGTTCTCCATAGTTTATTGTAATCCACACAATCGATGAAGCAAAGGTATAGGGGGTTTGGTATTCTTTGCTCTTCTCCAATATTCATCTAATATTGGACTAGGACTCGAGCACAAGTTGATGGCACCTAACAACCTTTGTCTCCCAATTTCTGCTTTCCTCATCTTGTCATTTTCTGCTTTCCATCCACTGTCTGCGCCTTCCAGAAACTGTCTGCCAACCTCCTTCCATCTTTCCATTTCTCCTCCTGCCCTTCCCTCTTTGGTCTGATATCCATCTTCTTCCCTCTGTTCCCTTCATGATCTGGCATCTCTCTCCTCCCATCTTTCCTTCCTTCCCCCTCTCTTCTCATTTCCTCCACTCAGATCTAATATTTCTGTCTCTTTCCCCCATGCTCTGGCATCTCTCTCTCCTCTATTTTCTGCTTCTGTCTAAATTAAATTCTCTCTTACTATTCAGTCCTCAGTTTCCTTTCTTTTTTTTTTTTTTTTTTACTGTGACCCATTTATTCCTGGGCGGTTTTATTCTTTGAGGTAGAGGTGGTAAATTGGTATGATTTTGTGGAGTGATAAAAGCTGCTTTAATTTTATTCAATCCCTTTTTAAGTTTGCAGAGCTCCTCCTTAATACCAGCAAGTTGAAGACAGATGGGGCAAGCCTTAAGCCTCCAAATAGTGTGTCTTGGAATTAAAGCACCACATTGATTGCATAGAATAAAGGTCATCTTGATTGGTTGTGAAGTGATTTCTGTAGTCCTGATTATTCGGAATTGATTTCCGTAGTCCTGATTATTTGGTTCTCTATATATGAGCAGTGATCCCTGGGGTGGGAGTAATCACAAAACAGAAAATAAAATTATTTTTTCTACCTTTTTTTGTCTGGTCATTATTCAGATCTCACCATGACCAGAGAGGGGATATTTGCTTAGCGTTCGAGGCCGCACACCACGAGCACTATGCAAATTACCCCTCCCTGCTCATGGTGAAGGAGTAGGAGCAGGAAGGAGGATTGGCGCGTGGCTTTGATGCTGGTGGTGGGATGAGCGGGGCTGCTTGTAGATCTGTGGATGCAAGATGACAGCTGGGCACTCACATAAATTAGCCGAGCGGAGTGCCCGGCTAAAACATGATAGGAGAACACTGGTAATTTTGGGTCCAAAAAATGCACTAGGGCTTATTTTCGGCTTAGGTCTTATTTTTTTTTTTTCATGTACATGATCATCTCTCCCTTCCTCTCCTTCACCCCAATTCTTCCTCTTTCCTTTCTCTCTCCCACATGTGCAGCATCCTTCCTCCCCTTTCACCCATCCCCTTGTGTCTTCCCTCTGCAGCATCTTTCTATCCCTCCCTGCTAACCCCCTTTGCAGCAGAACCCTTGCACTATGCACAGCATCTTTCTATCCCTCCCTCTCATCCCTTGTGCAACAGAACCCTTGCCCAGCTTATTGTCCTCCCTTCTGTACATTGTTCTATCTCTCCTTCCTATCCCTCATGCAGCAGAACCCTTGCACAGCTTCTATCCCTCCCTTCCATGCAACAGAACACTTGAGCAGCCCTGCTCCCACCGCATAGCCAAACCCCTGCTGACCCTCCCATCCTTCCATCTCTCCCTCCCATCCAAACCCCATCGACCACGAGATCTACATACCTCCCTCCAAAGAGCAGCATCGGTAGTACTCTAAACAGGCTGCTTTGCGGCCTTCTCCGGCTGGGGCCTTCCATGTGCTGCGTTACTGATGACATCATCAGTGATGCAGCAGAGGGAATGCCCCGGCAGGAGAAGGCTGCAAAGCATAGAGTGCTGCTGACGCTGCTCTTTGTAGGTCTCGCAGTCTGTGGGTCGGCAGGGTTCGGATGGGAGGGAAAGATGGAAAAATGGGAGGGTCAGTGTGGGTTCAGCTGCGTGGCAGGGGGTGGGGCGGGGGAAGCGCTGCTGCCGGTGAATCCAGGGACATTCGGGTTAGGCTTCTGGGGACTAGGGCTTACTTTTGGGCTTATATTAAGACCTACCCTGAAAATCATGCAAGGATTTATTTTTGGGGGTAGGTCTTATTTTCAGGGAAACATGGTACTATTATTGTGTTACCTAAGCTGGATAGGGATTAGAGAATGACACGGGGACCGCAGTAAATCCGCAGGAATGGAGACATTTGCAACTGGTTTACCGCAGGAATGGGGGCAAGACTTTTCACTGCCCCACGGGAATGGGGACAAGACCTTTTACCGCCCTGTGGAAGTGGTGAAAAGTCTTACTCCTGTGGTAAAAAAAATTGCACCCATGTCAGACTCAGTATCTTCTCCCCAGCTCCTCTTGCACCTATTTTACCTTCAGGAGTCAGCTATGCCACGGTGAAGGAACCTAAAACCAAAGCCTGAGACCAATGTGATTTGAAGAATAAAATTACCAGACAACAAAAAGAAAAAAATGAATTTATTTTATATTTTGTGATTAGAATATTTCAGATTTGAAATATGTATCCTGCTAGAGCTGGTATTAGACATAACTGGGGACAGCAAAGTCCAGGCTGTGCTTCTTTAGCTTCCAGCTGGCTTAGGGCTCTCTCTATCTTGGGGCAGTTACCCTAGTTGCTCTCCCTTAACATTATTCTTGACATGTGTGACTAAAGTATTCTGTTAGCTTGATTTTTCTATGTAGCATTCTGGAGGAGGATGGGCAGGGGAGGGCTTCAATGGCTGGGAGGGTGAAGATGGGCTGGAGTAAGTCTTAACAGAGATTTCGGCAGTTGGAACCCAAGCACAGTACCAGGTAAAGCTTTGGATTCTCGCCCAGAAATAGCTAAGAAGAAAAAAAAAAAAATTTAAATTGAATCAGGTTGGGCAGACTGGATGGACCATTCGGGTCTTTATCTGCCGTCATCTACTATGTTACTATGTTACTATGTAGTAATTTGGTTTGTTCAGTTTTCACAATAGTTAAGGGGATATTTGTGAAAGGGAGGGGAGATGGGTTTTGTTGAACCTTGCTCTGTTTTATTTGTGTTTATAAAATGATAATTGTCAGAGGAGAAGCTTCCGCCCACACACACACATGACTGCAGGGCGGCACAGGCAGGCTTCACCGGCTTCAGTTTATTTTCTAAAGCGCCGCAAAGGTAAGGGGGAGGAAGGGAGATAGATTTAGCCGGAGGTAGAGAGGGAGGGAAGGGGCCGCACGCGCAATCGGTGACTGCGCACCTTCCCTCTCTTAAGTTTCTTTCAGCCACAAAGGTAAGGGGGAGGGAGGGAGATTCTCGGGCCGCTGAAGAGCGGTGAGGTGGTGAGAGGGAAGGGTAGATGCTGTGGGGACGGGGCAGTGAAGGGGACGGCGGGTTTGGGGACGGGGCAGTGAAGGGGACGGCAGGGACAGGGCGGTGAAGGGGACAGTGGTCCGGTGACGGGGCAGTGATGGGGACAGATTTTTTCCCCGTGTCATTCTCTGGTAGGGATAAAGAATAGTTGGGGTCTTACCGCCTGATTCATTGCTCAATCAAGTTTCAAGTTTATTAAAATTTGATATACCGACCATCACAAGTATCTGGTCGGTTTACAATAATAAGAAATACAATTTGTAGGTATACAAATAAATAAAAATAAAACTGAGGGAGTAAGATCAATACAAAGACTTAATTACAAAGGGTATGAGACATAAAGGAGAAGAGGGTAGGGCAAGTTTTTAAATTACATTGTATAAATAAAAATAAGGTGAGGAGAGAAAGGGAGGGTAAAACGAGAGGAAAAATTGAGGTATTGCTTCCTGTTAATCTGTTTGCAGCAATCTTGGCTGCCAGGTTTGGAAAATTTCTGCCCTCTCTTATCCATCCTGACCAGGCCGGCTTTGTACCCAGCAGGTATGCCTCTACAAATGTCTTGCGGGCCTTGGCATTGTTGCAGGGTGGTAGAAGCCATCAGTGAGATGCCATCATTGTCAGTTTGGATGCTGAGAAAACATTTGACAAGATCTTCTGGGGTTACTTGTTTTGGGTCCTCCCCCAATTTGGTATAATGGGAAGCTTAACCGGGATCAGGGCACTCTATAATAATCTCACAGCTCAAATTCTGATTAATGGAGACCCTACTTCTTCATTCCAGCTGGAAAGGGGTACTTGCCAGTGCTGTCCTCTGTTCCCCATGTTATTTGTGCTATCTCTTGAGCCTCTGGCGGCCAGGATCCGGCTACTGCATTTGCTGCAAGGGATCCGAATGGGGTCTCAAGAGTTTAAGATTAATGTTTTTGCTGACAATATTCTTATCTTTCTTAGTAATACGACTGAGGGTACGCAGCATTTTGTAAATGTTATTCAGAGTTTGGGGTCCTTTTCTGGGTTGCAAATAAACTTTCATTAGTCTGATGCTTTCCTCTAGCTTGGTTGAAGGACACGTTAAAATATTTGGGGTTTTTTTTGTATTATCCCAGGACAAGCAGGCAGCATATTCTCACATGTGGGTGACGTCATCCACGGAGCCCCGACGCGGACAGCTTTTCAAGCAAACTTGAAGAAGTTTCAAGCTTGCTGTGCTGCACCACTCATGTGCATGCCTTCCTGCCCACTAGAGGGCACATCCCCACCTGGTGGTCCTCAGTTCTGTTATTTCCGCGGAGCCAGAAGCCCTGTCATGTTTTCTCTCCGTTATTGCCTTCTAGCACCGCGGCTTTGTTGTTGTTTTTTTTTTTTTTTCGAAGTCGCTGTGCGCAAATTCGCTTTGTTTCTTTGTTAGTTAAAAAAAAAAAAGACTATTTTGAACTTCCGTTCCGGCACCGGGGGCTCCCGGTTTGCCGCGACCGCGGAACCTCGATAGTTCGCGGCCTCTTCTTTTTTCATGTCCCAGCCCTTGTCGGGGTTCAAAAAGTGCACCCCGGGAGGAAGTGACGTCATCGCCGCGGATGGGAGCTTGATCTGAGAGCTCCGTTCGGGCCCGGCGTTCTAACTATCTATTGCTGTGTAAAAAGCGTGATTTTTCTGCCCCCGGGTGCTGGTGAGGTGTGCGAAGGTTTGGTGAACCCCATGGCAACGCGCAAAAAATTGCTCGGTGATGAACCCGGCCAGCGCACGATGGAGCAGGCGCTGGGTCGGGCTGCACATGGTGGGGCAGGCCCGGAGACCAGCAGTGGGGAGGCGGCGAGATTGAGTGGCGCCATTGCGACGGTGGCCGATATGGTGGCAGAACCCATGCAGGAGGATGCCCCACCGGAACCGCTTACGAAAGCGGATATGCAACGCTGGATCATGGAAGTAAAATCTGAAATCTCGGCTGTGGCTGTGCAAGTCCGGGAAGCGGTGCAAGAGCTGCGCACTGACCTGGTGGAGGTGGGCACGAGGGTGGAAGTGGTGGAGATGCGGCTGGATAGTTGCGAGGACAATGTGACTGGTGTGCAAAGATCCCTTGAATCTGCATCTGCTGATTACCAACTCCTCCTGGATAAGGTCGAGGACCTGGAGAACCGCACCCGGCGTAATAACTTGAGGGTGCGGGGCCTACCGGATCTACCGGAGTATAAAGATGTTCGGGCTACTACTATTAAGCTGCTCCATTGGCTTCTACAGGACGACTCTCTGGAGCCGGGTCTGGAGCGGGCACATCGAGCTCTGGAACCCCGGACCTCAGATTTACCTAAAGAGATTGTGATCTGCCTTCAGAGCTTTGTGCTTAAAGAACAGATCTTCCGCAGAGCCCGGGAGCTGGGCACAGTCACTTGGGAGGGGCATCGATTGGAGTTCTATCAGGACTTGGCTGCGGGCACGCTTCAGAAACGCCGGGCATTCAGGGAAGTGACTAAAGCTCTGCAGCGCAGCAATTTGCACTACCGCTGGACTTACCCCTTTGGGGTGGTTATTACTATCAACGGAGTACACACCAAAGTTACCACTGTGCGGGAGGCCCGTGGCTTGCTGCAACAAGCGGGTATTGAAGTACCGGAGGAGGTTGTTCCTCCGGGGGGAGCGGCGCCCAACCGAGCGGGGAATCCCGCCTCCTCCCGATGGCAGCGTGTGGAGAGTGGATCCAGGAGCGGGAGGGGAGGCCGGGGGGGCGGACCCTCTCTTCGAGCTACTGCTTCTACCTCGAGTGGCCCCCACTGAAAATTGACTGGTTGTGTTTGTTTCATTACTATTTTCCTTCTTCCCCTCAGAGTGGGAGAAGTGTTTTTGGTCACTCTCCTTGAGGATGAATGTTTGGGTTTTGGATTTTGGGGGAGGGTTGTGTGGGGGATGTTCATGGACTGTTCTTGGGATGTGGTGGGAGGGGGAAGTGGGGGAATTTTTCTGTGATGGGTGGGAGTATAGTGTTGGGTGGGGAAGGGGGGATTGAGTATTATTGTGTGGAGGGCTGCTGGTTGGGAGAGTTGGCTTATGGGGATTGTTGTGGGGGATGTTTTGATAGTTAGTACTTGGATGTGGGGACTGAGAAATGGGTCGTGGGGATGGTTCACTTTCTTGCAAGTTGGTGGGATATCTGTGGACTCTCACTTTGGGAGAGGGAGGGGTGGGAGGGAGGGGGGGAGAGGGGGGTATGGGGACGAATATGGAGAGGTTGGGTCTGCATCGTCCTTTGTTTCACTTAGACTATGGAGGGGTTTAGGTTGGTTTCTTATAATATTAGGGGTCTTAATTCCCCCAATAAGAGACGGGCTTTCTATAGAGAGCTGCTTCGTTTGAAGGCTGATGTTTGCTTTGTCCAGGAGACTCATCTACTTCAGTCCCATGAATCCCTGGTCAAGGACACTAGGTTTCCTCTGGCCTTTTGGGCTTCCCAAGTAGGTACTTCCAAGAGGGGAGGGGTGGGCATTCTTATTCGTAAGGGGGTTCGCTGTGAGGTACATAGGGTGGTGCGGGATCCCCAGGGTAGATATATAATGCTGGAGGCTCTGATTGAGGGGGTCCTGTACTCCCTGGTTAATATCTATGCCCCTAACAAGGGTCAGGGGGCCTATTTCCAAGAATTGGTGCCTCGAATCCTCCGGTTCAAGGGGGGTGCCCTGGTTTTGGGTGGGGATTTCAATCTTACCGTGACCCCTCATTTGGATAACTCTGGGCGGGCGGATCGGTATGGGAGAAGGGATCGTAAATTGTTGCGTAAGGCTTTGACTACCCTTAATTTGGTGGATGGTTGGCAGTGGTTACATCCCACGGTTAGGGACTATACTTATTTTTCAGGGATACACTCCTCTTATTCTAGAATTGATTATGTATTCATAGAGCGGGGATTGCTTCGTCGGGTGGAGTCCGCGGGGATTGAATCATTCACATGGTCGGATCATGCACCGGTTTGGGTGAGGCTCTTGGGAGAGGGGGGTGGGTCGGGACAGAAATTTTGGCGTTTCAATGATAGCCTTCTTGATGACCCGGAGGTGGGAGCGCAGATAGAGGGGTGGCTGCAGGAATATTTGGATGTGAATGAGGAGTGTGGAGCATCGTTGGAAGCGGTTTGGGAGGGATTAAACGCTACCCTTCGAGGCAGATTGATTGCTTTGGCTTCAGCCAGGCAGCGTAAACGGCGGGCAGACGCGGCGGAACTGCTGATTCTGATAGGTCGGTTAGAGCACTTACACAAGCGCAACCCTTGGGATACTGAGTTACGTGGGAGGTTGTTTCAGGCGCGCCGCAACCTCCAGGCTTTAGACTTGGAGCGCCTGCATCTTAATTTGCAGCTTCTCCAACAGAGATATTTTGAGTTTTCTAATAAAGCTAGTCGGCTGGTTGCCCACCGTCTGAAGGTGCGACAGACGCGTAATCAGATTCTCTCGATCAGGGCGGCCTCTGGGGAGCTATTGCAGAAAGAGGATGCTATTCGGGCTCGTTTCGCGGAGTTTTACTCCCATCTTTATACTCCAGAGGCTCCCGGGTCTTCGCAGGATCTGGACGCCTATTTAAATTTGGCGGCACTGCCCAAGATTGCTGGTGAAGATGTGGTACGGTTGGACCGTCCTCTCATGCTGATTGAGTCTCGTGGAGCGCTGCGCTCGATGAAACTGGGTAAATCGCCCGGGATGGATGGATTCACTGTTCGGTACTATAAACGCTTTCAGGATCTTTTGCTGCCTCCTTTGTTACGCTTTCTTAATTCTCTGTAAGAGGATAGTGTTCTCCCCTACTTATGCGCTTGGCGGGGGTTACGGTGCTGGCTAAAGAGGGAAAGGACCCCCTTCAATGTGCTTCCTATAGGCCGATCTCGCTGCTGGGGGTTGACACTAAGATCTTCACACGAATTTTGGCGGATAGACTGATGAGTTGGATTCCCCGGTTGATCCATCCTGATCAGTCGGGGAAGACAGGTGGGCGATAACACTCGTCGGGTCTATAACTTGTTTGAATGGGCCAGGAGGGGTGCACGGGACACGGTGTTTCTATCTGTCGATGCTGAGAAGGCTTTCGATAGGGTCTCCTGGCCTTTTTTGTTTCGGGTCTTAGATTCTGTGGGTTTGGGTCCGCGCATGCGAGATTGGATTCGGGTCCTTTATACTTGCCCTCTTAGTTGTGTTAAGGTTAATGGGGGGTATTCGGAGACTTTTTCATTAGCCCGGGGAACTCGAGAGGGATGTCCTCTCTCCCCACTTCTTTTTGCCCTGACGGTAGAACCCTTGGCTCAGCGGGTGCGGATGAACCGGGATATCAAAGGGGTTACGGTACCGTGAGGGGATTATAAGTTGACCCTGTTCGCGGATGACCTTCTGTTTACGGTGGAGGAGCCTGAGAGTTCTCTGCCTGCAATATTGTGGGAGTTGGAAGATTTTGGTCAGGTGTCGGGGTTTCGTGTTAACGTGGGTAAATCGGAGCTTCTCAATATTAACTTGACTGGAGAGCGAGTGTCTTATCTCAGAGACCGATTTCCGTTTCGGTGGGTTCAGCATTCTCTACGTTATCTGGGGGTTTATTTTGGACCGCCGGGAGTGGCACTTTATGATTTTAATTTCCCTCCGCTCTTTTGGCGTATTCGCCAGGATTTGCTTGGCTGGAAAGATCAGTACTTTTCTTGGTTGGGCAGGGTGGCTGTTGTGAAGATGATGATCTTACCCCGTCTCTTGTTTTTGTTTCAGGTGTTGCCGCTATGGGTGAGCAGGAGGGCGTTGGAGGGGGTTCAAAGGCTTCTTTTTGATTTCATATGGGCGGGCAGGAGACCCAGGGTAAGCAGGAAGGTCTTATATTTGGGGCGGAGTGATGGGGGACTGGGGGTACCCAACGTGGTGAAATACTACCAGGCTGCGTGCCCTTCTAGAGTGGCAGACGCAAGTACCGAAACCGTGGGTGGAGATAGAGCAAAGTTTAAATGATGGAGTGCCCTTGATGCATCGGCCATGGCTGCCGGGCAGGGTGCGACTAGTGGGTGAGGTGCCTTCAATTGGAACTTCCCTGAGGGTTTGGAATCAGACCAGAGGGGGCTTATTGCAGGGCAGGCGCCATTCCTGGTATACCCCGTTGAGACATAATCCAGATTTTTTACCGGGCATGGATGGGGGAGTGTTTGCTGCTTGGGAAGCTACTGGTTTGGTATGTGTGGGACAACTGTGGGATCCGATTTTGGGCCATATTCGACCCTTTGCAGAGTTCCGGGGTAGGTTTGGCTGGGGGGTCCGGGATCTGTTTCCTTACCTCCAAGTTATTCACTATATTCGGTCTTCGGGTCTCCTGGGGGATTTGAGGGGGGGCAAGACTCCCTTCGAGTTGTTGTTGGGTCCAGTACTCCGGAAGGGAGTTCTGGCTGTTATCTATAGGTGTCTTAATCATAGGGAGGCCCCACATCCCTACATGAGGGCTTGGGAAGGTGATTGGGGAGCTCCTATTTCGTGGGACACTTGGGGGAATATCTGGACAGAAGTTTCCTCGGCGGGTATATCTGCTCTGCTGATTGAGAATGGTTATAAAGTCCTCTTTCGCTGGTACTATACTCCTCAGGCTGTGGCACGTTGGCAGGGGGGTGCGAGTGCACTATGTTGGCGGGGTTGTGGGGAGGTGGGCACCTACCTTCATATGTGGTGGCAGTGTGGGCAGGTGCGTGGGTTCTGGAAGGGGTTTTTTTCTAGGGTGTCCCAGATCCTTGATATCCAGATCCCGGAGAGTTGGCAACATGCCCTATTGTATTGGCATCAATTAGATCTTGCCTGGGGAGATTCTATGTTTTGTAAGCTGGCATTCACTGCTGCCAGGTTGGCTTTGGCCTCCTTGTGGAATCAAGCGCTCTCTCCCACCTGGGATATGGTGGAGCAGCGCTTGCTTTCATGGCAACTTCTTTACCACTTAACGGCTTTGCGGCATGGCAAACGACATGGCTATGCTCGCATTTGGCGTAGATTTCGGGCTTCTGTGGAGGTTGGAAGTAGGGGCGGACCGGGGATTTGAGCTACATTTGGGGCTGAACTGGATAGGCGGGGATGTAGGGGATTTCATATTCCTATTCCTCTTCTATTTTCTGCTGTGTATGGGCTTTGATGGTTCTCAACCTTTTTAAATGTTGTGGGTATTGTGTTTTATCCCTGGGGGGAGGGTGGGGGGGGTAGGGGCTATTGTGGTTTGTTGTTGCTTGATCATAGAGATTGCACATGTTATTTGGTTTGCAGCTCTTTGAGTGTTTTCCAGAATGTTGCACATTGTGCCTTGTTTTATTTATTGCTGCTGCATCTACTATGTATATTTTATGTTGTGTGTATATCTCAATAAAAGCTTTATTCAAAACACAAAAAGTGCACCCGGTGTGATCGGCTGCTGTCGATCACCGACCCCCATCGGTGGTGCCTTTTTTGTTTGGGTGCTGATCATCCTACAGACTCTTGCCCCAGGTGTGCGACATTCCAACCTCGGGCTCTCCGCCGCCGGTGTACTCGTATGGTGGAGCTTTTTGTTGTGGATCCCGCGGCGGGCAAGGCCTCGACGTTGGCCTCGGCCCCGGCCTTGACCTCGGCCTCGGTCCCCTCGCCCTCGCCCCGGATGTCTTCGTCCTCAGGCTCGAAGCCGGCTCAGGGTAAGTCCCCGCTTCCTTCCTCAGGTGCCGTACCGGCGAAGAAGCCATCTTCGGGGTCCTCAACGGGGGCGGGTGGGTCGACCTCGGCCCAGCCCCGGTCCTCTAAGTCTGCTACTCCTCGAGAATACTCGTTACCGAGGTCGCCCTCTGCGGAGTATCCAGCTGCATCCGACATGCCGTCCATGATGGCGGTTCCGGTGTTCCAGGACATGCTCCGAGCGCTTATCTCCTCGGCGCTGTCCTCGGCTCTTGCCCACTTGCAGCCAACTTCGGCCCCGGCCCAGCCTGAGCGTAGTGTCCGGCCTCCTCGTGACAGGGTCCGGCCTCGGGCGAAGTGCCGTTCTAGGAAGCCGAAACGGCCTCGAGGTTCGCCTTCATGGCGTGGTCGCTCCCCGCCTGCCCGGGACATCGAGGCGCTCCGGGTGTCTGAGCTTCGCCTTTCCAATCCGAGGCTGTTTCGCTCTCTGTCTCGGATGGGTTCGCCTCGGGGCTCCAGGGATTCTTCTCCGAGGTGTCGAAAGGTCTCTGTGCCCCACACCCCGAGGTCTTCCCCGAGGGGCTCCTCGAGACCTCGGAGGTCTCCGACCCCGGCGCATTCTCTCGGTGCGGTTTATTGGGGGTCGGAGGGGGGAGCTGGTCGTGAGTCTCGCTATTCTCGCGAGGCATCTCCCTCCTTTTCAGTGGCTTGGGGTTCTCGTTCCCCTTCCCCTGAGGATGACCGTTCTGGTCTGCGTCCCTCCTAGTTTTCGAGGTTTATACAGGACATGGGGAAAGTATTGGATCTGGACCTCTTGGCGAGGTCACAGTACTCCAAGGAGTTTTTGGCGGAGCAAGATTTTCCCTCTCCGCCTCGGGAGTCTCCTCGCCTCCCGTTGAACCAAGTTTTGCAGCAGGCATTTTTGCGCAATCTGGAATCCCCCTATGCGGTGACGGCCGTCCCTTCCAAAATGGAATCAAAGTACCGCACAGTGCTTTGAGAGGGCTCTGTTATCCCATCAGTCTCTGCTGGTGGAGTCTTCCCTCAAGAAGTCCCAGCCCTCTCGGGTCTCGGCTGCGGTGCCACCGGGACGTGAGGGTCGCACACTTGACAAGTTTGGCAGGAGATTGTATCAGAACTCCATGAGGGCGAACCGGGTTCTGAACTATGCCTTCACCTTTACTTCTTACCTGCGTCACATGGTGAAGTCTATGCCACACTATCATGGGGTCCTGCCTGAGTCGCATCGCGACGACTTTGGGAAACTGATGGAGTCTCTCTCCCAGCTTCGATTCTATCTTTTCCATGCGACCTACGACGCCTTTGAACTGACCTCCAGGGTCTCTGTATTTGCGGTCGCTATGCGCCGTCTGGCGTGGCTTAGGATCGTTGACATGGATCCTAACCTGCAGGAGCGCCTGGCTAATTTGCCTTGTGTGGGCTCGGAGCTTTATGATGAATCTCTGGAGGCGGCCACCAAACGCCTTTCTGAGCATGAGCGGTCTTTCGCTTCCCTGGTGCGCCCCAAGGCGAAACCGTCGGCCCCTAAGACTTTCCGAGCCCCGCCTAGGCGCTATCCGCAAAAGACCACGCCTGCATTCTCCAGGCCTCCGCCTAGGAGACCTCCTCAGCAGTCTCGGGCGCAGCAGCAGAAGCCTCAGGCACAGGGGGCGTCTAAGCCTGCGCCGTCCTTTTGACACTTTGGGTGGTTGGGGCGGGCCCCCTCCGCACTGTCGTCAACCCCACTTCCCATCAGGGGTCGTCTGCGCGCATTCCATCACTCTTGGACCCTTCTCACCTCGGACGCTTGGGTCCTCCGGGTCGTGTCCGAGGGCTATTCCCTCAATTTCCGGGAGCTTCCTCCGGACAGTCCGCCCGGCACGTGTCCTTCCAACAGGTCACAGCTTCCCCTCCTCCTGTCAGAGGCCAGAGCTTTGTTGAGCCTCCGGGCGATGGAGCATGTGCCCCCCTGTCAGCGGGGCAAGGGGTCCTACTCCCGATACTTTTTGGTCCCGAAGAAAACCGGGGACCTGCGCCCCATTTTGGACCTCCGGCGGCTCAACAAGTACCTTGTTCGGGAGAAGTTCCGTATGCTCTCCCTTCCGGTTCTGTACCCGCTGTTGGACGAGGGGGACTGGATGTGCTCCCTCGACCTGAAGGAGGCTTATACCCATGTTCCGGTGCATCCCGCCTTCCGCAAATTCCTGCGTTTCCACGTGGGGGAGTTGCACCTTCAATACCGGGTCCTCCCCTTCGGATTGGCTTCGTCCCCTCGAGTCTTCACGAAGTGCTTAGTGGTAGTCGCAGCAGCTCTGTGATCTCGAGGCCTTCAGGTTTTTCCCTACCTGGACGATTGGCTGATCAAGGCACCGTCCAGGGAGGGGGTTATCTCAGCGACCCAACAGACTATCATCTTCCTTCAGCGTCTGGGGTTTGAGGTGAATTTTCCAAAATCTCAATTGTGCCCCTCTCAATCTCTACAGTTCATCAGGGCCGTACTGGGCACGGTTCGCCTCCGTTCGTTCCTCCCTCCTCCGCGGTTGGAGACTCTTGTCCACCTGAGTCGACAGGTTCCGCTGCTGCCCTCGGTCTCGGCGCAGCGCCTGATGATTCTGCTGTGTCATATGGCGTCTACAGTCCATGTCAAGCCGTTCGCCCGCTTACATCTGCGGATCCCTCAGTGGACGTTGGCCTCTCAGTGGCGTCAAGACTGGGACCCGATCTCCCTCTTTGCGACGCTCGCTCCGTTGGTGGACCAACTCTTCAAATCTTTCCAGGGGTTTGCTCTTTCTCGCCCCTCCGCACCACAAGGTCCTAACCACAGACTCCTCGGAGTACGCTTGGGGGGCTCATCTCAACAGTCTCCGCACTCAGGGATTGTGGTCGGCGGAGGACCGTCGTTGTCACATCAACGTTCTGGAGCTTCGAGCCATTTTCTTGGCTGCTCGGGCTTTCTGCCATCTGCTTCACGATCAGGTAGTTCTAGTCCGGATGGACAACCTGGTGGCGATGTATTACGTGAACAAGCAAGGGGGGACGGGCTCTTGGTCCCTGTGCCAGGAGGCCCTTCGCCTTTGGGAGTGGGGGATTTCCCAGAACATCTTCCTTCGGGCGGTTTACATTCAAGGGGAGCGGAACTGCCTAGCGGACAAACTCAGCCGCCTCCTTCAGCCGCACGAGTGGGCGCTGCACTCTCGAGTCCTCCACCAGGTGTTCGACTGGTGGGGGACTCCTCACATAGATCTGTTCGCCTCCCCAGTGAATCACAAACTGCCTCTCTATTGCTCTCGGATGTATTCCCCAGATCGTTTCAAGGCCGACGCCTTCCTTCTCGATTGGGGAGGGAAGTTCCTCTATGCGTTCCCTCCTTTCCCTCTGATCCTGAGGACGCTGGTCCATCTCAAGTCAGTACGAGCCACTCTGATTCTCATTGCTCCTCGTTGGCCTCGTCAACCGTGGTTCTCCCTGCTTCTGCAACTCAGTGTCCGGGAGCCTCTACTTCTGCCTATTTTTCCCTCTCTGCTGTCTCAGAGTCGGGGTTCGCCGTTGCATCCCAATCTTCAGTCCTTACATCTGACAGCTTGGTTCATTTCTCCCTGACTTCTGTTCCCTTATCTCAGTCGGTCCGGGAGGTTTTGGAGGCTTCTTGCAAGGTCTCGACTCGGCTTTGCTATTCGCAAAAGTGGACGAGATTTTCATCCTGGTGTTCCTCTCATCATTTGGACCCTGTGTCGGTTCCGGTGGCTTCGGTCCTGGAGTATTTGCTTTATTTGTCTCAGTCCGATCTGAAGACAACTTCTATTCAGGTGCATCTCAGTGCGATTGCTGCTTTCCATCGGCATCTTGAGGGGAGGTCCCTCTCCCTTCACCCTCTGGTTACTCGTTTCATGAGGGGTCTTTTGAACGTCCATCCTCCTCTGAAGCCTCCTCCTGTGGTTTGGGATCTTAATGTGGTGCTGGCTCAACTTATGAAACCTCCGTTTGAGCCTATGGACAAATCTCATCTCAAGTTTCTCACTTGGAAGGTGATCTTTCTGCTTGCACTCACTTCTGCTCGGCGAATTAGTGAGCTGCAGGCTTTGGTGGCGGATCCACCCTTCACGGTATTTCATCATGATAAGGTGGTTCTCCGTACTCACCCTAAATTTTTGCTTAAAGTTGTGTCTGATTTCCACCTCAATCAGTCCATTGTTCTTCCGGTGTTTTTTCAGAAGCCCCACTCTCATCCTGGCGAGGTGGCGCTTCACACGCTTGACTGTAAGAGGGCATTGGCTTTTTATCTTCAACGCACTCAGTCTCATCGAACGGTACCTCAATTGTTTTTGTCCTTCGATCCTAATCGGTTGGGACGTCCTGTTTCCAAGCGCACCTTGTCCAGTTGGTTGGCCGCTTGTATTTCTTTTTGCTACGCTCAGGCTGGTCTCGCGCTGCATGATCGGGTCACGGGGCATAAGGTCCGAGCTATGACAGCTTCTGTTGCTTTCCTCCGGTCTACACCTGTTGAGGACATCTGTAAGGCTGCCACTTGGTCTTCGGTTCATACTTTCACCTCCCACTACTGTCTGGATACTCTGTCCAGGAACGACGGCAGGTTTGGCCAGTCGGTATTGCGTAATCTGTTTGCTTAATTTGCCATCCTCCCACCTGCCCTTTTTTTTTGGTTGGCTTGGAGGTCACCCACATGTTAGAATATGCTGCCTGCTTGTCCTGGGATAAAGCACAGTTACTTACCGTAACAGGTGTTATCCAGGGACAGCAGGCAGATATTCTCACAACCCGCCCTCCTCCCCGGAGATGGCTTCTTTGCTGGCTATGGAACTGAGGACCAAGAGGTGGGGATGCGCCCTCTAGTGGGCAGGAAGGCATGCACAAGCGTGGTGCAGCACAGCAAGCTTGAAACTTCTTCAAGTTTGCTTGAAAAGCTGTCCGCGTCGGGGCTCCGTGGATGACGTCACCCACATGTGAGAATATCTGCCTGCTGTCCCTGGATAACACCTGTTACAGTAAGTAACTGTGCTTTCTGATCCCCTTGATAGTGTATAAACAAAACATTGTAGATAAATTAGCCTCTATTAAATCCCTTTGCCACAAGTAGAAGGATTTGCCTATTTCTTTTCTGGAACATGTTGCATTGTCAAGATGGTTCTTTTACCTACTTGTTTGGAAAGTTTATAATCCAAAGATTAAATTTCTTGATGGCATTCTCCATCATTTCTATCTTGAAATGAAGATTCCCACTGTCGTTAATCCAAGTTAAGGCCTGGGTCTCAGCTACTTTTACTCTGGAGCCATGTTCATCCACTTTACTCTCAAGACATGAAACTTTATTCTTTATATTCAGATAAAACTGCTGTGTAATGTTGTGAAAGTTGCTGGAATTGAGTTCCCAAAGTGAGTTGCAAATTTGAAATTGCCTCCCAAAGCATTTCCATATGCTGGAGAATGCCATCAAGAAATTTAATCTTTGGATTATAAACTTTCCAAAAAAGCTTCCTTTATCAGCACATGACCTGTTTAAAAAATATTTAACTGAAGTTCTTAAGGTTCCAGAAACTTCATATCCCCACCTCTCCCAAAATGTATTACCTTCCTAGGAGACTTAAATCTCAAAATCCTAACCAGCAGAATTTATCTGCTGATAGTTTAGATTTAACAAATTTCTTAGAGAGGTCGGAAACTGAAGCGCAGGATACAGCTACGTTGCTGGTACAGTTTGCTGTAGATTCAGAGAGGGAATGGATGTTAAAATTATTTTACAAATATAAAGATGTTCCCTTTATGTCTAATGTTGTAAGGATATTCCCTGATGTATCTCGTACTACACAAAAGAGAAGGAAACAATTTCTCATTTTGAGACCCCAGGCATTGCTGTTGGGCGTAACATTTGTCTTGAGGTACCCTTGTAAATGTGTTATGGTCTATAAAGATAGCTGATATGTTTTCTACGAACCACAACAGCTCTCTAGATTTATATCTGCCCACGGGCAATCTGTAACTACAACGTGAACCTGTTTCATCTCAGTTTAAGCTCAGAGAGGATATGTTCTGACACCTACTAGCTCCATCTTATTTTTCCTTTGTTAAAGTTTCCTTTTAAATTTTCAGTCTATTTACAGCTACTCCACCACTTATTGAGGACTAATTATACTTTGTGACTTATTATTTCATTGTTTAAATTTCCAATAAGAAGTTATTCTTCTAAGGAATATTTCTGTTCACACTGTATTTTTTCTTATTTGACTGATGATTATGTCAAAAGTATAAAATTTAAAGAAACCATCCGCAATAATCTTGACACCAACACCAACCCCACTCCTGCACACCCCCAGCCTAACCCAAATACCCCATCCTCTAACACTCTCCCCCAATTTGATATGGCCACCCATGCCGAGGTTCTCAAAACCTTGAGAGAACTCAAACTCTCCAACACCATCCTCAATCCCTGCCCATCCAGCTTCCTGCTGTCCACAGAAGACGCCATGGCAGAATCCATCCTCCCCATCATTAACACTTCCCTCTCCACAGGGACAGTTCCCCTCAGCTGGAAATCAGCTATTATCAAACCCACTCTCAAAAAACCCACCCTTGACCCTAACGAACCCAGCAACTATCGCCCGGTCTCCAACCTCCCATTTGTCTCCAAACTCCTAGAACGAATTGTGCTCCGCCGACTACACCCTTTCATAGAAGAACAAGCTGCTCTATCCCCTGCTCAATCTGGCTTCCGAACAGGCCACAGCACAGAGTCAGTACTCCTAGATATTATCGATGACAGCTGGTCAATACTCGACAAAGGCAGCGATGCCCTACTAGTCCTACTTGACCTCAGTGCTGCCTTTGATACGGTCGACCACCACCTCCTCATATTCAGACTCTATGACCTTGGAATCAAGGACTCTGCCCTCCAGTGATTCACCTCATTCCTCCACCAAAGGACCCAAACTGTCCTAGGGACGCACAAATCTAACCCCAAGCCTATCAAATATGGCGTTCCCCAAGGCGCCCTTCTATCCCCCCTCCTATTCAACTTCTACATCAGACCTGTCATTGATGTAGCGCAAAAGTACAACATTAAAATCCACTCCTATGCCGATGACATCCAGCTGCTCCTCCCACTAGGCGAAAACCGATCGTCCCAAATTGCTAACCTCCAACACTGCCTCTCTGACATGAAAACCTGGATGACAAACAACAAACTACAACTGAACACCTCTAAGACCGAACTCTTATGGATCAGGAACAAAAACACCAAATACACACGCCCAACACTATCATGGGACTCCACTCTACTAATGGCAACAGATCAAGTATGCAGCCTAGGAGTAACCTAAGACGGACACCTATCCCTATCTACCCACATATACCAAGTAGTCTCTACCTCCTTCTACTACCTCCGCCAACTGAGAAGGATCAAACCCTACATCTCCACACCTGACCTAGCCCAACTCTTCTACACATATGTCCTCTCCAGAATGGATTACTGCAACTCCCTATTTAATGGAATAACCAAAAAAGATCTCAAGCACCTCCAACGGGTCCAAAATGCAGCTATCCGCCTCCTACACAGCCTCAACTACCATGATCCCATCTCCCCAGCACTCCGCGCTGAACACTGGCTCCCAATTAGCCAACGCTATGCATTCAAGGCCCTGGCAATAGCACACAAAAGAATTTATGCCACCACACCCTCCTACATAAAATTCAAGCTACCCATCTACATCCCCACCCGCACCCTCCGCTCAGAAACAGAGATATGCCTAAGCATTCCCCCCAGAAGGTCCCTCCTCTCAGAAGCCGCCCGCAAACACTCCTACAGCCACTTCATTCTCCAACTCTGGTACCAACTCCCCCCTCAACTCAGACTACAGAACTCACTAATCACATTCCGGAAAATGGTAAAGACCCTCCTTCAACTAAAGGTCACCCTCAGTCTACACCCAACCCCTTAAACCCCACCTCTACCCTTCTTTCTCCATTCTAATCTTCTGCCTAAATTTCTGTATAATCCACTCTCAGCCTATACTCAAATAACTTATATCTAAACTAAACTACTTATATTTAAACTACTGTTCTTAATTTGCTGTATAGTCCCTAAATTTACACTGCTGCACAGTCTCGTATGTCCAAGTATTTAAATCTACTGTATAATCTTGTTTGTCCAATTCACTCCATTGTGAATGTTTACTTGTAAACCGTTCTGAGCTACTGGGAGGGCGGGATAAAAATCTAAATAAATAAATAAATAAAATAAAAAAGAAAGTTGAGGTGAGAGCGTAACTGCAGAGAATCTGTCCCAGAGTTTTCTCCTTGTTGGTAAAGTGACTCCCAATGTGGGTTTGCATGAGCTTCATTTAAAAAATACTACATAAGCCTATATAACCCAATGTAGAGGGAAGCAGATGCGATTGTGGTAAGATGATTGTTGTCTTCATTGCAGAGTTCATCAGGAAACTTTAGTACATCATTTTTTGGAATGCCCTTCCTTGTGTACTTAATGGAGGCAGTGTTTAGTGGTGTCAGGTCAAAAGCGCGCTGGGACAAATTCGCGCCCAGACAATTGAGCGCAGCGCAGAGGCGTGCGCCACTCAAAATTACTGTTTTTAGGGCTCCGACGGGGGTGTGTGGGGGGGTAACCCCCCACTTTACTTAATAGACATCGCGCCGTGTTGTGTGGGCGTTGTGGGGGGTTTGGGGGTTGTAACCCCCCACATTTTAATGAAAACTTCACTTTTTCCCTGTTTTTAGGGAATAAGTTAAGTTTACAGTAAAATGTGGAGGGTTACAACCCCCCAAGCCCCCCATAACGCCGGCGCGATGTCTATTAAGTAAAGTGGGGGGTTCCCCAACAAAACCCCCCGTCGGAGCCCCTAAAAACTGTAATTTTCTTTGGCGCGCCTTTGTCTTTCGCGCCGTTGTCTATGAACCGTGTTTAGTGATGTGAAGAGTGTTATAGGTATTTCTCCAGGGTGGTCTTATAAAACTGTGCTCTTGGAAGTGGATGGCCCCCTGTTGGATTTGAGTATTGCAGAACATCACAGATGCTTTCTACTGGTGGCATTTGGATTGGTAAAGAAGTCCATCCTTCAGCATTAGGAGGGACCTGCTCGGCCCACAGTCCAGTATTGGCAGAATCTTATGGCACAAATGGCATCAATGGGTTCTTTCTAGGATCTAAGGCATCAGGCCTATCATGAGTGTTGGGCTGCTTTTCAACAGTGAAGCTGAAACCTGGGGGATGGGGTTGGTGGGGGTGTTCATAGAAAAATTGGAAACAGATTGCTAGCAGTGTGTTGTGTTCGATATTCCTGATCTAACACTATTGGCCTCTATCTGTTATTCCTTAGCATTTATATGCATGTATATTTTTCATTTGGGTTTCCATGTCCTTGCTATTTTTGAGCATAGTTATTGTATAGCACTTTGTAGCTTTGTTGTTGTTTCTACATTGCTCTATTCTGCAATAAACAGATTGAAGTGGATCAATGAAAGCTTGAGATGACCTTCTATTTGGTTTTCTAAAAGATCTTCTATTTGGTTTTCTAAAAGATCTTGGTACTGAAGTCTGGCATCAATCTACTACATTTCTTTAAAGGTGTGAATAAACATGTGGCTAAAGGTATGTCAGTTGATATTGTGTGTCTGGATTTTCAAAGAGCATTTGAGAAAGTATCTCGAGTTCTAAAGAAATCAGAAAGTCATGAGATGGAGGTAATGTGCTGTTATGGATTAAAAACTGGTAAAAAGAGAGAAAACAGAGAATAGGGTTAAATGGTAAGTGTTTTCAATGGAGAAGGGTAAATAGTGGGGTTCTCCATGGGTCTATGCTGGGACCACTGCTTTTTAACATATTTACATATCAATGATGTAGAGATGGGAATAGCTAGTGAGATAATTAAATTGCAAGAGGATCTTACGAGACTGGGAGACTAGTCATCAAAATGGCAGTTGACGTTTAATGCGAACAAATGCAAAATGATGCATTTGGGAAAAAGGAACCCAAACTATAGCAATATGATAACAGGGTTCCACATTAGGAGTCAAAGCCATGAAAAAGGAACTAGGGGCTAGATTCACTAAAGATAACGACTCAATCGCTGTTGGCCGATTATCTGGCCGATTCTCCAACAGCAATTGATTCACTATCAAGTTTGCATGCAAACAATTTGCAAGGAGGTGCAAATCATTTGCATGCAAACCTGACCAATTCAATCACTCAGTGAGCGATTGAGACATGCGCGCAGCCTTAACAACTGTGACAGAGAAAGCAGCCTTCTGTCACTGCTGTTAGTGCTTCTGTACCATGCCATGCCTCCCTGTGCTGGCACCCCTGAGCCCCCCTCTCAAACCCCCCCCCCCCCAAAATGGCAGGAGGGATGCCCACTCCCTCCTGCCACCGGATGCTCCCCCTCCCCCCCGAACCAAGAAAAATTGGCAGGAGTGATGTGTATCACCAGGGAGGGGCTTAAGGCCCTGATTGGCTCAGATGCCTCAGACCCCTCCTGTGGGCAGGGCCTGAGGCATCTGAGCCAATCAGAGACTTCCTCAGGAAGAATTGGAGGAGCGGGAGCAGGCAGGAGGAAGTGAACATCCCTCCTGCCTTTTGGGGGGGAGGGGAGATGGGAAGTCCTTCATGGGAGGAGGGAGTGGGTTTCCCTCCTGCCATTTGTTTTATGTTTGGGTGGGTCGATACAATTGTTGGGGTATGCGATTGTCGGGGGTCATTGGGGAGGGCTGGCAGCGGTGGGGGATTTTTTTTTATGGGACAGATATTTTGTGTGTGTAAAGCACAAAAAATAGCTATGCCATTAGAAAAAAAAAAAACAACAGGCTATTTTGATTTTTTTCAATGATATTTTATTGAAAATTTTTTAAACAGGTAACAGTACAAGCAACGATTACGCAAAATCAAAATGTACATAATAATACAGCAAATGACCATTACCATAACAACAGTACATACAAACAAAATCATTACAATACAGCTCCCTCCCCCTGCTACCCCACCCACAAAACCAAAACATTCCAAAATACCAACATAAATTACAAAAGAGTTTCCTTCCAAACAATATAGGGATCCCAGATCTTATAGAAAGTAGCCAAGCGATTGGATTTCAAGGCAGTTAATTTAGTCATCAAAAAGATATAATCCAGTTTTCGACAAATAGCCTCCAGAGCAGAAATAGACGGCATCCTCCACTCCCTGGCAAGGACCAAGCGAGCTGCCACAAAGACAGAGGAGGACAATTTATGTATTCTAGGTCGTATCCCCATTGGGCATAAATTAAGCAAACAATATTCAGCACGCTCTGGATACTGTATTCCTATGATTTGAGAGACCAAATCAAACACTGAGCTCCAATAAGAGCCCAGCTTAGGACAGGTCCACCATATATGATACATATCACCTTGACCACTACACTCATGCCAACACCTCCCAAGTGATACCATGACCGGAGTCTAACTGGGGTGCAGTACCAACGATACAACATTTTGTACCCATTCTTATTCAAGTGGCTAGCTACTTAGACCCTAAGCAAATAAGAAAGAACACCGCTCCATTGCTTTAAAGTAAAGTAACTTGGAGGTCCTCCTCCCATCGCTCCCTATAAGGAGTGACTGGATCAGAAAAGGTGAAATACAATCTGGAAACCGCACCACTACTACTGCCCATCGTCCTCTCCAGGTTGGTTTCCTCTAAAACTAACTCATCCTGAGCATGACGCATCAAAAAAGTATGTATCTGAGTGTACCGAAAACTCAACATCAGATAACCCATATTCATCCTGCAAAATCTGAAAATGGACCACTCACTCTTTCTCCCACACCTGACGAACAGTATATAAACCCCTTTTACCCCATCCTAAGAATGTCTGGTCAGTGTGAGATGGCAAAAAAATCAGGCACATAACCCAATGAAGTTTGCAAAAAATATTTTCTATCTGGAAAAAAGCATGCCTGAACTGCCACCCAAACCCAGAGGAGACCCTGCAACGCCCGGGGGACCCTAGAGCTAAGTGTTCATAGAAACATAGAGCATGACGGCAGAAAAGGGCCACGGCCCATCTAGTCTGCCCACACTAATGGCCCACCCCCTAACTACCTCCATGAAGAGATCCCACATGCCAATCCCATCTTTGCTTAAAATCTGGCACGCTGTTGGCCTCAATTACCTGTTGTGGAAGATTATTCCAGCGATCAACCACGCTTTCGGTGAAGAAATATTTTCTGGTGTCGCCATGAAATTTCCCACCCCTGATTTTCAACGGATGCCCTCTTGTTGCCATGGGTCCTTTAAGGAAAAAGAGATCCTCTTCCACCTCGATACGGCCTGTGACATATTTGAACGTCTCGATCATGTCTCACCTCTCTCTGCGTTCCTCGAGTGAGTACAGCTGCAACTTAACCGGTCGTTCCTCATACGGGAGATCCTTGAGACCTGAGACCATCCTGGTGACCATTCGCTGAACCGATTCAACTCTCCGCACATCTTTTTGATAACGCGGCCTCTAGAATTGTACATAGTATTCCAGATGGGGTTTCACTATGGATCTGTACAACGGCATTATGACCTCGGACTTACGGCTTACGAAACTTCTATGGATACAGCCCATGATTTGTTTAGCCCTGGATGAAGCTTTCTTCACATGATTGGCAGTCTTCTTGTCTTCGCTAATGATCACCCCCAAGTCACGTTCTGTTACAGTCCTTGCTACGATCTCACCATTTAGGGTGTAAGTCCTGCATGGATTTTTGCCGCCAAGGTGCATGACCTTGCATTTTTTGGCATTGAAACTTAGTTGACAAGTCTTTGACCAATGCTCCAGCAGGAGTAGGTCCTGCGTCATACTGTCGGGCATTGAGCTTTTGTCGGGCACTATGCTTTCATCTGTTGTGCGGTTGCCTACTATGTTGCATAGTTTGGCGTCATCGGTGAATAATGTAATTTTACCTCGAAGCCCCTCAGCCAAGTCTCATATGAAGATGTTAAATAGGATTGGGCCCAATACCGAGCCCTGCGGCACTCCGCTGATCACCTCCATCTTATTGGAGAGGGTACCGTTTACCACTACCCTCTGAAGTCTACCTCTAAACCAGTCCCTAACCCATGCGGTTAATGTTTCACCCAGTCCCATTGAACCCATCTTGCTCAATAACCTGCAGTGTGGGACGCTATCAAACGCTTTGCTGAAGTCCAAGTACACGACGTCCAGGGACTCCCCTATATTGAGCTTTCTTGTTACCCAGTCAAAGAAGCTGATCAGATTTGATTGGCAGGACCTTCCTTTCGTGAAACCATGTTGATGGGGATCTCGTAGATTCTCCTCGTTCAGGATCGTATCCAATTGGCGTTTGATTAGTGTTTCCATAAGTTTACTCACTATCGATGTGAGACTCACCCGTCTATAATTCTCAGCCTCCGTCCTGCATCCCTTTTTGTGGAGTGGAATGATGTTAGCCATTTTCTAGTCCAACGGGACTCTTCCTGTACTTAGGGAAAGATTGAAGAGCGCGAATAACGGTTCCGCCAGGACGTCACTTAACTCCCTGAGCACCCTGGGGTGTAGTTTGTCCGGTCCCATAGCTTTGTTCACCTTGAGTCTTGATAGCTCCTCGTAGACACTGCTGGGCGTAAACTCAAAATTTCAAAACGGGTCTTCCGAGTTTTCCCTCGTCGGCAGCTGAGGGCCGGATCCCGGTGCCTCGCAAGTGAAGACCGAGCAGAAGTATTCATTTAAAAGTTTGGCTTTGTCGGAGTCCAATTATACATAGTTCCCGTCGGGTTTCCTAAGGCGTACTATCCCATCTGTGTTTCTTTTTCTGTCACTAATATACCGGAAGAAGGATTTATCGCCCTTCTTGATGTTCTTCGCAAGGTTCTCCTCCATTCGGAGTTTGGCCTCCCTGATTGCCGCTTTGACCGCTTTTGACTTTGCCAGATAGTCTTCCTTGGATTCTCGCTTCCCTGATTGTTTGTAGAAGATGAACGCTCTTTTCTTCTTTTTTATGAGGTCTGAGATCTCCGCAGAGAACCACTGTGGTCTATTATTTCTTCACCGTTTACTTACTGATTTGACGTAGCGGTTGGTTGCTTCATGTAAGGTTGATTTCAGAGTTGACCACATTACCTCTACATTATCTGTTTCGGCATGGTTTTGCAGTGCCCGATGTACGAAATCTCCCATGCTTTCGAAGTTTGTGCCCTTAAAGTTGAGGACCTTAGTTGATGTACTTGACTTAGTGAGACCTTTCCTGAGGTTGAACCATATCATGTTGTGGTCACTAGAGGCCAACGTATCGCCTACCGAAACCTGTGTGACACTTTCTCTGTTGGTGAGTATTAGGTCTAGTATCGCCCGACCCCTAGTGGGCTCTAATACCATTTGTCTGAGTCTCGCTCCCTTTATAGAGGTTAATAGCTTCCTGCTGCCGCTGGTCCACATCAGGCATATTGAAGTCTCCTAACAATACTGTGTCTCCACGCAAAGTGATATTCTCAATGTCTTCGACTAATTCTATATCCATGTCCTCCTGTTGTCTTGGAGGTCTGTATACTACAACAAGATACAGGCATTTGTCCTTCCCCCTAGCCAAATTCACCCAGAGGGATTCCCCGGTGTACTTGACATCTGCGATTTTGGTAACTTTGATGTCCTCTTTAGTGTATAGTGCTACCCCTCCTCCCATTTTGCCCTCTCTGTCCCGCCGAAGTAAGTTGTATCCAGATATAGCCATATCCCACCCATGGGAGTCCGTGAACCAAGTCTTGGATATCGCCACCACATCTAGGTCGGCGTTCCTCATTTCCATCTCTAATTCGAATAGATGATAAAGGAAACCAAAACCCAAGCTATTTTACATGGGGTTTTACTAATTTGCATGGCCTGATCAGAAAATGGCCAATTGAGGGGAAAAACATGCGTTGGGCCTTTTAATGAATCTGGTCGGTTAGCAGCAATCGTCGCTAAACCTATGAAAAACAGGTTTAACGACAATTGCTGACTTTAGTGAATCTAGCCCTAGGTATCATTATTGAAGAATCATTGAAACCCTCAGCTCAATATGAGGCAGGGGCTAAGAAAACAAATAGAATGAAAGGGCAATCAGATCACAGAAGGACAACGAGGGACTCCAATTTGAATCAATTGGAGAAGTGGGCAGATAAATGGCAGATGAATTTTAATGTAGTGATGCATTTAGGCAGAAAAAATAAAGATCACAAGTATAGTATGTCAGGTGTAACTCTGGGAAAGACCGAACAGGAAAAGGACTTGGATGTACTGATAGATAGGACCCTGAAACCGTCGGCACAATGTGCGACAGCGGCAAAGAAAGCAAATAGATTGCTAGGCATGATAAAGAAGGGAATTATGAGTAGATCAGAGAAAGTTATAATACCACTCTACAGAGCCATGGTCAGACCGCACCTGGAATACTGCGTCCAGAATTGGTCTCCATGCCTAAAAAAGGATATAAAACTGCTAGAGAAGGTGCAGAGATGAGGAATGAAGCTAGTGAAAGGTATGGAGAACCTGGACTACGAGGAATGACTTAGGAGGCTGGGGTTGTTCTCCCTTGAGAAGAGGAGAATACGAGGGGATCTGATCGAGACTTTCAAAATACTGAAAGGATTCGACAAAATGGAGCAGGGAAAGCAGTTATTTACAATGTCCAATGTGACACGGACAAGAGGACATAGACTGAAGCTGAGGGGGGACAGGTCCAGGACGAATATCGAGAAGTTCTGTTTCACGCAGCGAGTGGTGGACACCTGGAATGCTCTCCCAGAGGAAGTAATTGCAGAATCCACCGTTCTAGGATTTAAGGGTAAACTAGATGCACATCTCCTTAAGAGAGGCATAGAGTGATACGGGTAAGGGTAAATTAGGTGCACATCTCCCTTGAGAAGCATACAGTGATATGTGGACTAAAACTATGCCAGGGTACACCTGGCGCGGCCTCCGCGTGTGCGGATCACTGGACTTGATGGACCCAGAGTCTGATCCGGAGATGGCAATTCTTATGTTCTTATGAATGATATATGTGGTGCAACCACATCTCAAAAACTATTTGCAATTCTGGTCACCATGCATCAAAAAAGATATAGTGGAATTAGAAAAGGTACAGAGAAGGGTGATAAAAGGGATGGGATGACGTTCCTATAAGGACAGGCTATAGTGGTTAGGGTTCTACAGTAGGGAGTTGCGCGGGGACAGAAATCCCACCCGTCCCCGCCAAAGTCCCACCCGTCCCCACCCGTCCCCGTGAGGAATCCCTCCGTCCCCACCCGTCCCCGTGAGGAATCCCTCCGTCCCCACCCGTCCCCGCGAGGAATCCCCTCCGTCCCCACCCGTCCCCGCGAGGAATCCCCTCCGTCCCCGCCCGTCCATATAAACTTCAGAAATAGTTATTTCATTTAATTATGCTACTGAATTAAAGGCTCTGGTAGAAACCCATTTACAAATAAGCAAAAAGACTTTATTAATTTGAAAATATTAATTGGGAAGAATACATACTTTGCAAATGGGTTTCTACCAGAGCCTCTAATGTTTATAAATTTTTATCAACACAACTAATATACTACTTTATCCTGAAGCAAAATAAAAAAAAAGAAATATAATTCTTTTCCTACCTTTGTTGCCTGGTTTCTGCTTTCCTCATGTTCTCATTCAATTCCTTCCATCCACTGTCTCTCTTCCTTCTGCATCTTCCATTTGCTCTGTTACTGTGCCTCTCCCTTTCTTCCCCCTTCCAAATTGGTCTGGCACCCATCTTCTTCTCTCCGCTCCCCCATAGTCTGGCATCTGTCTTCTTCCCTGCCAGTGTCTTCTCCCTACTCTCTCTTCCCCATTTCCTTTCAGCGTCCTTCTCCCCCCCATCTTCCCCATGTCCTGTCAGCGTCCTTCTCCCCCCTCTGTCTTCCACATGTGCTTTCAGTGTCCTTCTCCCCCCTCTGCTTCCCCATGTCCTTTCAGCGTCCTTCTCCCTCTCTGTCTTCCCCATGGCCTTTCAGCGTCCTTCTCCACCCACCCCCCCCGTCTTCCCCATGTCCTTTCAGCGTCCTTCTCCACCCCTTTGTCTTCCCCATGTGCTTTCAGCATCCTTCTCCCCCCTCTGTCTTCCACAAGTGCTTTCAGAGTCCTTCCCCACCCCCCCCCCGCCCTTCCCATGGCCTTTCAGCGTCCTTCTCCACCCCTTTGTCTTCCCCATGTCCTTTCAGCGTCCTTCTCCACCCCTTTGTCTTCCCCATGTGCTTTCAGCATCCTTCTCCCCCCTCTGTCTTCCACAAGTGCTTTCAGATTCCTTCACCCCCCCCCCCGCCCTTCCCATGGCCTTTCAGCGTCCTTCTCCACCCCTTTGTATTCCCCATGTGCTTTCAGCGTCCTTCTCCCTCCTCTGTCTTCAAGTGCTTTCAGAGTCTTTCCCCCCCTCCTCCCGTCTTCCCCATGGCCTTTCAGTGTCCTTCTCCCCACTCCTTCTCTACCGCCCCGGGTGCAGTACAGCCGGCCAGGTCCCCTTACTTTTGTGGCACTTCCCCGACCGACTGACAACAGCCCCGGTCCGACAAACCTCCCTGCCCTTAACTGCGAATCTAAATTACCTTATTACAGCTGCTGTAAGAAGATAATTTAGATTCGCGGCTACAGGGCAGGGAGGATTGTCGGACCGGGGCTGTTGTCGGTCGGTCGGTCGGGGAAGTGCCACAAAAGTAAGGGGACCTGGCCGGCTGTGCTGCAACCAGGGCGGGGTGTGGCGGGGCGGACCGCCCCCTCCCTTGGTAGCCACTCGAACCGCGAGGCTACTCTCCTCCTTACCTGCACTGCCTGCAGCACAGAGCCAAACGGAAGTCTTCCCGACGTCAGCACTGACGTCGGAAGGAGGGAGGGCTTTGTTTAAGCCCTCCCTCCCCTCCGACGTCAGCGCTGACGTCGGGAAGACTTCCGTTCGGCTCTGTGCTGCAAGCAGAGAAGGTAGGGAGAAGAGCCGCGCGACTGAGTACATCCAGCTTTGTTTAAGCCCTCCCTCCCCTCCGACGTCAGCGCTGACATCGGGAAGACTTCCGTTCGGCTCTGTGCTGCAAGCAGAGAAGGTAGGGAGAAGAGCCGCGCGACTGAGTACATCCAGGTTTGTTTAAGCCCTCCCTCCCCTCCGACGTCAGCGCTGACGTCGGGAAGACTTCCGTTCGGCTCTGTGCTGCAAGCAGAGAAGGTAGGGAGAAGAGCCGCGCGACTGAGTACATCCAGCCCCGCAGGAACCCCGCGACCCTCGGAGGCGTCCCCACGGGATCCCCACGACCCTAGGGGGCGTCCCCACGGGATCCCCGCGACCCTAGGGGCGTCCCCACGGGATCCCCGTGACCCAAAGGGGGAACCCGCGGGTCCCACGGGATTCCCGTCGTCCCCGTTCCCGTGCAGCTCTCTATTCTACAGCCTGGAAAAGAGATGGCTCAGTAGAGATGTGTTAGAAGTCGATAAAATACTGAGTGGAGTGAAAGGGTTGACTTGAATCATTTCTTTATGCTTTTCAAGAATACTAGAACTAGGGGTTATGCAATGAAGCTACTAAGTAATAGATTTAAAATGAACAGGAGAAAATATTTCTTCACTCAATGTGTAATTAAAGGGTAAAGAAGATGGGACTTGATATACTGTTTTTTCTGTGTGGTTACAATCAAAGCGGTTTACGTATTTTAGACAGGTACATATTTTGCACCTGGGGCAATGATGTGTTAAGTGACTTGCCCAGAGTCACAAGGAGTTACAATGAGCATTGAACTCACAACCTCAGAGTGCTGAGGCAGCTGTTCTAACAACTAAGCCACTTCTCCACCTCCGGAATTCATTGTCAAAGAATGTGTTGAAAGCAATTAGCTTAACATGGTTTAAAAAAGATTTGGATAATTTCCTAAAAGAAAAGTCCATAAGCCATTATTGAAATGGATTTGGAGAAATCTACTGCTTATTCCTAGGATAAGCAGCATAAAATCTGTTTTAATCTTTTGGATCTTGCCCGATTCTTGAGAGACCTACTTTGACCAGTGTTGAAAGCAGGATATTGGGCTTGATGGACCTTCAGTCTGTCTCAGTATGGCAACTCTATATGTTCTTATTCTTCCCTCATTTTATTAATGTCAGTACAAAAACATTTGCATGTTCTTTTCCTTTGTTATTCTTTTTTTTAATTAACATTGAATATGTCTGTCTGGAACAACTACTTTTTTATCTGAATGGAAGCCAAATTTATACTGTTCATCTTCTTATTGTCTTCATGCATGCATCTGAACTGCTTTTTCACATTTTTCTTTTTTAACTGTAAAACACTTGCATTATAAAATGAAAGCATTGTAAAATCCCAGAAAACCGAAGAATGTTTATAACTGCTGGTTTCATAGACTACCATGTACAGAAACACTAATACTGTATAAGGCACAGTTTGCATGTAGCTATTATGGCTAACTCTTGATTATTGTGGTACAATAAAGATGAGAGTTGAAATGCAGACTTGTTTGATCTGTAGCATGTTAAAATTGGTTTTTGTTTTTTTCCTTTGAAACATGCTTGGTTTTTAGGGGTTTTTTTCTTCTGCATTTTAGATATTATCAAGTGACACACCATCACCACCACCAGGCCTTTCCAAAGCAAGTACAGTGATCCCTATCAGTTCATCTAATCACAATGCTCGGTCTCCATTTGAGGCAGCCACAACAGAATCACAGTCACTATTCTCTGACAATTTTCGACATCCCAATCCTATCCCAAGTGGTCTTCCTGCATTCCCCAGTTCATCACAGACGCCTAGTGACTGGCCCACAGCACCAGAACCACAGTCTCTCTTCACATCAGGTACATGAAGCTGTCATTTCTTTGCCTTATAGATATCTCACATTATCATTGGTATTTTCATTTTATTTTTTAACCTGTATTTTTACTGCAATTCCATAATGTGGTTGCAATGTTTGTCCTTTTGAATACACAGAAATTAAGGTAAATAAACAAACTTCCGGTGATACCTTTTAATTGTACTAACTTAATACATTTTGATAAGGCTTTCTTTTATAAGTCAGAGAAGTTTAAGGATATTGTCTGAATGTACAAATAAAATCTGTTGGATTACAGTGAGGAAAACTGTGAAGCTGTAAAAAGACTGGGAGCTTAAGTGATTAGAGTATAGTGAGAAAGTTAAGGTGACAAACAGCATTATTTATAACTATGGGAAAAATGTCCATCAATGGGTGAGGAAATCTCTATTAAGTCTCTCTTGGTTTTGTTTGAAAATATTTGATCATTTTAATTTCAAGTATGTTATATTGGGTATGGTTTTTTTTTCAATTTTAAGTGAACTAATACAGCACCAATAGTATACTTGGTACATTTTATGGAGATTTGGGGAAATATGTGGTAAGATCTGAATTGCAAAGGAATAAAATGGGTTGAAGGGAAAGTGTTCTAGAAATGTTGTCAGTCTTTTGTAACTTTTTGTTTGTTGTCCATTTCCCATAGAAACCATTCCTGTCTCCTCCTCCACAGACTGGCAAGCTGCATTTGGGTTTGGGTCCTCTAAACAGCAAGAGGATGAGTTGGGTTTTGACCCTTTTGATATAACCCGCAAAGCCTTAGCAGATCTGATTGAGAAGGAACTGTCGGTCCAAGACCAGCCCTCCCTCTCACCTATGTCTCTTCAGAACCCTACTCCACATAACAATGCCAAAGGGCCAGGCTCTGGCTTCCTACATCCTGCCATGCCTTCAAATGCCAACTCTCTTGGTAGCACCTTTTCAGTCTTGCCACAGCGGTTCCCACAGTTTCAGCATCGGGCAGTTTACAGCTCCTTCAGTTTTCCAGGCCAGGCGACTCGCTACCCTTGGATGGCTTTCCCACGCAATAGCATCACGCACTTGAACCACACAGCAAATCCAACCTCAAATAGTAATTTCTTGGACTTGAACGTCCCACTACAGCACAGCACAGGTCTAGGAGGGATCTCTATAGCAGGTAGGTAAAATCAAGTGACCAATATTCATGGTTACCGATTTTTGTCTACCACAGTTTTAAGTGTGGAGCAAGGGAAAGTAAAGGAATAAACTACTAAACCAGGAATGCTTCATCATGCAAATAAATATAGGCCTATTTGGTGAAGGTCTTTTTTTTTGCCTTTTCCTCTTGAAGAACAAATAATTGGCCTTTTACTGACATCCTGAGCTGCAAATGGATAAGGAAATAAGCTTATAATTTTTTTAGTCTTCCACAATATGCTTATTGATATTTTACTCTTGTCCAGTCACAAAGCTTCCCTGCAATACCAAATGAGTCCTAATTAGTAGGTTATGAATATTTGTGAAATGATGTGGGTACTGGTATAGTATTGGTAAGATATTAGTATTGTGCTGCTACAGAAGCAAATCTGTTGAATGACCTCTTTTCCATCTTTAAAATTGATCTCCAAGCTGATGCTATGATGGGTCAGTGAAAATATGGTAAATCATACATGTGAAACTTATTTCATTACTTGATTACTGTAAATTCTATGTACCAGTTGAGGGTACTGAATCAAAATACAGGGGTCAAATTAATTTATGGTCTAAAGAAATATGATCATGTGACTCCTTTCTACCGTGAGTTGCATTGGCTTCCAGTGGAGGCACGTGTTTTGTTTAAGCTGGGTCGTCTTTGTTACAAAGTTGCATATGGTATTGCTCCAAGCTATATAACCGATAGATTTCTCATAGCATTCTATAAACATAGGAGAGAACCACATGCATTGTTTAATTTTCCGTCTGCTCAAGGTTGTAAGAGCAAGAAATCCTTGGAACATACACTAGCATTTCAGGCTGCTTTCTATGACAGGGAATTTAGGCCACTGTTGCGTAGTGCTTGCTCTTATAAGCACTTTAGAACTCAATTGAAAACTCATCTTTTTTCAAAATATTTAGCGAACTAATTTAAATCATCCTTAGGTTATATTATTTTTAATCTTTTGTTCACTTCATTGAACTTACGGTTATGAGGTTTATAAGTACAAAGTTATGTTATGTACTGATAAGCCATGAGTAGTGGAGAGGAGCCTTCTAATCTTAATGGGAGACTGCCATGGATTTTTTTTTTTTAAGAATTTTACTGCATTGTGAGTTTACACTTTACCATGTCTTCTTTCCAAAAATTAAATAAATGTATCTATAAACAATTTTCTGCAAAATATCATTGTAATCACATCATAAAAGCATGAGAGTTTGAGAACAGCATCTGTTATAAAAGTTTCCATGTTTTCTTTCTAATGTGTTCAGCATAATGTTTGTAAATTTATTCCAACAGCACTGTGACTAATGAAAATTGGCTTCTTAGGTCGCGCCAAGAATGCAGCTCCATATACAAAATTGCACTCACAGTAGAATAGAAATTTTATGCTTGCAGTAATAGTAAATGTTAAATACCACTAATGCAGTGCTAGATTAAAAAAAAAATAATATTAGAAGCAGATACTGTTATCAATATCATAGGCTTTTATACAGTATATACAGTACAGTGCTTACAGAGTTTATAGTAATTTATTTATAAAGTATTTGGCAGTTTCCATTTAAAACTATAATAAGATCAGATGAATATAAACAAATGCTTTTATTTTTGATGGGAGCTTGAGGCTGTTTAATATAGATCTTTATAATGAATATGCAGTATGCCTTATTTATATTCCTATTATAATGGAAGTGAATATATGTAACAGTGGATACATAATTTTCTCCTTTCTCTAGTTCTTTGGGAGACTTAAGAGGAATAAAAGAAAAGAAAACTGAGCTCAGAGAGCAGTACCCGCATTTTAGCATAGCAACTTAAACTGTTTGCATCAATAAAAACTGTTTGAATCTAGCATAGCAACTTAGTTTAATACCAAACTCAGATATAGTTGATAAGGGCAGAAAAAGATCAAATGGTCTTGGTCTGCTTAGTTACCGTATATACTCAAATATAAACTAGGATTTTTGGGCCAAAAATTGGCCCATAAATGGGGGTCCCGGTTTATATTCGGATCAGTGCCCCTCCCAGAATTTTTTTAAGGCCGTCACCACTGCCAGGCTCTGCCCCCCCCTTCAACTCCCTGCCCTATCATACCTCTGCCGATCCGTGGTGGAGGTGCAGCAGGCAGGAGCAAGCTTTTCAAACTCCTGCCCCGCTGCAAACCGGCTGCACGATCGAATTTCCTCATCTGAGCGGCATGAGCAGCAGCGCGATTTGGCGCTGCTTCTCGGCGCTCAGCGACTTCCTTACTGGCTCCCGTGAATTCTCATGAGAATTTGAGGAGCCAGTAAGGAAGCCGCTCAGCGCTGAGAAGCAGCGCCAAATCGCGCTGCTGCTCGTGCCGCATGCTCAAATGAGGAAATTTGATTGTGCAGCTGGTTAGCAGCAAGGCAGGAGTTTGAAAAGCTTGCTTCTGCCCGCTGCATCTCCAAGTTTCCAAGTTTATTATACAGTTTGATTAATCGCCTAATCTATATTCTAGGCGATATACAAAATAGTACGAATATTTAAAAACATAGGTAAATTATTACATAGACAAACAATATTTCAAAAACAAACAACTATGAGAAACAATAGGAAAATTCTTTAAAGGTTACAATCTGTATCAAGTTAAATATATAAAGGTAAGAACATTAGGAGGGAATCGGCAGAGGTATGAAGATAGGGCATGGGGGGGGGGACAGAGGGCAGAGTCTGGGAGAAAGAGTGCAGAGTCTGACAGGGGAAGGAAGGAAAGGTGCTGGGTGCAGAGCCTGACAGGGGAGGAAGGAAGGGAGCAGAGCCTGACGGGAGGGAAGGAGGAAAGGGGGTTGGGTGCAAAGCTTGGCAGGGAGGGGCTGGGTGCAGAGGCTGATAGGGCAAGACACTTGAATATTAAGCTGCCCGACTTATATTCGAGACAACTATTTTTCCTCCTTTTGGGGGGGGGAAGGGGGTCTCAACTTATATTTGGATCGACTTATTTTCGAGTATATATGGTATTCCTCTCCACATTGCCAGTGATATATTCCCAGCTGTCAGCAATAGTGCGATATTCTTTATCAAAGATGGATTTTATCAGATTCTTCCTTTGATTTTCACCCCTTGAACATGCAGGATACTCTTTGTAATTTGCACCCAATACCTTTCCCCCTCCTGACCTCTATTTTCCATCCACAAAATCTTAGCAGCCACTAAAAGTTCAGCTATTACACATATATCTGGCCTTTTAAAGTCCCCAATTTTTTTTAGGATGGCTCCCTGCCGGCACCACCAGTCACACTAAACCTGATCAGTATGAGTAGTGTATAACCTGCTAGACTTGGCTAAGAGTGCCTCTGTTTCTTCTAAGATTTCTAAGACTAAATAGTTCAGAGTTTAAACAGTTAGATGTTAAGTGAATAAGACTTTTGATTAAAAAATATTGGGTCACCAAACACCTTGGGCAAAAGTTTCACAGATATGATAAAGAGGATATATACATTGCAGAGCATAAAGTGCTAAGTAATCAGGGCTAGATGCACTAAAGTTGCTGATTGTCTAACGATCGTCGCTAAACCAGTTTGACTGGTTTAGCAACCAACTGTATTTGCCAACCCGATTTACAAAATGGCTCACCACTTGTTTCTCCGTGCGATCACTCATTCTCCAATCCGGCCGTGCAAATAAGGTCATTAATATTGAAATGGCATGCAAACTAGCCGAATGATTGATTGCTCTTAACTTGGCACAAAAATAGTGATCGCTCCTACTGACCCGAAAAAAATGACAGGTCTGCCTGATTTTTTTGTCCCAATGGCACAGATGATATGTGTATGTGTTACACACACACAATATCTGCCCAATTAAATAAAATGCTATGCCAGCCCTCCATGTCAAACCCTTCCCAACAATCGAGAATGGAGACAGGAGGGATGCCTATGTCCTCCTGCCACCTTGAAACCCCCTATGCCAGCCAAAATTGGCAGGAGGGATGCCCACTCCCCATCCTGTCATCATGAAACACCTTCCCCCACCACGCAAGTGAAAATCATCAGGAGGGATGCCCACTCCGTCCTGCCACCACATGCCCTCCCTGTGTCAGGACCCTCTCCCCAAAATGTCTCGGCCCCTTCCTTAAAAAAAAGAAAATCGGCAGGAGGGATGTCCACTCCCTCCTGCTTCAAGGCCCGTCACGCCAAAATAGCAGGCCTTTCCCTTCCCAGGGCATCAAGTGATGCATGGGGAGGGGCCTAAGGCCCTGATTGGCTCAGACTCCATTTTGGAGTGGCGGGTGAGGGAGTAGGAAGGACCAGGCATCTCTCCTGCTGTCAACCTCTGAGAGAGATATGGGGGAGGTTCGGGGAGTAGTTGGGGGGGGCGGAGGGAGCATTCGGTGGTAGGAGTGAGTGGGAATCCCCTCTGCTGATTATTTTTTTTTTTTTTTTTAAGGAAGGGGAGGGGATGTTTTGGAGGGAGGGCATCTGGTGGCAGGAGGGTGTGAGCATCTCTCCTATCTCCATTCCAGTTTGTCGGGGAAGGGGGGTGTCATCAGGTGGAGCAGATATTGTGCGTATGTAACACATGCATAACATTTGTGCCATTAAAAAATTTTTTTTAAACCCAACAGCTGAGTGGCAGGAGGTTACTTTGGGGCTTCCCCTGTTACTCAACTATTAGGGCTTCCCTAAACTGGCTCTGCACATGTGTCAGTCACTCTCAACATAACTGATTGGACGGGACATCCGTGCAAATAATTTACATGCGAACTTCTTCGAACATCAATCGCTGTTCCAGAGTCGGCCCAAAAATTGACCAACAGCGACCAACACTGTCTTAATGACCATGTTTTGTGCATCTAAAGAGACTTGAAGAGCAGTCAGCTACTTCACAGCTAATTTTCTGTTTGTATTTTGGCTGTAGATATCTAAGAGAATACTACATATGAGAGGAGGGAGTTAATGAATGTCTTTAGAGCAGAGGAGAGACGTCAGTGTGATTAAATTTCATGATATCATATTATCGCAATACTATGATAAATGGTGTCCCAGAGCTATACATAGCAAGAGGCATAGCACATTGAAAAAAGAAAGTGATTAACCTCACTTGGAATATTGCATCCTCTTCTGAAAAGATAGACTGAGAAAAGTCCTATCAAAAATCAAATGAGGTGAGATGCATCTAAATATGAAAACAAAGAAAACTGCGGACAGCTGTACAAAGATGCAGGCTAAATTTATTAAAACAAAATAAAAAATGCAGTTAATGTTACCACCTTGAACCAAACCAAAGGTCCCGACACGGTCTGTGTTTCGGTAAACACGCCTTCATCAGGGGACCCAGGTAGATAAGGTATCAGATAAAACCACAGACGAAAAACTTAGCCTGTGTGCGTGAGAGCAGCAGCGATGAACCGATCTCTTGAATACTCCGCCGTCTAAATATGCAATTTCTAGAGCGCTGTTTCTCAAGCTGGTTCTGGTGTCCAGCCTAGCTGGTCTACCTTTTAGGTTATTCACAAAGAATATGCATGCAAATAGATTTGCATGCATTGTTTCCATAGATATCCTGAATATCAGATTGGCTAGGGGTACTGTAAGACCAGCTTGAAAAACACTGTTCTAAGAGAAAGGAAAACAGAGCTATGACACACTTACTTTCAGGTATTTAAATCAAAAGGAATATGAACCAAATAAATGGAAAGGAAATTTTAGAATGTAAGACTCTGAGGAAATAGACTCAAAAGCACAATAACATAAAAATGTAGGATGTCCGCACTAGTTAGACCATATGTCTATTAAGCCCTGAGGAGATGTTAAAGGAGATGGCCAGAGGAGATGTTAAAGAGGCAGTGAAAGAAAGCAGTCAAAAGAAATACTACCTGGAGAGGCAGCTCCAGGAGGGCCAGCAGTAAAAAAAAAAAAAAAAAAATGCCAATAAACACTACTATGGTAAGCAGGATACAATTGTTATTAGCACATCAACCCTGCCTGCGTCAGGGGAAATAAAGAACACAGTACACTGTTGAACGATATAAAACTTGCTGACCAAGAATTTTCTCTTCTCAAATAGTGCCACACAGCTTCACAAAATGTCAAGCTGGTTAGCTGAATTGCAGCTTGACATTTTGTGAAGTTGTGCGGCACTATTTGGGAAGAGAAGATTCTCAGTCAGCAAGTCCTATATAGTCAACAGTTCATTATGTTCTTGCCCAATAAGAATTGTTTCCTCTGATGTAGGCAGAGCTGATATGCTAATAAAAATTTTTTCCTGATTGTCCTACTGATATTTGTTGGAATTTTTACTGCAGGCCCTTCTTGCGTTGCCGCCCTAACTGGTATTTCTTTTTACTTTAATAGTGATCAATTCAGAGCATAAGTACTTGGCAGGATTTCAAAGAGTAGATTTTTTAATTATTATTTATAGTCTAGATCAGCGTGTCTCAGACTTGTTCTAGGGCATGGGTGAGATTTACATATAATGGAGGTGGCAGGCATGCAAATCTGCTACATGCATATTCATTAGGGCTGTCTTGAAAACTCGACTGTTTGGTGGTCCTCCAGGACAGGGTTGGGGACCACTGTTCTAGGGTACCAGCAGTTAGTCAGGGGTGGGGGTTCAGAATATCTCTAATCAGTAAGCATGAGAGAGATTTTTCACATAATGGAGGTGATAGGCATGCAAACTGTCTCATGCACATTCATGAGGGATATTCTGAAAACCCAACTGACTGATGGCTTCCCAGAAAAAGTCTGAGAACCACTGGCCTACATGGCTAAAATGGCTTTGGATTTTTCCTCCAGGGAATAATCTAAACACTTTTTTTTTCAACTCAGCTATGTTAATTTCATAACCATGTCTTCCGTCAATAAATTCAATAGTTTATATTTTTGAGTAAAGAATTAATCTTTTTTGTTTTTTTAAATGTACTGCCTGTTACTTTTATTGCATGTCTCTTTGTCTTAGTATATTCAAACAGATCTTTATTTACCTGTTCAATCCCACTCTTAATTTTAGAGGCCTCTACTTTCCATTATCTATTCTCAAAGCTTAGAAGTGCTAAACTCTTTAGTATTTCTTCACAGAAGAATTGTTACATCCCCTTTATCAAATTGATTGCCCATCTCTAACTTTTCTAGTTCTTTTAGATAGGGCAACCAGAACTGCACACAGTACTCAAGATAATGCTTGCACTGTGGACTGGCACAGCAGAATTATAATTTTTTCTCCATTTGTGTCTGAATAATTCTTATTATGTTTGCTTTATTGACCTCCATCATGCACTGAGACAAAGATTTCAAAATATTGTCCAGAATGATTCTTAAGATCCTTTTCTTGAGTAGTGACTCTTAATATGAAACTCAGGGTCTATATAGTTAAGATTATATTTCTTTATATGCATCACTTTCCACTTGTCTACATTAAATTTAATCTGTTATCTAGATGCTAAGTCTTGCCAAATTTTACTGCTCTTCATAATCTATTCTGTATGATTTCGGATGACTGAAAACTAATATGTGATATTACCTCACTTTTTTATGCTGATTCTAGAACTGTTCTTAGTTTTCTTCTATCACATATAGGGTTTTTTTCCACAATTTTACTTCAAAGATTTATTGCTGTCCCAGTAGGTAATGAGTATTGTTGGAGGGAAATTTCTCAATACTTGGAGAGAAATTTCTCAATATAGACCTGTAAGCCTTAGGCTGGCATAGCTGTTGCTGCTAGTTGTTATTGTGTGACCTTGGAAGTGTTGTTTATCTCAGACATTTCCATTACCAGTGCTGTTCTCATTTTATTTCTCTATTATGATTGCAGGTACTACAGTGTCTACACGCAAGTGTATGAACAATCCAAGTGTTTTCTGTTACATTTGTGGAAATTATACAGTGCTTAGGCTTATTTTAAAGTGAAACTTGGTGACCAGGATAAGGCATTGGCGGCAAAAAAAGTTTGCTTCAATTATGTTGAGAGGTTAAGATTGTGGACAAAAGGAAAGAAAACGTGCATGCCATTTGCAATTCCTATGGTGTGGAGGGAGCCTAAAGACCACCTTAATGATGACGAAAATGATAGGAGGCTTGCACCAGAAGATGTATGAGGAGAGACTGGAAGTCCTGAATAAGTATACCCTAGATGAAAGGAGGGACAGGGGAGATATGATTCAGACATTCAAATACTTGAAGAGTATTAATATAGAACAAAATCTTTTCCAGAGAAAGGAAAATGTAAAACCAGAGGACATAATTTGAGGTTGAGGGGTGGTAGATTCAAGAGCAATGTTAGGAAATTCTACTTTACGGAGAGGGTGGTGGATGCCGGGAATGCGCTCCCAAGAGAGATGGTGGAGAGGAAAACGGTGACGGAGTTCAAAGAAGCGTGGGATGAACACAGAGGATCTAGAATTAGAAAATAATATTAAATATTGAACTAAGGCCAGTACTGGGCAGACTTGCTGTATATGGCCGTTTGGAAGAGGATGGGCTGGGAAGGGCTTCAATGGCTGGGAGAGTGTAGATGGGCTGGAGTCAGTTTTGACGTAGATTTCAGCAGTTGGAACGCAAGAACAGTACCAGGTAGAGCTTTGGATTCTTGCCCAGAAATAGCTAGAAGAAAAAATTAAAAAAATTTAAATTGAATCAAGTTGGGCAGACTGGATGGACCATTCGGGTCTTTATCTGCCGTCATCTACTATGTTACTATGTTCAGGGGTGCAATTTGAAAAATAAGAACCAAATTGTATATCCAAGCATTCCTTCAGCCATTAGGCCAGTTCCACATGGAGAAGACCTGCATTCTCCTCTTCGTCCAGCTGTTTTAAAGAACCTGGCAAAAGATGATGTAAGTAAACTTGACGCAACGGTTCTCTCAGAGTGCACTTAATGATCTAGTACGTGATTTGAATTTGCCTAAGGAATCTTCAGAACTAATAAGAATCTTCTGAAACCAGGAACACATTACTCATGGTACAGACACAGAAAAAGAACTAGTTCCTTTATTCTTACAGAACAATTCCTTGGTTTACTGCAATAATATAAATGAGTTAATGCACTTCTGTGGCTCTAAATATGATCCTACTCAGTGGAGACTTTTTATAAACTCCTCAAAGAGGAGACTCAAAGGCGTGTTACTGCTTAGGTGGAATATATATGAGTCTATTCCTGTGGCCTATTCAGTTCAAATGAAAGAGACATTCAAGAACATGAAGCTCTTTTAACAAGTATCCAGTATGAGGAACACAAATGGCTTATCTGCGGTGACTTCAAAGTTATAGGAATACTATTAGGACAACAAAAATTCCTTGTTTTCTATGTGAATGGGACAGTCGGGCAAAGCAAAGACATTGGAGTGTGAGAGTTTGACCAGAGCAGCAAAATTTAGTGACTGGAACTAAAAACATTCAGCATGAACCACTTGTAGACCCCCCAAAAGTCCTGCTTCCACCACTACACATCAAATTGGGCTTGATGAAGTTTCAGATTTCAAGTTTATTTAAAATTTCTTATACTGCCCAATCAACCTTCTAAACCAGAGGTTCCCATCCCTGTCCTGGAGGACCACCAGGCCAATCCGGTTTTTAGGCTAGCCCTAATGAATATGTATGGTGCAGATTTGCATGCCTGTCACTTCCATTATATGCAAATCTCTCTCATGCATATTCATTAGGGCTTGCCTAAAAACCCGATTGGCCTGGTGGTCCTGGGAACCACTGCTCTAGACGGTGTACAAAATCATAAAAATATACTTTAGCTAAAATACAAATTTAAGATGACCGAGCATCACCTAACAATAACAATAACTTTCGAAGACTTTTAAAACAAAGTCAAACGGAAACAAAAGATAAAAGGGCAAGAAATACAATAGTCGAAGTAAAAGAGAACAATTAGGGAGAAAAACAATAGGAGGGGCAGCTATAAATAAAGTCAAACTCAATTGCCCTTAAAAAGGACAGTTAGGTCCTGAAGGCATCAAGAAATGTCTTTAGCTTCATCTTATATTTATTAAGAATTGATTCTTCACGTAAGTAAATTGGGATACTATTCCAGAGAGAGGGAGCGATAACAGAGAAAATGGTAGAGCTCATTGTATTTCTATACTTCAGTGATGGAATAGAAAAAATATTCTTGGTTGTTGATCTTAGAAGGATTATAAGGGATAAGAAGATTATTAATAAATTCAGGCTGATTATTTTGTCTGGTCTTAAATGTTAACAGAAGAATTTTGTAAGTTATTCTGTGTTCTACTGGCAAACAGTGGGCTTCTTGCAAGATGGGGGTAACTTGGTTGGATTTCTTTGCAGTTTGTAAGAGCTCTACCACAGGATGGGCCCTGCTTAAAGTACCTTTCTAAGAAATTTCCCGTCATCACACAAGAAAAATTGAAAGATAGAATTTTTGTTGGTCCTCAGATAAGAAAACTGATGAAGGAGAGTGAAAAAGATGCATGGACCGCCTTCCGATCTGTTACTGAAAACTTTCTAGGGAATAACAAAGATCCTAATTACAGGGCCATTGTTGAAACAATGTTGGAAAATTTCAAGAAGTTGGGTTGTAACATGAGTATAAAAGTTTACTTTCTACATTCCCATATCGACTACTTTCCGGAAAATCTGGGACATGATAGTGAAGAGCAAGGTGAATAAGGTGAACATTTTCACCAAGATATTAAGAAGCTAGAGAGGGAGGTACCAGGGGAGATGGAATGAAACTATGATGGCCAACTACTGTTGGATGTTCAAGAGGGACATTCAAGATCTGCAAGGAAGTCAAAGAGGAGAAAGTTTGAAAATTAATGGAACACTGTTTGCTTTTTGTTTTGTTACAGGGTAGTCAAGAAATAAATTAGGGCAGTTCTTTACAGTATTTTTTAAATGTGCTTGTAATAAAAATTGATCTGGTGTTTGAATACATTTGTGCTTACAGTAGTTAAATCGTAAAAACATAACTTCTTATTTTGTGTAAAAACCTGATGTGATAGGCAAAAATGGAAGTCATTTCTAGAATCAGCATAAAAAATTGATTCAAGAACAACTACTTTTTAAGAAATCATCTGAGTAAAAGTTTTAAAATGCAGACTCGTGATTAGACTCGCAGATTTTTTTCAAAATTGTTAAATCATCTCGCATATCATTCCTGTTCTAGAACACTTTAAATGTGCTGTTTTACCATTCTTCATTGAGAAAACTAACGGCCTCTTTTACAAATCCACACTAGCGGCTGCGCTACACTAATGGCCCCGAAGCCCATAGAAATTTAAAGGGCATTGGGGCTGTTGTCGTGCGGCAGCCGCTAGTGCAGCTTTTTTTAAAAATCCATAAATATATAGTCCTACTTTATTTCCTAACTTTTTACCTGTTTCTAGTAATAACAGGACATTGCTTCCTATCCCATGATATGAATTTATTTAGGTGTTTCTTATGGAAGAGTTTGTCAAATGCCTTTAGAAAATCCAGCTCACCATTATCCACATTTAACACCTTCAACAAAATCTAACAGGTAATGGCTCTGCTCCATTAAGCTATGACTAGCCATATGGCCACTAGTTTTGTTTTTTAGTGTAGCTTCTATTATTTTTCCAAGCACACTTTTGGAACCCTTTTTAAGTACATTTTGTGCTTTTTGATAAGGATCCACATTAGGGTGGTCCATAAGACTATGTTAAAAATTCAGCTTTATCAGAACATGCCTCCACAAGTCTGAATATGTTGTACTCATGTAGATAAGATATGGTTAAAATTTGAAGTAGTTTGAGAGAAATTTAGATGTTGCTCATGGTCCTACAGTATCCTCATAATGTGGCTGGCTATTCATAACAATGTAGTAATGTGGTTAGAAACTGTTAACTTAATATTAGTTGAATACTAAATAACTGTTCTTTGAAGCTGTTATTGACAGCAACAGTTTTACTCGTATTGTTATTTGAATAATAACGGATTAGTGCTAATATTACTGTAAAACAGAGTTAGTTTAATGATAAATAGACAATTGAAAACAGAGTTGATGTCACATTTTAGGATAAAAACTAAGTAAGAATGTCAACAAGAAGTAGTGCTGAAGTCTGACTGTCTAGTTCACATCTTGCAGCCAATGGTGATTTTCTTTGATTGATGATGATAATAATAATTTTATTCTTATATACCGCCAAAGCCGTGGAAGTTCGAGGCGGTTTACAGCAAGAAGCGCTGAACAATCAGTGAAGAGGTTACAATCAAAGTCAACAATATAATCTTACATAATGAAAGAATTGGAAAGCTATAAAGTTCTTAGGGTTACTGATTGAATAAGCAAAGCTGTATAGATTCTTAGTTTACAAATCAATCGAACAAACTTGTTTTTACCAGTTTTCTAAAACTGAAGTAGGTTGAGGAGAGCGTGATAACGTTACTAAGCCAATCGTTCCATTTGTCTGCCTGGAAGGCAAGAGTTCTGTCCAAGAATCTTTTGTAGTGGCAGGCTTTTATTGTCGGATAGGTGAACAGATGTATTCTTCATGTGGGCCTAAAAGAACTTGCCAGATTAAAATGGGAAACTAGGTAAGTGGGGGCCAGACCAAATATTGATTTATAACACAGACAAGAGAACTTAAACAGGATTTGCGCCTCTAGGGGCAGCCAATGGAGTTTTTGATAGTATGGGCTTATGTGTTTCCATTTCTTCAGTCCAAAAATCAGTCAAACTGCCGAATTTTGAATGACTCTGAATCTTAGAATGGGTTTTTTGAAGGATCCCAAGTAAATGATGTTGCATTAATCGAGCAAGCTTAGGATGGAAGATTGAACCACTAAGCAGAAGTATGCTGTATCAAAGTATTTTCTGATGGTTCTGAGTTTCCATAGTACCAAAAAGCATGATGTACTCACACAATGCCAAAGGGCTGATTTGAAAGAGACAGCTCATCTGACCATGTTCAAGGTCTTGGAAATTTGGCAGCATGCAAGAATACCACATCAGTGAATAGATGAAGCTTTATGATGAATATGAGAAACTAAGAAAAAACTGGCACAGATTCAATGAACGTGATCTGGTGAATCAAGAAGCCATCAAAGAGCATCTCATCCATCAAAGAAGACAATTTCTAATCAACGCAGAGGTAAGATGTTTCATCATGCAGCATGCAGTTTACATTGAACCTGCAAAGGATGAGGATAGAAAGTTTTAGTAAGTTTGTAGCCAAAATAGAGGCAGAAACTGTCATTGTCAGTAGTTCTACATAGCAAATTGTTACTTCTTTCCCTTTGACTAATGGATTATCTGATTTCAAGAATATTGCTGAAGTTGACTCTGACAGTTGTTCACATTCAGATGCTGATTTTGAAGTCAGCAGAACCCCTTTCAGTTCTCAGTCAAAACAGCCAAAGGTGAACATCCTTCCCATCCTGAAGTTGCCAGAGCATTAGACTGTGTTAATTTGCTAGACAGGGTTACCATATTTGTCATTGGTGCTGTTGCTAAAGCACTTGGCCATGATGTAAATGAAATGACATGATGTTCACAGTGCAAGAACTGTGAGGAGGCAGTCACTCTGAAGGATGAATTATTTGACAAAACTACAGAAATTCCATTACTGCTGCATTGGGCTAGAAACCTCCTCGTGGACAATATTGAAAGTAAAGAAATGGTTGATAGAATTGCTGTACTTTTCACTGACAACAGAGAAGATAGGTTACTCGGAGTTTCAAAAATTGTCCATGGGACTGGCAAACAGTAAGCTGAAGCCTGTTTCACAGAACTGGATGAGTGTAGTCTTCAGAGATGAGTCCGGGGACTGATGTTTGATACCACTATGAGTAATACAGGCCTGAAGAACGGTGCATTCACCTTTATTGAATCATCAGAGCTCTGTCCAAGCACAAGGGAGAGACAGCAGTGGCACAAGTTATCCAGCTTCTCCAGTACCTTGGTTGGATTATCAACTTTCAGAAGAGTCACTTGAAGCCCATGCAGTCCCTAGAATATTTGGGAATTTGTTTCAACATGTCAGAAGGCTATGGGTTTTGTTTTGTTTTTGCCAGAGACATACAAACTTAAACTAAGATGCTAGATTTCGGAGATCTGGGCTCTACCAACTCCTATGACTTGGCTCTATCTGCAGGTACAAGAGTTAATGCTGACACCGTAGAGGAGGTTCTGTGGGCAAAAGCTCATCTACATCCTCTCCAAGATACACTATTGTTCCACTGGTTTCCCCGGGCGGATTCTGTGCAGAGGTTGCTACCCTGGACAATGGAAGCACGTCAGAGTTTGCTTTGGTGGCTCTGGCCAGAGTAGCTGGAGAAAAGTTTGGTGCTCCACAATTCCTCTTGGGTGATCCTGGCAACAGATGCCAGCCTTTATGATAAGGGGGTGGTTGTGAGGGTCACCCAGCTCAGTGCCGATGGTTGCCCTCGCAGGGTGTAAGTGGTTCACAAACTGCTTGGAACTGGGAGTCATTTGTCTGGCCCTACACTTGGAAGGCAAAGTAGTCCTGGTTTTCTCAGACAGTGCCACATTGGTGGCCTACATCAACAGGCAGAGATGCACCAAGAGTGCTCCATTGGAACTAAAGCCAGTTATTGTTTTACTGGGTAATAGCCTACCTGCAAACTCAGCTGCATATGTATCTGGAGTGGACATTGTGCAGGCCGGCTATTTCAGCTGTCAGACCCCAGACCCATGGGAGTGGTTCCTAGCTCAGAGGGCCTTTGACGGCATTGTATATTGATGGGGTGTCCAACATTCGAGTTGATAGCATCAGCAGTCAACATAAAAGTCTCTTGATTCTTTAGCTGAAAATTTGAGCCTGAAAGTGCCGGCATGGACCTTTGAATACAATAGAGAAAGGGCTCTTGTACATTTTTTTCCTCATTGCCCACGGTGGGTCAGGTCATTTGAAAAATAGCGAACTATCTGGGGTTGATAATCCTGGTTGCTCCAGATTGGCTGCATCGGCTGTGGTATTCGTCTGTAGAAGGACAAGTGTCTCAAACTGGCACTGCATCCAACAGCTTGACAGCATCCTGTTGCCCTGGAGAGTCCAGAATGCTTTAGGCTTCCGGCATTGCTCTTGAGTGAGCAACCTTATTGCTACCCTCCTCAGATCTAAAAAACCAGCGGCTGTCGCAGTTTATACTTTTCAGCGCTTGTGCTAAAGAGAATGTGGAGCTGATGAAGGTTCCAATGTCAGCGATCCTAGTGTTTCTCCAGGATAGTCTCGAGAAGGGGTTTGATTGTTGGCTCCCTCAAAGTATAAGTGGCAAAACACTTGTGTTTTAGGACTCGAGTAGAAAATATTTCCTTGGTCTCTCATCCAGTTGTTGGCAGATTTTTGAAAGGATATGGCTGTATCCTCCTGTGACTGCTGTTTCCAATGTGGGATCTTAACTGGGTTTTGTAAGCCCTCAGGCCTCGGGCTCCTCCCTTGGGAGGGGCCTGAGGCACCTGAGCCAATCAGGGACTTTCTTAGAGATGAGCTTAAAGAAGTCCCTGATTGGCCATTGTTTTGACTAATCAGGGACACTTCCTTAGGCTCATCCCTAAGGAAGTCACTGATTGGCTCAGGCGCCTCAGGCCCCTTCCAAGGGAGGAGCCTGAGGCACCTGAGCCAATCAGGGTGTCAACCTTCATCAGGCAACTTCACTGATTCCCAATATCATTCCGAATTATTTTCAAATTGTCATGTATCCTACGTCAGATTCTATATGGAAGCTCAGCAGCCCCCCTCATCCAATTATTCTCTAATGTTTGGTCGACATCAAAAAGAATCCTTAACAGAAATCAACTAAACCTGCCATCCATAAAATACCTCCACTACGAGCGAATTTTCCACTCTATGCTAACTTATCCGGGTGTAAAAAGAGAAACTACACTACATTCAGAAAAAACCTGAAGACTCACCTCTTTGACAACTAACTGTCTCAATTTCTGTATAGCACCCTCTTATTCTAAGTCCCTTCTCTTGTTTCTCCATGCCCCCTTACCCTATTACTCTCCCCTTCCTCTTTGATCTGTCGCTTTGAGCCTATATAGGTGTGTGCGAATTACTGTAAGCTTTCTCAGCGTCAAAACTAATAAGTAAAGAAGGGGACGCTACTCTAGTACTACATTCCAGTGAAGTTAAAAATTTCCACAAGTTTTTAGCCACTGACCGACCATCAACAAAGCCCACTTGGGACTCATGGAGATTATGCAGTTGGAGTTGAGCTAACCAATTAGCTAGACTTTTAGCCAAAAGTTTCAGCATTAATCATCACGTTAAACATGGTAGAAATCGGTTGAGCAATTTCCAGTTTCATGAGTTTGTAGAACTCAGCTCTATAACCTTCTATGCCAGGAGCCTTCAAGGTAAAACTCTGTGCAATAGCCAGCTCTACCTCCCCTGCATCAATAGACACATTCAATTTCCCAAGTTACACCTTAGTAAGACAAGGAAGATGTAACCCATCCAAATAGAGCTCCCCAGGAAGCTCCAAATCTGGAGGGGGAGCATAGAGGTTTGCATAAAATTGTCTAAATACTTCACATATTGCAGCATCACTGGTCACCCGCCCCATCCATTAGTTCGGAGCTGTAGAATTTTCTTACGCCCCTCTCTCTGCGAAACCAAACGGGCCAAGAGTTTCCCATCTTTATGGCCATGAACATAGAGTCGATATTTATAGTAAGTGAGAGTTTTGGATGTCCTTTGATGTAGAAGCTCATTAAGCGCTGTTAGTAAAGACAACAGGTTCTGCTTATGAGCCAGAGAGGGACGAAAGGCAAAAACATGGAGAGCCATCGTGAGTTGACAAGTTAAGTGAAACAACTCCCAGTCTCGAGCTTTCGGAACACAACTAACATAGCTAATGATGGCCCCGCTAAGAACCGCCTTTGCTGTTTCCTAATATAGAACTGGATTCTCCTCATACTGGCGATTGTGATATTGATAGTCCTTCCACTGTTTCATGAGGTAAAGATGAAATTTAGGATCATCCCGAAGCAATAAGGGATAGGCCCAGTACCTAGGGGGAACCAGATCTCTCCAGTCCATCCACACCCAGGCAGGGTTGTAAATTGCATAGGACCCAATCTCCACCCGCTGAACCTTTGAAAAAAGAGAGCGGGAGACCAACAAACAGTCAGTACGAGATTGAGTGGAATGTGCACGAGAGAGATGAGTAAAGTCTCGCTCCCCAGGATGTAAAAGCCGCTAAACATCAATGAGATCTGGGAAAGACCCTTAACTATGGTCAGAACTCCAGTAGTTGGTGGATGTGACTTATCCAGAGAGGGATCCCATGCCAGGTTAAAATCACCCCCCAGGATCATCGGTAAATGAGTGTGAGTCAAAAGCAGTGTCTTCAATCTGGCGTAAAACAACTTATCATAGGTATTGGGAGCATAAATACAACCTACAAGCACCGTAGTACCCGCTATCACAGCCGTGCAGAAAGCATAGCGCCCTCCAGTGTCAATAGCTAAAGGAGTAATCTGAGTAGCCACAGCTTTACAGAAAAGAATGGCCACCCCATACCGCTTTCCCATCACTGCTGCTGTTATGCATCTTTCCACCCAGCCTCTCAGCAATTTAGTATGCTCTAGGTCTGTAAGGTGCGTCTCCTATAGCATCGCTTTATCCGCTTTAATTCTCTGTAAATTTTGTAAAATGTTTGCCCGTTCCACAGGGGAATTAATGCCCCCAACATTCTAGGTTATTATTCTTACCATTCACCCAACATAGAAGTGAACCAAGAAAAACAGAAGAGTAAATAGAAATTTGTGGTCGCCAGGGTGCCGTCCCAGCCTTCGGCATCCAGCACAGGTAAAGCGATTTCTCAGAGTAGCCAGCGGGCTTGTAACAAGTAAGAGAGCACAAAAAAAGACAGAAAAACAGATCTCTCTCAACGCCAACCTTCCATATCTCTCAAAGCCAAAAGATCAAGCCCCACCCCCCACTTCCGAACATCAAAAATTTAGTTTTTCTTTATTTACTTTTAAATGTTGAGCCCAAGTTTGCAAATTATACAGACCCATTTTTATGTCCAGAATTATTTCTATATACTCTCCTTGAAAGATATGGTGTATAATAGTCCTTTTAAGGATGGTAATGGTAATCTGTTCCTTGCCATCTTTTAATCATCTTGTGTATTCCTTACTTATCTTGTTTAGCTCAATAAAATATATTTGAACATACTTTGTTCTCTTTCTCTTGATCCCTCTTCCCCTCTCTTTCTCTTTATACAAATTGTATTTCTCCGTCTTGTATTGGTAAGTTAATGTTTGTCAGTGTGTTTGATTGTTTGAAGCATTGTTTGTAATTTGTTCTTAGTATACTTTGTTTTTATATTATGTAAAACCGCTTTGAATTTTTAATAAGGCGGTATATCAGATTTTTAAATAAACCTGAAACATGAAAGGGATGTGTATTGTGATATCAGGGGTATCAAAGATCACAGACCTAAGTTTGCAAGTTTCTTTCCCAAAGTTATATTTAAAAGTATTTGTGAGGGACTTCCGGTGGGGGATGAAGCAGTGAAGGCGCGGTTCTAGCTGCTCCTGGCGTTCCCTGCAATAATTGACTTTAAATCATCTGCAGCCCCATTTTTCTGAAGCTTGCCATGTTTGGGGCCCTTCCCCTTTCTGCATTCTCGGGTTCCTTTGAGTTTTCATTGCGGATGGCCGCAAAATCATCAAAAAAAGGGCAGCCTATGTCCCTCTTGGGGGAAATCAAAATGGTGGAGGCCGCTCCGGCTTCTCCCTTGTCAAGCTCTGAATGGACAGCAGAGATGACGGCTGAGGTGAAATCAGCTGTGGAACATACTGTGGGGAGACAGGTACAGCAAATATTGGACAAGCTGGAGGTGATGGATCTATGATTTGTGTCCCTGATGGCAGATATCAAGGCAGTTTAGGAAAGAGTCGAGGTGATGGAAGATGACCTGCAGCTGTTGAAAGCGGAGAGTAAGCGTACTGCTACCAGACTGGACCAGCTGGAAGCTCAACTCAACGATTTAGATAATCATTCACATAGGAATAACATAGGTTTAATCGGCTTGCCTGAAGTTCTTGCTGAGAAAGACCTGAAGGGCTTTTCGAAAAAGTGGCTTCTGTCCTCCTTGGATCTATCAGGTAAGGCTGGGGCCTTATATATCGAGAGGGCACATTGTGTGGGAGCGCACTGGGAGGCCAATGAACGGCCTAGTCTTGTGATCCTGCGCCTGCTGAACTAAAGCCATAGGATGGAAATTTTGCAGGCTGTAAGGGCTGGTAAAAGACTGGATTATGATGGCACCAAAATATTATGTTTTCAGGATTACTCTACTTCGGTATTGGCAGCCTGGCATGCTTTTGCACCGATTTGCACGCAATTGGTCAAGCTTAATGTATGTTTTAACCTTTATCCGGCCAAATTGTAGATCATGAGAAAAGATGCCCCTAAACTTTTCGACTTGGCACAGGCAGCGCAAGACTATGTGGCAACTCTCTACCCTTCATTGTCTGCCTGAGACATGGGGGTCTTGAAGTCTGCTGTTGGGTGGCGGCTATATAGGCCGCCTTCCTTTTTGGACTATCAGCCCAGGGTCTAGTCCTGTTCTTTGGCCTGTACTCCTGAACTACTACTATGTGAGTTCCTTGCTGGATATGGAGGAGGCTGATTTTGAGATTTTGGGGGGGATAGCAATTGTTTTTGGTCTGGACCTGCAATGCCCTATGTTCTGGCCCTCAGTTGAACAGTCTCCCGCCTGCTTAGTCTGCTGCTATTGAGGGCCGTTTTTGGTTATGGATCTGGTAGAACCAAAGTATCTGCTATGATCTTTTTTCTTTTGCAGGATTTGGTTTCTTCTTTGTTTTACTGCAGTTTTATTGTTCTGTGGCCCGATTCCTGGAGTTTTCTAGGAGTGGGTATTGGTTCTCTTTGATGGCTGTTTGGGGTGGGGGGGTCTGAATCAGCACTATTTTGATACTTGGTTTCTTTTTGCTTTATGGGATGTTTGCTTTTTGCCACATATGAGGCTTCTGGAGTGAAATAACTCTGGAGCCCTGGGGGGGGAAGTATAGCACTTTTGTGTGCTCCAGTTCTGCTTTGGAGCTTGGGAAGGGTTTGGGGGAAGGGGAGGGGCAAGTGGTTGGAGGAAGGTGAGGTAGGGTAGGGGATAGAGGCATGGAAGGTTATTCGAATGGGCGGGTTACTGGTGAGTGTAAGGCTGCTTTTTGGTTTCTTGTTTTGTTGTGGATGGGGAGTGGGGATGCTGCTGGGACAGTCCCTTCTTTACTTCTGTGATTCTTTCTCTAGCTATTGAACTTTTCCTGATTGTTCCCAATGGTTAAAATCTTTACTTGGAATGTGAATGGTATTTCATCTCCTATCAACAAACAAAGATATTGCAGGCCTTGCACAGGCAGAGGGCTGACATTGCTATGCTCTAGGAAACTCATTTGGGCGCAGAAGAACATGCCAAACTTCAAAGATGGTGGGTAGGGAATTATGTGGCCTCCTCTGCGCATGATGAAAGGAAGACAGGCAAAAATATCTGAAAAAGTTAAGAGAGGCTGGTCTTGTAGTCAGGAAAGCAAAGATGCAAATGGAAGAAAAAATAGCTGACACGGTAAAAAGGGGAGACAAGACATTTTTTAGATCTATTAGCGATAGGAAGAAGTACAAAAGTGGCATTGTGAGACGCGAAGGGGAGGAATATGTAGAAGCTGATAAAGAAAAAGCAAAATTGCTTAACAGATATTTCTGTTCTGTGTTCACGGCGGAAGCGCTGGGAGTGGGACCACAGAAGACAAATGTGATTAGGGATGGAGGAGTAATAGACCCTGATCGATTTTCAGAGGGTTGTGTTCGTGAGGAGCTAAACTAAACTAAACCTTAAGTTTATATACCACATCTTCTCCACAGATGTAGAGCTCGGCACGGTTTACAAGAACTTAAATACAGGAAGAGCAGGATAAAGGGTTGGGGTTGCATAAAGGGGGGAAGAGAAAGGGTAGGGGATGCGTGAAGGGGGGAAGAGAAAATTACATTTTTGTGAAAAGCCAAGTTTTCAGGTACTTACAATGGGGCTGGATGGTGTACATCCTAGGGTGCTAAAGGAACTTAGGGAAGTTCTGGTAGCTCCGCTGACTGACTTTTTCAACGAGTCTCTAGAGTCAGGAGTGGTATCGTAGGACTGGCAAAGGGCGGATGTGGTCCCTCTCCACAAAAGTGGAAGGAAGAAGTAGGGAATTACAGGCCGGCAAGTCTGACTTCTGTGGTAAGCAAATTAATGGAAACACTTTTAAAACAGAAAATGGTGAAGTTTCTGTAATCCTGTGGATTACAGGACCGGAGGCAACATGGATTCACTAGCGGTAGGTCTTGTCACACAAATCTGATCAATTTCTTCGACTGGGTGACCAGAGAATTGGATAGAGGGTATGTTCTAGATGTGGTGTATTTAGATTTTAGCAAAGCCTTTGACAGTGTTCCACACAAACGTCTAATAAATAAACTGAGTGCCCTCAGGATGGATCCCAAAGTGAAGGGCTGGGTCAGGAGCTGGTTGAATGGAAGATGACAGAGGGTAGTGATCAATGGAGATCGCTCTGAGGAAAGGGATGTTGTCAGTGGTGTGCCTCAAGGTTCTGTTCTTGGGCCTGTTCTTTTTAACATTTTTATAAACGATATTGCTGAAGGGTTGTTGGGTAAGATTTGCCTCTTTGCGGATGATACCAAATCTGCAATAGAGTAGACATGCCAGATGGTGTGAATAACATGAAGAAAGAAACACCTGGCGAAGGTTGAAGAAATTTGGCAGCTAAAATTTAATGCTAAGAAATGTAAGGTTATGCATTTGGGCTGCAAAACCATGAGGGGAATGGTACAGATTAGGGAATGAAGAGCTTATGTGCACGAGAGAAGAGCGGGAATTGGGTGTTATTGTATGTTTTGATCTTAAGGTAGCCAAACAAGTTGAAAAGGTGATGGTGAAAGCTAGAAGGATGCTAGGAAGAGGTATGGCTAGGAGGAAAAAGGAGGTTTTGATGCCCCTGTATAAGACTTTGGTGAGACTTCATTTAGAATATTGTGTACAATTCTGGAGGTCGCACCGTCAAAAGATATAGAAAGGATGGAGTCGGTCCAAAGGAAAGCTACTAAAATGGTATGTGGTCTTCATCATAAGGTGTATGGGGACAGACTTAAAGATCTCAATCTGTATACTTTGGAGGAAAGGCGGGAGAGGGGAGATATGATAGAGACATTTAAATACCTACGTAATGTAAATGCGCATGAGTCGAGTCTCTTTAATTTTAAAAGAAACCATAAATAAAATAAGACACTGATGTGCAAAAGAAGATCGTTCAAAGTAAGCATTATAAATTATCCTTTATACCCCCTTTTCCTTTGTTAATAGATACCCAGTTGTGGGTTGGATAATCTAGAAGTTGATCCGTGTGTGTTGTTTGAGCCATAAAAAGAAAGCCAGGGATAGGGAAATTCTCCTTTTGGAGCGTCAGTTGCAGAGGGAAAGGCGGCGCTTTCGTCAGACCCACTCCTCAGTAGATAAGGAGAAATTATTGGCAACTCAAGTAGCACTCAATTCCTTGTTGCATCAGAGGGCAAAGAAGTCCATGCTGTATTATCACTATCATTTCTATAGATATGGCGATGTGGATGGTAGACTTTTGGCCCGGTTGGTGAGGGCAGCGGGAGGTTATTGTCCTGTGTTGAAACTGTGGTGGACCAATGGCCAGATAGTCACGGAGGATTGTCGGATCTGCCAGATCTTTCAAGATTATTACTCTGCTCTTTATGGCGCCCCTGTGGCCTTGGGATTGGAGAGTTCCCTTTATCTAGACAATGTTTCTTTGCTGATGGTGTCCCCTTCTGCTCTGGCTAAATGTAATGCCCCAGTGACGGATAATGAGGTAGAAGGGGCTATCTCTCAGAGTGCTCTTTGTAAGGCCCATGGGCTGGACGGTTTTAGAGCAAAATTGTATAAAAGTTTGCAGAGCAACATTGTTCCTTCTCTGGTGTGGATGTATAACATCTGCATTGCTACGGGAATCCTGCTGATGGATCTTAATATGGCCCAGATTCTGCTTTTGCCCAAGCCAGATAGATCATACCTTACCAGAATCGTACCAACCTATTTCTCTTTTGAATTTCGAAGCCAAGCTGCTGGCTAAGGTTCTGGCTAATCGTCTGGCTTGGGTTCTCCCTTCTCTGATTCATGAATCCCAGGTGGAATTTTTACAGGGTCAGAACATAGCTAAAAATATGAGGGAGATTCTTATTTCTCTGGAGCAGGTAATGAGGCCTTCTCTACTGATCAGTTTTGATGCAGTGAAGGCCTTTGAAAGGATGCGCTGGGATTTTCTTTATGCTACTCTCAGGTCCCACGGGTTTAGTGGGCAATTAATACAGGCTTTTCAGATGTTGTACACGAATCTTCAGGCATGTCTTCGAGTAAATGGCATTGACTCGGATAGCTTCCCCATTTGTTGCAGTACGCAACATAGTTGCCCCCTTGTCACCATTTTTGTTTATTTTGACTCTCTCATTCGGGAGATTATAGCTGCACCAGACATTCCAGGTGTGTCTTTGGGGGACCAGGAATTTTAAATTGCGGCTTTTGCCAATAATTTACTGCTCCACATTCAAAATCCTAGGGAATCGCTCCCCGCACTGTTGATCCTCATTCAGGAATATGGGGATTTTGCGGGTTTGAAGTTAAACTTGGACAAATCTGAGGACCTGGCACTGGTGGAGAATGTGCGATGGGACTGGGAAGCTCCGTTTCCGCTCTGGTGGGAAAATGGCTCTTTTCGATGCTTGGGGATTCTGCTCTCCCAGAGGGTGGCAGATATGTATACGATTAATGTCCAGTTTTTACTGGTGGTTACTAAGCGTAGGTTTGAGCAGTGAAGTAATCTACCCCTGTCCTTATTTGGTAGAATTAATTTTTATAAACTGATTATATTTCCCAAATGGCTGTTCGTGCTCCAGGTTCTCCCTCTGAAATTAAGTGCTAGGGACCTCTCTCGATTTAATCGACTGTTCCGTTGGTGCTGCTGGGCAAATAAAAAATCTAAAATTTGTTTTCCCCTGCTATTCAGCACCTGGGCTTGGAGCAGCTTGGGGCTTCCTGATCTTGCTCTTTACAATCTGGCTTGTCTCTTCGACATGTTGCCAACTGGTTTTACGGCAAGGCTCGTTATAGTCCTTTGGATTTAGAGCAAGCTTTTGTGGCTCCATATCACTTTAATTTGCTTTTGAATGCTCCCCGGAAGCTTCTACCAAGAGATCTCAGGTGCAGTTGGCTCGTTTCCTCTGCGTGAGGCCTGGCAGGTTTTGGTGCTATGTTTCGGAGACAATCTATAGATCTCGACTTTATTGCCCATTAGGGGGAATGTAGCTTTTTTGCCAGGGAGGGAGAATAGAGATTTTCAGCAATGGGAGGAGCTTGTCATTAGCCTGCTTGAACATCTTATGCCGATTTCTCTCGCAGGATAGAGGCTAAATTGGGTGATTGCTATGCCTTTTGCCAACTCAAACATTATTATCTTTCCTTGGATAGGGCAGCTATGATCAGTATTTTGATCCAATCTCTGAGGGGCTATTATCTAGTTCAGTTATTCACAAGGCGTTATTGGAGTTGAGTCCTGCTAAGGACTTTGTCCGCTACACGGTAGGAGAGTGATCTTGGGGGTGTGGTGGGCAATTCAGCTTGGTATAAAACGCATTCCATCTGAGGTTCGTAGTGCTCGCTTACGAGAATGCGCCTTGCGGGTGATATATAGGGCCTATATTACACCTTCCCAGTTTCATAAAATGGGTTATGCCCCAGCTCTTCTTTGATTGAAATGTAACTTGGACGAGGCCACTTTCATGTTTTTTGGCGTTCAGCTGTGCAACCCTTTTGTAAGCCGGCTGGAGCCTTTATTAGACGCATTCTGGGTCAGCCCCTGTCGATATCTCCTGAGGTGCTCCTTTTGGGGTTGTTAGGTTCCTGCGGTGTTCGAGGGAACAGAGCTTGATTGTGGGTTAGGAAGCTCGGTATCTTGGGTTTGAAAGAGTAGACCTTGCAGGATCCTTCCTCTTATTGGGGTTGGAGACTGGCATTCCATGAGTTCCTGGGTTGAGAAGCTTAAGGATGCAAGAGACACCTATAAACGAAAAAAAGTTTTTAGCTGTTTGGGATCCCTACCCCAATTCTTTACCACATCAAAAGCGCAGCCAGATTTTGAATTTGCTTTATGTGCACCCTATTTGCCACAGCTTTTTGGTTTCCTTCGTACCTCAGCCATATCCTGGGGGTTGGGGGCGGTCTAGGCTTTGGTGGGGAGTGCTGGGGGGGGAATTTGATGTTCTTTCTTGCCCAATCCATTTCCACTTCTTTTTACATAGCAGCATGCCTTTCCTGCTGGTGGCCATTTGTATGCTAGCTTGGAAATGTGTTGGAGGGGAGGGGGGAGGTGGTTTTTTTTTTTTTAATCCTAGTTTGGAAACAAAGGGGAAAATTGTTGATGACTTGATTGTACCTTTCTGTATACACTGTTATTGTTCTTTTGTCACCAATAACAAATTGTTTCAAATTAAAAAGTATTTATGAAATAAGGTATCCCTGCGGGACTCCAAAGCTTGGGTTCCAAGTAGATGATAACTTACCTTTTATTTTTACCTGGTAAGTTCTACTTTGTAAAAAGTCTCTAAACCAGTGTAGTACTACTACTCCAATACCATAACAATGAAGAATAGATAAATATCATGGTTGTCTAAGTCAAATTCACGGGACATGTCGAATTATATCAGAAGAACCCTCCTACCTATATAGATTTTCAGTCTCAGTGCTGTTGCCGCTCCTAAAACCTGATTGAGATGCATGCAAACTGTTATGTCACTTCAGATAGTCTGTTGTGCTGCCAACAATCTCTCCATAATCTTAACCAATAGTGGAATAGAGGCTACTTGATGTTTCACTTAATTTAGAAAATGGGCTCTTTAGGATAGGGGTTAAAATTATTCTCTTTTTCTCCCTAAGAATACCTTGCTATACAAATAAATCAAGTTCAGGTGTACACTCTAATAATCAATGATGAAGAACATGGATCTAATAAACAATGAGAAGATGCAAATTTCCTTAAAAATGATTATACTAGGGAATCAGAAGGGAAATCAAGTTTCACTTAATATCTATCTGCACTGGTCCCTTCTTTAATAAAAACTATTTCTTGAAGGTAATCTAAAGGATCCAACTAATGTACTTGTATCTCATTTCTAATTTTCAGAATTTTATCTTTAAAGAAGGAGGCCAATTCCTCTGCTGATTGTGTCTTTTCATTAGTTAACTAATGTCTCCTGTATTAGACCACTTATTCACCAATGAGTAGAGTTTCTTAGTATTTACCATATTTTTCACTCCATGAGACACTTTTTCTACCCCCAAAAGGGTGTAGAAAGTGAGTGCGTGTTATGGAGCGAATATACCTTCCCCTCCCCCCTGGGTATCTTTTTAAGGTTGCGGTGGTCCAGTGCGCTCTCCTGCTGGACGGCTGGCTTTGGTAGCAGAGCGGCGCGACACAGCAGCGCAACCTTTGCGCTTCCTGCCTGGTCCCATGCCGCTCAGTGATTGGCTGATGTTCTCGATGTCTCAGTGCTCTGTCATGAGCCATTCTAGTGCTCTGACATCCTTTTTTCCCTATGCATCAAGATCTTACTGCTCTAATTACAGACCAGTGGGAGATGCCAGAGAGTTTTTCAAATTAGCTTCATTCTATGGTGCCAGACTTTCAGCAGCTATTTAAGCAGTCGCAGGTTGATTTGGCAGTGGCTCAGGTTAACAATCGCACAGCAGTCTCTCTGAAGGGGTGTGATGCTTAAAGATTACCAGGATCGCAGTGTGGACATAGTTTTTAAGAAGCTCTTTGAGGTGTCTTCTTCGAGCATTGAGGCTGTAGCAGCTGCCTCATTTGCAGCATGTTCCTATCACTTGAGTTTGTGCTGTGATCCTTCGGCAGAGGCGAATGCCTGGCCCCAGCTGGTGCTGGAGGGCATGGACTATGTAGCAGATGCTTTGTATGCCCTTATAAGGGTTTTAGGCAAGGTCTCAGCTTATGCAGTGTCAGCTCGCAGGACACTTTAGACACGCTACTGGGCTGTAGATTTGGCTCTAGGGTGACTTTGAGCAGGTTCCCTTTCAAAGGACAAATGCTTTTTGGCAAGGGGCTGGATGACCTGGATGACCTCATAGCTAGTATGACGAACCACCATCCTAAGTTTCTTCCAGATGTCAAGCACTGTCCTCCCGGGGGCGGTCATAACATCCTTAACACAGGTTCCCAGAGATACTCCCAGGGATACAGACAGCACTTTTACAATCCCAGACACCAGCAGGCTTTGGGTTCTTGCACCAGCTCTACCCCAGTGACGCCTAGACTTTAGCTGCTCCTCCTTGTTTTGGAGGCCAGTTGTCGGAGTTCCTTCTGGAATGGGAACAGATCTCCTCGGACATCCTAGACATCATATGGGAGGGACACAAGATGGATTTCTTTTGTCTCCCCCCAGATTTATTTCTGGATTATCTAGCAGAAAAGCTGGAGAAGGCATTACAGGTCCAGATGACACTGCAGTATCTCTTGGATATTCAAGCCATAGAGCCAGTTCCCGAAAGTGCATTGAGCTCCAACAGATACTCCTTATATTTCATTGTGCCAACGAAAAGCTAAGAGGACTGGAGATCTAATCTGGATCTCAAGTCAGTCAATGTTTTCTGCACATTCTACGCTTTTGAATGGAGATAAAGCATTTGGTCTTCACAGCAGTGGCTCCAGAGGAATTTATTGAATGTTTGTTTGTTTATTGATTTATATCCTGTCTTTACCCAGGACGGGTTACAAACTTACAAAAACTATAACATTACATCAGACATTACATACACCATCAACAATACATACTCTCAAAATACAAAACCTCCCATAATTCAAGAAGTACAAACCCCAAAATACACAGGCGACCAGCACCTTATTATCTTCTCCTTTTCATTAATAACACAGTCTCAGACCTTATCTTTCATTTGGCAAAAAAGGTTCTGATTTGGATTTGACAGAGGCTTGTCTTCAAATCCCTATATTCCCAGGACTCTGGAAGTCTCTGAGATTTTGGCTGGCAACAGCTCCCCACACCTTTGCCATGGTAATGGTGGTAGAGGTGGTGCATCTCCATAGAATGGGGGTTCAAAAGTCCTCCCTATCTGGATGACTGGTTGATCAGAGCTCTGTCCAGGTTGGTGTGCGAGTAAGAGGTGGCGTTTCAAGAAAAGCCAGCTAACACTTTCTCAGACGTTGGAATGTCTGGGAGTTCGGTTCAACACAATCCAAGAACTTGTTTTTCTTCCTGAGCCATGCAACAGAAGCTCCAAAACAGATCATGGATCTCTTTTCACTTTCAAACCCCACTGCTTGCTATTCCCTTCAAGTACTGGGGTCCATTGCGGCTGCCAAAGAGGTTGTGCCCTGAATCAGAGCACACATGTGGCCTCTACAAGAGTCCCTCCTGGTTCAGTGATCCTCTCAGCGTCATCCCCTTCAGATGCCCCTTCACTGGATGGAACCAGTGCAGAGCAGCCTGCGCTGATAGATTCAGGGAGAGATTATGGTACAGGGCATGCCTCTTCAAGTCACGGAGTGGATTGCTCTCATGACCGACACCATTGCAGGGATTGCTCCATCCAAGGCCAGTGAACTCCCCTTTAAAAGGTTGGACGAAAGCACATAGAGCTCCAACAGATACTTCTTATATTTCATTATGCCAACGAAAGGCTCAGAGTACTAGCGACCCAAAGGTTGGTCGATCAATTGTCTAGAGCTTTGAGCTATACATTTGGCTCTTCATAACACTCTGGAAGGAAGCAGTAAGGATGATTTCCGATGATGCCAGGGCAGTGGCGCACGTGAATCAACAAGGAGGCACCAGAAATTTGCACTTGAATCAGGAGGCTCGGCTGTTATTCCGGTGGGTGAAGCTATACCTTCAGGCTATCTCCGCAGTGCACGTGGCCAGAGTGGAAATTATGCAAGCCGACGCTGTCACCAAGTCCTGGTCCCGGGAGAGTGGTCTCTCTCACAGAGCATTTTGTCTCATTGTGCATCATTGTCACAAGCCAATGATGACCTTCAAGTTTATTAAGGTTTTGATAAACCGCTTATCTTAGAAAATCTAGGTGGTGTACAATAAAATATAAAGGGAAAAAGATAAAGAAGCGATAAAAACCAAACATAATTACATAAGTAATATAACATTGCATATGAGACAAGAAGGAAAGAAGGTGAGAAAATACAATGTATGTATAGAGGAAAGGGGAAAATATAATATGCTGCAGTTTTTCTTTTGTTAAAGACTTGGCATCTTGTACACTATTATTGCAGTTTTTTCTTTTGTTCCTTGTTCAACGTATCACTGCAGTTTCGTTGGATTTTTTGTTTGTGTTTGCCATATAAAATAATTCTTCAGAATCCTAATGATCATAAACATCTTTGAATAAAAAGGTTTTAAGTTCTGATTTGAATTTAGATAAGGAGTCCTGCTGTCTGAGTTGACTAGGAAGGGCATGCCATAAGGACAGTACTACTTCGGAGAAAATTGATTTACATTGTCATAGACAATGTTCTGCAATGAAGGAACAGATAGAAGGAATTGATCTAAAGAGCATAAAGTCCTAGAAGCAGAGTATGGAATGATTGATCTATCGATGAAAGTGGGAGAGCACGCAGATTTTGTTTTAAATGTCAGAAGTAGAATTTTGAACATTATCTGGTGTGAGATTGGTAACCAGTGAACATGTTTCAACAGAGTTACATGGTTGAATTTTTTGACATGGTAGATTATTTTAATTGCTGTATTTTGTATGATTAATTCCATGCTGTGGTAAAGGGAGTTGCAATAGTCAAGGTGAGAAATGACCAGGGAGTGAATCAGAGGAGTGAATCAATATTAAGAAAGAATAGCTTCAGCTAGGACCTCGAATTCCAAGCACTTCATCATTCGATAAACAGCCCTGGCCCACTCAGGTACTCCTTTACGTCTTTCCACCTTGGCCCTTAGTGAGTTAAGTCATCCTCAGGTTAGTGACTCATCCAGGCCTGGTGTTCCTGGTGGCCCCAGATTGGCCTCGCTGTCCGTGTTATGTGGATCTGGTCTGTCTTCAGGGGGACAGGAAGCTCAAGCTCCTTCTTCATTGCAACCTCCTCACTCAAGGTCCAATTCCCATAGAGAATCCACAGCGCTTTGGTTTATGGCAGGGGTAGGGAACTCTTTTCCTCGAGAGCTGTATTCCAGTTGGGTTTTCAGGATTTCCCCAATGAATATGCATTGAAAGCAGTGCATGCATATTCATTGGTGAAATCCTGAAAACCCGACTAGAATACGGCTCTCGAGGACTGGAGTTCCCTACTCCTGGTTTATGGCATGGCTCTTGAGCGCCAAACCTTGATGCGGAGGGGTCACTCCAGCGTGGTCATTGCCACATTGTTGAGATCTCAGAAGCCCTCCACTATGGTGGCTTATTCCTAGGCTTGAATTCACAAGAAAACAGGTGGTTCTTCATCTGGTTTTCCTTTCTACCTAAGGTCTTCTTGTCCTTTCATGTCTTCCAGACAGTGGCCCTCCTATTCTTGAGAGACAGGAGTGGCTCAGCTGAGCAGTAGCAGTTGCACAAATTGGATGTCTGCAGAGCGTTTCATATGTATATTAAACAGACCTAGGAGGTTAGGCTTTCTGATCTCCTTTTTGTCCTTTTGGGTGGTCACTGGAATGGTGAGGTGACTTCTAAAGCCACGATTGCTTGCTGGATTAAAAAGGCAATTTTGTCTATGTATTTATTGAAGAAGACGATGGTTCCTAGTTTTCCTTAAGGCTCACTCCACTAGGGGACTGGCGTCATTGTGAGTGGAATGCTCATTCATGCCTTCTTTGGAAATTTACAAGGCAGCAGTGTGGTCATTGATTCATTCCTTTGTTAGACATCAGGTGGATGTGCAAGCATGCAGGGATGATGAGTTTGGGGCATGGATACTGAAGTCTGGGCTCCTAGAGTCCCACCCTTAATAGTCACTGCTTTGATACTTCCCATTGGTCTGTGCTGGTCTGAAGGGATGCTATAGAAAAGAAATTAGGGCTTACCTGCTAATTTTCTTTTTTAGTCCCTCCAGACAGGCACAGAGTCCACCTACTGTAACTAAGATAGCTCGATTGCGATCGTGTCAAGCGTCTTTAGCGTTTTTTCATATATGGGCAGATACTTGATGATTTGTAAATGACAGTTTTGGGGTGTGGTGGTGCCTTTGATTTTATGGGCAACAACACATGGTTTGCTGGTTTAGCTGGTGGACTGTTATCTCTGGAAAAGTGGAGGTTGGTATTTGTAGTATCATCTTTTGATTTAAAAAAAAGTTTTCAACTAACTTTTTAAAAATCAAAACAAGATTTTTAAAAATCAAAACAAGATTTTTAAAAATCAAAACAAGATAACTGTTTTCTAGGTTATTAAGGTCTACATTTGTAGACTGAATTGGGAAGGACTACACAGCCCACTTATATCTACTTAAAAAGTAATTCTCAGTATCCACCTGCTGGCAGAATTGGTCTATGCCAGTCTGGAGGGACTAAAAGAAAGAAAATTAGCAGGTAAGCCCTAATGTAGCAACAAAACACTGTCCGAGGACTTCCTCCATCCCATCTATTCCTTCTAAACCGAGCTTTTAATGTTAAATTAGCTTATCTCTAACCTTGAGTCAACCCTTATTTATGAACATTTCAGGAGTACCTCTTACTGAGGCCCAAATGCAGGTATTAAACAATAGACTTTCTTTTGTTCCTACTTCTAGATGTGACCGTTTTACTACCATGAAGGACATAGCTAGGTTAACAAGAAACCTTCAGGCTAAACTATATTTTTCTCAACATGATATTACCGCTAATGATTCCATTTTCAGAAAGTCTTCCAAATGGGTCCCTCCTGGGAACATGGATCCAGGTTTTAAGATTTTTAAGGACCTTGTTTTATGGGATTTTACTTCTCTCATGTCTAAAAAATCTTACACACACAAGAATTTGTCACATGCCCAAAATGAGGCTCTGAAGTCTTTACAACAAGATCCCAGATTAATCATCAGACTGGCTGACAAAGGAGTTGCTGTGGTGGTGTTAAATCACACTCAGTATAAGCACCAAGTGGGAGCAATCAATGATATCAAACACTGGACACTGACCCAACCAAGGGGTTACAAGCAAAATTTTAGCCATAGTCCAGGCAGCCAAGAACAATGAGTACATCACCAACGGTAAGGCAAAGTTCCTAGTTCAGGAACCAACAAGACGGCCCACATTTTATACAGTTCCCAAGGTCTACAAATCCACAACAGCTCCTCCAGTTCGCCCTATAGTATCTCTCAGGGGCACTGTCTTTGAGCCTTTATCTAAGTTTGTTGACCATTTTCTTAAAGCTCATGTTAGTCAAGCAAATTCTTATGTAAAAGACAACACATTTTTCAAATTTGATTAGGGATCAGGGATCTACTAGAGATATAGAGGACTCTCATATTATAGTCACCATGGATCTCGAAGCTCTATATATCATAGTAACGTACCTCACAAAGCAGCTATTAACATTGTTTATAAGGTTCTTGGAAACACTCTACAACCTCAAAATGTTCCCATGTCTTTTTAAAAGTTTGGCTACTCTGGTATTACAGAACAATTATTTTCAGGGTGACAACAATTTTTATTTGCAAACACATGGAGCTGCCATATGGCTAATTTGTATATCACTGATTTTGAAGAAAAACATCTTTATAAGTCCCACTGGTTCCAGTACATCAGCATTTGGGTACGTTTTATTGATGACGTTTTTCTCATCTAGACAGACACTCAAAGTACCGTTATGGGCTTTATTAACTGGCTTAACTCCATTGAAAATAATCTTAAGTTTATAATGACACACGACACTATAACGGTCACCTTTCTTGAAGTGAAAGTAACTAAGACGGACCAGGTCCTGCATTCCACGGTATAATCTAAATCTAATCTTTGATTTTATATACCGATTCATCCCAACAGGAGGGCTCGCTAATACATCTTTCATATGACAGTTGCCATCCAACTCATTTGAAACAGGCTCTACCTATAAACAAATTTTTAAGAATTTGTCGCATTTGTTCATCTCAACAAGACTTTAAAGATCAGACTAAAAAACTTATGCAACAATTTCAGGCTGGAAGGTTTCCAGAATGGACAATACAACAAGCATACTTTTGGGCACTTTATGCAAATCCAAGTCTTTTACTGCAACCTCAGCAAATATCCCCCATGGACAAGCAGATGTGTGTACACATCGATTCTGATAAAGCCCCCTCTGTGGCCAAAATCATTTGTAAATACTGGGACATGCTGTCTATGCATGAAGTTTTCCATTAGGGTCCTTGTATAGTGTACACAAGACCCAGGAACTTGGCTAACCATTTAATGAGAATAAAATCCACTGATCATATAGGCAGTGAGGTGATTAAAGGGGTCATCGCCCAAGTAATGAATGTACTGTTTGGACCACATCTTTAAGTTGCGATTCTTTTGTTCATCCTCAGAGTGAGAAAACGTACAAATTGTATAGCTCTACTACATGTAAATCAATGGGAGTTATTTATGTAATCATTTGCCCCTGCTAATTGATGTATGTTGGTTGTACCACAAGGCAAGTAAGAACAAGACTCCTTGAGCACAAGAGCAGAATACATACAGCAATGGTCACAGCCCCCATGATACCGCACTGCATCGAGAAAGCTCATACTTTTCAAGATCTTAAATGATTTGTCATGAGAGTATCCCGGATTCATTTGTGGGAGATAAAAGGGCCTGTATTCATTTATGGGAGCAGTATTGGATTTTAGAATTTGACACTGTTATACCCCGTGGTTTGAATGAGAACATTGAATGGAACTCTGTTATCTAAATGGGACTCCTGTCTGGTTTTGTTCATACCTTTTTGTTAAAATTTTCCTGTGTTTGTGTACAATTAAGTTTGTTGAAGATGACATCACTTCAGCAGTTTAAAAGCCTCAGAGAATATCTCTCTCTCCATCTCATCAGCAGCTGTGTTTCTACAATTGCACGCTCCCAACCAAAATTTTCACCAACTATGGTTTTGGTACCTCATCAACGGTTCCTGAGGAAGGGACTTTTTCCAGAAATTGAGCTTGGTAGAGCCTAAGAAGATTGTCAGTAAGTCGCGAGGAAATACTATACTTGTTAAAACTTCACGGAAGTACCAATTTAAGGAATACTGAGAATGGAAAATGAACTGAGAGCGGGAAAGTGTTTGAGATAAGTAATTTATTCAGCCGGTTTTGAGCATTTATCCTTGAGAAGTTGGAAATAATTTTTGATACAAGAGCACTTTCTCTTTATGCATTTGGTATCACTATTTGATTTATATCACACACAGTGTATGCCTATGATGGTGTGAGGCGTTGCATGTGATATAGTCTGCCAGATATCCTTAAGCCTAGAACTTCGGCTTTTGCCGCAGTACCCTTAGTTTTCACGGTCATACTGAGGATGCACTTCACTCATTATAAGTATAGTAACATAATAATTTAAATGAGTTTTTCCAACTTATCTTGACTATTCTAACAGAGAAAATATTTGAAAAGGTATTAGTGAGTTCTCTGATTGGGTTTTTAATTGATACTATATCCATCTTTGCAATTATCTTTTAATATTCAACCTTCTTCCATTTTTCTGCTTCTTTCTCAATCTGTCTAATTTCCCATGTCTTCTCTTCCTCTCCATCGATGTGTACCATCTCCTCCCTCTCTCTTCCCTTCACCTCCTCTCCATCCATGTGCATATATTCTCCCTCTCGCTGCTCTTCATTTTTTCTCTCCATCTTTCTTCCCACAGAAGTCTGGCATCTTCTTTTCCTTTCTCTCTCTCCCGCCCACCTCCCCCCCCCCCCCCCCCCCCCCCCCCCCGCTTTACCGGTCAGGATCTGGCACTTTTTGTTTCCAGCGCTGAAGTCCTGCACTCATCGGGCAATGGGCAGAATGAATAAAGTAAACACTCTGCCTTTGGCAGCCCTGAAGCTTTCTCTCTGCTACTCCAGAGAGGCCTCTCCTTTGTTTTTCATTTGAAGCGCCTCGAAGTCTTCGAGTCCCTCTCGAGGCCATGCTTTGGCGGATCAGCTGTCCTTTTCCTCCTTCCTCCGGCAAATGGCTGAGGATCTAGATCTTCGCTTGGACGCTGGTTCTAAGTACTCTAAGGAGTATTTAGAAGAAATGAGTGTGCCTCGGCCTCCTGCAGCAGAGTCTCACAAGCTTCCTCTTAACAGACTTCTGTCTCAAATGAAACCTCGAGACTCCTTATGCTATTCCTTCTGTTCCAAGCAAGTTGGAATCGAGGTATAGAACACTACATTGCAAGGGCTTTGAGAATTCACAACTATCTCACCAATCCCTTCTTGTGGAATCTTCATTGAAGAGGACCCATCCTTCCAGGGTCTATGCCTCCTGGAAGAGAGGATTACCATGATGGCTTCCAGAGTCCTAAATTATAATTTTATTTTCACTATTTATTTCAAGTACTTGATTGATATATTTCCTGGTTTCAACAACTCATTGCTACCGTGGCACATCTCAGGTTGCATTTTCTTCAGTCATCTTATGATGCCTTTGAACTTTCCTCCAGGGTCACTGCATTCTCGGTAGCGAAGTGCTGCCTGGCCTGGCTTCGCACCATCGATATGGATCCCAATCTTCAGGATCGTCTGGCTAATATTCCTTGTGAGGGCAATGACCTCTTTGATGAATCCATAGAGGCTGCCACCAAGAAGTTGTCTGAACATGAAAAATCTTTTGCTTCTATTGTCAGACCAAAGCCTAAGCCAGCTCCTGCAAAACCTTCTCGGCCTTTTCCATCCTATCAGAGGCGTTATCCTCCTAGGGCAGCTCCTTACACTCGAGCACCTCCCAAGGAACAACAGCAGCAGAAGCAATAAAAAAAACTCAGCCTTCTGCTGCACCTAAGGCAGCGCAGCCTTTTTTACTGTCTCACACAGAGCATAACCTCCATCGTTCTGCCTCTGTCCTCCCCTCTCCCCATAGGAGGTCGTCTCCATCATTTTTACTATCGATGGGCATCCATTACATCCAAACTCTGGGTGCTGTCAATAATCAGGGAAGGATACTCTCTTCATTTCACTCAGATTCCACCAGAGATTCCTCCAAGAGAGTATCCTTCCAATCCATCCCAGACCGTCCTTCTTCAGGAAGCTCAAGCTCTGCTTCATCTCCGTGCCATTGAACAGAAGAGCAGGGGATTTTACTCCTGTTACTTCCTAGTTCCGAAGAATACGGGCAATCTGCGACCCATTCTAGATCTTAGGGGTCTCAACAAATTATTGGTCAAAGAAAAATTTTGCATGTTGTCTCTGGCATCCCTTTATCCCCTTCTAGATCAGAACAATTGGTTATGTTCTCTAGATCTCAAGGAAGCTTACACTCACATTTCCATTCATCCAGCCTCCTGTCAGTACCTCAAATTTCGGGTGGGGAATCTGCATTTTCAATACAGAGTACTACCCTTCGGCCTGGCATCATCTCCCAGAGTGTTCACCAAGTGCTTAGTGGTAGTAGCAGCAGCTCTAAGGAACCATGGTCTTCAGGTATTCCCCTACCTGGACGACTGGCTCATCAAAGATTCAACATCTCAGGGGGTTATTATAGCGACCCAACGGACTACATGGTTCCTACAAAACTTGGGATTCAAAATCAACTTTCCCAAATCCCACCTTCAGCCCTCTCAAAACCTACAGTTCATCGGAGCTGTTCTGGACATTGTCCAACTCGGAGCATTCCTTCCTCAGCAGCGTCTGGATGCTCTCATAGAAACATAGAAATAGACGCCAGATAAGGGCCATGGCCCATCAAGTCTGCCCACTCTAATGAACCTCCCTATTTATCTTTGCGGATAGATCCCACATGTCTATCCCATCTGGCCTTAAAATCTGGCACGCTGCTGGCCTCAATAACCTGGATTGGAAGACTATTCCAGCGATCAACTACCCTTTCAGTGAAGAAGAACTTCCTAGTGTCATTGTGTAGTTTCCCGCCCCTGATTTTCCACGGATGCCCCCTTGTTGTCGCGGGACCCTTGAAAAAGAAGATATCCTCTTCCACCTCGATGCGGCCCGTGAGATACTTGAATGTCTCGATCATATCTCCCCTCTCTCTACGTTCCTCGAGTGAGTAGAGCTGCAACTTCCCTAACCGCTCCTCGTATGGGAGCTCCTTGAGTCCCGAGACCATCCTGGTGGCCATTCTCTGGACCGATTCCAGTCTCAGCACATCCTTGCGGTAATTCGGCCTCCAGAATTGCACACAGTACTCCAGGTGCGGTCTCACCATGGATCTATACAGTGGAATAATCTCCTTCAGCTTTGCCGCAAAGTGTCTTCCCTTTCTTCACTCTCAGCGAGACATATGATGGTACTACTCGGTCACATGACCTCGACCATTCACGTGACTCCTTTTGCCAGATTTCACCTCAGAATTCCTCAGTGAACCCTGGCATCTCAGTGGACACAGGCTTGCGAACCACTCTCTCGATGAATTATAGTCACTCCTTCATTGAGATAGTCTCTCCACTGATGAATGCTCTCTTCCAATCTCTTCAGAGGTTTACTGTTTCAGGCACTCCCTCATCAGAAGGTCCTCACGACAGATTACTCGACCTATGCTTGGGGGGCTCTACGGTCTCCGTACTCAAGGCCATTGGTCCAGCACGGATCGTCAGTGTCATATCAATCTGTTGGAACTCAGAGCGATCTTCAATGCTCTCAAAGCTTTTCAATATCTTCTTCACGACCAGGTAGTCCTCATTCAGATGGACAACTAAGTCGCCATGTACTATGTCAACAAGCAGGGAGGAGCAGGATCTCTCCCTCTTTTCCAAGAAGTTCTGAAGGTTTGGGATTGGGCAATCCTTCACAACACTTTCCTGAAAGCAGTCTACATTCAAGGAGAGAAAAACTGTCTGGCGGACAAGTTGAGTCGTCTTCTGCAACCTCACGAATGGACACTCAATTCCTCGCCTTTTCATCACATTTTTTCTCAGTGGGGAACTCCTCAGATAGATCTCTTTGCATCTCCCCACAACCACAAACTGCCTCATTTCTGGTCCAGGATATACTCTCCTCACCGCCTCGAGGCAGATGCGTTTTTGTTGGAATGGATGAACCTCTTCCTATATGCGTTCCCTCTCATTGTCAAGACTCTTGTCAAGCTCAAGAACGATCATACCATCATGATTCTGATAGCTCCTCGGTGGCCCAGGCAACCTTGCGCAGATGCATTCTCAAGGCCCGGCAGAGGCAGAAAAATTCTTCAAGCGGCAGCGGCACGTCCTGTGGGCTGCGTGCCGGTGCCAGACGGGGTGTAAGTTTCAAGTTGTTCGGGCGGGGGGGGGAGTGCCGGTTTGCGAGACAAGTTTTGCGAGAATGTTTTGCTCGTCTTGCAAAACACTCGCAAACCGAGGTTTGACTGTATTTAAAATTTTACATATTATTCCATTATAATTCATTTTCCATAGGACCCCTGAAGAAGACATCTTGTCGAAATGTGGACCGTGTTGGATCCAGCGCTACTAGGTCCTTATGATTTGTATGTGGATTATTATTTTACTGTATATTTGGAATTTTTCATTAAAGTCCATCTCAGGATCATCGTCATACCATAGTGTTTCTTGGTTTACTTTGGATTTCTTTCTCTGTGGATTCCTGGGGTCAGTTTCTTTGGTTTGTGCTGATAGCTTGGAGGTCACCCATATGTGAGAATAGGCTGTCTGCTTGTCCTGGGATAAAGCACAGTTACTTACCATAACAGGTGTTATCCAGGGACAGGAGGCAGCTATTCTCACAACCCACCCACCTCCCCTGGTTGGCTTCTCTGCTAGCTATCTGAACTGAGGAGACGTGCCCTGTGCTGGGTGGGAAGGCACGCGCGATGCGGCAGACTCAAAACTTCTGAGTTTATTCAAGCAGGTCTGCTTGCAAGGCTATCTGCATCTGGGCTCCGTGGATAACATCTCCCACATGTGAGAATAGCTGCCTGCTGTCCCTGGATAACACCTGTTATGGTAAGTAACTGTGCTTTCAAGTTTATTAAAATTTTGATAAAATGCAAATCAAGACTTCTAAACGTTTTACAATTTGTATTAAAAAGGGGAAAACAATGAGCAAATATACTGACTAGACAAAATTTCACAAACATAAAACAGTAGGAAAGTGGGGAGAACTACAATTTAAAAGTAAAGAAAACATGAAGGGTAAACAACAATAAGGAAGCTAGGGAATAAAGATTATTAAACAACCCTGGCTGTTTCCAAGTCTATTCAGCAGTCATATGCATTTCAAAAAAGGTAGCACTTTAGATTTCCCTTAAATTTATCTAAATTTTTTTCTGCCCTGATATGAGGTGGCAGGGAATTCCATACTGTAGAGGCTGTAATTGCAAATGAAGTGGCCCGATGCGTACTAATGATTTTCAAGGATGGTGTATAAAGAAGATGTTGAGAGGAGGATCTTATGACTCTTGAAGGTTCATGTGGAATAAGAAACTTGTGGATAAAGGCTGGTTCATTAGTTTTTTGGGACTTGAAGGAGAGAATAGCTGATCCTGATGGAGGGGATGACATTCTACACAGGCTCTGCAGGCCACTACAGTGGTATCGGAGGGCTGCCATTGGCTCTTGGGCCTTAAAATGAAGATCGCTGCCCTAAGAGAATTATGGCAAATTAATTGGTTATGGAAGTAAGGAAGAAGTAGGTCGGTAAATCTGACTTCTGTGGTAAGCAAATTAATGGAAACACTTTTAAAACAGAGAATTGTTGGGGGTCACATGATGTGCTGAGCCAGGCAAGACGTGTCTTGCTTAAGCTCCGGAGCCTCAGGTCCGTTCCCCCACCTATTGGGCCTTTTACTCGCCTCTATACTCACTCAGAGGGCTGGAGCAGTGTATGGGCAGGTTTGTCTGCTGACTTAGTCCTTCAATGAGTGGAAAAACTGCCTGCAAGGATAAAGAAAAGGATAAACAACCACCGAAGCCTGATCCCAAAATGGTGGCGGCTGAATCGGGGTCCGATCTCCTGCTTTCCTCGGAGCAACTTGAGATGCTGTACTCCTCAGTGGCTCGAGCATTGGCTCCACAATTTGAGCAGATGGATGCCCACTTTGTGCAGTTGGATTCCCGTTTTGAGCAGCTCTATACTATGGAAAACTTGCTGACTGAGACGACGTGCCGCACGGGTGAACTGGAGTCAAGGGTGGCCTTGGTGGAAGACGCATCTACCTCATCGGCAGCTACGCTTGTTACCCTTCAGGAGCAATTGCAGCACCAAGCTGAAAAATTGGAGGACCTGGAAAATCACTTCTGGAGGGACAACTTAAGGGTGGTAGGTCTGCCTGAATCCCTATCTGACTCTCGCTTACTCTCTGCACTTGAAAGTTGGTTGCAAAAAGAACTGCCACTACTGGAAAGCATGGGGCCGGTGCGACTTGAATGAGCTCACCCTCTGGGCCGACGGCCTGAAGATCGCACTCGTGGTAATTCTTAAGATTCATAACTATGCCCACAAAGCCGAGCTTCTATGTCAATATAAGGCTAAGAAAAATACTTTGACCTATGATGGAGAACCGATTCTCTTGTTCCAGGACTACTCCCCTGCAAGAGAGGCATCGGCGGTTTCCCCCAGTGTGCTCGGAGTTATTTGCAAGGAAACAGCGTTTTATGCTACTGTACCCAGCGCTTTTGAAAATCTGGACAGGCACTGGCTGGAAGACCTGTGACACGGTAGAAGCTGCATGGGCAAACTTGAATAAGTTGCCTGGAGACCCTGAGTCTTTTGCACCTCCCTGACCGAACTGCTACTTCATTATGTTGAATTTTGAACTAAATATGGGGTAGTTTATTCATGGTGCGGTTCTGTTCCTTGCACTTTCCCCTTTTGCTGCCTAGAAGGGCACTGTTAACTGCTTGGGTATAGCAAGTTTTAGTTTCCTTTTGGGCCTTGAGGCCTTCTTTGAATGATTGGGGGGAGAGTGTGTGGACTTTTGAGAGTAGGGAATTTTGTAAACTGAGATATTGTATAAGGGAATTTGATGTTTGGCTTTTCTTTGTTTGTGGAGGGGGTGTGTGGATTGACCTGTTTACTCATCATTGAGGCATTTTGGGACTGCGGTGGCCATGGCGCACATGGCCTCTTGTGGATCGCCTTTGTCAATGACGCCTTCCCTGGTTAAAATTGTTTGGCTGGGAGGCACATCCGGCATTCCACTGGTACATTTTCTGCTTAGCAGCCTGTGCCTCTTCTTGTGTTTTTAGGCTCAGAGGGTGGGGGGGTAGGTCGGGAGTCCCGTCCACATTAAAGGGTGGCTCTTTCGCTCTGGTCCATTTCGGTGGAGCAGAGTGAGCTGGTATAGATTTGTTTGGGGTGGTAGTGGGAACTGTGTATGGACGGTTGGGGACTAGGGTGTGAGGGGGGTATTGAGGGTGGAGTTTTGGGAGGGGCAAGTGGGGGGATGGTTGGGTGATGGGTGTGTATTGTATTTTTTGATCTGCCTTTGTATCTTCTTCCTGCAGCGTATCTGGCAGCCTCAAATTCTACCATATTTTGCTGCTTTTTGCGGGATCACTGTTGGAGTTCTCTGGTATGCAATTGGACTGTTGTCCCATGGTCTGACTGGTATACTACTATATCCCTCTGGGTTGGGCTGGGGGCCTGGGGAGAGACACAGGATATTTGTCCATGTTTTCTTCTGTTTATTGGCTCTGATTTAAACTGCCCCAACGAGCATTAAAGATTATTACATGGAATGTTGCTGGTTTTACCTCTCCAGTCAAGAGAACCAAGATCCTTTCCCAATAAAAGCGGCGGGCCACAGACATTGCCTGCATTCAGGAGACCAAATTGACCGCAGCGGAACATGTGAAATTGGCCACAGCCTGGGTGGGTAAAGTATTTTCCTCCTATAATCCACGGAAGAAGGGAGGAGCAGCGGTGCTTATTAAGAAAGGGTTTCTGGGACAGGATGAGCAATTGCAGTGTAATGCCTATGGGAGATGTGTGCTGTTCCGAGTGCAGGTGCCCCACCTTACCTTTCTTCTATTGGCTATCTATGCTCCCAACAACTATGAGCACGCATTTTTTCGACAACTGATCCGAGCTGTCACCACTGTTGGTGATTTCCCGGTGGTTCTTGTGGGTGATTTAAATCAAGTACTTGACCCAAGCCTTGATCGTTCGATCTCTCGGGCCCAGCTTTAGGTTTTCGAAAAGGCATGCCTTATCTTTGCAAAGTATTAGATGTTGTGGATCCTTGGCGGCTCTTGAACTCATCTGCTCATGACTATACTCATCTTTCTAGAGTGCACGGCACTATGTCCTGCATTGACTACATACTTTATTCCAAAAGGTGACTTCTGTGGAGATTGGACCGATCGTAATCTTTGACCATGCGATTTGTTGGGTGGAACTGGAACTTCCTTCTGTGTTGCCTGATTCATTTCATTGGTGTTTTCCAGCTTATTTACACACTGCTAAACGTTTTCAAGATTATTTGCAGCAGAAATGTGAAGAATTTAGCCACCATAACGAACAACATCGAGATACACCTATTTTGTACTGGGAATGGGCATCAACATGGCAAATGAGGTTCAACATGGATAAGTGTAAAGTGATGCATGTCGGTAACAAAACTCTCATGCACGAATACAGGATATCCGGGGCGATATTTTGAAGAGACCTCCCAGGAAAGAAACTTGGAAATTCATTTTCTATTGGTTGCGGTACTCGCCAAGGGTGTCCACTTTCCCCCTTGTTATTTGTACTGTATTTAGAACCGTTGTTGCGTACCCTGCTGCTGGATGACTCAGTATCGGGAGTCCGAGTGGGAGGGACTATGGTCAAAGTTTTGGCATTTGCGGATGACATTTTGCTGGTCTTGACGAACCTGATACTATTGTTACCAGCTCTTTTGGGGGTGATTGATGAATTTTCTTTTTACTCCGGCTTTCAGCTTAACGGCCAGAAGTCACTCGTCCTTCCCTTAGGAGAAGACTTACCACGTCTCTGGGTGGGTCTCTTCCCCTTTCTTTGGGTTTCTTTGGGCTGAGGATGCTATCAAGTATCTAGGCATCTGGATTCCGAAAGATCTGTCCTGATTGTATGTCTTAAACGTACATGCTCGGCTGCAATTTATGAGTTCTAAACTTCTGCTCTGGTGGGCGTACCCGCTTTCTTTACTGGGGAAAATTGCTCTCTTTAATATGTTGTTATTCCTGTATTGGTTGTACCTTTTTCAGATGTTGCCGCTTACCTTTTCTGTGTCCACCTATAGGACATATATGCGAGATAAATCTATTCTTATGGAACGGAAAGCGACCCTAACTATCGTATCGGATTTTGGCTTTGCTGCGGGAAAAAGGCAGGTTGGGACTCTTGAATTTAAAACTTTCTTTCCGCATGCCAGATGCATCATTTGAATGACTGGTTTCGTAATGTATTGCACTTTTCCTATACAGATGCTAAGACTGCATGCTGCGTCCTTTGCCATTTAGTAGTCTGCTGCATGCCCCATTAAGATTTTTCCCGTTGGCCATTAGATCGTTTCCTCTTTATCTTTCCATTTGTAAAGCTTGGAGACAGCTTTGTGCGTTTCTGCGTCTCTTACCAACGATGACAGTTCTGCAGTCAATAGGGGGCAACCCACTTTTCTCACCAGGTTTGACTTCAGCCACCTTTTTTACATGGACTACTCGCAATCTAGTATATCTGCACCAGTGTTGCTCGAGGATGGTACGCTACAGTCTTTTTCGGATCTTCAGGTGGAGTTTTGTCTTCCAGGTCAGGATCAGTTTGCTTATTGGCAGTTGCATCATTATCTTTGTTCCCTGCCTGCTCATGTTCTGACAGGGGATTCTTTGGAGCTCCTGAACGAGGGACTCTGCTTGGAGGTGCAGAATATTATTCCTTTGTGCTTTCATGTGAAATCTTTAAAGGAACATCTCCCCAATTTAAATTATTCATACTTGAGTCAACAATGGTCACAGGATTTAGGGGTTCTACTGAGTCGTAGCCTTAAATTAGCTTCCCAAATGTGTTTATCGGTTGCTCTCTGGGAACTCAGTTACAAGATAACAATGCAGTTGCATGTGTCTTCCCGACGTGTGCAACAAATAGCACTGCAATTGGATGTTTGTTGTCCTAAATGTAATCTTTTGAGAGCCACCTTGGGGCATTTGTTTATTACATGCCCGGGAATACGTGCTTTTTGGGGGAGGATCTTGGATCATATTTCTCAACTGTGGCATGCCCAATGTATTGTTTCTCCTCACCTTTTATTTTTTCAGTGCAGGGTGCTAGCCCCGATACCCAAGGGCTTGCGCTGTTTTCTGCGAAAAGCTATCCTGTTGCAGAGTTGGCAAGCACATATGATCCAACTGTTGCAGCTGGAACGCCATATGGTCCTCAATGTGGAATCTAGGGCTGGTCAGCATTTGCAAGACATCTGGGCTCCTTTTTGGAATACTTTCACGCCAGCAGCTCGTGGTTACTTACTTAACTTGTAATTGGCCTTGTTCTGTCCTATGTTCTCTTTTTTGTCTCCCCAGCCTGCCTTTGGGCTTGTTAGACCATGGTGGTGATATTTAGCTTCCTTGCTACTACACACCTATCTTGGGTGAGAAGGAGGATGGAGGGCTTCTGAAGGGGGTTAGGGATGGGGAAAAAAATGACAAAATTCTCTTTTTTCTGCTTTACGACTTTTCGTGTTCAATACTTGTTCGATTCACTTGTGTATTGCCATATGTTTATTTTTGTTCAATAAAGATGATAAAATAAAACATTTTAAAAAACAGAGAATGGTCAAGTTTCTGGAGTCCAGGGCTCCCTGGCTTAAACCTGCAGTTGGCAGTGTTTCCAGAATCCTCTGACCTGACTCCCCCACGGAGCTATTTCTTTCTTTTTTCTTGTTGCAAGCACCTCCGCAGAGCACTAAGCACTCTGGCTCCCTCTAATTACATTCAAATTGCATACTTCTGCATGCTTAACCTGCAAATATAATTCATGTATAACTGTTTAGCATACATATATATCTCGTACAAGCTGCATACTCTCTAACTAACATAACTGCATATACAACTTATTATAACTAGCAACAGTTAATTATTCAATCCTCATCAACTCAACTTGTTTGTTCTCTGGTTCCTTTCTTTTTTCTGTCTCCTAGCTTTCTCCTTCTCTAATTGCTCCTCCAGTTGCCCCAATAATAGCAATTCGGCTCCAAGCTCCTGACTTAGCTCTGTCATAATTGACCCCCATCAGACTTTAACTACAACAGTAGGACTTAGCCGCAACTTGATAGCGAGACTCTCCTGAATTCCTCTGACCCAACGCCTCAAACCCCCCTCCTGCCATGCTTCCAACTCTTCAGGCCACCACCTTCCCCCCCCCCCACCATTTTACAAACCACCCCCCCTCACCACTTCCCCTACACTCCTTACAACACTATACTTCACCATCCCCATTATTACAGGCCAAGGCAGATACGGTGATCTCTCCCCCCAACCTAAAAAAAGCCGTACCAGAAACCCTGCCAACCTCATCCCCGTTCTTCCCTCCCCACAAGCCCCTTCCCGCAATACACTCAAACTGGCACTCATCAATGCAAGATCAGTTAACAATAAATCCTTCCTCCTACACGACCTCATCTGTGACAAGACTTGGGACGCCCTCATGATCACTGAAACCTGGCTCCAAGACAATGATGGGATAACACTAGGCGAACTATGTCCTCCAGGCTACCAGGCCCTCGCCTGCTCACGTACCTCTGGGAAAGGAGGTGGAGTGACTACCATTGTCAAGACCTCCGCCACACCAAAACTGATAAACTCCATTAATATTCCCTCCCTAGAAGCAATTGCGTTCACCATAGGCCACAAACAAAAAATCGCCCTCATACTCCTCTACAGAACTCCCAACTCCCCAGCAGATACCCTAGAGACCCTCCTCGAATTCATCACCGAACTATCTATCTCACACAAACACGTGACAATCCTGGGAGATTTCAATTTCCCAGACTACCCCAACACTTCAGGACAAATTGACAACTTCCTCTCCTCCCTCTCCGACCTGGGATTCCACCAAGCTATAACCACCCCCACGCACTCAGCAGGCAACATCTTAGACTTGCTCTTCACCCTCAGAGACCCAATTGCAGAGCCCCAACAAACTTATACCACCACACCTGTCCCATGGTCAGATCACCACCTCATTGAATTCGAACTCCCACTCGAAACTACCCTATCCCCGCGTAAAGATCCTACCCCCCCCCCCACCCTACGTCAACTCCCTAATTCGGTCAGCCCTCAAGCCATGGCCGCGGGTATTTGCACCCTAAATGAAACCTGCACCCAACATCCCCACTCCATTGACCTGGCAGCCTCCACATGGCACTCCAACATCCAATCCCTCTATAATAGCCTTGTCCAGACAAAAACAACCCAAATAATCACCAACAAAGCACCTGCTCCCTGGTACACTAATGACCTCCGATCCATAAAACGATCACTGAGAAAAGCAGAAAGGATCTGGATCAAACACCCGTGCACAGAAACCAAAGCCCACTGGAATAACATATCCATCACCTACAAAGCAGCCATTCTAGAAGCAAAAAAGACCTACTACTCTCGCCTCCTACAACTAGCCCCTTCTAGATCTAAACAACTGTTCACCCTCACAAACCAACTCTTCACTAACGCCCAAAGAAATAGTCACAGCAACCAAACAGAACTCGATAGCGAGACTCTCTCGGACTTCTTCCAGTCCAAAGTACAAACCATCCGAGATAATCTTGACGCCAACACCAAACCCGCTCCTACTCAGCCCCAGCCGATTCCAAATACCCCCTCTTCCCCCGCTCTCTCCCAATTTCATATAGCCACTCATACTGAGGTTCTCGAAACACTGAGAGAACTCAAACCCTCCATCCTCGACCCCTGCCCGTCCAGCCTCCTGCTGTCCACAGAAGATGCCATGGCAGAATCCATCCTCCCCATCATTAACACCTCTCTAACCACTGGGACTGTTCCCCTCATCTGGAAGTCAGCTATTATCAAGCCCACTCTCCCTTGATCCTAACGAACCTGGCAACTATCGCCCAGTCTCCAACCTCCCATTTGTCTCCAAACTCCTTGAACGAATTGTGCTCCACCAACTACACCCGTTCATTGAAGAACAAGCTGCTCTATCCTCAGCCCAATCTGGCTTCCGAAAAGGCCACAGCATAGAATCAGTACTCCTTGATATCATTGATGACAGCTGGTCAATACTCGACAAAGGTAGTGATGCCCTACTAGTCCTACTTGACCTCAGCGCTGCCTTTGACACAGTCGACCACCATCTCCTCACATCCAGACTCTACGACCTCGGAATCAAGGACACAGCCCTCCAATGGATCACCTCCTTCCTCCATCAAAGGACCCAGACTGTCCTACTAGGGACACATAAATCTAACCCCAAGCCTATCAAATATGGTGTTCCTCAAGGCGCCCTTCTATCCCCCCTCCTATTCAACCTCTACATCAGGCCTGTCATCGATATAGCGCAGAAATATAACATTAAAATCCACTCTTATGCAGATGACATCCAGCTGCTCCTCCCTCTAGGCGAGAACCGGTCGTCCCAAATTGCTAACCTCCAACACTGCCTCTCTGACATGAAAACTTGGATGTCAAACAACAAACTTCAACTTAACGCCTCTAAAACCGAATTCTTATGGATCAGAAAAAAAAACACCAAATACCCACGTCCTATACTAGCATGGGACTCCACTCTACTAACGGCAACAGATCAGGTTCGCAGCCTAGGAGTAACCCTAGACGGACACCTGTCCCTATCTGCCCACATATCCCAAGTAATCTCCACCTCCTTCTACTACCTTCGTCAACTGAAAAGGATCAAACCCTACATCTCCACACCGGACCTCGCCCAACTCCTCTACGCATATGTCCTCTCCAGAATGGATTATTGTAACTCCCTATTTAATGGACTAACCAAAAATAATCTCAAACACCTCCAAAGGGTCCAAAATGCAGCTATCCGCCTCCTACACAACCTCAACTACCACGATCCCATCTCCCCAGCACTCCGTGCTGAGCACTGGCTCCCAATTAGCCAGCGCTGTGCTTTCAAGGCCCTGGCAATTGCCCACAAGAGAATTTAATCCACCACCCCCTTCTACATAAAATCCAAGCTTCCCATCTACACCCCCACTCGCACCCTCCGCTCAAAATCGGAGATACGCCTATGCACCCCCCCCCCCCCCGGAAGGTCCCTCCTCACAGAAACTGCCCGCAAATGATCCTACAGCCACTTCATTCCACACCTCTGGAACCAACTCCCCCCTCAACTCAGACAACAGAACTCATTATTAACATTCCGTAAATTGAACTTCAACTAAAGATCACCCTTTGTCTACTCCCCCCTTAAGCCCCCCTCTCTCCTCTCTCCCCTGCCTATCTTCTCCCTAAATTTCAGTATAGTCCTCTCTTAGTCTTTACACTGACAAACTGTATCTAAACTCATAGAACTGTACTTAAACTAAACTACTTATATTTAAACTCTACTCTTAATTTGCTGTATTCTCCCTTTATTTAAATTACATCACATTCTTGTAAGTCCAAACATTTAAACCTGTTGTACTTCTTATATGTCTAATTACTCTCCATTGTGTATGTTCACTTGTAGACCGTTCTGAGCTACTGGGAGGACGGGATAAAAATCTAAATAAATAAAATAAATTAGAGGTAGGTCTTGTCAGACAAATCTTATCAATTTCTTTGACTGGGTGACCAGAGAATTGGATAGAGGATATGCGCTAGATCACAGTTCTTCAACCGCCGGTCCGCGGACCGGTGCCGGTCCGCAAACAAAATCTTGCCGGTCCGCAAACAAAATCTTGCCGGTCCGCGAAGGATTCGGTCCCCGCCGCAACAAAAGGCCGGTGTCAGCTGACTTGCAACTTCCTGTTGCAGTCGCTGTGCCGAGACTCCTGCCTTCCACCGCGTTTGCCTCCTGCCTTGTCTTCGCACCTCCAGACCAGCAGCGGCAGCTCTGTATGCTTTTAACTTCGGCACATAGCTGCCCCTAATCAATAGTTTAGCGCGATTTCATAAGGCAGCCTCGGGGCCTTTGCTAGGCCGGCCCACATCGCATCATCGAAGCGGGCCGGCTATCAAAGGCCCCGAGGCTGCCTCATGAAACCGCGCTAAACTATTGATTAGGGGCAGCTCTGTGCCGAAGTTAAAAGCATACAGAGCTGCCGCTGCTGGTCTGAACTCTTGGGCCGCTGAAGGAGGGCAAAGAGCAGCTGTCCTGGAGGTTTCCCTTCCTCTCGCCTTTGCAGGTCCCTTTTTTCCACCTTTTTTTTTTCCTTCAAACGGCAACGGGCCCCAGCATCGACATCAATCAAGTAAGTTCCACTGTCAATCAAGCGGTTCTGCTCGGCCAAAGCTTCCCTGTGACATGAGCCACCCTCAGGGGAAAGAAAGTGACCCACAAAGGTGAGGGGAAGGGGGGCAGATGATGGAAGTTGGGGGAGGGAGAGAGAGAGAAGGGGCAGATGATGGAATGGAGGAGATGAGAGAGAGAGAGAAGGGGACAGATGATGGAAGTGAGAAGAAGGGAGAGAGAGCAGAAGGCAGATGGATGTCAGTTGAGAGGGGAGAGCAGATGCTGAATGGAAGTGGGGAAAGAACACATACTGGATGGAAGGAGGAGATAAATAAAGGGGGAAGAAAATAGTAAGATAATGGAGGGGTGAGGGAAAGGGGTGACAAGCTGTGCGTAGACACAGTGAAAAGAGGGAAACGGGACTAAATAGAAATAAAGAATTTAATTTAGATGGAGGCAGAAAATAGAGAAGGAAGACCAGAGAAGAAAAGGGAAGAGAGAGCAGAGAATGATCAGATCTGAGTGGAGGAAATGAGAAGAGAGATATGCTAAAAACCACAGGGGGGAGGGAAGGATAGAGATGCCAGACCATGAGGGGAACAGAAGGAAGATGATGGATGCTAGACCAAATTGGGGGATGGGAGGGGCAGGAGGAGAGATGGCAGGGAAAGACAGACAGTGAATGGAAGGGGCAGATGCTGGACTGAAGAGACAGAGAAGGTTATCATGCTGCTGTACCGGGCCATGGTACGCCCTCACCTGGAGTACTGCGTCCAGCACTGGTACTTGAAGAAGGACACGGTACTACTCGAAAGGATCCAGAGAAGAGCGACTAAAATGGTTAAGGGGCTGGAGGAGTTGCCGTACAGCGAAAGATTAGAGAAACTGGGCCTCTTCTCCCTTGAGCAGAGGAGATTGAGAGGGGACATGATAGAAACATTCAAGGTACTGAAGGGAATAGACTTAGTAGCTAAGGCAGGGAGAACGAGAGGGCACTCTCTAAAGTTGAAAGGGGATAGATTCCATACAAACGTAAGGAAGTTCTGTGGTAGAAAGCTGGAACGCTCTTCCAGAGGCTGTTATAGGGGAAAACACCCTCCAAGGATTCAAGACAAAGTTAGACAAGTTCCTGCTGAACAAGAACGTGCGCTGGTAGGGCTAGTCTCCGTTAGGGTGCTGGTCTTAGACCAGAGGGCTGCGGCTGCCGCGCGAGCGGACTGCTTGTCATGATGGACCTCTGGTCTGACCCAGCAGTGGCAATTCTTATGTTCTTAGGGCAGACACTGGCTGGAAGAGAGTGAAAAGGCAATGAAAGCAGAAATCAGAGACGACAAAAGGTAGAAAAAAATAATTTTATTTCTATCTTGTGATTCAAATATATCAGATTTGAAATATGTATCTTGCTAGACATAATTGGGGAGTGCAAAGCCCAGGCAGTGCTTCTTTAGCTTCCAGCTGGCTTAGGGCTCTCTCTGACCAGGGGGCAGTTGCCCTAGTTCCACTCCCCTAACACCATTCCTGTCATGTGTGACTGTGGTATTCTGTTACTTGATATTTGTGTAGCATTCTGTAATAATTTGGCTTATTCAGTTTTCTTGATAGTAGAGGATATATGTGAAGGGGAGGGGAAACAGGGGTTTTGTTGATTTTGCCCTGTATTATTTGTATTTATAAAATGACAATTGTATAGAATATTGTTTCTTTTTATACTTTAATAAAATATGTTCAATATAAAATTATAACTATTTGAGGCTTGTGCGGATGAGATCAGATGGTTTGTGGGACCGAGCTTGCGGGGACGGGGCGGCGATGGTTTTTAAAAAAAAATTTCAGTCTTATTAATTTGCCGGTCCACGAAATAATTATTTTATTTCCGCCGGTCCATAGGTGTAAAAAGGTTGAAGAACACTGCGCTAGATGTGGTGTACTGTATTATCCCAGGACAAGCAGGCAGGTATTCTCACTAATGGGTGATGTGATCCAACGGAGCCCCGATGCGGATGCTTCTTTGAAGAAAACTCAAAGTTTCGAGTCGCCCACACCGCGCATGCGCAAGTGCCTTCCCGCCCAATGCACCAGGCATGTCTCCTTAGTTCTTACTTTTCCGCGGAGTCGAGAAGTCCGTCTACGACTCTCTGTGCAAAGTTCCTTCGCTTGTGCCTTCTAAGTCCGCGGTTTTGATTTTAATTGATCGTAATCGCTGATTTTCATCGTGTTTTATTGTTTTAAAAAAAAAAAATTTCTTCGTACCGTTCGACCGGGCAGGCCACGTGGCCGCACGTATCCCATAAACCCATACGGGCACCCCTGTCCTTAGTAATGTATGCCCGATGAAGGATCTTGAACTGCGTTTCCTGCCAAGCCGCGGATTTTACAAAAACATATAGAGAGTGGAAGAGCTCCTGAAATGTATCGGGAGTATAAGACGTGGCCAGATCCCGGTTCCATAATTCTCGAAGAGAGTGTAAAGGCCCCGAGGGCCCTGAGGAAACAGAAGAACGGATCACCCGATACCACACAGAAAGAGAACTTTGGGAGGCCGGTACACTATGAAGAAACTCATCAAGAGGGCCACATATCCCCGCCAACCCATTCTGCAACTGTATACTCTGAAAATAGTGACGAGCCTGCAGATAAGCAAAAAATTGAGAGCGAGGAACCTCCCACTGGTCTTGGAGTTGGGCAAAGGAGGAAAAGACCCCCGTGGCCTGGTCTAGTAGGTGAAAAAGGAGGGTAGCCCCCCGAGAGGCCCACCCCTCGAAAGGGGAATGCCCGAGGCCTGGCAAGAAGTTCGGATTGCCCTGCAGCTGTAAAAAGGGAGAAACAATGGGAGACCGGTCCTGTGCAACACGCCACCAACGCCATGCCCTGCAAAAAGGCCGCAAGAACCATAATTTAGAGGACAGGACACCCCCTCGCACACCAGGCGCGCGGGAAGTATGTAGGAGATTCAGAAATGTAAAAGGAGCACACCAACCAGCCATCCACCCCGGTGGAGTAAACCTAGCCACCCCTGTCACCCCTTCATGAACAAAACGCATAAGGGCCGCCACATTGTAGGCACGAACATCAGGCAATCCCAAGCCTCCCTCCCTCTTAGAAAGTGTCAACTTTGCATACGCAACACGCGCTGGGCGAGTACGCCATAGAAAAGTAGTAAAAAGGGAACGCAGCCTTCGGACATCCCGCTGCAATACCCAAAAAGGGACCGTTTGAAGAGTATACAATATCTTGGGCAAAAGTACCATTTTAACCAAAGCCGCCCTCCCCAGCAAAGATAGCGGAAGATCTCTCCAAGCAGCGCAGAGAGCTCCAATCTTATCAATGGCTGCCCCCACATTACTACGATACATAACCCGAGGATCCATATGCAGATAAATGCCGAGATAGCGCATTGGTTTACGCACAGGAGGAATGGGCAAGGAAGCATGCCATGGCTCCCACCCCAACCCTGAGAGCGGCAGCAACTCGGATTTCGCACAGTTCACTTTAAGACCAGAAATGGAACCGAACTCATCCACCAATCGCAATGCTACCGGCAAATGACCTGGGGCCTGATCCAAGAATAGCAAAATATCGTCCGCAAATAGGGTAATACGACACTCCGCGCCACCTATTTGGATGCCACGAAGCTCAAAGCTGGAGCGAATTTTAATAGCAAGAGGTTCAATAGCCAAGACGAAAAGCAAAAGCGAAAGGGGGCAGCCCTGACGCGTCCCTCTACACAGCTGAAAAGGCGTCGATAAACCACCATTGATGAGAAGACGAGCCCGTGGCGTATTATAAAGACCCTGAATCCAATAGAGTAGAGGCCCTACTATACCATACTCCTGCAGAACCCCAAAAAGATATTGCCAAGATATACTATCAAAGGCCTTCTCCATGTCAAGGCCGGCTATTGCAGAAGTGCCCCCCCCCCCACCCCCGTCCCCGATGCTCATGCGATGCTGACAATGCTTTAAGGAGATTCATAGAAGCATAACGTTGCGGGACAAAACCTACCTGATCATCCCCTATGAGCTCAGGTAAGAACAAATTTAAGTGGGCCGCTAAAATAGCTGCCAGGAGCTTAACATCCTGGTTCAACAACGAAATCGGGCGATAGGACCCAACCTGGGCAGGATCCTTCCCCGGTTTGGGTAGCAAGGTAATATGAGCTAAATTACAGCGGGGACCCGAATCAGGAATGGCAAGAAAATTAAAATAGTTCCCCAAAGGTAGAGCGAGAAGATCCGGCAGTAGTTTATAGTATTCCGGACCAAACCCATCAGGGCCTGGAGACTTGGCAAGCTTCAATCTCTTAATCCCCAATCGTATTTCCTCCACAGTGATGGGAGCATTCAATCGCTCTACCTGGGCTTCTGAGAGCTGCGGAAGAGGGAGATTCTGAAAGAATTTATCACGCTCTGCCTCCGTAAAGTCTCGCTTTGCGTATAGTGCACTATAAAACTCCACAAATTGCTCCCTAATTTGAGTCTCCTGAGTGAAACACTCTCCCCGAGGGTTCTTTATCAAGCGAATAATCTGTTTTTTCCGATATGGCCGAACCAAATTCGCAAGAAGCTTGCCCGCCTTGCCCCCCCCATTGATAAAGATGAAATTTCTGGTAGTAAATGTCTTGGCGTGCCCGCTGGTCTAAAATCTTGTTAATCTGGAGGCGGATAGATTTGATTCGCTGACCATCTAGCCTAGCTAAACTCATCCGATGACACCGCCGTAAGGATTCCAGTTCCTTCGAAAGAGCGAGAAGCCGTTCCCCCTGCTTCCTCCGTTTTGTGGTTACATAGTGAATAATATGACCCCGCAACACTGCCTTGGAAGCATCCCAGAACACCGCGGGGTCCACATCCGAGGTGTGATTGTGCAAATTATACTCTAGCCAGCGGGCCCGCAGGAATGCGTGAAAATCCTTGTCAAAGTATAAGGCTGTGGGAAACCTCCAGGTCCTCTCCCCCGACTGATCCGTAATCCGCAGGGTAAGAACCACCGCCGAATGGTCCGAAAGAGATGTATCCTCAATATTGACCTGATCCACCCGGGAAAAGAGAGTATGTGATACCAGAACATAGTCCAAACGCGAATACATAGTATGCGGATTAGAATAAAACGTGAAGTCCCTATCAAAGGGATGAAGAGTTCTCCACGTATCCACCATTGCAAGATGTTCACAAAGAAAATTCACTCCCCGTTGACGGAAGTCTCGGGTACGCGGCTTGGCAGGAGAGCAATCCAGAGTAGGGTCTGCAGTAACATTGAAATCCCCCCCAACAATTAATTGATAGGTAGGATATTGAGCAAGAATGCCTAAGAGACCAGAATAAAATTTATGACTATAAACATTTGGAGCATACAAGTTACAGAATAGAAGCTGAAAACCCCAAAGCTCCCCCACTACAAGGACATAACGACTCTCCCTATCCTGAATGGTCTTATGAACGTGGAGAGGTAAGTTTTTGTGAACAAGAATCGCCACTCCCCGCTGTCTACTATTATAGGCAGAGTAGCGCACATCTCCCACCCAATCTCTACACAGCTTCTCATGTTCAGCAGCAGACAAGTGAATCTCTTGAAGGAAGGCAACATCAATTCGGTGCTGCCGCAACCAGGTAAGAATTTTCTTACGTTTTATTGGAGAATGGATGCCATCTACATTAAAAGTGGCCACTGCCAAATTAACCATAACTTAAGCAGGAAAAGCCACCAGTGTACCCATTGGGTAACGAATAGTCCCCAATCCAGAGCACAAACCCCCCAGCTAGGTCTGTCTCCAGTGAAATGATAGCATATCAACCACAAAGGTCCTGCAGCTCCCCAGGTCCCCCTCCTACTACCAAACCAACCCGTCCCACCCCCCACATCCCCAATTGTCCTTACACCAATCAACCACATCCATACCACCCACACACATACTTCCCTACCCCCCCACCCCCCTGGAAGTTCCCCCCTAAACCTCCATTTCCCCCACACCATTTGATCTTGCTTGCACTCAACCTCCCGACACCTCCCCCGTACCTGAGATGAGAAAAAATAAAGATCCCCCCAAGAACAAAAACAGCCCATGCAAACCCCAAGAACCCCTGACCCCTCCCTCAAAGGTCCCACTGCCAAAGCTTAAGGAGTCCCATAACCCCTAGCATTGAAAAAAAAAGGACACCAATTCAACCCTTCCCCCTCCCCTAGAAACCGGAACTGTGTAAAGAAAAAAGGAATCATCCCCCACCCCAAACTCTAAACCCAACTAGAAAGAATAAAGGACAAATAGGCAGCTCGAGTATATAGATAGAAAGAAAAGGAAAAAAAAAAACCAAATAGGCATATACAACACTGTCCTTGCACAGGTTTTCGTAAATATCACAGCACCGAATATTCTATGATTGGTCTCGTTACAAACATTCACTACTTTCTTGACCATCACAAATCTGTAGCTCTCTTTTCTCTAGACCTATCCGCAGCCTTCGATACCATAGATCATGAAATTCTTCTCAATCGTCTGCAATCACTAGGGATAGAGGGCCAAGTCTTACAATGGCTAACATCCTTTCTATCGGATCGTTTCTCTAGAGTTAAATTCAATGAATCCTATTCTGAAACCTTCTCTTCATCTTTTGGAGTTCCACAAGGATCAATACTATCTCCTCTTCTATTCAACATTTTCCTATCCCCACTTATCACCATGTCACAATCACTAGGATTTACAACCTTTTCTTACGCTGATGACATTCAGCTAATGCACCCTTTCAACCCAGAAAACATAGTAGAAATAAAAATAATCAATGATAAATTAGAAAAAATTAAAAACTGGCTAAAAAATAACAAACTGGCTCTAAACACTCAAAAAACAAAAACTATGCTTTTCACTTGGAAAAGAGACATATTCCAAAAAATACCATTCACACTTGACAACACTCCTATAGAATCGGTACCTAAGCTAAAAATCCTAGGTGTAATAATCGATGCAGATCTATCTTATCATGATCATATCAGTGTAATAGTCAAATCATGCTTTTACAGACTACGGCTTTTACGCTCAATCTCTACTTTCTTGGATACTAAATCACTCAATATTTTAGTTCACTCTCTTATTATTTCCAAACTGGACTACTGCAATTCTCTTCTAATCAACATAACTCAAAAAGAAAATACGTCTCCAAATCATCCAAAATACAGCAGTCAAATTAATTCATAATGCAAAGAAATTTGACCATGTTTCCCCCTTACTAATTAAATCACACTGGCTTCCTATAACCCATCGAATTACGTTTAAAATTTTATTTCTGGTTTACAAAACATTGACCTTCAGTGAACCTCAATATATTGCAAAAATGATTGTCCCACACAAATCTTCTCGCTCTTTAAGATCCTCTTCATCACAATTGCTCTCAGTCCCTTCGCTAAGAGTCATAGGCACAAGACGAAATGATATATTTTCTGTAAAAGCCCCTTCAATGTGGAACTCCCTTCCAAATTTCATTAAAAACGAAACAGACCTCGTTGCGTTTAAGAAAATTTTAAAAACGTACTTATTTCAAGACGCTTTTGACATATGAAATATCATTTTTTAGGCTCCCATATTCTTCCCATCTCATCCTAACCCATTACTACCCAATGTGCTTTCCCTTTGATGTCAATTTCTAACAAAGAACAACATTGTAACTTTTTCCCTTTCCTCCCACCCCCTCCTGTTCGTCCAATTCTGTATGTCTTTTGAGTGACTATTGTAAATTAAATGTATTACCACATTCTGATGGTTTTTAACACTGTACATCCCTTAGATATTGTTATAAGCGATTCATCAAATAAAGGTCAAACTTGAAACTTGAAACTTAAAAATACAACAAAATATATATAGAAAGCTGTAACCATTTGGGAAGATGTGGGAGAAAGGAACGCAGACCAAAACAGAGGAGTATCTGTACCAGCATACCAAGCAGGCTATAAGATAATAAACCTTCCCGCCCCGGTCATAGAACACAGACACTAGCTGCTCCAAGGAGGGGAGACAACCCCCAGTCCTCCCAACTCATCCCCAGACCACTAAGCACTCCAAAATGAAAAGGGAAAGGGAAAAGAGAAAGGAGAGAGAAAAACTAGAAATAGAGCAAAAGACCCAAAATCCCCATCTCGAGACTGTAGGCAGTGGTAGGAACAAGCAGCCCGGTTAAACGCACCCATGCAAAGAGTCCTGCCAGAAGTCAGTGGAATAAAAAGAGAGAGAAGGGGAGAGAGAGAGAAAAGAGTAAGAGAAAAAAAAAAAAAGGAAATATCCAGATATACAAAAGGACAAGAAAATCCCAGGGCAGAACCAAGCCAAGAAGAAGGGTGACAAAGAAGCAATAGGAAGAGAAGGCGCCAGAAAGTCCTAGCAAACACCAACAACAAAAAATCCGTGAGATGTGTAGGCTAGGATAAATTAGGGCCCGTCGCCAGCAAGAGGCACTTAGCGGCATAGAGTAGAGGCCAAAGTCCCAAGCCACATTCGAGTCTCACAGTCATTGGTAGACATCCCCGAAGCTGCACAGGTAATATAGTCAGCCGGGCAAGCTCTCCAGAAATTTGCTGATCTCCGCCGGTGTATTGAAATATAAAGCCCGATTCTCATGCTGCACACGCAGCTTAGCCGGATATTGGAGAGCGAAGCGTAGCTGCTTGTGGTGGAGCTGAGTGCAGTATGGAGCCATCGCCCGATGTTGCTCTGCGACTCGGGGAGAGTAATCCTGGAACAGAAGAAGCCGCTGGCCATCATAAGTAAGTCCACCTTTAGATTTATAGTTAGTGAAGAGTCGAGTTTTGTCCGCGAAGTTCAAAATGCGGGCAATCACAGGACGCGGCTTTCTATCGCCCTCACGGCGCACCCCGATCCGATGCACCCGCTCAACCAGCAAGGGAGCTCCACCCGTGTCCAGGCCCAGCTCCTTAGGCAACCAGACGGAGACCAAGGTTTGTAAATCTGCCGCCGCCAGTGATTCCGGTACTCCTATGAGCCACAGGTTATTACGACGGCTCCGGTTTTCAAGATCTTCAGCCTTATCCTCCAGTTTGCGGTACTTTTCCTCCAAAGTATGAGCTCCTGCCTCTAGAGCGACAGTGCGATCCTCTTGCTCCGACACCCTATCCTCCACGTGTTGTAGTCGGGTGTTTTGCCTTTCCACAGTATCTTTAAGGCCATCGACTGTGGATTGAAGTCGAGAGAGCTTATCATCCAAAAAGGCCGTTAGATGTTTCTTAAGTTCTTCTATGGCATCAGCCTGCAACACGACCATCGGGCTGGGTTGCATGTGCTCCGAGGGAGTAGAAGTCGCCATCTTAATAGGGGTAACCGGGGCTTGTAGAAGTTTAGCAGGCTTTGGAGCCCTAGTCAGCATCCCTCAATCCCCACCAAAAAGTAAAGCAGCTAGTAGATTAGAATGTACTCTAGCTGGTGGGAGAGGAAACAATCCCGAAATGCACGAAATCAGAGAAATAGAGCAGGAAAGCAGCCACAGGTTCGGGAGAGGTGTTCAGGCTGAGTGCATCACGTGACCCCGGGACGTCCTATTTCTAAGCGCACCATCTCACCTAGATGGCGGCTTGCATCTCATTCTGCTATGCCCAAGCTGGATTGCCCCTTGACAGAAAAATCACAGCCCATAAGGTCAGAGCGATGGCAGCTTCTGTAGCTTTCCTCAGATCAACGCTGATTGAGGAGATTTGTAAAGCTGCCACTTGGTCCTCAGTTCATACCTTCACTTCACACTATTGTCTGGATACTTTCTCCAGACGGGATGGACAGTTTGGCCAAACAGTATTGCAAAATTTATTCTCCTAAGTTGCCAACTCTCCCACCATCCCATTCTGGTTAGCTTGGAGGTCACCCATTAGTGAGAATACCTGCCTGCTTGTCCTGGGATAAAGCAATGTTACTTACCGTAACAGTTGTTATCCAGGGACAGCAGGCAGCTATTCTTACGTCCCACCCACCTCCCCTGGGTTGGCTTCTCTGCTAGCTAGCTGAACTGAGGAGACACACCTGGTGCATCGGGCGGGAAGGCACTCGCACATGTGCGGTGCGGGCTACTCGAAACTTCGAGTTTTCTTCAAAGAAGCGTCCGCATGGGGGCTCCGTTGGATCACGTCACCCATTAGTGAGACTAGCTGCCTGCTGTCCTTGGATAACAACTGTTACGGTAAGTAACATTGCTTTTTTCGCTTCATAAGATGCACTTTTTCCACCCCCCAAAAGGGAATGGAAATAAGGGTGCATTTTAAGGAGCGAATATAAAAAAACCCCCAAACAAAACCCGTACCTCCTTTTGGCATCCTGGCGGTCCAGTGCACTTTCTGCACTCCTGTCTAGGATCCTCTGATCTCTTCTGGCAGCGGCAGCAGCACAGTGGTTCAGGAGGTAGGCGTGTGCTTTTTGCATGCCTACTTGGTCCCTCCCTTCACTCCGAATAGCTGTCTGTCAGTTCTCATCCTACGAGAACTGACATGCAGCCATTAGGAGTACAGGGAGGGACCAAGTAGGCACGCAAAAAGCATGCGCCTGCATCACTGTGCCGCTGCCGCTGCTGGAAGAGAGCAGTGGAACCCAGGCAGGAGTGCGGAAAGTGCGCTGGATCACCGGGATGCCAAGAAAAGGTACCAGGGGGGTGCCTGGTTGGCTTTTGGGCTGGCTGGTTTGGGGCTGGCAGGCTGGCTTGGGGTGGGTTGGCTGATTGCGTTTGTGCTGGCTGGCTAGGTTGACTGGGAGCTGGCTGTCTGGTTTGGGACTGACTGTCTGGCTTGGAGTGGGTTACATGTTTGCCTTTGGGCTGGCTGGCCGGGTTGACTGGGGACTGGCTGGCTAGCCTGGGGTGGGTTGGCTGGTTGCCTTTGGACTGGCTGGCTGGTTGGGTTGACTGGGGGCTGGCTGGCTTGGCACTGGCTGGCTGGCTTGGGGTGGGTTGGCTGGTTGCCTTAGGGCTGGCTGACTGGCTTGGCAGTGGCTGGAGGTTTGGGAGCTGGCTGGCTGCCACTAGACATGCCTACCATTAGACGTGCCCACCACTAGATGTGCCTTGTACCCTGTCCCAGCCTACTACTAGACCACAAGAGAGGGGACAGGGTCCAGGGCACACCATTTGGTTCAGAATTTTTTTTCTTGGTTTTTCCTCCTCTAGAGGTGGGTGCGTCTTATGGTCAGGTGCGTCTTATAGAGTGAAAAATGCGGTATTTATATTTTAGCAAAGCCTTTGACAGTGTTCCACACAGATGTCTAATAAATAAACTGAGTGCCCTCAGGATGGGTCCTAAAGTGACAGACTGGGTCAAGAACTGGTTGAGCGGAAGGCAACAGAGGGTAGTGATCAATGGAGATCGCTCTGAGGAAAGGGATGTTACCAGTGGTGTGCCTCAAGGTTCTGTTCTTGGGTCTGTTCTATTTAACATTTTTATAAAAGATATTGCTGAAGGGTTGTTGGGTAAGATTTGCCTGTTTGCGGATGATACGAAAATCTGCAATAGATTAGACATACCGGATGGTGTGAATAACATGAAGAAAGACCTGGCGAAGCTTGAAAAATGGTCTGAAATTTAGCAGCTAAAATTTAATGCTAAGAAATGCAAGGTCATGCATTTGGGCTGCAAAAACCCGAGGGAACGGTACAAATTAGGGAGTGAAGAGCTTATGTGCATGACAGAAGAGCGGGACTTGAGTGTGATTGTATGTGATGATCTTAAGGTGGCCAAACAGGTTGAAAAGATGACAGTGAAAACTAGAAGGATGCTAGGTTGCATAGGGAGAGTTATGGCTAGGAGGAAAAAGGAGGTATTGATGCCCCTGTATAAGACTTTGGTGAGATCTCATTTAGAATATTGTATACAATTCTGGAGGCCACACCTTCAAAAAGATAGAAAGGATGGAATCAGTCCAGAGGAAAGCTACTAAAATGGTATGTGGTCTTCATCATTAGGTGTATGGGGACAGACTTAAAAGATCTCAATCTGTATACTTTGGAGGAAAGGCGGGAGAGGGGAGATATGATAGAGACATTTAAATACCTACGTAATGTAAATGCGCATGAGTCAAGTCTCTTTAATTTGAAAGGAAACTCTGCAATGAGAGGGCATAGGATGAAGTTAAGAGGTGATAACCTCCGGAGTAATCTAAGGAAATACTTTTTTACAGAAAGGGTGGTAGATGCATAGAACAGTCTCCCAGAAGAGGTGGTGGAGACAGAGACTGCGTCTGAATTCAAGAAAGCCTGGGATAGGCACATGGGATCTCTTAGAGAGAGGAAGAGATAATGGTTGCTGTGGCTGGGCAGACAGGATGGGCCATTTTGCCTTTATCTGCCATCACGTTTCTATGTAACCTGGGATATTCCTATTCTGACTAATTAAAAAACTGCATGCAGAGAAACCATACAGGTGGAAACATGTCTTCAAATACCCCCTGGCCGGAGTCTCCAGCTAGAAAGTGCCAAACGAATGTCACTCTCACTTCTTACCAAAGTGCTGAAATCAAGTACCTCCTAACATCAAATCCCTTAATGGACTTTTGATCTTTAGAAAAGCAATAAAAACTTACTTCACCTGACTACTACTCAAGACAAACTGGCATTTAGACTGTTACTCCCAAATCACTGTATTCATAATAGATGTTCAACTGACTCTCTCCCTGTGCATGCTTCAGGCTTCATGCATCTCCCTGTGCATGGTTCAAGCTCCAAGTGTCTGTTAATCCAGAACAATTGAACTAGACACATCTCACTGTACCCTATTGTCTTGGTCTTCTGTTCCTCCATCAGCCATCCACTCACTCATACAACTCCTATGAAGACACAATGTACTATATGTGTCTTTTTTGTGTGATGTGTTGCTTTCTTTAAGCCCTTTAAGCTGACATAGCTACATAAATGCTGGTTAAAGTAAGCAAATGCTAAGTTTCTTTTTCTACACTCTGGTCTTTTAAGTATTTGGATAATGAAAAAGGCAAGTCTTACCTTCTTACCTATTTTAACAAACAATTTGTGTTCGTATACTTAGGAGCATTTTCAAAACACTAAGACATTATTAAAAAAAAAAAAGAACGGCATAAATCAGCTCTTGGACGTTTTTCCTGCCAAAACGTCTAAGTGCTAATTTTTGAAGCCACCTTTCTGGACATCTTGCTAAGCTTCTTAGCCGCTTGTGTGGTCAAACTTCGAGGGGGCGTTTTGGAGGTGTGTTAGATGTGGACTTTGGGCGAGCTTAGCAATTGGACATCTTGTGGTGATAAACATTTCCCAAGACATCCAGGATGGAACTTAGACATCTGGAGCTAGACCTGTTTTAAAAGTGTCTTAAGTACCAAAAAGGAACGCAAACTCAGATGGCCACTGGAGGGACTAAGTAATGACCCCACATATTTCCCCACAAAGATATGAATGAAACAGTACATACTTCCCACTTGATTTCTTTGCGATTCATGTTTAACTTCTGCTTTATGTGATGATTGTCACTATCCGTAATTCATACACTTAAGTGCTAATGTGAGGTGTTTATTTGTTTTTGTTTTTCTCTAGCTTTCTTCACCGTTTTATTGCTGTCTATGTTTCTAGAGTGGACCCTCTTTCTTTTCTTTGTCAATATCAGTTCTAGTCAGTCTGTCCAATGCATTATGGATAAATGCAGCAGATGTTGGTTTTTTTAAGGCCGACTTTGGTCATAGCGTTAGATCAGAACTTGCTTCTTTGTGATTATTTCTATTATCACATCAGAATTATTTCAATTAGATATGAATATTCTCGCTGTAATTGCTTTCCATTTTGCCATGTCCACTATAACAATCGCCCATCCCCCCAAACCCAATATAAAATAGAAAGTCAAGAGAAAAGTTTATCATAAGAGGAATTTTTGATGGAAATTAAGTTGATGCTGAAGTTACATAAGAACAGCTATACTGGGTTCTTCCAGTTTCCTGTCCAGCAGATGCCAATCCAGGTCATAGTACCTGGCAGACACCCAAATAGTAGCAATATTCCAATCCAGGGCAAGCAGTGGCTTCGACTGTGCTTATCTTGATAGAAGACTATGGATTTTTCCTCCAAGAACTTGTCCAACCCTTTCTTAAACCCAGCTACGCTAGCTGTTGTAACCACATCTTCTGACAAGTTCCAGAGCTTAATTATTCCTTGGGTAAAAAATTTTCTTCCTATTTGTTTTTAAATTATTCCCATGTAATTTCTTTGAGTGTCCCCTGTTTTTTTGTACTTAAAAGGTTGAAAAATCATTCTACAGCACTCAGGAGTTTGTAAACCTCAATCATATTCCCCGTTATCCATCTCTTTTCCAAGCTGAAGAGCCCCAACCTCTTTGGTCTTTCCTCATATAAGAGGTACCGTATTTTTCCTCCATAAGACGCACTTTTTTTCCACCCAAAAGTGGGTGGAAATCTCGGTGCTTCTTATGGAGCAAAGGTACAATTTTGAAACCGCTGCCGCATCGTTTTAAACACCTACCTGCCTGCCGTAGCCGCACCATTTTAAAACTCCCTGGCGCCATACCGTTTAAAACACCCACCTACCCGCCCGCTTTCGTCGCTGCCGCCACCATAGCTGCTCCTTTTAAAACAGCTACCCGCCCTCTGCTGCCTCCTCCTCATTCGTCATCGTCGCTGCAGTCCCTGGTGATCTGGTGTGTGTCCCTTCCTCGCTGGCGGCGCACGGGTCGGGAGCGCGGATGTCAGCAGCGGGCTTTCGCGCTCCCGCTTGCGCCCGCTCTGTTTTCTAGATGGCTTTGTCAGTTCTCACGGGACTCGCGGGAACTGACGCAGCCATTTGGAGGGCGGCGCGGGCCCAGGCGGGAGCGCGGAGGGCTTGCTGCTGGCGTCCGCGCTCCTGACCTGTGCGCCGCTAGTGAGGGAGGGTTACACGCTGGACCACCAGGACATTAAGCGAATAGGGTATGGATATTTAGATTAGGTAGGGAACACTTACAGGTCATGGACCTGGGGGGGGAGGGGCCGCTGCGGGAGTGGACTGCCGGGCACGATGGACCCCTGGTCTGACCCAGCAGAGGCAATTCTTATGTTCTTATGTTGTCTCTAGAACAGCAGCACATTGTATGGAAAAACTTAGAGCATCACACAGATGTCTTAAATAGCCTGGTGAGTGGGCTAGTGAACCATAGAGAGGAGGACCCAGGCCCATAAGCCACTCTAACCACTATATTTATGGTGGAAAGTATGATGCCACGAAAACCCTACTGTACTGCCATATAGGTGCCACCTGCAGCCATAAGCTATTGGGTTGGTAAACAGGTGTGTAAAGGAGGTTTTGGGGGTGTTTTGAAGGGCTCACCATAAATTATAAGGGGATTATGGTGAGATGTACATCTGGCACCCTTTATGTTAAGTTCACAGCAGTACTAAGGTGTCCTACTGCTCTGTTGGCATGTCTGTATGGCAGTCCATTACAATGCTGCCCTTCCTCCCTCCCCCCCAAACACACCCAAATGGTTTGGATTTGGATGTTTTGAACGTGGTTGTTTTTGTGGTCAAAAATGATAAAAAAGTTAGGTGTCTTAAAGTTGGACATCCTGACAACTAAAATGTCCAAATAGGTCATTAGACATCTAACAGTTTTGACAATGGACATTACCCCACTCCAACATTTTGACGTCTTGTGGAAAATGCCCAAAGTCAGATTTAGATGTCCTATCAAAAATGCTCCTCTGTGTGTCTTCCCACCTAGTTCCCTACACAAACACCAGAATCTACAAATGGATGAAAGAGAGCTAGACTGTTTTATCACACTGTAAGTGTGCGCTTCTCAGTTAGTTAAAGAGGGATGCTATACTGACAACCCTGTATTCCTCAGATACCTTAAGCCAGGGGTGTCCAATGTCGGTCCTCGAGGGCCGCAATCCAGTCGGGTTTTCAGGATTTCCCCAATGAATATGCATGAGATCTATTTGCATGCACTGCTTTCAATGCATATTCATTGGGGGAATCCTGAAAACCTGACTGGATTGTGGCTGATATGAACGATATATTGAAGATTACTGGTAGTAGGTATGCAGCAGTATTTGAGAGTTCTTTTCAAAATTACAATGTATACCATCTAGTCTTTGTGATTTGTTACTCTTTGGTTTTTCAATTTGTGCCATTTTAGATCCACTGTATTGTACTTCAGTTCTAAGTCAAACTTGTCCAATTTTGGTCTCTGAAAGCAACAAATGGACTAGATTTTCAGGATATCCATAATGACTGTGCATATGAGGCATTCACATCCTTCTCATGCATTTTCATTAAGGATATCTGGACTATTTGTGATCCTGAAGGATTAAACTTGAACAGGCCTCTTCTAACTTATCCACATCAGAAATACTCTGGTAAGATATCTCCCAACATCATCCTCGGTAAAAACTAAAACAAAGAGTTTATTTAGTTTGTATGAAATTTGTTTTTATTAAGCAACAACCAGATCACAAGTAAACAGCAGGGCAAAAACATTTCAAATATAGAAAACAGAGCTCCCTACCCCCAAGAGGACTGGACTCTGATGTCATCTCAGGTAACAAAGTATCCCAACCCCCCCATACCCCCCCTACCCCCCAAAAACCCCGCCCAGCACCCCACTCCCCCCAACCCCACATTAGACAGGCGAGATAGAATACGCAGGTAGTCTATTCAGGATACGACTACGCACCCGGGGAGGCAAACTGTCCAAATAAGGAGTCCAAATGTGAACAAAGTCTCTGCTCCGGCGGCGAGAGGAAGAAGCCAGAAGGTCCTCCCATCCAAGAAGGGCATGTAATTTATTCCGCCAGTACCAGAAGGAAGGAGGAACCTCCGCCAGCCAGAAATTCAAGATACATTTTTTCCCCAAAATATAACATTTGCTCAAAAACAATTTCTCCGCAGATGTGTACACAGAAAACAAGGAAAAATGAGTGAATAACATATGATATACAGAAACAGGAACAGAAACTCGCAAGAGACCCTGAAGAAAGGAAGCCAGGGCCCCCCAAAAGCTCTGAACACTCTCACAACCCCAAAGACCATGAAAATAAGAATTCACCTCCGTATGGCAGGTGAGACAGTAGGGAGTATTGACACAGCCCATATGGTAGGCCCGGCTCTGGGAAGTATTTAGTTTTATGCTATGGCCTTGTTCCTCTCTAAGTGTTGCTTACGCTCCTTACTTCAAATGTATCCTATTAATATTTGCTTGTATGGAGAACATTTTTTCAAATGATCATTTGGCCTGCCATATTGAAAGCTTTGCTTATACTTTGTCATCACTTATCCTTTTTTGTATTCTCTTCAGTTTATTTTATATATTTGAAAATGTCATTTTGGCCTCTTCTCTTTCACTATTTTAATCATGCTGGCAACATTTTGGTCTTCCATTGACCTTTTCTAGTGCACTGAATACATTTGATCTGGGCTTCTAGGAATGTATTTATAAAGTGTCCATGCCACATGCACATTTTTAACCTTAGCAACACTTCCTGTTTGTCTAATTTTGTTATTTTGTATCCCTTCTTTATAATAAAATGTAATTGTATTGTTAAGATGACTACGAGGGGGTGCTGAAAAGTTTTCAGCCCAACCAAGAAAAGAATGATGTGGATATGGTTCAATCAATGATCTGAAACAATGTCAAAACATAGCATTTTGTTTCTGCAAGTCCTTCCCCCCCTTTCTTTTCAATTCTTTCAGTACTCTGTGATGTATCCATCTAGTCCAAGTGATTTGCAACTCTTCAATTTATCATATTGTACCTTACATCTTCCAGAGCTCCAGAAATTTATTTCAGTTTCTCTAACTCATCAGCATTAGATACAATTTCTGGCACTGGTTTCTCTTCCACATGTGAGGATGGTTTGAAAAGTTTGGTAAAAAAAAGCAAATTAAACTATGTAGTCTTCATTGAGGGCTGTACACTTAGGGCCAGATTCTGTGTGTGGTGCAGTGGTTGTATCTACAGCCTCAGCACCCTGGGGTTGTGGGTTCAAACACCACACTGCTCCTTGTGACCCTGGGCAAGACACTCAGTCCTCCATAGCCCCAGGTACGTTAGATAGATTGTGAGCCTACCGGGACAGATAGAGAAAATACTTGAGTACCTGATTGTAAAACCTCTTAGATAAACCTTGAGGCGGTATATAAAAAGCTAATAAATTTGAAACTTGTAAAGGACATCTAAAAGTTAGTCATCAATTAGACATCCAGGAGTACAATGCTGAGCGTGATTCTATAATGCATAGACGCACTATAGAGAATCATGCTCAGCGGTGCTGAGCGAATCTAAGCATATCTATATTGTTAGACATCTTTTGCAAAATTGCCTTTTAGGCGTTGTATACACATCCTTGTAACGTCTATAACATTATCGTGTGTCAGTGTTATGACATCATTAGAATGGCAATTTTATGCTGTTTTTTTTACATTAAAATTGTATGCAGTAAAATTCTGGCACCACTATTTTATTTATTTCTCTCAATTATTTATATACCACTTATATCCTATGTGGTATTTAAATTTGGCTCCTTTATCATATTTTCTTCTGTTCCGGTTGCCCAAGGTCACAAGGAGCAGTGGGAGATTTGAACAACGTCAGGGTGCTAAGGCTGTAGCTCTAACCACTCCGCCACACATAAGAACATAAGAACTGCCATCTCCGGATCAGACCTTAGGTCTATCAAGTCCGGTGATCCGTTCACGCGGAGGCCCAGCCAGGTGTAACCTGGCAAAAATTTAGTCACCCGTATCCTTCTATGCATCTTTCAAGGAGGTGTGCATCTAACTTGCCCTTAAATCCTAGAACGGTGGGTTCCGCAGCAACCTCCACCAGGAGAGCGTTCCAGGTGTCCACCACTCGCTGCGTGAAGCAGAACTTTCTGGCATTTGTCCTGGGCTTGTCCCCCCTCAGCTTCAGTCCATGACCTCTTGTCCTGGTCACATTTGACATTATAAATAACTTTTTATCCTGCTCTATCTTGTTGATTCCTTTTATTATTTTAAAAGTCTCAATCAGATCCCCTCACAGTCTCCTCTTCTCTAGGGTGAATAGTCCCAATTTTTTTAAATTGTTGCTTCGTTGCTCGCCTCTGCACCCTCTCCAGCAGTTTTATATCCTTCTTTAGGTAGGGAGACCAGTGTTGGACACAGTATTCCAAGTGTGGTCTGACCATTGCTCTATAAAGCGGCATTATGACCCTCTCCGATCTACTTGTGATTCCCTTCTTTATCATGCCCAACATTCTATTTGCTTTCTTTGCCACTGCCGCACATTGTGCCGACAGTTTCAGGGTCCACACACAAGGTTCACATACTCAACCATTAAACCACATGTCAATTGCAAAGCCAAGCTTATATTCTCTTGATTCACAAGTAGTCATTTCTCTAGGATAAATATCAAACATATACCTTCAGCATTTGTCCAGTTTCTCTTTTGGCTTCTTGTGTTTCTTAATTAAAGCACTTTAAAAAAAAATTAATTAATTAAAAAAATATATATATATATATATCATACTAAATCTAATATTTTGTGGTGTAGAGGTCTACTTTTGAGCGTGAGTTGGGCGCTAGATAGGCTTCAGTTAGGTGGGTGTGACTTAGGTATCACTTAGGCGTGATGGAGGCATCTGCGGCTTCTATTTGGGGGGTATAGAGCAGTGTTCTTCAACCGCCGGTCCATAAAAATCTCCCACGCCCCCCACAAGCATTGAGGAAAAAAGGCGGCTCACTGCAAATGCCTCATGGACCACCAAGGCAAAAACACCAGTGCAGCTGTCCGTCAACACCTACAGGCAGCGCCGGGGCCGCCAACGGGGACATTGCGCGAACCTGTCGCGGTGGCTGATGGGCAACTCTGGGTCAAAGGCTACTGGAGAGTTGGAGGCATGCGAAGCGGGCGCCATGCAGTGAGTCCGCTGACCGTGCTGCCCGAAGGCTGCTGCTGTGAATGTATAGAAAGCCACTGCTGCCCCGGCCTGTGCTCTCCTCTCGGTCCTCCCCAGGCTGTCCGCGGAATGTCCCCCCACTCCCAGATCCAGTCAAAAGGATTGAAGGATCCCGCTGCTGCAACACGCGGCAAAGAACTGGAGCAGCAAGACAGAGAGCGCGAGACGTGACCTCCCGAGCCCCCAGGTATTCTGAGGAGAAGAGGGTCCCTGCCACCCAACTGCACCTCAGGAAGGCGGGGCCATGAACGTGTGGGCTGGAGACCAGAGATTCCCTGGACCCGTGAACAGACTGCTCCGGCGGCAGCACTGATCGGCAGCCACGCAAACAGCATAGGACTATGCTCTCCCAAAGTTACACATTGTACCTAGCACTCGGGGTGGGAAGGACAGGGGCCTTAATTCTCTCTGCTCTTCCATCTCTTAAAAAAACATCCTTGATGGTTCTTCCTGAGGTCCGCCAAGCCCTCAGTGAGCCCCAGGACCACTACTCCAGCAATGAAAGACCAATGCAAAAAGGTCCAAAAAAACTGGAAAATCTGCACCCTTCTTCCAATCCCAAAATGATCGGCATCTGACCAAAACAAGATTCAACCTCTTGTGACCAATCAGCACCCAGATTCCTCTCAAAATCTGCTGAACTCCATGCCACCTGTGGTGTGCCTGGAAAACTGCTTAAAGAAAAACCATTTGTAGACAACTAATAGGACCTCCCGTCTCCCTTGGCAGTCCAGTAATGGCACCGAAGTCCACATCAGCACTCCTCAACTGCCAGTCCACAAAAGAATTCCTCCATTTCCACCGGTTCATAGGTGCAAAAAAGGTTGAAGAACACTGGTATAGAGGACTCCAGTTTGATAGTAAGGTCAAAAGTTGTTTAATAATGCATTATTTAAGCAAAGCACATGAATATATATATACTAGTGTTTAGCCCGTTACATTAACGGGTGCTAGAGTAGATGTCTGTCTGTCTGTTTTGTTTTATTTTTTTTAATTTGTCTCTCTCTCCTTGGACGCTGTCATTCTTTCTGTCTGTGTCTTTCCCTGGCCCCTTGTCTGTCTATCTTTATTTCTAACTCTATCCTCTTCCCTCAATCCTGCATGTGGCCTTTTTTCTTTCTTCTCCCCACTTCCTTCCAACGTCTGCTCCCCCTGTTCTCCACACTTCCATTCGGTGTGTCTCCCTCTCTCTACCCCTTCCATCTACTGTTCACCCTCTGTCTTGCCCCTCTCTTCTCTTTCCATCCAGTGTCCGCCCTCTTTCTCTCTGTTCCATATGGCCTCTCTCCATCTCCTCCTTCCTTTTCCCTTGGTCTGGCATACCTTCCTTCTTCCCTCCAAGCCATTCTCTCCACCTCTGCTCCCTTTCCTCATTTAACTACTTCATTGGACAGCAGCAGCATTCACAATTCATTGCTGTTGCTGGCTTCAGGTCTTTCTCTCTGGCCGGTCTTGTCTTCATGAAAACAGGAAGTAGGCAGGACCGGCCAGAGAGGAAGGCCTGAAGCCAGCAACAGCAGCGAATTGTAAACGCTGCTGCTGCCTGAAGCACCCGAGGCAGACGCTTCTCTCCCTTCCCAGCCCAACCCCCGCTGACTCTGCGACCCTCCCAGCAAGATGACTTTAATATCAAACCTCCCTCCAGCGTTGGCAGACGCAGTACGCTAAACAGGCTGCTTCTGCTTTCTTCTGCTATTGAGTCTCTCTGTCGCGTCATTGATGACGTCATCAGTGACGCGGCAGAGGGACTCAACTGCAGGAGAAAGCCTGAAGCAGCCTGTTTAGCGTGCTGCGGCTGCCAACGCTGGAGGGAGGTTTGTGCCGGTATGTGCAGAACCGGTATGTCCCTCTCCCTCCAGTACGTGTGCAGCACTTTGCGCGGCGCATCCTCCCACGATCCTGGGTCGGCCACAGCGCTCCAGTGTGGGCCCTAACCGCCATCCGCTCTCCTGCCTGCCACAGACCTACGGATCACGGAAGCACGCAGGCAGGAGTGCGCATGCGCGGCTAGCGTTTTATTATATAGGATATTGTCTGTCTGGTTTTTTTTTTTCTTTGTCTCTCTCCTTAGACACTGTCTGTCTGTCATTATTTCTGGCTGTGTCTCTCCCTGGCCTCCTGTCTGTCTTTCTTTCTGTCTCTGTCTCTGTCTCCATCTCCCTGCCTGCCTGTATTTCTCTGTTGCGCAATGCCTGCCTGTCTCTCCATGGCCCCCCTTCCTATGTCCATAGTGTCCCATCTTATGTCCTTAGTGCCCTCAGTGCCTCCTTCCTATGTCCTTAGTGCCCTCAGTGCTTCCTTCCTATGTCCTTAGTGCCCTCAGTGTCTCCTTCCTATGTCCTTAGTGCCGTCAGTACCTTTTATGTCCTTAGTGGCCTCAGTGCCTCCTTCCTATGTCCTTAGTGCCCCTTCCTATGTCCTGTATCCACAGTACCCCCAGTGCCTCCTTCCCATGTCATTAGTGCCCCCAGTGCCTCTGTCCTGTATCCACAGTACCCCCTGTGCCTCCTTCTCATGTCCTTAGTGCCCCCAATTCCTCTGTCCTGTGTCCTTAGTGCCCTCAGTACCTCCTATGTCCTTAGTGCCCTCAGTACCCCTTCCTATGTCCTTAGTGTCCCCAGTGCCTCCTTCCTATGTCCCCCTCACTGCCTTCCAGACTTTGACCCCCCCCCCCGAAAGCCAGCCTGCCTGCCTGATTCCCTCCCATCCCCCTGTGTAGTAGAACCACTGAGCAGCATCTTTCAATTTCTACCCCTCCCCCCATTCCCCCTGTACAGTAGAACCCGGCATTTTTCTATCCCTCCTCACTCCAAGAGGGACTCACCGGCAGGAGAAAGCCACGAAGCAGCCTGTTTAGTGTGCTGCGGCTGACAACGTTGGAGGGAGGTTTGTTGTTAAGGTCATCTCGCTGGGAGGGTCGCATGGGAGGGAGAGATAGGAGGATCAGCGGGTCCCGGAGCGAGGATGTTGCCGCTAAGTGAGTGAGGGGAGGAGTCAAAGCGCGCATGTGCACTCTTGCCTGCCACGAACCGACGGATCACAGAACACGCCGGTAAGAGTGTGCATGCGCACTTAGGGTTTATTATAAGAGATTGATATATAAATGTAAAATATTGCATACTAAACCTTTTATTTTGGGGGTAAAAAGTACTCATCTTTGATAATAATAGAAAAAGATGTTTAATAATGCATTACTCAAGAAAACCTCATTCCCAAAAGGCTAAGAAGAGAATCCCTACTCAAAACTGCTGTGGATCAGAGCAAGTAGACATGTCTGATGCACAATCTTGACATCATCAGTATACACCTAGATGGCAGATTGTCAAAAAATAAATAAATATAGGACTATGTGCTGGGGTTCCTGACCATACTAGGAATTTGAACTAGAGAATGACAGTGACTGTTACCAGCGGGTAACCTGCCAAAACGAACAGTAAAAACTGGTAGCTGTGGGTACTGGGACAAGGGGATTCACCAACCTGTGGAGCGGTGAATGGCCTTGTCCCTGCAGTAAAGTATCTGCCGCATTGCTTCCCTTCCCATCCCTCCTAGTCAGCAACCCTCCTCATGATCGTGACACTTGCTCCCTCCTGCCAGTAGCAGAAAAAAACCCCAATCTATCCAGGCTTCTCTTCTCCTCATTGGGCCACCTTACTCTCTTCCCCTCACCTTCGCAGGCGCTCTTCACTTTCTGAGGCATCCGGACGTGGTAACTATTCTCACAAGTCCTGCTCAACTGCCCCAAAGCTTTTCCTCTGATGCACTTACTGTTTCTGCCTGGGCAGCTTGTGTCAGAAGTTGAGTGGTGCTGAAGAAAGGAGGGAAGGGTAACAGATGCTGAAGGGAAGAGGGGACCAGTCACTGAAGGGGTGAGAGAGTGAAGAGCAGACGCTGGAAGGAAGTGGGGAGGGGAGAAAGAAGGGAGCAGATGCTGGTTGGCAGGGGAAAGTGAGAGAAGGGGAGCAGACACTGAAAGTGGAGAGAGAGGGATCAGACCCTAGAAGGATGTAGGGTGGAGAGAAAGGAGTGGATGGGAGGAGAGAGAGAAAGGAGAACAGATACTGGATGGGAGAGGATAAGGGGAGCAGACTGGAAGGAAGTGTTATGATATTAAAAAGAAGATGTTATGGTACCGAGGGAGGAGGGGTATGGATTTGAACCCATGTCCTATGGAAGAAGTACCTATTACCACTGGGCTACAGGAGCTTTCATTTAAGCAGGGGTTCCTATTATTTTGTAGTCACATTAAGAACATAAGAATTGCCACTGCTGAGTCAGACCAGTGGTCCATCATGCCCAGCAGTCCACTCACGCGGCAGCCCTCTGGTCTAAGACCAGCACCCTAACTGAGATTAGCCCTACCAGCGCATGTTCTTGTTCAACAGAAACTTGTCTAACTTTGTCTTGAATCATTGGAGGGTGTTTTCCCCTATAACAGCCTCTGGAAGGGTGTGCCAGCTTTCTACCACTCTCTGGGTGAAGAAGAACTTCCTTACGTTTGTACGGAATCTATCCCCTTTCAACTTTAGAGAGTGTCCTCTTGTTCTCCCTACCTTGGAGAGGGTGAACAACCTGTCCTTATCTACTAAGTCTATCTCCTTCAGTACCTTGAATGTTTCGATCATGTCTCCTCTCAATCTCCTCTGTTCGAGAGAGGCCCAGTTTCTCTAATCTTTCGCTGTATGGCAGCTCCTCGAGCCCCTTAACCATCTTAGTCGCTCTTCTCTGGACCCTTTCGAGTAGTACCGTGTCCTCCTTCAGGTACGGCGACCAGTGCTGGATGCAGTACTCCAGGTGAGGGCGTACCATGGCCCGGGTCAGCGGCATGATAACATTCTCTGATCTGTTCATGATCCCCTTCTTTATCATTCCTAGCATTCTGTTTGCCCTTTTTGCTGCCGCCGCACATTGTGTGGACGGCTTCATCGACTTGTCGATCACAACTCCCAAGTCTCTTTCCTGGGAGGTCTCTCCAAGTACCGTCCGAACATCCTGTATTCGTGCATGAGATTTTTGTTACCGACATGCATCACTTTACACTTATCCACGTTGAACCTCATCTGCCATTTCGATGCCCATTCCTCGAGCTTGATTATGTCACGTTGCAGATCTTCGCAATCCCCCTGCGTCTTTACTACTCTGAATAACTTCGTATTATCCGCAAATTTAATCACCTCGCTCATCGTACCTATGTCCAGATCATTTATAAAGATGTTAAAGAGCACGGGTCCAAGCACCGAGCTCTGCGGCACCCCACTGGTGACGCTCTTCCAGTCCGAGTATTGTCCATTTACCCCCACTCTCTGTTTCCTATGCTCCAGCCAATTTTTAATCCATGTGAGTATATCACCCTCAATTCCATGGCTTGCAATTTTCTGAAGTAGTCATTCATGCGGAACCTTGTTGAACGCCTTCTGAAAATCCAGATATACAATGTCGACTGGATCGCCCTTGTCTATCTGTCTGTTTACTCTATCAAAGAAGTGCAGCAAGTTCGTCAAATACAATCTGCCTTTGCTAAAACCGTGCTGACTGGTCCTCATCAGCCCGTTTCCGTCAAGGTGATCAGTGACTCTACCATCTTTCCCGGTACAGAGGTCAGACTCACTGGTCTGTAGTTCACCGGATCTCTCCTCGAACCTTTCTTGAAGATAGGTGTAACATTCGCTACCTTCCAATCTTTCCCGATTTGATAGACAGATTGGCTATTAGTTGAAGCAGTTCAGCTATGGTCCCTTTCAGTTCCTTGATGACCCTCGGATGGATGCCATCCGGTCCCGGGGATTTATCGCTCTTAAGCCTATCAATCTGCCTACATACGTCCTCTAGACTGACCGTCAATCCTGTCAGCTTTCCGTCTTCGTTTCCAGCATATAGCCTGATGGGTTCCTGTATGCTGTGTACATCTTCTTCGGTAAATACAGATGCAAAAAATGTGTTCAGTTTGTCAGGGATTGCTTTGTCCTCCTTTGGTGCTCCCTTTATTCCATGGTCATCCAACGGTCCCACCACTTCCTTTGCGGGTCATTTTACCCTTAATATATCGAAAGAACGGCTTGAAGTTCTTCGCCTCCTTGGCTATTTTTTCCTCATAGTCTCTTTTGGCCCCTTTAACCGCCTTATGGCACCTGCATTAATGTTGTTTGTGCTTGTTCCAGTTTTCATCCGTTTTTGACCTTTTCCATTCCTTAAATGAAGTTTTCTTGTCTCTGATCACTTCCTTCACCTCTACAGTGAGCCACGCCAGTTCTTTGTTCTTTTTCCTCTTGGATCCCTTGTTGATACACGATATATATATATTTTGCGCCTCGGTGACTGTGTCCTTAAAAAGGGACCAAGCTTGCTCTAGCGTTTTTACAGTGCTTATCCTCTTCTTAATCTTCTTCCCTACCATGAGTCTCATCCCTTCGTAATTCCCTTTTCGGAAGTTCAGTGCCATGGCTGTCGTTTTGGACCGATGTTTCTCCCCTGCGTCCAGATCAAAGCGGATCATATTGTGATCACTGCTTCCCAGCGTCCCTTCTACTTCTACATCTTGTGCTGGTCCTCGCAGGCCATTTAGAATTAAGTCCAGAATTGCATTTCCTCTAGTATTTTCCTTGACAAGTTGTTCCAGGAAGCAATCACCTACAGCATCCAAGAACTTGATCTCTCTAATGCAGCTGGAGATGCCTAGGTTCCAGTCTATTCCCGGATAGTTGAAGTCACCCATGATAACTGTGTTGCCTCCCTTGCAGTTGCATTTAGTCTGTCATTTCTGCATCAATTTCTTTGGACTGCCCTGGGGGTCGGTAGTAGATGCTGATCTTCATTTCCAGGCCATTTGTTCCTGGAATTTTGACCCATAGAGACTCTAACTTATCCGTCAGTTGTGGCGTGTTCTCTCCAGCAGATTCAATTTCCTCTTTGACGTATATGGCAACGCCCCCATCTTTTTGAGCCACTCTGTCTCTGTGGTATAGTTTGTATCCCGGTAGCACAGTGTCCCAGACGTTTTCCTCAGTCCACCATGTTTCCGTGATGCCTATGATGTCAACGTTATCTTTTTGTGCTATGGCTTCTAATTCACCCATCTTATTTGTAAGGCTCCTTGCGTTTGTGTACATACACTTGAGTTTGCAGCTTTTTCCTTTCTTGTATTTCCTTCCCTCTTGTGTCCTTTTCGATCTCTCTTGCCTGTAATCCGGTGAGTCTTTCCCTCTATCTTCTTGCACGGTATCCTCTGGGTATACCGGTTCCCGAACCATCGACTCTCTCTCTCTCTGTCAGCTGTCGGCTTTCCCCTTCTTCCTAGTTTAAAAAATTGTCCACTTCTTTCTCGATGTTGTTTGCAAATAGCCTCGTTCTGTCTCTGCTGAGGTGGAGTCCATCCTTCCTGTAGAGCTTGCTCTTCCCCCAGAAAGTTGTCCAATTGCGCACTAGTTGCATACTAATGATGTCACAATGATGTGCAGATTGTGCATCAGACATGTCTACTTGCTCTGAACCACAGCAGGTTGTGAGTAGGGATTCTCTTCTTATTTTCTTAGTCTTTTGGGAATGAGGTTTATAGTATGCTATATATATTTCATGTGCTTTGCTTGAGCAATGCGTTATTAAACATCTTTTTCTATGATCAAAGAGGAGTCCTCTTTACTCCAAAAAATAGAAGGTTTAGTATGCAATATATATATATTTTATGTGCTTTTCTTAAGTAATGCATTATTAAACACCTTTTTACCTTAATATAAAACTGGAATCCTCTTTATCCCATAAAATTAAGCCCCATTCACCTATATGCAGATACCTCAGGCACGCCTAAATGGCACCTGGATCAAGTCCACCTAACTCATTCCTACCTAGCATCTAACTCACACTCAAAAGTAGACCTCCTTTTGTAACACCTACATTTTAGTCATTAGGTAGATGTGTTTGGATGCTGAGCAGCATGCAATTCTATAAATGGATGTCTATTTTTAAGCCACGCCCATGCTACACCCACGCCTATCCTGTTAGGTGCAGCTTTTTCCAATGGACACCTCTTTTGTGAATCGTGTCCAGCCTTTGGACTACTAACTTCCAATTATTGCTTGTTAAAATCGTTAATTGGGCTGCTTATCCACTTTTTTTGGATGCCTGTGTCAATAGAATCTGCCCCTTAATCTAGCCAGTTTACATTTTTTCATAAGCTATTTTTCCTACTTTACGAGAAAAAAACAAACAAACTGGAAACTCGCTGGACAAAGTGTATAGCCCTTGATGGAGATTACATTATTTTTTTTTATTATTTATTTATAAATTTTCAATATAACAATCAAGTATAAACTTGTACAGAAAAGCAAAATTGAAGAAGCAAAAAAAAATTTTTCCACAACATAATACAAAACAAGAAATAATTGTATCTTAAATCTCACTCAAGTCCTCTATTTAGGATCTAAGATTAAAAATAAACGGAATTTAAGTAATCAATTAAAGAAGAAAAACAGTTATAGTTAATACTGTGCTAACAGTCGTCTATCTTTCTTATCCATCCTGAGCTGGCTCTTTCTCCAGTCTTGACAGTGATAGGAATGTTGTCAGTTGAGATGGTTCAAAGAAAACAAATTTATGCAATTTATAATGGACTATACATTTACAAGGATATCGAAGGAAAAAAGTAGCTCCCAGGGCTATTACTGCTGGTCTCATCAGAAGAAATTCTTTTCTCCGCTTCTGTGTGACTCTGGCCAAATCAGGAAACATTTGAACTTTTAGTCCCAAAAATTCTTTATATTTATTTTTGAAGTATAATTTCAATAACCATATCTTGTCCATTGTGAGAGCTACTGAAAGAAGCAATGTTGCCGGCGTAGCTACTTCCCTATCTGAGGATTCTAATAAAGCTGTAACATCCAAAGGCTCTTGATTAACTTCTTTAACATCCTTAACAGGAAGGTAGTACACCTGAGTTAGAGGTGGTATAGAAGATTCAGAAATTCCCAATATTTCCGTCAAATAACGAGTAATCATTTCTCTAGGAGTCACTGTTATAATCTTAGGAAAATTAATTAATCTAAGATTATTACTTCTTGTGGAATTTTCAAGTGACTCTAATTTCCTTCTTAAATTGGTGTTATCTTTAATTAAAGCCTCCTGTATTACTTTTTGGGAATTAATATTCTGTTGTTGATTTTCAATCTGTAATTTATTTTCAGTGGCAGTTTTCCGTATTTCCAGGATGTCTTTATCATACAATTTAAACCGTTCCTCCACTTGATTTAATTGGGATGCTATAGTTTTAGGAATAGTAACTACCAGGTCCCACAGAGCGTCCAGTGTAACCTCCTGGGGTTTAGTTATCTGAGGAAATTGAAAATGTAAAGTCTTATGCTCACCCACTGGCAAGTCTTCCAATATCTGTCCGGACTGGGCTATTCCTTCCCCCGTAGATGTCCTGTCCTCGAATTCCTTATTCAGGTTTCCCAGAGAAATCTGGAAAACCGATTCTCTGTCCCCCGGACTGATCTCCGCTGCCTCTAGAGTAGGAAACACTCCGATTCCCGGAAGTTCCCCCTCCCTCGGGGAACTAGCCGTTCGTGGATGCGGGGGAGGTGCTCGGTTGTCAGGGCTAAAGGTGGTTTCAAGCCCCAAGGAGGACTGCTGCACGCCGTTCTCCTGCAGTGTCTCCAGCGGGGGTAGCCCTGATCCTGCCGACGTTCCCTGCATGCGCCTGATTATTTCATCAATATTGCCGAACACGGAGGTCTCTGAGCGCCGCGAGGCCCCAGCGGCGCTTTTCCCTCTCCGCTTAGGCATGTCGAAGGTAGGAAATCGGTATTATCCGAAAAAAGTATCCAATTGAGAAAACTCTCAGGAGCTGCCGCACAGCGTCCCTATACCGTCGCCATCTTGGATGGAGATTACATTATTTAACTTGCTTTTTCACCAAATCTTTCAAACTATCCTCGTATTCCTCAATGAAGACCAAAACAAAGAATTTATATAATCTCTCTGCTATTGCCTTGTCTTCCTTGAATGCTCCTTTTATCCCTCGATTATCTAGTGGTACAACTGTTCTTTTCCTGGCTTCTTGCTTTTAATATGCCTAAAAATATTTTTACTATGTCTTTTTGTTACAACTCAATCTTCCTTTCAAAGTCTTTTTTTGCCTTGTATTTAGCTTGCTATTCCTTATACTCTTTCTTATTATTTTCAATCAGATCTTTCTTCCACTTTCTGAAAGATATTCTTTTAGCTCTAATAGCTTCCTTCACCTCACTTGTTAACCATACCGGCTGTCATTTAGTCTTTTTTTTTTTTTTCTCTTGAAAATTTATTGAAAATTTTATCAAAATACAAAAAAAGGAGAGAAACAAACAATCAATATCAATACCATAATCGTGGAACAATAAATGAGTAAAAACAATTATTCAAGCACAACAGAAATTCGTTAGATACATATAATCAGAGGTAAAAATATTCTATGGTGGTGTGATAAGTAGCGGGAAGATATTCAAGGAAAGAAGAAAAAAAAAAAAAAAAGTCAGGAGAGAAGAGGGAAAAGAAAGAAAAAGAAGGGTGATGACGGAGGGCGAAAGGTAAGTAAGAAAGCAACAAGGGGTGAGAAAGAGAAGAGAGTCCCCCAGAGGCCAGAAAGAGAGAGAGGAAGAAGTTGGAAAGAGAGATATAAGATATAAAAGACGTTAGGCATTAACTTATGAGCGGTAAGGCATTAGAGAGAATTCAGGTATTCGGTGAACTTAGCCCACTTAATATGGACTTTAGCGTTCAGGGGAATAGCAGCAGAGATCAGCATTTCACGCTTGTGTTGTAGTAGGACAGATTGGTACCAAAAGTGCACGTTTAAGGAATCAAACGATTTCCAGTTAGATAATATGAGTCGCAGAGCGACAATGAGAAGCGTGTTAAATAAGGCATAATGTGGTGCAGTTAAGTCGAGCAAAGGAGTCTCAGATTTCAATATGACCACTATAGGAGAAAAATTGAAAGTAAAATTAAATATTTTTTGAATAATTGACCAGACATCCGTCCAAAAGTTTTGTAAGCAGGGGCATTCCACAAGCATATGCAGTAAAGTACCTGGATGCAATTTACAGTTCCAGCATTTGTTAGCAGGCAGCAGACCTGAGACGTGTAGTTTTTGAGGCGTCCAAGTGGCTTTGTGATGTAGAAAGAACATGGATTGCATAGAGTTGGCAGATGGAATAGTTTGGATAGTTTTAGACCAAAAAACTTCCCATTGTTTATCTTGTAGATGGCAATTTAAATCTAATTCCCAAGAGTTTTGTACGGGGATATGAACGTCAGTTCGGGAGTTCAGAAGTATTTTATAGAGATGTGAAGCAACATGGCCTATTACTAGGAGTTTGGGAAACAGCGTAAGTATAGTAGGAGTTCTTAAGATTTTCAGCTGTAAGACTTTAGATTTTTTTATCATGGAGGTGAGTTGAAGCCATTGATAGAACGATGAGGCCGGAAGGGCGAATTTGGCTTGCAACTCCGAGAAGGTCAAAAGTTGTAGAGAGGGGGTACAGATGTCTATCAAGTATTGTATCCCAAGTCTGGACCATTGAGGCCAGATTATTGTTTTTTTATTTATTAGAAAAGACGAGTTATACCAAATGGAGATATATCCTGAAGTTCTGACGGGTATTTCTAACAGCTCATCGAATTCAAGGAGACAGGTAACAGATTGGGATATGATGGGGTTTACAGATGAAAGTAAAGCATCAGAAGTTAATAGCGGGGCCAACGTCAGATATGCCGGGTAGAGAGCACGTTCAAGTTGGAGCCATAGGGGGACGTAAGCATTCGAGGTGGAAAACCAGTGGGTGGTCTGTTGTACTATAAATGCCTTATGATAAGTTAGAAAATCTGGAAGAAAAACCCCTGCTTTGGTCTTTGGAGCTTTAAGTTTTTTAAGAGCTATTTTAGGCGGTTTGTTATTCCATATAAAGGTATTTATGTGTTTATCAATCAGTTTGTAAAAGTGAGGCGAGAATATGTGGGGGATCATGCTGAGTACGAAGTTAACTTTAGGTGCTACTACCATCTTGATTGTCTCTATCCTACCCCACCAGGAAAGGTGAAGGGGATGCCAAGATTGTATTAATGATTTAAGAATAGCTTTGAGATTATCACTATTATGTTTAATAGTAGCAGGAAGGGATGTATAGAGGTTAATTCCCAAATATTTTATATGTGACGGAGACCAAAGAAGGTCAAATGATTGGATCAATTCAGGACGTGAATATTTGTTAAGAGGTAGTACTTCCGTCTTCTGCTTATTGATTTTGTAACCAGAAAATGAAGAGAAGACCTGAATTAGATTAAAGAGAGCAGGTAGGGATTTGTCTGGTTGGGTGAGATATAGTAAGACATCATCAGCATATGCTGAAAGTTTATATTCTGTTTTATTAAGCAGGATACCGGAGATATCTTTATGAGAGTTAATGGCTAAAAGAAGGGGTTCGAGGGCCAAATTGAAAAGATATGGAGAGAGGGGACATCCATGACGAGTACCTCGCTGTAGGGTAAAAAAAGGCGACAGTATGTTATTTGTAATAACAGAGGCTCTAGGATTAGAATAAAGGATTTTAACATATTCTAAGAATTTAGGAGGAAAACCAAACCATTGCATTGTTTGAAATAAGTGAGACCACTCTACTCTATCAAATGCTTTTTCAGCATCTAAAGAAAGAGCTATACAAGGTTCATGAGAAGAGTTAGCGATGGAATTTAAATGAAAAAACAGGTGAGAATTATCAGTAATGAGTCTGCCTGGCATAAAACCAACCTGATGTGGGGAAATAATTTTACTAATATGATGTTGCAGCCTAGAAGAGAGGATTGTAGCAAAGATTTTGTAGTCAACATTTAAAAGCAATATAGGTCTATAATTGGGGATTTGCTGGGGGGTCTTTGTTGGGTTTAGGGATAACTGTGATAACAGCATCTAAAAAGTGACTGTTGGAGATCCTCTGGGGATTAAGAGAATTAAATAGAGACGTGAGTATAGGGGATAGTTTTTGTTGGAAGGTTTTGTAGAACTCTACCGTAAGCCCATCTAGGCCAGGTGATTTCCCAGAAGAGAGATGTTTTATAGATAGCACTATTTCAGAAACGTCAAATGATCTTTGTAGAGATTCACAATCCGATACAGTAAGTTTAGTAGAGTTTAAAGAAGTCAAAAATTGATTAATAATATCCGATTGATCAGGGGTATCTGAGGAATAGAGTTGAGAGTAGAAAGAATGAAAAGCCGCCGAAATAGAAGAATGAGAAGAAATAAGTTGTCCAGTAGAGGTTTTTATCGTCGGGATCTGTACTTTAACTCTTTTTCTCTTAAGGTAATTAGCCAGCATTTTACTGCTTTTATTCATTTCTACGTAATATTTGGTAGAAGTAAAAAAGATATCTTGCTGTGCAGCAAGGCTAACTAACTTATTGTATGCATATTTCAATTTGTATATTTCGGGTAGAAGAGTTTTATCATTAGAAGCAAAGAAGAGTCGTTCTTGAATTATAATTTGAGATTCAATGTTAAGAAGTTCCTGCTTTTGTTGTTTTGTTTCATATGCTTGAATAGAAATTAACTCACCTCTAAGAGAGACTTTAAAAGCCTCCCATATAGTTAGTGCATCCATTGATTCAGTCATGTTGAATAAAAAGAATTCCTCTATAAATTTAGTTAATCTTTGTTTAGTAGCGTCATTCATTAGCAGGGAACTAGACAACTTCCAAATAGGAGATTTGGTCGTATTAACGGAGGACCATTGCAGTGTGATAGATATCGGGGCATGATCTGAGACAACTATAGTATTAATCTTAGAGGCAGTTAGACATGGGATCAGCGAGGAAGAGATAAAAAAATAATCGATTCTCGAATAACTACAATGAGGCGTGGAGAAGTATGTATAGTCCCTGTCATCTGGGTGTTGTAATCTCCATGGTTCGGTAAGATTATAATGTTTAATAAGGGAATGTAGAGCAGAGGCAGCTTTAGTTGGGGTGATAGAGGAAGGAGAGTGTCTATCTAACCATATATCCAGAGGTAGGTTAAAGTCACCAGCAATAATAATAGGAAGAGGGTCGAAGTCTGAAACAGACTGAAAAAGTTGTGTAAAGAACTCAGGAGAGTCAATGTTTGGAGCGTATACGTTAACAAGAAGTACTTCTTGCGAATAAATTTGTGCTTTAACTATTAACCATCTACCCTCTAAATCATGTTTAGATTCTAGGAGTTGGAGAGAGACATTTTTATGAGCTGTCCTTTAGTCTTGCTTCCTAGGCTTTCTAGATGGTATTTTTGAATAACAATCTGCTGTAAATTTTTGACCTTTATAGCTGCTGCTCCTCTAATTTCTTTTTAACAATGTCCTCATGTTGTCATAACCTCCTTTTTTAAAAGTTAAATGCTATTGTATTCTATTTCCTGTGTATACTTAATCCAGAGATGATATTAAAACTGATCATGTTATGATCACTGATTTCAAGTGATTCCATCACCAAATCATGCATTCCACTATGGACTAGGTCTAGAATTGCTTTGCTTCTTGTCAGTTCCTGAACCAATTACTCCATAATATAGTCCTTAATTTCATCAAGAAATTTTCTCCCAACATGCCCTGATGTATTACATTTACCTAGTCAATATCAGGATAATTGAAATCACCCTTGTTGTTGTGTTACTAGTTTGTTAGCCTCCCTAATTCTGATTACAGTTAAGCATCTATCTACTCATCCTGGCTAGGCAGACTCCTATTACTTACCTTTTCCCCTTTATACATTGAATTTGTACCCATAATGATTCCAAAGTATTTTTTGGTTCCTGTAGAATTTTTAGTCTAATTGATTCAAGGCCTCTCCTTTAATTTCCCTATATCCAGGTTGGGCTAACTCTAGGGGGTGATATCAAAGCTAAAAATGTCAGAGACATGGTGATGTTGATAGTCCATTTGTTTTCAGCCTCTATAAAAGAGAGATGCAAGGCTGCTTGGTCATCTGTCTACACATTCACATCCTGTTACTTCTTTGATTAAAATACCTGTTGTGACAGCTAGTTTAGTTGGACCGTCCTGCAGAATGCTTTGGTGTCTAGAATCCAACGCCATCCCCCTAGGCCAATTTTTTATTCTATTCCAGGCTGCACCTTCACATTAGCATATTTTATTCTTCAAGGTAATTGCTTTATAGGCCTGGATGTTTCAAGTCCCTATTGCCCTAACCTTGCTTTTGATTAGCTTGGTAGCTAGGGATTCACAGCTTTGAGAATATAAAGGCCTGCTTTTCCTCAGAGAAAGTGAAGTTACCTGTAGCAGGTGTTCTTCGAGGACAGCAGGTCAAATATTATCACATAACCTCCCAACTTCTTTTGGAGTTGTATTCTTTAAACTATGTTAGAGGACTGAGGGACCTGCGCTCATGTGTTGTTAGGAAGGCACCTGTGCATGCATGGTGCGGCACAGCTAGAAATCTCAGCATAAATTTTGCTAACACACGTCTGTGCTGGGCTCCACCAAATGACATAACCCAGCTGTGAGAATATTTGGTCTGCTGTCCTCAGAGAACACTTGCTATAGGTAAGTAACTTCACTTTATTTCCTGCTATAAATGGGGAGGGGTGGGGGGAAAACAATTTCGTACATCCCTAAATATTTCCTCTGTTTGCTTCAGTTATTCCAGATAAGTAGTTCTGGCTTCCCAAAATTGTATTATTTCTTTCAGTCTTAAAAGTTACTTGTAACTGGTGCACATGCATTTTCTCTCCATCAGGTGCAAAAGATTGGATAGCTTTCTTCCTTCTGCTAGATTGCTGCCTAAAATTCTTTCTAGTTGAGTAAATAATTGAAATTTTCCAAGAAAGTGAACTGTTAAAAGTTTAGTAGTATGGAATTAAGCAAACAGAACAACTCTAATAAATATTTTGACTCTGCTGATTTTCCAGTAGGATAGTAAGCCAGCCTGTCACAAAATTAAGGAAATGCATATAAGGGCACCTGGGAGTGAGGGTGGGGGAGGTTGGGACAGGTTGAGAAATTTAAAATAGAGAATGACACGGGGAAAAAATCTGTCCCCATCACCGCCCCATCCCCGGCCCACCGGCCCCTTCACTGCCTCGTCACCGCCATTCCCTTCACCGCCCCGTCACCGCCATCCCCTTCACCGCTTCGTCACCGTCACTGCCATCCCATTCACCGCCCCATCACCGTCCCCGCAGCATCCATATAAGCCTTAGTACTGCAATATTTAGCTTATTCCTTTCTTATAAATCAAAGTTCTGGCTGCTGAACTAGAGAAAGAGATGTTCAGCTGGCAGGGCTTTGTTTATAAATTTTTATCAACACAACTAATATACTACTTTATGCTAAAGCAAAAAATAAATAAATAAATATAATTTTTTTTTTCTACCTTTATTGTCTGGTTTCTGCTTTCCACATCTTCTCATTCAATTCCTTCCATCCACTGTGTGTCTTCTCTCTGCGTCTTCCATTTGCTGTTACTCTCCCTTCACCCCCCCCAAATTGGTCTAGCACCCATCTTCTTCCCTCCGCTCCCCCATAGTCTGGCATCTGTCTTCTTCCCTTCCAGCGTCTTCTCCCCACTCTGTCTTCCACATTTCCCTTCAGGGTCTGTTCCTCTCTACCCTCTTTCAATGTCTGTTCTATTCCTTTCTACCACCACCCTTCCCTTCCTCCTTCACCAACTGCTCCTTTCTACCACCCTTCAGCTCCTCTCGCGTGGCTTATCTATCTACCTCCCTCCCTCTTATTTTCATGGCACATTATAATGTAATTTGTGCAAGCCACTGGAGCCTGCGAGCTCGGTCCCTGTCCCATCCCCACAAACCATCTCGCTTCTGTGTTCCTATTTTCCCCATTTCTAATATCTCCCCTATGTTTCTGGCATTGCCCCCCCCCCCCATGGCATGTCCCCTTTATGTCTCTGTCCCTATGCCCCATGCACATAATTTCCACTCTGTTACCTTCCTGTGTCCAGATTTCCCCTATCTTCCTCCTCCATACCAGTGTGTCTCTTCTTTTCAACCCCATCTAGCTTCTCTCCCTCTTTCTCCCCCCCCCCCCCCCTTCTTCCAGCATCTGGCTCACCTGCCTGTCCTCCCCTTTCTTTCCTGCTGTGGGTTTCTTTCTTTCCCTCTTCATACCCTTGGCCCAGAATCTTTTTCCCTTTCACTCCCTCCTTCCTAGTGTGAGCCGGGAACACGCGCGATTGCGCAGTCCAGCAGCCCTCCACCTGCACGATCGCAGCATTTAGCCAGCTCCCTCCCTCCACCTCACCTTATATGCCGAGTTTGCCGGCTTTCTGTTTCCCGAACCGTACGCGTTCAAAAAATCGCGCACGCACAGCTGCGCAAGTTAATCAAGTTTCTCCTCTCCTGCAACTTCCTGTTTCCAGTTGCATCAGAGGAGATGATTGATCAACCCGCGCAGCTGCACCTTTTTTGAACGCATGTGGCTCGGGAAAAAGAAAGCCGGCAAACAGCATATAAGGTGAGGTGGAGGGAGGGAGCTGGCTAAACGCTGTGATCGGGTGGGTGGGGGCTGCTGGACCGCGCGATCCTTGATGCCTCACTGCGCAGACAAGACCATTCACCGCTCCACGGGGCGGTGAATGACCTTGACCCCGTCCCCACAGCGACTACTATTTTTCTTTCCCCGTTTCGGCGGGTTACCCGTGGCTACTCGCCACTAGCCGCGGATAACAAGCACCATGTCATTCTCTAATTTAAAACTAGTACTTAAATTCCTTTAGCTGAAATTTAGCCAGAATAGAATCCACAAAAAGAGAAAAGAAAGGGAGTAAAGTATATGTTTAAACTGGAAAGGCACTCTAATAATTAACACACATTTAAACTAAGAGTTAAGAGCCGGCAAGCAAATTTAAAAGATATTAATATGAACACTTAGATTGCAAGACTTCCTCACATTCTTCTCCAAAACAAATGAGAAAGGAAGAACTAGCTCATTAAAGCTAGTCAAGAAATGTATTAAGTTAGTCTAATAAAAAGGTATCACCTTACTTTTTTTTTTTGTCATTGATCTTTATTTTCATGATTTGATGGAGTATTTTAGATGGTGGCTATTGGTCATTCTTTTTGTCTGCCCATCAAAAAGCTGTTCTCCAATCTTGGTAAGGAGCAGGCTCTTGTTTTACCAAATGGAATTGTTGTCCAACCAAATGGCAATATCAGCAACATCCAGCATTGAAAAACATTGTCACTGACCAGGTGGTAATTTGACATCTGCAGCTGGTACAATGGATTAAATTGTCCAGGTTCTGCAGCCCGCCTCTCTATGAATTATATCTGGATTCCTGTGTACCCCACTTACTGACAGGTCATGATAGCCATCAGCATTACTGCCTTGGATTTCTTTGGAAAATGGGAAACTGAGGTGAGATGCCCATGAGGAAAAAATAAACATTAGTCTCTCTGATATGCTTGCATTTTTTTGAGCCAAAAACCAAACAGAAAAAGTCAGGTTCAAACAGCTAGAATCCAAGGCAACCAGCAATAATAAACAGTCTGTTTATTGCAAATTCAATCTTGAGAGAAATGGTGTGGCAGCTGTTAGTCCACTCTTAAAGATAATGCAGTAGACTCTCAGTTAACCTGCACCCATGGGGATTGTTAGATGCCGGATAAATGTAGTTTCTGGTTGCTTGAGAGTTACTATTCAAAATAGGCCTAACTAATACTATACCTCATACTATGCCATATCATAAACTGTTCCAGACAAACTACTGGACATGTAGTAGGCAAATCATGGGTGTACTCAGGTCACCAGAAATTTAGTTTATTTTTATTTTTATTTAAAATGTTAGTCTTTGATTTATTTTTCTGGTTGCTTGAGTTCTAGTTAACAGAGAATCTATTGTATGTAGAAATAAAACAAAATTCAGGTGATAACCTTTTTTATTGGACTAACTAGACGTGATCGACCAGTAGATCCATGATAGACTCGCGTTGCCTTCACGTTCTACTTGCATCCCGACGCCGTAAACAGAAGCTCCGGGCCGACCAGACTTCATCTCCCCGATGTCAATTCTGACGTCAGAGAGGAAGTTCTGGGTCAGCCAATTGTCGGGGAGAGGAAGGCTAGTTGGCCCGGTGCTTCTGTGTCAGGAAGCAGGGGAAGCTTGGGGCGGTGGTTGCCTGTTCCCCAATGGCGGCAGCAGTGGCTTGGGGGAGGGCAAGGAGAAAGAAAGAAAGGGGCAGGCATGGAGACAGAAAGAAGGGGGACACGGAGACAAAGAAAGGGGGGGGCAGGGAAACAGACAGAAAGAAAGAAAGGGGGCAGGGAGACAAAAAAGAAAGGGCATGGAGAAAGAAAGAAAGAAAGGGGGCAGAGTGACAGAAAGACAGACAGAAAGAAGGGGGCAGGGAGAAAGAAAGGGGAGGAGGCAGGGAGAGAGGAAGAAAAAGTTGGCGGAGGGAATGAGGTCTGGAAGCATACAGCAGGCTGAAAGAAGGGAAGAAATATGGGATGCACAGTCATAAGAAGAAAGTGCAACCAGAGACTCATGAAATCACCAGACAACAAAGGTAGGAAAAATGATTTTATTTTCAGTTTAGTGATCAAAATATGTCCGTTTTGAGATTTTATATCTGCTGTCTTTATTTTGCACTATGGCCCCCTTTTACTAAACCACAGTAGCATTTTTTATCGCAGGGAGCCTATGAGCGTCTAGAGCAGCACAGGGCATTCAGCGCAGCTCCCTGTGCTAAAAACTGCTAATGCAGGTTTAGTAAAAAGGGAGGGGGGAATATTTGTCTATTTTTGTATAGTTGTTACTGAGGTGACATTGCATAGAGTCATAGGAAACAGAGATTGTGGGGGTAAATGGACAATACTTGGACTGGAAGTGCGCCGCCAGTGGGGTGCCACAGGGCTCGGTGTTTGGACCCGTGTTCTTCAACATCTTTATGATTGGTACGACGAATGAGGTGATTAAATTTGCGGATGATACGAAGTTATTCAGAGTATTGTGGCCTGGCGCTGGATTGTTCGGTCTCTGTGTATCTTTTGGCTGGAAGCGATGAGTCAGGGCTGCAGCAGCTGGAAAGCCCAAGCTGATATCTGTCCCGCCGTTGGGATTATTTAAAATATGCTGAGGCAACAGAGCTGCTTCAGGAAATTGGACTTCTGCCAAACTTATTTGATTTTGTTTTTCAATTTTTTTCTTCCAGTTTATGAATTATTTTAAATTTTATTCCATTGTTTTTACCCCTATTCTTTTTATTTTATTAACTGAATTCTATTGTTTAACGGTTCCTCCCTACTATTCCTTTTTACATATTACTTTAATTCATTTAGATCATTTACATAGATGGTGCCCTCCATAATCCTCCCTACCCTCTTCTAACCCCCCTTCCTCTGTAATGTCGCTTAGAGCTTGTATAGGTATGTGCGACGCACAAATGTAAGAAATAAAATAAATAAATGAGGTTCAATGTGAATAAGTGTAAAGTGATGCATGTAGGTAACAAAAATCTCATGCACGAATACAGAATGTCCGGGGCGGTACTTGGAGAGACCTCACAGGAAAGAGACTTGGGAGCTTTGATCGACAAGTTGATGAAGCTGTCTGCGTAATGTGCGGCAGCGGCAAAAAGGGCGAACAGAATGCTAGGAATGATAAAGAAGGGGATCATGAACAGATCGGAGAAGGTTATCATGCCACTGTACTGGGCCATGGTACGCCCTCACCTGGAGTACTGCGTCCAGCACTGGTCGCCATACATGAAGAAGGACACGGTACTACTCGAAAGGGTCCAGAGAAGAGCGACTAAAATGGTTAAGGGGTTGGAGAGATTGAAGAAACCGGGCCTCTTCTCCCTTGAAAAGAGGAGACTGAGAGGATACATGATCGAAACATTCAGAATACTGAAAGGAATAGACTTAGCAGATAAAGACAGATTGTTCACCCTCTCCAAAGTAGGGAGAACGAGAGGGCACTCTCTAAAGTTGAAAGAGGATAGATTCCGATGCCCCACAAAAGGCAGGAGAGATGCCAACTCCCTCCTGCCATGTTAAACCTCTCCTGGCTGGGCCCAGCCCACCTCCCTCCCTGTTGCAAAATCTAGTCCGCCGGGCCCACCCACCAAAAAACAAACTGCAGGAGGGATGCCAAATCCCTCCTGCCACCCCCACCCCCTCTGGAAACCCCCTACCCATTCCAGGCCCCCTTTCCATCCCCTTCCCCGTACCTTTAATGGAGCAGGAAGGGTGCTCATCCCTCCTGCTCCAATGCTTCCCGCGACGACTCTGAGGCCTTAGGCCCCGCCCCGTTGCATCATGTGATGGTGGCAGGAGGGAGTTGGCATCCCTCCTGCAGTTTATTTTTTATGGGTGGGCCCGGCCAGACCAGGAGGGGTTTAACATGGCAGGAGGGAGTTAGCATCCCTCCCGCCTTTTGTGGGGCATCGGTGCAGGGAAGGAGGCATTGCGACTTTTTTTTTTTAAACTTTTTCTTTTTTACTTTTTTGTCGGGCAGGGAGGGAGCGGGTCGCTTAGGGGGGGCGGCCCTCAGTCTTTTTTGACAGGCCTGCCTGTCTTCCTTTTTTTTTTTATGGGGTGATATTTTGTGTGTGTAACACATGCAAAATATCTGTGGCGTGGAAAAAAAATGAATAAAAAAGACAGTCAGGCCTGTCAAAAAACCTGCAGCCTTGTTAGTAACTCAGTTACCGACAGGTCTGCAGCATTCGGGTTTGCCAATAGTAAAACCTAATTCAAAATAGCCAAGCAATTGTTAATGAATCAATCGCTTGGCTATTTTGCATAGGGTTTTGCTAATTTGCATGGGAGGGTCGGGATGGGATCGGTACAGGCTTTAGTGAATGGGGTTGGAGGGAAATTTGGTCGCAAAGGGCTTGCAAACCGATAGGTTTGCTTAGTGAATCTAGGCCAGTGAAAATTATGTTTTGTAATGTGAGAGAAAACCAATGTCTTTGTTAAGTCATATCTGATGGGTTTCAACATATTTTATCATTTTGATCTCAAAGGTCTTTCTTTCCTAAATTTTCTTACAATTTCCTTTTAATATCCTCAACATAAAATCATTTATACAATATTCTGGTTTTCTGAAATATTTAATATGATATCTGTATAAATTAGTCCTAGTTCTTTAGTATCTGGCTTGTTTCTCCAGTGTTGTATCCTTTTCTACACTTTTCCACATTTGAGGATGAGCATTTGAAGGATCCCTTATGTTGAATGTTTTTCCCATATGGGTGACTGTAGGGTCTTGTGAAATATGTTGGCCTAGTTTGCAGTTAGTTTTATTGAAGGGATGTATGCTATTCTGTTCCTTGTGTGTGGGGAATATGTTCACTAGTTTCTGTTTCAGACTGAGGCAGGTAAACTCTACCACCTACTACTACTAATACACTTCCCCCTCCATATTCGCGGGGGTTGCGGGCGGATCATAGGCACGAATATGGAAAAACTGCAAATAATTTTTTATATGTTCGTGGTTTTTAGAAAACATCGTCGTTTTTATTATTGAAACCGAAACTTTAATAATAATAATAACTTTATTTTTATATACCACAGTACCACAAACAGTTCAAAGCGGTTTACAGTGTAAGAGACTGTACATTTACAGCGAAGATACAATGAGAACTGTACATATTCAGTAAAGGTGTTTATACAGCAAAGAACAGTGTAGATTTACCATGCAGGAGACTGTACATATACAGCAGAGATATGTATACAGTGGAGAGGCAGTGCGAGAGGCTTATAAAGAACAAAGCAGTGTACAAAACCAATGCAAGGTGGTGAATGTCAAGAAGACAACCAGTATCAGTTATAGGATGGAAGTATTTGATTATTTGGTGATGAGGGAGGTTCAAGAAATTTGTCGTAGAGGAAAGATTTGAGAGATTTCCTGAAGGATGAGTAAGATGGGGCAGATGAGATGAGGGTGGTCAGGCAGTTTGACCATCTGCCAGCTTGGTATGAGAGAATTCTATTGAGGAATCTTTTGTAGGTGCATCCCTTTGGGGAAGGGTAGGTAAACAGGTTGGCATTATGCGTGCGAGTGGTTCCAGGGAACACGAAGTGGTGTGACAGATAAATCGGGGATATTGTTTTTGAACATAAATTTTTGAAATAAGCCACTATTACTGCTATTGACATTCGCAAATTTTTATTATACAGTACAACAATACCAGCGATTTCAGGGCTTGGAGCAGGCAAGGGGCAAGCAGCAATTACCAGCGATTCAAAGAGAATTTAGGGCAAATAGCAGGCAAGCAGCGATTCAAAGAGAATTTAGGGCTAATAGGCAAGCAGCGATTCCCAGCAATTTTCTCCATGCATGCTGGGAAGAAGCCTTTCTCTTTATGGATGCTGGGAAGCAGTGTTTTTCTCAGTGCACACTGGGAAGCAGCAATTTTGTGGAAGAAAGCATGGAAGCAGCAATTTTCAGAGTGAATGGTAAGCAATAAACTTTTTTATCGGTACAGTAAAAGGAAAAATAACTTTAATGATGATGTAATTTTGGGGGGAGGAGACAGCAGTAGAAAAATCGCAAATAAGCGAATCCGCAGATACGGAAGCCATGGATACAGATAAAGAAGTGTACTATTATTTCTAAAGCGCTACCAGACATATGCAGCGCTTTACAGTCATGAAATAGACAGTCTCTGCTCGAAAGAGCTTACAGTCTAAACAGACAAGACACTCAAACAGGATGCCAGAATTGGGGATATAGTTAGGGGGATGATTAATCTGCTGGCTAGAGTTGTGGGCAAAAAGGAATAGGGTTTTGGATTGAAGGCTATATCAAAAAGTTGGATTTTCAGTCTAATTTTAAACAAGGGAAGAGCATACGGAACAAAGGGATAGATTCACTAACCTTCCTGCTCCGTGGGTGATCCAATCCGCTCCTTGGCCAGCCAACTAATCCATAATGTGTCCTCATGTAAATGGGGGTGATCGGAGTCACGCCCAATGCCAACGACACGGATCGCTGCAGAGTGATCCCGACGCATGCCTGTAGATAGTATACACTTGATGTCCGTTAGCAAAGTTTGCTTTTTTATTTTTTGACTTTTATACTCACAAGCCCATGGTTTTAACCCGCGGGTTAAAATCACAGGCTCGCGCTGCAGGGAAGGGCGGCAGAGCAGGAGAGTCGGGGTGGCAGGAAAGGACATGAGCGATAGGTCCTCAGCAGTCGCTTCTTCTTGATCAGCCAGCCCAGTCAGTGTTCTTAGTGAATCTAGCCCAAAGTCTGGAATTGGCAGTGAAAGAGGAGGGTATAGATAAAAGCGGCTTATCTGAGGAACAAGCACTTTATCTAAAAGCACGATGTTAAGCAGAGTATAATGTGTTTACATTTAAAAGGTCACCAGTGTTTGCAAGGTTTGAATGAATTTTAAAAAAAGTAAAAACTGAGAAGAGAGTTGAATTTTAAAAGTTTTGTATGTTTTGCAGTTTCCCTCGACCCTGAAGAAACATTGTTTGAAACATGCATGTCGGGAGAGGTGGCATTGATGAACATTTGAGAGCTAACCTCGAAGCTAAGTAGCTAAGTAATAAGATTAAATTAGAAGAAAAAGACATTAAGGAAATGAAGGAAACTAAAATGAAATACAATGAAGAAATAGTTATGGAATTATAAAATTAAGAATAAATATGAAACTAAATGAATTTTAGAGTTTTGAGTAAATAAACAATAAAGTGGACTGATGAAGACAAGAGATTGCTGGGCATTATTCATGGTCCAGTTGATATCCGAAGGTCCATACAAATGAAAAAATTAAGAATTAATATATATATATATATATATATACAAACACGTCGGGAGCCTGCTCCACCGAGGCGTGCGAGCACCGCTCCGCCCACCCCCAAGCTAGCGGAGTTCTACCTGATTTAAAACAGCAGCACCCACGGCGCACTACCGTTCGGCGCACAGCGAAGGTGAAGCGCCCTTTGCGTGACGGCCTAACAGCCCCCATAGATTGGACCTTCTCTTACAACAGTATTAGAGGGGTGAGTGAGAAAAGCCTGACACCCTCCAAGAACAGGTAATCATTCAGCTTTACCAACTAGAGGGGCAAGCCTGACGCCCGCCAAGAACAGGTTATCACTTAACTTTACCAACTACTATCTAACTGCCGCACCTTGTTATACATAATTGTTAGACATAACTGTTAATTTACCGTGTCATACTGGTTAATAGTGTTGTTACACCTTGTTATACTTAATTGTCGGTATACACAGTTAAACCTAATAATTGCTGATCTACCGTGCCATACTTGTTAATATTGTTGTTACACCTTGTTATACTTAATTGTTTGGTGTACCCAGTTACACCTAATAACTGATATACCACGACATACCTCGTTTTACTTAACTGTTGGTCATACCTAACGTTGGCACTCCTGTTCAATTAATTGTTGATAGACATCTTGCTTCTCCCTGTTTAAACATCTACGAACACCAAGAACAAGTCCCAACACACGCTCGCACAACGTACTCAAAAACCCACACAGAATCCCTACCTATAGGAACAGGACCTCCAAAAGGACAGCTAACACCAACAGACAAAAAAAAAAATAAAACAAAAAAAATAAAAATGGCAACATTCACACTTAAACTCATCCTAATCCTACTACTGCTCTCCCTACTCATAGAAAAACGGAAAACAGCAGGATACCACACACATCCTATACCTATCCTCACAACAACACTCAGAGTGGATCTACCCAACAGGAAACTCCAAACCCAAAGACAGAACTAATCAAAGACTGGCTGATCAAAGACAATTTAGACTGCCTCTTCCTTGCCGAAACCTGGCTCACTTCCGACTCAGACCCTCGCATTACTGAATTCTGCCCAAACGGGTACAAACTAGAGCTAGTATGCAGAGACAACAGAAGAGGTGGAGGTCTAGCAATCATTGTAAAAAACAACCTCAACATTAAAGTCCTAACCAAGCACTCCACCCCTCATTTAGACCTTCTAGCATGCCAACTCTCGGACAACTCTCTCACAGGAACTCTGAACTGCCTCCTCTGCTATGTCACTCCAGGAAAATGGAACACAACTAAACAAGATCTCGAAGACTTTATCTTCCAAAACTCCCTCTCTTCCACACATAACCTGATCCTAGGAGACATCAATCTCCACTTAGAAGACCAGACTTCCAAACAAGTAGCGGATATTCTTTCATTCCTCAATACCCTATCCTATCAGATACTCAACCCCGAACCCACGCATGAAAAGGGCCATCAACTTGATATCGCCGCTTACACGGCTCCCAACCTCAATACACAAAACATCCACATCACCAATGGCTCATGGCATCCCACCTTATGGTCTGACCACTACAAGTACACCTTCACTATCAACTGGGAACATAATAAACTCAAACCTACCCCAAGCAAAACAAGCTTCAAGTCCAGACAGAAAATCGAACCTACCACATTCTGGGACACAGTAAACCCAGCAATAGATTTAAACAACCCCAAGGAATTCATAAACACCTGGCGTTACACAAGCGAATCCACTTTGAACAAACTAGCACCACTAAAAACAAAAAACAAAATATGCAGGCCATCAGACAAATGGTTCGACGCCGAACTCCTACACCTAAAAAGGCAATGCAGACAATTAGAAAGGACTTGGAAAAAACAGAAACAAGACCACAATAAAACAGAATGGAGATCCTAAATCAAACAATACAAAATCAAACTGAAGGAAAAACGAAAAGACTACCACTCCAAAATCATTGGCACTGAAAAACCGGACACCAAAAAACTTTTCAGCATTCTAAAAAAACTCACTGATACCAAACCCTTCCTCGCCACCCAAGGAACACAAACTCCAACAGCTTCTCAACTAGCGGACCACTTCAAACTTAAAATCATCACAATCAGAACCACATTTAACAACTCTCAAAACATCATAGAAGAGATGCTAATAAAACCCACAATAGACGAAGCCATACCAGCAGATAGGATCTGGACCAACTTCCCAATGACACAATGGTCAGACCTTGAACAACTGTACAAAAAATACAGCAAATCTTCTTGTGATTTGAACAACTGTCCCTCCTATCTACTAACTAAAGCGTCCACTAAATTCAAAGCTTGTCTCACACTATGGCTGCAAACCACCCTCCGGAACTTGGCAAAATCATAATCACTCCCATACTAAAAGACCCTAAAGGCCCAATAGACAACCCAACAAATTATAGACCAGTCGCCTCTATCCCTCTATACGTCAAACTCATAGAGGGCCTATTAGCACAATATCTCTCCAACTACCTAGAAGACCACCACATTCTGCATCCAAATCAATCTGGATTCAGAGCTAACCACAGCACTGAAACACTACTGGTATCTTTACTAGACATAGCCCGACAGCACCTCAGCAAAGGAAACAAATTACTAATCATCCAACTCGATCTCTCAGCAGCTTTCGACTTAGTAGACCATACCATACTATTACAGATACTAGATACCATAGGAATATCAGGTAAAGTTCACAGTTGGTTCCAAGGATTCCTTAAAACAAGATCATACAAAGTTAAGTCAAAGGATTATTTATCCGACCCTTGGACAAATCCCTGCGGAGTACCACAAGGTTCCCCTCTATCACCCATACTATTCAACCTCTTCATAGCTTCCTTAGGCACAACCCTAGACGCCCTAAATATAACATCTTTCAGCTACGCGGACGACATAACCATCCTCCTACCCTTCAACATCCAAGACCCTATCTCCAACGAACGACTGAAATCAATACTGGAAACCATAGAAAAATGGATGATGAACCATAAGCTGAAACTAAATACGGAGAAAACCAAATTCCTACTACTAGAGAAGGAACAAAAACCATCCATAACAGAACTAGAAGTAAACACAACCAAATATCCAATACAGAGCATTCTCAAAATTCTGGGAATTCAATTAGACAGATGCTATACAATGCAAACCCAAATACACAAAATCATACAAAAAGCATTCTTCACCATGCGAAACCTAAGAAAATTCTTTACCAAAGAACACTACAAGATCATTGTACAATCCCTCATACTTAGCTCCTTAGACTACTGCAACAGCCTCTACCTGCCATGCCCAAACAACATGATAAAACAACTACAGACCTTCCAGAACAAAGCCATCAGACTCATCTACTCCCTTAGCAAATTTGACCACATCACCCCCGCCTATGTAGACTCTCACTGGCTGCCGATAAAAGCAAGAACTCAATTCAAACTCTACTGCCTACTATTCAAAATAACCCATGGAACTGCCCCCATTTACCTAAACAACCGCCTTTACCGCTAACCGATCACCCAGATCAAGGAGAACTCAGAGCCTATTCACCTTCCCCCCTCATAACGGTACCCGACGTAAGAAACTTTACGACAGCCTTCTATCGACACAGGCAGCGAAAATTGACCCCACCATCACCAATCTGATGATCAAAACAACAGACATCAAAGTGTTTTGAAAAGAAATCAAAACATTCCTATTCAAAAAACACGTCCTTACTTACTAATCTCTCCCCAATCACACATGCTCTCCCCCCCATGAATAACACTTTAATCAACTCCTCGAACAACACCTACCAAAATGATTCAGATCCCTATATAAGCATCTACCACCTGTATCCAATACCTCTACTCCTTCAATGTTAGATAACTTTCTTCTTTTACCCGAATATACTGTTATTCCCCTCTGTATCCTGTAATTACCTTCAATGTCAGGTAACTCTCTTCGGTTACCCGAATATATTATTATTTCCCACTGTATCCTGTAATTACCGGAGTCTTGCTATGTAATTTTATCGGAAAAATTCCCCACTGTATCCTTTAATAAACTCAATGTTAGGTAACTCTCTTCTGTTACCTGAATTTAATGTTATTCCCCACTGTATCTTGTAATTACCTGAATCTTGCTATGTAACTCTCTCGGATAAATTCCTGATATCTTTAAATTTGTAACATTCTACCATAACATGTAACTTACTTGAATCATTGTTTTTGTAATTCTCTCGGTAATGTCCAGATCTCTTCTAATTGTAATCCGCTTAGAACCGCAAGGCACAAGCGGAATAGAAATCACTAATGTAATGTAATGCAATATACATATATTATGAAGTATATGTTAGTATTAGACCAATAATCTCTTTACAGTGTATATGGGGCCACAATATATAAACAGGCACCATATAGCTTTGCAATATTAGAGATTTAAAAAGAGTACAGAGAATAGTTAGTGATTTAGAGAGAAGTGAATAAGGACTACACTAATAATTGGTTAAGATTTATCAAGTGATAATCTCAATGGAGACAAGAGTTGCCATTCTAAGCAAAGCCAATTAAGGAGATATTTCCATGAGCTCAGGAAAGATCCAGTACATGCCCTGATGCAGTATATAGGCCTGATGGTACCTATAAAAGTCTGGGAAATTTACACCACCCACTGCAATTGGTTTTTATAAAGATATTAAAGCAATTAGAGCAGTTTTACCCATTCAAATAAATTTGGTGAGAATACTATTCAATTTCTTATAAAAGGACCCCTGAAAATAAACTGGCAACATATCCATTTGGTAGCAAACCACAGGCAAAATCATCATTTTAACCGTTTGGACTCTCCCCCACAAGACAGATGTAATGGGTTCCATTGTTCACACATTTCTGAGACCTTTAGCAATAAGGATTTTTCATTTACTCTCATTGTATCTTCCATTGTTTTTTGAATCCAAATACCTAAATATTTTATAACCTTTTCTTTCCAAAGAAAAGGGAATGAGTCAAATAATCCTTTTGGGCAGTATACATTTAGCGGAAGAACCTCTGATTTACTCCAATTTATTTTATATCCAGAAAATTTTCCAAATCAGTCAATCAAATCTAGTAAATGCGGGATGGTAGATTCAGGATTCCTCAAATGAAGCAAAATATCATCTACATAAGCAGAGGCCTTATATTCCCAACCTGCATAAGGAATACTCTGTATCTCCTTTGCCTGTTGGATAGCCAATAGCAAAGGTTCCAAAACAATATCAAAAAGCAAAGGAGATAATGGACACCCTTGTCTAACTCCCCTCTCCAGACGAAAACGTTCTGAAAAAGTATTATTAATATATAATCTGGCAGAAGGGGAAATATACAAGGTTTGAAACATTTGTATAAATCCGGAACCAATACCAAACCAATCCATTGCTTGATACATAAAGGTCCACTCCACACGATCAAAGGCCTTCTCTGCATCCAAAGATACAGAGAAGGCCGGATCTTACATGGCTTTTGTTAAATTTAACATATGAAAAGCCAGTCTGGTGTTATTTGATGAATGTCTTTGAGTAACGAAACCCGTTTAGTGCGTACCAATAATATAAGGGAGAGCCTTTGCCATGCGTAAAGCCAATAATTGTGTGGTTTTTATTCTTTGTTGTTTTTTTACTTTTACCCTAATTTTATTTGTAAATCGCATTGGATTGTGATACTGCGATCAAATCAAACTTTTAAATAAACTTGAAATTTTAAACAAAGGAACATACATATTTTACCCCACACAATGAACAAAACACAAAACTAGACAGCTACAGAAAAAGTTTCAAACATAGGGTAAAATCATAACTTTCCAGCAAGCAAAATACAATTCTATACAACCTTTTTTCATCAGAACAATTGCCATAAAAAGCTTACAAAATAATCAAAACATTGTCATCAAACCTGCAGACAAAGGAGTCTCTGTAGTGATTATGTACACACAGAGATATATTGAAGAAGGACTCAGCCAACTCTCAGACAAAACATACTATAGGAAACCGACTGAAGAACCCACACTGGATTATGCTAAGCAGCTGAAAAACTTTATCAAAATACTCTCAAAGCAAGTTCAGCCATATTACAAAAAAAATAAATAAAAAATATTCATACTTAGCCATCCTTTTGTGGGCATATTTACATCCTAAGATCAACAAACCAGGCAATCCTTGCAGACCGGTCATATATGGACTTAGAAAGGGTATTCTTAAACCCTTAGTCCAGAAGACAAAAAGCTTCATCCAAGACTCTATGGACTTCCTGAACAAATTAAATGGCATCAGACAGATAACCATCGGATGTGCTTCTAATCACAATCATTGTAGGATCACTATACAACATTCCCCATGCAGATGGCATTAATGCATGTAAAAATATTCCTAAAAACATCTACCCTGGACCATCAATACTCATCAGAAGCTATTACCACATTAATCAAAATCATTCCAACAACTATTTCTGCTTTAACAATATCTATCTATCTATCTATCTATAAATCGTAGACACTGCTATGGGCAGCAGGATGGCATCACCATACGCTAACCTCTCTATGGCAGAACTAGAAGGGACATTTCTGAATACATTAATGACATTCTTATGATTTTGACTAGGGGAGAAGAGACTCAAATGGTTTTGCAATTTTTTCAATTCATATCATTCTACAATCAAATTAATAATTGACTATTCCTCTGAGAAAGTCTAGACACCACTGTTTCCATCAACAAAGGGTATATACCAACACTTATATACAGAAAACTTAGACAGATGCAGCTTTCATCACAACACCAGTTTCTACCTTTCACACATAAAAAACCACCATACACAGCCAAGCTACACAATACCGCCATATCTGCTCTGACCCAGAAATAAAAACCTCAAAACCCTGACTGAGAATCAGATTCTCAAAACTCGCCAGTAAAATCTGGTGAATCGATGTAGTGCCTGTAGTGGGAGCAACCTTTATTTTACGGCAATTCTCAGCATAATAACATGCAAATTGTATGCACGCTATTTGTGCGGAGAATAGTCAGTAAAGAGTGGGAGGAAGTGTGCCTGGTACTTGCTTGCCACCAGTAAATCTCCCCCCCCACTCCCTTATTATCCCCCGACATTCCTGGCAGGAGGGATACCCACTCCCTTCTGCTGCCAGTTATCCCCATCCACCCTGACAATGACTCCAATACCCCCAGCAGGAGAGATGCCCACTCCCTTCTGCTGCCGGTGATCCCTGCCCTCTGACACCCCCTGGCAGGATAGACACTCACTACATTCCACCACAAGGATGCCCCAGCATCCCTCATACCTTTCTAGCGAAGGCCAGCTGGAGGAATGCCTACTCCCTTCTGCCGGCAGACCTGCCTCTTCAAAATGTCGGGTCTTCCCCTTCCTGGTGCATCCTGGGATGCATCAAGAGGAGCCTAAGGCTCTGATTGGCCCAGACACCTAATGCCCCTCCCTTAAGAGGGGCGTTAAGACCCTCCCCAGCACATTCCAGGATACACCAGGAAGGAGAAGGCCCACCATTTTGAAGAGGCAAGCCTGCCGGCCAGAGGAAATAAGCATCCTTCTGGTTGGCCTTTGTCGGAAAGGTACGGGTGTGTTGGGACGGGGATCACTGTCTGTGGGGGAGTGGACATCCCTTCTGCTAGGACTATCGGGGGGGGAGGAAAGCAGAGGAGAGGTGCTGGACTAATGGGGAGAGAGGGAGAGAGAAATGCAAGACCACAAGGGGAAGGGTACAAGAGGGACAGATACTGCTCCAAAGTAGGTGGGCAGGGTGCAGGATGGCAGGAGCGATAGTAGGAGAAAGCCTGTACCTGGGGAAGGGGATACAAGACATAAGGAAGAAAGAAAGAAGCTGGCAGAGATAAGATGTTGGGCATGGAGGGAGCATAGAAACGGGGACAGTACTGGAGAGGAGAATAGGGACAGGGACACAGAAAAGAGATGCTGGATGAAAGGGTAGTTGAGAAAAGGAGAGATGGTGGATCTGTGGATGGTGGGGGTCCATCGCTGCAGCTGCGGGGGGATGGAAATGAAAAAAAGGAAAGATGCCAGACCTCTGGGGGAGGAAAGGGAAACATAAGGGGAGGACATAGATGGAAGATGGATGGTTAGCATGGAGAAAGAAGAAAGAAGGAGAGCCTGATCAGAAGACAACCATTTGAAAAATGACCAGACAACAAAAGGTAGGAAAAATAATTTTATTTTTTGTTTTGTGATTACATTACATCAGATTTGAAATGTGTATCCTTCCAGAGCTGGTGTTGGACCGCAAACGTGAGCTAGGATTTAATAGAGAGAGGAAAAGTATTTTTTGTTTGTTTATTTTGTTTACTCCACAGTGCCAGTGTGGTTAGGAGAAGGCAAAGGGGGTGAAGAGGCTATAAAATAAACCACTAGCAAATGAGGTGGTAACAAGTTCCTTATTATCAACTAGTGAAACAAAAAACGAACTTGTGTGAATATATAAATAAATAAATAAAGGCAGCACTTAGCTTTATCTAGTTGCTGCTGGTGTGGCAAACAAACGCCTGACCCGTACACCCAATGGCCCGACAGGACCCGTTTCGCCTAAAAAGGCTTCTTCAAGGGTCGTAGTGTCCGGGTGCGAACAGCTTGATCCCCAGTTAAACGGATCAAAAAAATGGCGCCGGCGAAACGGGTCCTGTCGTGCCATTGGGTGTACGGGTCAGGCGTTTGTTTGCCACACCAGCAGCAACTAGATAAAGCTAAGTGCTGCCTTTATTTATTTATTTATATATTTGGTGTAATACAGTTCACCGGTAATTTGGTGCACATATTAAAAGAAGTTTTATAATTGGACAAATGACAACCCGATGAAAGAAAAACTGCCTATCTGCTATTTGCTGCCTCAATGTGATTATTGAGCAGCGCAGAGATCTGAGGGTGTCACATGATCCTATGCTGGCTGTTGCAGTCAAGATTCACACAAGTTCGTTTTTTGTTTCACTATAAAATAAACCCATCAGGATGTTTAAAACAAAACCACCCAATTGGGCAGGAAAATCAAATCAAATCTAAAAATCGATTCAATAGGCTGAATCGAATCGAAATTTTTTTCCCTGAATCGGGCAGCACTATTCCCTACACACAAGAAAAAATGCCACACATCCCTGCAATAAAACTAGCTGAAAACTATGCCAACGTATTTCACAGTATTCCAGTCACCCACATGGAAAATCTATTCAGCTTAAAGGGATCCTTCACATGCTCATCCTCAAATGTAGTTAGTTAATATCATTCAATGCAAATGATATAGAGAAGGATGCTACAGTGGAGAATTAAGCCAGATGTTAAAGACTGAGATTAATTTACACAGATAACATATTAAAAAATTGTAATGCCAACCAGGATATCACCTCTGTAGGACAACATTTCAGAAAACCAGAACACTTCATCTATGATTTTATGTTGAGGATATTAAAAGTATATATATCTCAGGAACCATTAAAAAAGTCAAAATGAACTGTAGAACATATTTTTATTTTAAATTTAGCATATATGGACAAGCCTCAAATTATGGAGTGAATTTTCCCATCCTGGGATCTCTTTCAAGAGAAAGAAAACTTATTTTCTCTTACTCATGATAACATTACCGGCTTCAGCCCATCTTCCCTACCATAATTAGTTATTGCTTATTTTATATTGATTATAATGATTTATTTATTTAATTCATAAATATTGCTGTCCAAATTTTATTTCCTTCTTATTTCCTTCTCAAATTAAATAATCTAATATAAAAACTCTTATAACTCAAAAATTTATCATAGTCAGGGATTCATTTATTATTAAAAAATCTACACTTCATTTCAACACTTGAAACTGACAAAAAAACTATGCTGTGGGTATATAGTGCACTAATGCTTTAAAATGCTTCATAGAAAGTGTTTATGTGCTATAGATGCTTCAATTCAATTCATTCAGTTCAATTCAATTCAGTATCCAGTATTTTTCAATGCTTAAAATACTTAGCTCAGCTTTGCTCTTTTAAAATGCACTAATGCTCTAAAGTGCTTGGTAGAAAGTGCTTGTGTGCTATAAATTCTTCAATTCATTCAGGTCAGTTCAATTCATACAATTCAATTTAATGTTTTTCAATATTTGAAATACTTAGCTCTGCTCTTTTTGAAACCAAGGCCATTGCTTATATTTTCAATCTTCCGACGAGGCCTGTGTTTCGCGGGACAAACTTACAATCCCGCTGCGTTAGGGATATAACTTATAGCAGCGCTTATCTGGACTAACTGCATGCCAGCGTTGCTATAAGTTATATCCCTGATGCAGTGGGGTTATAAATTTGTCCCGCAAAACGCAGGCCTCGTTGGAAGACTAAAAATATAAGCAATGGCCTTGGTTTCAAAATGAGCAGAGCTAAGTATTTCAAGTATTGAAAAACATTAAATTGAATTGTATGAATCGATGCTCATAGGCTCCCTGCACTAAAAACCGCTATTGCGATTTAGTTAAGGGACCATAGTGCAAAATATAGACAGCAGATATAAATTCTCAAAACGGATACATTTTGATCACTAAATTGGAAATAAAATCATTTTTCCTACCTTTGTTGTCTGGTAATTTCATCAGTCTCTGATTGCACTTTATTCTTCTGACTGTGCATCCAATATTTCTTCCCTTCTTTCAGCTTCTTGTATGCTTCCTTTCCTCCAAACCTCATTCCCTCCCCTAACTTTTTATTTCTTTCACCTTGCCCCTTCTTTCTTTCTCTCTCCATGCCCCCTTTCTTTCTGTATGTCTGTCTTTCTCTCTCTCTCTCCGTGCCCCATTTCTTTCTTTCTTTCTTTCTTTCTTTCTTTCTTTCTTTCTCCATGCCCCCTTTCTTTCTGTCTCCCTGTTCCCCCCCCCACACTTTCTTTTTTTCTTTCTCCCTGCCATCCCCCAAGCCACCGCCATTGGGAACAGGCCGCCGCCAAGTTCTGAGCTCTCCTTGTTTCCCTTCCCTGTAAAGAGGATGCTGAAGCGCCGGGCAAACCAACCTTCACCACCCGACGTCAATTCTAACGTCAGAGAGGAAGTTCCGGGTCAGCCAGTCAGTGATTGGCTGGCCCAGAACTTCCTCAGCGATGTCAGAATTGACATCAGGTGGCGAAGGTTGATTGGCCCGGTGCTTCAGCATCCTCTTTACGGGGAAGTGAAGCAGGTTGGGCACCCCTGCTGTAGACGAGCCGCACTCAAGTGGCTAAAGAGCCACATGTGGCTTGCGAGCTGCAGTTTGCCGATCACTGCCTTATCTGAAGAAGCTAATCTAACCATGCTATAGTTAGTCCAATGACATTTTTGTTTGTTTGATTTCTTTATTTCTTTTTATTTCTACATATCTTGCACATTCAATACAGGTTCTTCATAGAGCATGTAAGATTCAGTTCAACAAATAGTTTCTTCATAGAGCATACAAGACTCAGCACAACTGCCTGCGTCAGGTGTCAAACTGAACTATAATAATAAAACATTAAAAGAAGACAAAATTGCAATCAGATATAAAATATAATGTGTCTCTAGTCCAGTGGTTCTCAACCCTGTGGAGGACCACCAGTCCAATCGGGTTTTCAGGCTAGCCCTAATGAATATGCATGAGAGAGATTTTCATATAATGGAAGTGACAAGCATCCAAATCTGTTCCATGCATATTCATTAGGGCTAGCCTGAAAACCCGATTGGCCTGGTGGTCCTCCACAGGGTTGAGAACCACTGGACTAGAGACATATATATATACATGTGTGTGTGGATGCTTTAGACTATATATATATATAGACTATATATGGATGCTTTAGACCAGCGATGGCGAACCTATGGCACGCGTGCCAACTGTGGCACGCGAAGGCCTTGCAGCTGGCACGCGCAGGGCCGCCATCAGGGCAGTACTATCAGGGGGTGCACAGGAGAGAGAGCTGAACGGGGACGATGATGGACCCGCGGGGTTAAATATAACTCGAGCCGCGAGGCTCGTCTTCTACTCCGACTGCCCTGCGCTCACACAGCCGATCGGAAATCTTCCCCGACGTCAGCGCTGACGTCGGAGGGAAGGCTTAAGCAAAGCCCGCCCTCCGACGTCAGCGCTGAAGTCGGGGAAGATTTCCGATCGGCTATGTGTGCGCGGCGGGACAGGCAGGAAATAGAAGACAAGCCTACGCGGCTCGAGCTACATTTTGCTGAGAAAGTTGCTAAGATGGGCTGGGAGACAAACGGGGAACACAAAAGGGGGAGGGAGTGTGTTTTGGACACAAGGCATGAACTTGGGAGAAAGGAAGGGAGGGAAAGAGATGCTGAGGGGGGGAGGGAATGGGTTTTTGCACACAGAAGGCATGAACTTGGGAGAGAGGAAAGGAGGGAAAGAGATACTGAGGTGGGGGAGGGAATGGGTTTTTGGACACAGAAGGCATGGACTTGGGAGAGAGGAAGGGAGGGAAATAGATGCTGAGGTGGGGGAGGGAATGGGTTTTTGGACACAGAAGGCATGGACTTGGGAGAGAGGAAGGGAGGGAAAGAGATGCTGAGGTGGGGGAGGGAATGGGTTTTTGGACACAGAAGGCATGGACTTGGGAGAGAGGAAGGGAGGGAAAGAGATGCTGAGGTGGGGGAGAGAATGTGTTTTTGGACACAGAAGGCATGGACTTGGGAGAGAGGAAGGGAGGGAAAGAGATGCTGAGATGGGGAGGGAATGTGTTTTTGGACACAGAAGGCAAGGACTTGGGAGAGAGGAAGGGAGGGAAAGAGATGGTTGTGTACACGGGGAATAGAAGAAAGGAGAATTTTTGGTTATAGGGAGGGAGTGAGGTACAGACAGTGGCATATCAAGGTGGAGGTGGGGGCGGTCTGCCCCGGTTTTACATCCCAAGGGGGGTGCACAGCTGGCCACCCTCCAGTGTTCTCCCTAGGCTGGCAAACTGCGTCTCTTTAGCCACTTGAGTGCCACCGCCGCCATTGGGAACAGGCCGGTGCCAAGTTCTCCCTGCTTTTCCCTGTGGGCCCAACCAACTCTCGCCACCCGCGTCAATTCTGATGTCGGAGAGGACATTCTGGGCCAGCCAATCGCTGCCTGGATGGTCTAGAACGTCCTCTCCGATGATAGAATTGACGTCGAGTGGCGAGAGTTGGTCGGCCCCGCGGGGAAGAGAAGCAGGGTGAACTCGGCACCGGCCTGTTCCCGATAGCGGCAGTGGCAGCCTATTCCCCAGTGGCGGTGGCAGCATTTTCCCAATGGTGGTGGCTTAGGGGAGGGCAAGGATAAAGAAAGAAAGGGGGGGACAGGGAGCCAGAAAAAAAAAAAGAAAGAGGGCTGGGTGAAACAAAGAAAAATGGGGCACGGAGAGAGAGAGAAAGACAGACATACAGAATGAAAGGGGGTATGGAGAGAGAGAAAAAGAAAGAAGGGGGCAGGGTGAAACAAAGAAAAAGTTTGGGGAGGGAATGAGGTCTGGAGGAGAGGAAGCATACAGGAGGCTGAAAAAAGGGAAGAAATATTGGATGCACAGTCAGAAGAATAAAGTGCAACCAGAGACTGATGAAATTACCAAAGGTAGGAAAATGATTTTATTTTCAATTTAGTGATCAAAATGTGTCCGTTTTGAGAATTTATATATGCTGTCTATATTTTGCACTATGGCCCCCTTTTACTAAACCGCAATAGCGTTTTTTAGCGCAGGGAGCCTATGAGCTTCAAGAGCAGCGTGGGGCATTCAGCGCAGGTCCCTGCACTAAAAACCGCTATCGCGGTTTAGTAAAAAGGGAGGGGGAATATTTGTCTATTTTTGTATAGTTGTTACTGAGGTGACATTGCATAAAGTCATCTGCCTTGACCTCTTTGAAAACCCGCGGAATATAAATGATAATTAACATTTTCTCTGCGTACAGCGTGCTTTGTGTTTTTAAAATTTTATTGTTGGTAGATCATTTTGACTTGGCCACAAAGGTAATGGGGAGGGAGGGGAGCTGCTGAAAGAGTCTACCTTGACGTGGTTGCAGGCTTACAAATCTTTTGGTCAAAGAGTGCGGCGACAGAGAAAAGTATGTGTGTATTCGGCCCATGAATGAAATCATTAAAACATTATAAATTGCCAATAAATTGAAATGAAAACCAAAGGATTGTGAATCAAATTGATTCTCTGACAATACAAAGATTCCAACCTTTAAAAATGATGTTACATAGTTCAGGCAACTTTATAAAGAGTTTTTAGATACTAAAATCTTGTTATTAAGGTTTAATTGACGTGCTGGCACTTTGAGGAAATTCTTTGATTTTGTGCGGCAGTTTGGGCACTCGGGCTCAAAAAGGTTAGCCATCACTGCTTTAGACTATATATATATATATATATGTGTGTGTGTGTGTGTGTGTGTATACTTTAGACTAGAGCAGTGGTCCCCAACCCTGTCCTGTCCAGGCCAATCGGGTTTTCAGGCTAGCCCTAATGAATTTTTTTTTTTTTAATATATATATATACTAGTCTTTAAGCCCGTTACATTAACGGGTGCTAGAATATATGTATGTCTGTCTTTCTTTCTTTCTGTCTCACTCCCTGCCCTTGTGTCTTTCTTCTTTTCTTTCTGTCTCCCTCCCTCCTATTATTTGTTTTTCTTTCTATTTGTCTCTTTTTCTGCCCCCTATGCAGCATTTATCTCCCCTTGTCTACTTTCCTGTACAGTAGCCATTTCAGCATTCCCTCCTCCTCCATTTCCTTGTGCATCAGCATTTCCCCCCTCCCTACTTCCCTGTGCAGCATTTTCCTCCCTTGGGTGCTAGAATATATGTGTGTGTCTGTCTTTATTTCTTTCTCTCTCTGTCTCCTTAGCCACTTTTTCCTGTCCATTCTCCCTTTTTTTTACCTCCCCTGTGTCCACCACCACCCCTTCACTGCTCCCCTTATCCAGCAGCAGCCCTTCTCCCTTTGTTTTACCTCCCCCCTGTCCATCATCACCTCTTCCTGCTCCCTCTGTCCAGCAGTAGGTCTCCCTTCATTTCCATCACCCCGTCCATCAGCATCTCTTCCTGCTCCCCCTGTCCAGCAGTAGGCCTCCCTTCATTTTTTCCCCCTGTCCATCAGCATCTCTTCCTGCTCCCCCTGTCCAGCAGTAGGCCTCCCTTCATTTTTTCCCCCTGTCCATCAGCACCTCTTCCTGCTCCCCCTGTCCAGCATTAGGCCTCCCTTTATTTTCCCCCCCTGTCTACCACCACCCATTCAAGCTCCCCTTATCCAGCAGCAGTCCTTCTCCCTTTGTTTTACCTCCCCCCCTGTCCATCAGCACCTCTTCCTGCTCCCTCTGTCCAGCAGTAGGCCTCCCTTCATTTCCCCCCCCCACCGTCCATCAGCACCTCTTCCTGCTCCCCCTGTCCAACAATAGGCCTCCCTTCCTTTTTCCCCCCCTGTCCATCATCACCTCTTCCTGCTCCCATTCAAGCAGCCTGTGCAGCAGTCTTCACACGCTGCTTCGGGTTCTTCTACTGCCCTGATTTACTCTGGCATGTCCCTGATGACATCATCAGAGACGCGGCAGAGCAAATCAGGGCAGTAGAAGTGCCTGAAGCAGCATGTGAAGACTGCTGCTTAAATCGCCGGGTAGGTAGTCGGGTCAGCGGCAAGGGAAGGGTGGTGAGCGGCAAAGGACTCTCTGAGAGGGGGGGGCAAATGCGCTGTGTTGGGGGGAAGGGTAGGCAGACCGCGGGGACCGGGTTGCGCGTTTTCACAGCTTCTGTGGTGCCTGAGCTGCAGGAGAGGGAGCGGGTTGTACGTGGCGGGGGAGGCCCCGACTTCCCGAGCTGCAGCTTCTTCGTCGTTGAAAGTCGCCGCCGCCGCAGCTCCTGTCTCGCAGCTGTGTAATTTTTTTTTTTTTTTATTTGGAAGCCGCCGCCGGGGCCGCGCATGCGCACTCGTATTTTTGCGACAGCTCAGGGAACACGTTTTTTTTAGTGCGCATGCGCGGCCTACCATTTTATTATATTAGATAATTGAAGTAGTGTTAGTAAATTGCAAAAACTATTATTGAAAAATAAGTACCATATATAGTCGAATATAAACCTAGGTAAGCTTCCCACCCCCCCAAAAAAAAAAAAGAGGGAAAAATGGTTGACTCGAATATAAGCCAAACTCACGATAGTTTCACAAGGTTACTGTGGGAAGTTGTAGCAGCCATTTTGAGTAGAGAGACTGCACAGGGCAGGAGCATAGAAGGATTGCTCTCGCCCTGGCTCACCACTGGACCAGCAGAGTTTAAGGTAGGCTTGGGGAGAGGCCTGAGATAGGTCCATGTCTGTTTTATCATTCCCTCTGTGAGAATTTCCCTAACCCTTATTTGTTCTGTTTGTCTTAATTAGATTATAAGCTCTATTGAGCAGATATCGTCTCTCAGTGCTGTGTACGTCTAGCAGCACTATAGAAATGCTGAGTAGTAAGACTAAAATATAAACCGAGACACCCATTTGGGGGCTTTTTTTTTTGCCTAAAAATCTAGGCTTATATTCGAGTATATACAGTAACCATACTTTAATTAAACAGCGATGAACACATGCCTAGTGCAATAACAAGTAAAAGATCAATGTCAGCAAAAACCAGAATTGAAAATAAAAAAATACTAGCTCTGCAAAATAAATAATATAAAATTAAAAGGCAATGAGTATTGTAAATAAATATACCCAATGTTGGAAACATCTCAGTACTACATAAAAAAAACCATTTTAGCACTGCTCAAAAAACCCCCAAAAAACGGTTATGAGAAAATGCAAGTACACAAACTTGAACGGGTTACACTAAGATGTATGAGCTAAAAATACTCTTTCAAAAATAGGCTAAAGTCCAAAACCACAAAATTATTCAGAACTTTCTAGTCTGTGCCTTTCTTAAAAATATGTAATACAGAACAATACGTAATACAGAACAAAATAATATTTTGGCAGCATTAGCTAGTGATCTAAACACAAGACCACAATTGGCAGCAGGCATCTGCTTAAAAGATTAAACAAAAGCACAAAATCCCATGGGTAAGTTTTATACTAATATCATTTACCAAATATAACACTAACACTTATATGCTCTTTATTACTGTACTGACCTTTTTAAACAATATAAGCAATGGTTTGTTATTAAAATATCAGTTTCTCTATATTTCATTTTAATAGTAGAGCTTGATGAAAAAGGAACCAATGCGTTCATAATCCAACAATTACTAATAAACTGGACCATTCATTTTATGCGCTTGCATTTTTCATAACCATTTGGGGGTGGGTTTGTTTTTTTGAGCAGTGCTAAAAAGTTTTTTAATTGCAGTATTGAGATGTTTCCACACGAGTATATTTATTTGCAAGTCATTGCTTTTAAAGGTTTAATTATGTATTTTAAATTATTTTGGTGACATCAATCTTTTGCCTGCTATTGCACTAAGCATATGTTAATTGCTGTTTAGTTAAAGTATGGTTATTTATTTTCCAATAATAGTTTTTGCAATTTACTAATATTTTATTTCAATTATATAAAAAAATATATGTGGATGTTTTAGTGAGACATGATGATTTATATTTGCATTTTTATGTCTTGCTTTGATATTTTATAATGTTGTGCATTTTTACTCCTAATGCAGGCAGATATTGCAATGCCAAAACACAGCCATGTCGAGTCTTATCTGCTCCAAAGAACCTGTATTTGTTGAATTTGCAATAAACAGAGACTGTTTATTACTGCTGATTGCTTTGGATGCCAAATGTTTGAACCTCACTTTTTCTATTGTGTGTTTACATGGCATGAGGACATACTCTTCTCTTCTGTTTGTACTTCATTTTTTGAGCAACATTTATTGTGTTTTGTTTGTTTATTCTTTTAATAGTTTTGATTTAGCAGTCTTTTGGGGGTATGAATTTCTTAAACAAAACAAAATAGTCACCCACTGAATTCCACCCAGACTTGTTTCTTGGGTTAAAAAACTACTCTATAGCCTGAAGACACAGATATGTTTGAGACTAGTTACATTTGATAGGCTTACTGGTATTATATTGTCTGAAGGGGGACAATATCTCCTAAATGTCACTCATTGCTTATCTGCCTGGAATTTATAATGTCCTGTATAGTTTCAAAAACATTGTTCAAATGTGGCAAAAGGCAGCAAGCTTGTACAGTTTTCTTCTTTTCTCCTGTTTGATTTGATTATCCAAATAAGTATTGCCAGGGAATTCAAAATATATGTAAAAAAAAATTTACATTGGGGTGAGAAGTTATATCAGTTATTAAAAGAGCTTATCCCAATATGAAAAATCGATTCACACCAAAAATATATTACTACCAGAGAAACCAAATCATTTAACTACATCATATTTCAAGATATTATCCAGTAGGGTACCAGTGACAATGTCCTTTAAGGGCAATATTACTAAATTAAAAAAAAAAACATCCTAGTAATAGTGCAAAGAGTTTAGCTGGGATACAAAGTGAGCTGATAAAAGCATAATGAAAATTAAACTCTACATTTATAAGAACATAAGAAATGCCGCTGCTGGGTCAGACCAGTGGACCATAGGTTTAATGAGTGCTTAGGTGTTTCTTTTTATTAAGAATATGCAAAGTAATCAGTTTGTTTAGGCATAATGATAGGCATAAGGACCTTTCAAAAACTATACAAATAGTATTCCATTAGAAAAATAATATAAATTGAATGAAATAAAAATGAATTAGAAATTTCTCTTGTAAACTGCCAAATTGAGGGTTTTTTTCTGTTTATTGATAGTGGGATGGTGTTTTTGCTAATATTGTTACTAGGCAAGTAATGGTGCTCAGAACTTTCTGAATTTTTAGTACTTTATAAATGGATCTGTTTTGAAGAACCAAGGTCAAGGGAGTAGAAAAGAAAAACAGATTGTGTGGCTTATGCTATGTAGACGGAGTTCATTGTGATTATTTAAATGGGCATTCGAGGAAATACAGTTCGTTATTGGCAAACAAGATAAATCAACAGCACCAACCATGAATTCTGTTCTTTCAGATATTAGGAAGACCAAAGGTCTAAGCTGGAAATACAGGCAAGCTCCTGAAAAACAGATGTCCTCCTACTTCTTAATCTCTTTTCACTTGGATCCTGCTCTCTTTGTAAGACCTGCTCTCTTTGTAAGAACATAAGAATAGCTTTACTGGGTCAGACCAATGGTCCATCTAGCCTAGTAGCCCGTCCTCACGGTGACCAGTCCACGTCAGTAGTACCTGGCAAAAACCCAAGTGGTAGCAACATTCCATGCTACCGATCCAGGGCAAAAATGACTTCCCCCATGCCTGTCTCAATAACAGACTATGGATTTTTCCTTCTAGAAATTGTCCAAACTTTTCTTAAAACCAACTACGTTAATTGTTCTTACCACAACCTCTGCCAACGCTTTCTAGAGCTTTACTATTCTCTAAGTGAAAAAATATTTCCTCCTATTAGTTTTAAAAAGTATTTCCCTGTAACTTCATCGAGTTTTCCCTAGACTTTGTCATTTTTGGAGGAGTAAAAAAAATCAGTCCACTTGTATATGTTCTATACCACTCAGGATTTTGTAGACTTCAATCATATATCCCCTCAGCATCTCTTTTCCAAGATGAAGAGCCCTAACCTTTTTAGTCTTTCTTCATGCAAGAGGAGTTCCATCCTCTTTATCATCTTGGTCGCTCTTCTTTGAACCTTTTCTAATTCAGTTATATCTTTCTTGAGATAAAGCAACCAGAACTGAGTGCACTATTCCAGGTGAGGATGCACCATGGAGCAATACTGAGGCATTATAACATTCTTAGTCTTGTTAATTTCTAGCCCCTTGTTTGCTTTATTGGCGGCCGCCATCATACATTGGGCTGAAGGTTTCATCATATTGTTTACAATGACACCCAGATCTTTTTCTTCGGCACTAACCCCCATCTGGTAACTATGATTTGGATTATTCTTCTCAATGTGCATCATTTTGCATTTGTCCACATTAAATTTCATCTGCCATTTAGACACCCAGTCTTTTAATTTTGTAAATTCTGTCTGCAATGTTTCACAATCTGCTTACATTTTAACAACTTTGAACAGTTTAGTGTCATCTGCATTTTTAATCACCTCACTTGTTCCAATTTCAAGATCATTTATAAATAAGTTAAATAGCACTGGTCCTAGTACAGATCACTGCCACTATTTACCCTCCTTCATTGAGAAAAATGGCCATTTAATCCTACCCTCTGTTTTCTATCTGATAACCAATTCCTAATCCACAACTTTGCCTTCTATCCCATGACTCTTTAATTTTCTCAGGAGTCTTTCATGAGGAACTTTGTCAAAGGCTTTCTGAAAATCTAGGTGGTGTAAAGCAGGTATAGTTCAACATAAAACATTCAATTTTTTTTATCAGCATTACAATAGTAAATGACCAAATTTAAGCATATATACAATCAATGAGGTTAACTTAGAAATAGCAGATTGAAACCTAGTAATAGGATTAACATGATATATGTAGTGTCAGAAATATACAAGTTTAACAGCATCGTAGAACAATCATATAATAGAAATTTGATAAATGTCAGTACAATACAAATTATACCATAATAGACAAATAGATTATCCAAAAGGAGCAAAACTCACATTAAACTAAATCATTATTTGAAGGACTTTACTGGGAGAACAACTATAACTATCCAACATTTTTTGTTGTTGAAACAAGGAGGAAACAATGAATACATGTACACCGGCACATTTATCTAAAATGAAAGAATGTGGAATGACTAGCACTATCTGATGAAGGACCCCGTTTCATTTCCTTCCTCAGAGATCAATTCATGTCAAAATTACATTTTTCCACTTAATTCATATTTGGTTCAAGTGACTCCTTACAAGGTAAAATTCAAAGGTAAAGCGAAAACCAACATGGAGACAATAAATACTAACTGCCATTCTCCTCAATCGCCTATAAACCAATGGAGTCTCCGGCTCTGCACTTAAACTGGTTCTCATCTTATCTCACTGATCGAAACTATAAAGTAAATTTCAATAAATCAATTTCTGATCCAATCTCACAAAAATTTGGAGTTCTGCAGGGTTCTATATTATCCCCTCTACTCTTCAATATCTTTTTAGCCTCTTGACTTACTTTGGCACAATCCATCGGTTTCACCACTTACGCATATGCTGACGATGTTAAAACATTTGCATCCTATCGACCCAACACAAGCTGGTAAAATCCAGGAAATCAATACCAAACTAGACAAAATCAGCACTTGGTTACACTGTAATAAACTTTCATTAAACATTGAAAAATCCAAAGGTATTCTCTTTCCGGCATCCGATAAAGAAAATCTAAATGGAACCATATGCATAGATTCTCACCCCATACTGATGGAAACCAGAATTAAAATTTGGGGGGGTCATACTTGACAAAAACCTTAATTACTATGACCAAATAAGTGCAGTAACCCAATATTGTTTCTATAAATTGAGATTAATATGTTCTATAACTTCTCTTCTTAACCCCTCCTCTGTTCAAATTCTGATCCATTCTCTCGTTATTTCACACATCAAATATTGCAACTTTTTATACCACGGCATAACAAAAAGAAACTTACAGACTACAACTCATTCAAATGCCTCGGTCTTCACAAATGAGGACATTTCATCAGTGCCTGACACAGGGAGGATATTAACCGGAGGCATAGAGGACAACCTCGAATCAGTAAATGTGACGTTGGACATGATATACGTTCAGATTGACAAACTAAAAAACGACAAATCCCCCGGACCAGACGGAATTCACCCTAGAGTATTAAAGGAACTTAAGGTGGAAATTGGTGAACTATTACAAACCGTAGCTAACATGTCAATTAGAACAGGGCAAATACCAGAAGACTGGAGGACAGCAAATGTCATCCCGATTTTCAAAAAAGGATCAAGAGGTGATCCAGGAAACTACCGACCTGTGAGCCTCACATCGGTTCCTGGGAAGATAATTGAAACACTTATTAAAGACAGCATTGTGCAACACTTGGAGGATCACGACCTAATAAGGGCTAGTCAACACGGCTTCAGGAAAGGGAAGTCTTGTTTGACAAATTTACTACAGTTCTTTGAGAAAGTGAACAAACATATGGATACTGGAGATCCAGTAGACATAGTTTACTTGGACTTCCAGAAAGCTTTTGATAAGGTTCCACATGCAAGGCTTATGAAGAAATTACTAAGCCACGGAATAGGGGGAGAAGTGCATAGATGGATCAGTAAATGGCTAGAGAACAGAATGCAGAGGGTTAACATAAAAGGGAAATTCTCGGACTGGGTGAAAGTGACTAGTGGAGTGCCCCAGGGCTCGGTTCTTGGGCCTATTTTGTTCAATATTTTTATAAACGATCTTGAGGAGGAAACAACAAGTAATATAGTAAAGTTTGTCGATGATACAAAACTATGTCGGGCGGTTGGCTCTCAAAGGGACTTCGAGGAGCTTCAGAAGGATCTGAGACAGCTGGAAACATGGGCGACAAAGTGGCAGATGAATTTTAACATAAATAAATGCAAGGTGATGCATCTAGGAAAAAAGAATAAAGAACACGAGTATAGAATGTTTGGGGTAACGTTAGCAAAATGCGAACAGGAAAGGGATTTGGGGGTACTGATTGATAGAACCCTGAAGCCATCGGTGCAATGTGCGGCGGCAGCGAAGAAAGCAAACAGGATGTTGGGCATAATTAGAAACGGGATCACGAGTAGATGGAAGAAGTCATAATGCCACTTTATAGAGCAATGGTCAGACCACACTTGGAGTACTGTGTCCAACACTGGTCTCCTTACCTTAAGAAGGACATAACTCTGTTGGAGAAGGTGTAAAGGCGAGCCACGAAACTAGTCAAAGGAATGAAAAATTTGAGCTATGAAGAACGCCTCAGGAAACTGGGACTGTTCACACTTGAGAGGAGAAGACTGAGAGGCAATTTGATAGAGACTTTTAAAATATTAAAAGGATTCGATGAAATAGACCAAGAAGCAGCATTACTAAGTTTTTCAGATGTGACATGGACTAGAGGTCATAGCCTGAAACTGGGTGGCAGCAGGTTTAGGACGAATGCCAGGATGTTCTGTTTCTCACAACGAGTGGTGGGCGCTTGGAATTCTCTTCCTGAGGATGTTGTGGCGGAGACTACTCTTCGGGGTTTCAAGCACAAGTTGGATATACACCTTCTTGCAAATCATATTGAGGGATACGGTAATTTCAGGTTTTCATAATAGAGAACCTAAATGGGCCGCCGTGTGAGCGGATCGCCGGACTTGATGGACCTTGGTCTGATCCGGCGAAGGCATTTCTTATGTTCTTATATGGCCATTAAACTTAAAGGCAAAGAAATATGATCATGTCACCCCTCTACTCCGCGAATCCCATTGGCTTCCCTTATTTCACCAGACAACTTACAAAATACTTCTACTAACCTTTAAGATCAAACTCACTAACTCTCCAGCTTTTCTAGATAAATATCTGATTCTTTATGCCCCCTCTCGGTTACTAAGATCTAACAGTCAGAACTTATTTACGTACTATCCCATCCATTAGGGAACTATTTTATGACATTACACGCAGTACTATATTCTCCATTAGAGCCCCTACTCTTTGGAATGCTTTCCCATCAGATATTAGATTGGAAGAATCATTGGACAAATTTAAGACCAAATTAAAAACTTTCTTATTCAGGGACGCCTTTATAACATGAGAATGGTCAATTCACCCAACCTACTCCCTCTGCACTCAGAAATGAATACCAACTACTTTTAAGCATAATCCCTTTCTCCTTTGTTTTTTTCCCATCCCTCTTTCCCACCCTTTTTTATTTATTTTATCTCGATGTATTTTCACTGTTGCCTAGCCCCGGGTCCTCCTGTTTCTGTATGACTATTACTTCTAAGCTTTATTTATTACTTCTAAGCTTTATTTATTTTTACCCTTTTAAAATTTTATAGTATTATAAAGTGTATAGATACAAGTTGATAAATGGTTTATCAAATTTGGAATAAACTTGGAAAGATGTTGATGCAAAAAATTTTTATCGTTTTACTGCAGTGAAAACTTGAATATCCTAACTTGAATATCCTGGTGGATTGCAAGAAAACTTTTTAAAATATAAAATAGGAAATGCAGTTCAATACCTTAGATAATAGTGTTCCACTCAATAACCTCATAGAAACCCCATGAACCAACCGCTTGGAGTTGGTAAATCCAAAACTGTTTTCTCACTGTAAGTCTGTACTCTCAATCACCCATGATGGGGGATTCCGTGACTTGCTCAATAGTAAACCATCTTTAAACTTGCGCTAAGATGATGTGAAGGATGGACGCATGAATGGAGCTCTCTCCTTGACTGAAGCTAACTTGGTAATGTAGTCTACCTCAACGGCATTGCTATAGGGAATTGAAAGGGAGTTTATGGACTTGTCCTTCAGCATCAGTGACCCTAAATGCCTCATTTAGATAACCACTCCTGGAGCAATGATCTAGCAAGCGATGGTAGTAGCGCTGGCCTCAGGAGGCATGTTGGCTCGAACAGTGGTCCTTAGTGTCGATCAGGCTTCATTGAGCCAAGATCAGAGACAGGCTCTCCCCAACTTGGAAGTGTAAACTCTGCAGGAACAGCTGAAGGTTTGCTCTCCCATGAGGAATTAGCAACACTTAGCCCTGGAGGAACAGCGGTGAGACAGTCCATGGAGGAATATCCTACTGTCTTGCTACATATTTTTTATATGCTAGATGTGTTATATTTTCAATAAATTGTTCATTTTCATAGTTGGTTGTTTGTGTCCCTTCTCCACTCTTTGGAGGCTTCTAAATTGCCATTCTACATTGAAGATGTAGAAGGGAAGGCTTCTTGAGGTAAAATCTTGCAGTTTAGAGAGACGGTGGAGCCATCAATATGGATGCTCTATGGAAGGCTATTGAAGTCATGGAAGCCAACCTTAAGAAAGTAGTTTATTTGTTGAGAAGTGATTGTGGATCCATTACCTACATTGTGGATGCACAGAGATCTTGTGGACACACGGTGAGAGTACTGAAAAAAATAACAAAGAACAGCTAAACCAATTTAAACAGCATAAATTGAATATTTTTAAAAAGAAAGATAATTTATTTTTAAAAAAAGTTAGAATATATGGAAAAATGTCAGAGGAAGAACAATTTGAGAATGTTGAACTTTCCTAGGTCCCTCTTATCAGCTGTGGAAATGATATAGAAATATTTACGTGAGGTGTTATTGATTCTATTGGAGAGCTTACCACCTATAATGAGAGCTCAGTACTTTACCATTAGGAGTAAACCAGAAAGTTATACTCCAGTTGACACTATTGGAGCTGCTCAAGGAGTGATGAATTTGACCAACCTTTTGGAGAATTCTCTGGACGTGGTTGTTGAAAGAACAACTCTTATTGCTTTTGAGTAGAGATTTTGATCGTCGTACTTATTTCAGACATATAAATGAGCAATTTCTTGGTTCTTCCATTTGTTTCCTGATGTATCATAAGAACATAAGAACTGCCATATCCGGATCAGGGTATTCAAGTGCTGGACTATGCTATCCTTGATCAGTGCTTCAACCATCTTTCCAGGGACAGACGTAAGGCTCACAGGTCTATAGTTGTCCGGTTCTCCTCTCGATCCTTTTTTGAAAATTGGCGTGACGTTCGCTGTCTTCCAGTTGTCTGGTATCTGTCCAGTTCTGATTGGCAGATTGGCAAGTTTTTGCAATAACTCTCCGATTTCAACCTTCAATTCCTTTATGACTCTCGGGTGAATTCCATCTGGTCCAGGAGATTTGTCACTTTTAAGTTTGTCGATCTGGTAGTATATCTGGTCCAACTCCACTTCAACTGTGGTGAGGCTGTCTTCTATTACTCCACTAAACACTTTCACTGCTTCTGGTATTTTTGCGGTATCCTCCTCCGTAAAGACGGATGCAAAGAAGGAATTTAGCTTGTCTGCAATTTGTTTATCTTCATTGATGTACCCTTTTCTTCCCTGGTCGTCCAGGGGTCCCACTGCCTCTTTTGCGGTTTTTTCCCTTTCACGTATCTAAAGAAGGGCTTGAAGTTTTTGGCCTCTTGCGCTATTTTTTCATCATAGTCCTTTTTGGCATCCCTCACCGCCTTGTGACATTTCTTCTGATCATCTTTATGTTTGTTCCATGCTTCGGTTGTTTTCATACGTTTCCATTTTTTGAAAGAGTCCTTTACTTTTATGGCTTCCTTCACCTGTCTGGTAAGCCATGCCGGTTCTCCCTTACCTTTTGTTCTCCCTTCTTTGGAAATCCTCAGAATGTGGAGATTTTGTGCTTAAGTGATAGTATTTTTCATTAGGGACCATGCCTGGTCTACCGTTTCAAGTTTGTCCACCTTTTTCTCGAGTCGTTGTTTCACCATGGCTCTCATGCGATCGTATTTGCCCTTTTTAAAGTTTAAGGTTGTGATTAAGGTTTTGGCACGTTTCCCTTTCCCGATGTCAAGTTTAAAGTTGATCACATTATGATCGCTTGTCCCCAGCGGGACTTCTACTTCTTTTGTCGGTCCCGTGAAGCCATTTAGTACCAAGTCCAGGGTGGCGTTGCCTCTTGTCGGCTCTTTTACCATTTGTTCCAGGAAGCAATCCCCTAGCGCCTTTAGGAACTTGGCCTCCTTGCCGCAGTTGGAGGTTCCTAGTTTCCAGTCTATCCTCGGGAAATTGAAGTCTCCCAATATTATTACATTGCCCGTCTTGCATTTTTGTTTGATTTCCTCTATCATTTCTGAGTCAGTTTCCTCCGCCTGTCCTGGGGGACTATAGTAAAGGCCAGTTTTCGTGTCTGCGCTGTTTTGGCCAGGAATCTTGATCCAGAGGGACTCCAGCTTCTCTTTCGTTTCCGTCATAGCCACTTCAACAGATTCTACTCCTTCCTGAATATATAGGGCAATACCTCCACCTTTCTGCCCTACTCGATCTCTTCTATATAGTTTGTATCCTTGTAGTACTGTGTCCCATTTGTTTTCTTCATTCTACCATGTTTCTGTTATGCTAATGATTTCCAACTTATCATGTCTTGCTATTGTCTCTAGTTCCCCCATTTTGTTTCCTAGACTTCTAGCATTCGTATACATACATTTGAGTTCTCTTCGTGTTACCTTTTTGGACTTTCTACTCTTGGCTGTCCCCACTGTTTCTTTCACAGTATCCTTAACCGCTCCTGTGTTGTCTCCCTTGTTTGCTGTGCGGTCATCCCCTCCTGTGTCTGAGTTGTCCCTTCCTGCCTTGTCTCCCTTATTTGCTGTGAGGTCGTCCCCTCCTGTGTATGGGTAGTAGCCCATGGTTCCTTCGTCGGGGCATCCTGTCGTCCATGCCATCGACTGGTGGTCAACTGTCGACATGCCCCTATCTTTTAGTTTAAAGCCTTCTCGATGGCCGTCTTCATGTTGCCTGCCAATACTCTTGCTCCTTCTTTGTTGAGGTGTAGTCCATCCTTTCTGTAGTACTTGCTTTTTCCCCAGAAAGCCGTCCAATTGCGCACAAAGTCAAAGCCTTCTTCTTCGCACCATCGTCTCATCCAGGCGTTGATCGCTTGCAATTCCCCTTGTCTCTTTCCATCCGCTCTTGGTACTGGGAAGATCTCGGAGAAGGCCACCTTCACCTCCCTGATCTTCAATTGTCTTCCGAGTGAGCGGAGCTGGCCCTTCATCTCTTCCCTGTCATACTTCCGCCCGCTCACATCATTGGTTCCCACGTGGATGAGCACAGCAGTGTCCTCTCCCCCTGCGCTGTCTATGATCCTGGAGATCCTGTTGGCCACATCCTTCACTCTTGCTCCAGGCAGACAAGTGACGATTCTGTCCTCTCTTCCTCCTGAAGTGTGGCTGTCCACGTGACGTATAATGGAGTCTCCTACGATGATCCCCATCTTCTTTATTCGGGGGTTCCTTGGGGGTCATAAGTCCACGTCCATGGTATAGGTCCCGTCTTCTTCCTCCAGTGATACTCTTGAAATTGTTTTCGGCTCTGTGGATGGGGGGGCGTCTTCCTGCGTTCTCTCTCTTCCTTCTGGTGTGCAGTTGTCTCCTACCTCATCTTCGGTTTTTTCTGCGTTTTCATGGGTGTCTTCTCTCCTCTCATCCAGGCCTTCTTCCTGGGTACAGCTTTCCAGCCCTGGGATCTCTAAATGTTGCTGGTGAGCTTCTTCTATGAATCTCTCTAATTTATTAACCTCCTCGTTTGGACTGAACTCCACTGAAAACTTCTCCTGTTCTCGGATTCTGTCTTCAAAGATGAGGAGTTCTTTTAGTTCCGTCACTGTCTCTTCCAGTAGTCGTACTTACCGTTTCAAGCTATCCATCTCCATGCATCGACTGCAAATGTATGCCCGGATCCCCGAAGGGAGGTAGTCATACATATTGCAGCTGATACAGAAGACAGGAAAGCTCATCTTCTGACTTCCTTGGGCTTCCATTTCTTGCTTCCATTGTGAGTTGTCCGAGTGGTTTGTTGTGACCTTCTGTCTTTGTAGACTGGTTGTTTTCCGATTTCCTGTTTGTGGTGAGACTTTTGGTGTTGTTGTGTTGGGACCTTTTTGTGTTTGTTTCCATTTTAGGTGTGTGGTACTGTGTCTGCCTCCCTTTGTTCTACTGTTCCTGCCTCCCCCTTACCTTCTGACTTCCTGTCTTCTGTCTTCCTGTTTGTGGAGAGACTGTTGGTGTTGCTGTGTCTGGACCTTTGTGTGCTTATGTCCTTTGTAGGTGTGTGGTACTGTGCTTGCCTCCCCTTTTCCTACTGTGTCTGCTACTTCCTTACCCTGCTTGCTTTGCTGCCTCTCTTGTGTGTGCTGTCTTCGTTCCACCATGCTTTGATTGTTTGTGTGGGTTTGTGCCTTTTGTGTCTGTCTCTTCCTTACCTTCTGTGCTTGCCGCTTGCTGCTTCTTTTAACTTTCTTTCCTCCTCTGGTGTTCTTAGTAGTAGTGACTTGTCCCTTCCAAAGGCCCTTCGCAAAGGCGCTCTTGCTAAGGTGAGCGCCTTTGCCGCTCGCCTTCACCGCGTGCCGAATGGCTGTGCGCCGTTGGCTCCTCCCCTTTTCAAGAGGGAGACCGGCGCTGCCTCTGACGCGGTGGGGGTGGGCGGAGCGTACTCTCGCCACTTCCCTGGGTCTTCAGCTCCCTCTTGCCTTCCTTGCTTTCAAATTTCCCCGACTTTTTTCTCTCACTGTCTGGCTCTGGATATCTGCCGCACGCTGCTCCTCTCTCTTCCTGTACTCGACACCAGCTCGCGTGTGATGCGTTGGCTCCTCCCCTTTTCAAGGGGGAGTCCGGCGCTGCCTCTGACGCGGTGGGGGTGGGCGGAGCGTACTCTCGCCGCTTCCCCGGGTCTTCAGCTCCCTCTTGCCTTCCTTGCTTTCAAATTTCCCCGACTTCCTTCTCTCACTGTCTGGCTCTGGATACCTGCCGCACGCTTAACTCTCTCCTCCTGTACTCGTCACAGAGAAGGAAGAAGGATTTTTCTGGCTTTTCGACCTAGAGTCCTGGCTCTGGGTGCCACTTTTATATTAAAATTTCCTGCTAAATGTTGTGTTTCTCTTGGTAGTAAGAATTTTCTTTTCTTTGAACCAAAGCAATTACTAGATTTCATAATGGCTAAAAAAGGTGATGGAGTCATTATCAGATCAATGACTTCTACAGATTAACAAGAATTGGTTGCTAGTACTTACTTCTGATGCCATCACTCCTAGGTATTTTGAAGTTTCCTGTTAGTTTTCTCTTTCTTTAGTCCCATATTTGATTGTGGACTAAATAATTATTATTTTTCAGGTGGTTTTCCACTTTTGGAAATTTTCTTTTTTTTAAAAATTCAGTCTGTATTCAAGTGTTTTGTTTATGCTTGTCTTTAAAATTAAAAATCTATAATTTTTTTTTTAAACTGTCTTGATTGATCAAACGAGTGGCCCGTATTTTAAAAAATGCTGCACTATGGGTGCTGACAAAGTAGCAGTGTTGGCACAACTTTTGTGTTCAGCTTAATGGATTATCAAAAACCACAAAAAGGTGGATCACAAGTTCTTGGAGATGCAGGTGATGGAAAATACTATATAATAAAAACAAAGACATATAAGGTACAAAAAGTCTGTTTCAAAGGTATTACAATAATAGCACCATGTGTTTAATGCTCACAAAGTGAGAACCAGACCCTACACGGGCCATGTTTCAGCAATTCTTTGCCTTCCTCATGGGTCCTGATAATAAATCTTGAGTAAGTTATGAGCATCAATAACTGTAATGATAAACACAAATGAACTGTACTCTAAAGCTTTTTGAAAAGTGTTGCAGCTTTCCACATCTAACATGAATGCCGATGGCTGGCTTTAAATTTCATTTCTATCGCCCCACTTAAAGTAATTGACAAGGGCACAAAATCACATATACAGCATACATTGATTCGCAAGTAGTCTGAGATCTTAAAAAATATGTCTGTGAAGTATACAGATGAGTGCAAATTCCAATGATGTACTACAGGGGTGTCAAACTCAGGCTTGCGGGCCAAATCTGGCCTGCAGGATAATTAGATTTGGCCCTCCATTCCTTCCATCCCAGCTTCCTGGTCTCACCTTCAAAGCAGCCTGCAGAGGATCGTCTGTGAACTTAGCAGGCTGCCGTCGACCTCTGCAGCACGTTCCCTCTGCCACGGTCCCATACATCAGAGGAGGGGTGGGACCGCGGCAGAGGGAACGTGCTGTGGAGGCCGATGGCAGCCTACTAGGTTCGCTACAACGCCAGTGATCAAAAGACTTGAAGCGGTCCAGAGGAAGGCGATGAAAATGGTAGGAAGTTTGTGCCAGAAGATGTATGAAGAGAGACTGGAAGTCCTGAATATGTATACCTTAGAGGAAAGGAGGGACAGGGTAAATATGATTCAGAAGTTTAAATACTTCAAAGGTATTAACGTAGAACAAAATCTATTCCAGAGAAAGGAAAATGGTAAAACCAGAGGGCATAATTTGAGGCTGAGGGGTGGTAGATTCAAGAGTAATGTTAGGAAATTCTTCTTCACGGAGAGAGTGGTTGATGCATGGGAGGGAGGTGGTGGAGAAGAAGATGGTGACAGAGTTCAAAGCGTGGAATGAACACAGAGGATCTCTAATCAGAAAATAATGGGTATTCAGTGTACTGTACATTGAAGGAACTAAGGCCAGTACTGTGCAGGCTTGCACGGCCTGTGTCCCGTATATGGATATTTAGTTGAGGATGGGCTGAGGTTTTGATTGCTGTGATGGTTATGATGGGCTGGAGTGAGCTTTGATGTAGACTCCAGTAGATGTAACCTAAGCACACTACTGGACAGGGCTCTGGGTTTCTGGCCCAGAAATATCTTAAGAAAAAGAACCATTTAAACTAAATCAATTTATGGAGCATATATGGTTGGGCAGACTGGATGGACCACTCGAGTCTTTATCTGCCAACATTTACTGTTACCTTCTTGTATAATCTGTTTCAAAAGTGGCAAAATCAACGGTGGCTGACTAGTAGATAAGCTGCCAACACTCACTTTCACCCATATCATCATCAGTTTGCTCTCCAATTCCTCTACTCCCTTCAGTGATATATGCAATATACAACCTTTATCTCTACAAACCTCAGAGAACAGCAGACAGGGTCACATTCACTAATATGTCCTCTGCTGGCTGCAAGACAGAGGATATCCACTCAAGGTCTAGTTACTGATTCCATTATGCACCCAGAGGATGCACAGAACAAAGGTACAAGAGGCATACTACAAGACCGGGATAGTGATAGAAAAGATCTTTTTGGAATGTTAAAATCTAGGTGGAGGTGCCTGATAGTTTGCTGCTGTGCATACCAGCAAATGTCTATGAGATCTTCATGGATTGCTACATATTCTACAACCTAGCAGTTAATCATTCAATGCTAGAACTTGCTGGAATACAGGTTGTGTCAGTCAGGAGGAGGGAGAAGGTGCTTAGCCTCGGGACCATACATCAGCACTGATTTACCAGTGTGCATCAGCAATGAATAATCATATTATCTAAACACATATTTATATGTAATTGTCCATTTTTTCTCTCACATAAACATTAACAAAAGCACCCTTGTGCCACTCCAAATCTCGGTCCTCCCTTGTTCCCATTCTTCCTTCCCCAGCCACAAACTTCACTGTGACCATCCCATCCTGCCCTCCACTTAATATATGGTAGGAGAGGCAGTGTGAGGTGGCTTCTGTGCTGCAGAGAGCACTGCAAGGGAGAAAAATACCCTTAAGAGGTAGCTTCATGATAATCTATTCCTGATGATCTCACTATGTCTAGGAAGACCAGGATTTGACAGCTCACATTTTCGGGGCCAGACTTTGAAAAGAGGGAGGTGGAGTGAAGATGAGTGGCTCACAGACATAAAGCGAGGGTGTGGCTAGTGACACTAGGTGCTCTACCTTCTGTGAGAACTAGGAGGCCAGGGTCCTGTTAATGGTCTGGAACGCAGTAGCAGTTATAACCAGGGGCTGCCCCAAAGTGTCCCTCAGACCTCTAATGTCTCTGCAGAGGTCCCTGACTTCTTCCCTGAACAGGTTGACTTAATATGTGATGTTTTCAGCTAATGCACTTATATCCTCTGTCTGCTCAGTGATAACTGATGCTCTGCACTGATTTGACCCCTATGTGGGCCTCCTCTAGATGTACTTTGGTTCTTCACCATCTGGGTAGCAAGGAGGTCATGTCATTGTCCACACCCTCATCTGATACCTCGAAGCATTAGCACTACCTTCATCTTCACTCCACCTTGTGCCCTTTACCTTCACATCTTCCCGAGTCCCTGGACTCTTTCAGATGGTCTTCCACTGTCTGCTCAGTGATAACTGATGCTCTGCACTGATTTGACCCCTATGTGGGCCTCCTCTAGATGTACCTTGGTTCTTCACCATCTGGGTAGCAAGGAGGTCGTGTCATTGTCCACACCCTCATCTGATATCTCGAAGCATTAGCACTACCTTTATCTTCACTCCACCTTGTGCCCTTCACCTTCACATCTTCCCGAGTCCCTGGACTCTTTCAGATGGTCTTCCACCTCGTCCTCTGGTGATGTTGCTTCACATAAGAATTGCCATCTCTGGATCAGACCCTGGGTCCATCAAGTCCGGTGATCCGCACACGCAGAAGCCCCACCAGGTGCCAAAATAACTACTGGGAAGGCTGTTCAGAGAGCCACAAGTTCAAGGCTGCCTGTTGGACCAAGGGGAGAAATACCAAACAATGGGTATTGACAGAGTATTGTTAAGGAGTGGAAAGGATATTTAGTTCTGGCGGCTCTGCTAGCGTAGATGTAGGTTGCAACAGTTTGGTAGAGAAACAAATGACGAACAAAACTCCAGAAACTATAATCAATAGATAAACACCAAAAGCGGAGCAGTAGAAATCATAATCTTTAATAATAATGTCAAAAAACAATCATTATATCTATATCTCTTCAATCATCAGTCTTTAAAAAAAAACCCATTATGAATTATATTTTTATATTATTTTTATTATCAACATGCCTTATAAAATCAAAACAAAAAAGACTTAGCTTTTTTGCAGAAATCCTGATCCCAAAGGGACCCGTTTCACCCTAGGCTTCTTCAGATCAGCGATAGTAAAAATAATATAAAAATAGAATTCACAAGAGGTTTTTATATTAAGAATAATGATTGAAGAGATATCCCATTCAATTGATCAGCACTGGCTATTTGAAATCAGTTGAAGGGAGTCTTTCACCCCCTTTTTTGGACTGTAATCTACAGCCAGCATATGCAGGATATAGATAAGATGATTGGGGTTTTTTTTAAATTATTATTGAAGATTAAGATTTCTACTGCTCCCCTTTTGGTATTTATCTATTTATTGCAGTTTGGTAGAAAACATGATTGAGGTAGATACTAATACATAGGCTTGATAGGATTAAGGCATAGGTACAGTAGTCATTGGCCTAGGGGCCAGCCCCTAAATGATCAGTATTCCACAGTTGACCAACAGGGATGAGGAGGTGGAGTAACACAGGCAAAACTGGTCACAGAGGTCTGACCAGTAAACCAGTAAAAGAGTTGGACAGCTGCACATTTAACATTCTGCTGCTCCCTTTTCTGCAGGTATTCCTCTGCAGTCAATATAACAAGGTTTCCTTTTGGAAAACTTCAGGTGTACTCTATTTCTGATTGGCGTGCTTAGTGGCTAATAGTACTGTCCAGAAAAAACTACGAATTGAAGGCTTTCCCATACATTTTATTGTGCTTGATCAGAAAACATCTGAAAACTTGGCTATTCTCAAAAATGTAAATCTCGCTGTTCTCTATACAATCACTAATTCTTATTATGCTTTCCTTCTTTTTAAATTTCCTGTAAACCTTGCTGAGCTCTATCTTTTAGAGAAGATGCGGTATATAAGCTTAAGGCCATTTTGAATTTTAAGGAATTTTTTAAAAAAAGTTTTATTTCTGCCTCAAAACCCCTCAAATTGATTAAAATCATCTGGGATGGACTCCCCAGCCCCTAATCTATCAGATGTGTACCTTGGTTGAGACAAATTGGTGCCAGATCTGCAGCCATATACCGTGTGCCATAGCACTCTGGGGGAAGGGGCAAGAGCTAGGGCTTCGCCTCCTTCAGGTTGCCTAGAGGCCATTTTGCAGTTTGGCGCCAAACGCCTGCGTTCTGAGTTTGGGGACTCTTTTGTCATGGTGTGAGTGCCTCAGCAGGGCCCTGCAGTGCTCACGGTGTGGCTTTTCACCTGAAATTTTCTCGACTTCTCTGGAAAATGTATTCTTCAAACCCAGTTCGTTGGACGCAGTCAGCGGGAGCATTGGGTTTCTTAGCCCAGTTGCACCAGTGGCAGAACTCCCTTTTCAGGAGCCCTCTTATCTGGCTAAGGCAGAGCTCGATTAAATTATGCCATTCAGATATTATGCCACCTTTATCTTCTAACTCTGCCCTTGTTTTGGATCTAGCTGATTCCCTTATTGGGACTAGTCTGCCCCATTGCCCTAGGAGTTCGGGTTTGGTTGAGGATTCCTCCGTCAGCAGGACTTTTATGCAAGGTTTTCTCCCCTTTTACTACTGAAAGAGCAAAAAAAAAACCCACCAGAATTTCTTCCTTTTCCCACCATCCACAGCTTCTTGGTCTGGTTACAAGCAATAGGATGCCCAGGCTGCTCTTTATGACTCTCAAGCTATGTTTAAGCTTTCTTTTCTGGCTCTGCTTTCCAGTAGTTTTGAACGCCCTAAGGTAGATACCCGGCACATGGGCCTCCCTGGTGTTGAGTAGTGTTTAAGGACTCCCTGGAAGGCATATTGGATATTTTCTTTAAAAAAAACCAAACCCTTTTGAAGTGCCTTCTTTGGCTCCAAGGTGGCGGCAGCCTCCTCTGTGACGCGTGTTTGTCATGCATGATTGCACAGAGTGTTGTCTGCGGAAGTGGATGCCTGTCTCCAGCCAGTGCAGGATGGTTTGGATTATGGGGCAGTCGCCCTTTCTGATCTCATTTGAATAATTACCGCTTATGCAGTGTCTAAGTGTTGGCCGTTTTAGAACTGTCCTTGGGCTGGGGACGCTGCCTCTAAGGTCATTTTGAGTAGATTTCCTTTCAGGAGTTGGTTTCTTTTTGGGAAAGGTCTGGTTGACCACCTTGCTGGCGTTGCTGATCGCCACTCTATGTCTCTCCCTGTCAACAAGTCTTGCTGGACTTTGGGAGAGTTCAGTAATAATTTTTGTCCTTCCTGCTTTTTTTGTCAGAGCTCCTTGGGCTCTTCCTCCTGGAGAGGTTCTCAGGGATACAGTCCCTGTGACAACACTTCTACTTCCAGCTGTCCCCCGACATCCAGATCCCGGGTGGCTAATATTCCTATACAGCCTTCCAGAGGGCTGTCTAGATCAGTGTTACTAGGAGTGGACTTGCATGTCCTCAGCTACATGGGTGCTGGACATCTTTTGGGAGGAGCACAAGAAAGATTTCTTTTGCCTGCCTCCAGATTTGTTTCTGGACTCACCAGCAGGTCGACCAGAAGAGGACACTAGACCTGTTCCAGAATACGGCTCAGGTTTTGGCAGATACTCTTTCTCATGCCAAAGTATAATCAGTGGACTGGAGGTCCGTTCTGGCTCTCATCTGTCACTCGCTTCCTGGCCACTCCTTATTTCCAAAGGAAAGCCGTGAGCACAGTCATTGCTTCTGTCTCCTGGAGAGTTCTAGCGTTCTTGGATCTCGCAGAGGCTTTCCTCCTTATTCCGATGTTTCTGGGATGGCGCATATTCTACAACAACTTTTCCAGTTCGCAGCTCTGCCCATTGACCTTGCGACTGCGCCACGCATTTTCTCCAAAGTGTTGGTAGTTATGGTAGTTTTTCTCCACCGGCAGGGTGTCCTGGTTCCTCCTCCTTGGATGATTGGTTGATCCGAGCTCCATTCCAACAGGAGTGCAAATGTGCGCTGGAGACGGTAGTGTCTTTGTTACAGGCCTTAGGTTGGCTTGTAAACTTTTGGAAGTGCAGGCTGACGCCGTCCAAGTCCTTAGAGTCCCTGGGCCTTCTTTTTGACACCCAGCAGGATCATGTGTTTCTTCCCGAAACATGCAGTCACAAACTAGACCCAGGGAGCTTGGTCACTCTTGCGGTCAACTTTCCATCTGCTTGTGCAGCGATGTGAGCAGCCCCAGCTGGGTTTGATGGCTTCAGTAGTGAACATGAAGGTAAGTTGCTTCTACAGTCTCAGAACGGACGTGGAGGATTAGGTCTGGATGCCGTGGTTCAGCCCTGGATGGCTCATAAGCTCCTTTGTGTTCCTTTCATGGCCTTTGGTAATCGGGTTATCCGCTGGATGGCGATGCATCCCAACCTCGTGATTCTTGTTGTTCCAAACTGGCCTCATCATTCATGGTATCCGGATGTCGTCCGTATTCAGTGGGGCAGGAAGCTCAAACTCCCTCTTCATTGCTGCTTTCTCAGTTTGGGTCCTGTACCCATGGAGCATTCACAGCACTTTGGTCTTATGACATGGCTCTTGAGCGCTCAACCTTGATGTAGCAGGGTTATTCGTATGTCATCTCAACACTTCAGCAGTTGGGGAAAAAAATCCCTCTACTATGGCTTCTTATGCCAAAGTCTGGAAGGCTTATCAACAGTGGTGTGCTAAGGACAAGGTGGAGCCTGAGAGGGCTCCCTTTTTTGTGGTCCTGGCTTTTCTTCTGGCGGGACTAGAGAAGGTTTTAGCAGTGGCCTCCCTTAACGTTCGTCTTCCAGACTTTTCATGCTTAAAGTACACGTAGTAGCTCTAGCTCGCTTACTTCTCATTCAGAGGTGACCAGATTTATGAGAGGGGTGCTTCGTTTGTGGCTTCCCTTGCGGCATCCTTTGCCTTCGTGGAATCTTAACATTGTTCTTAAGGGCCTTGGGGAAGCCACTGTCCTGGTCACCATTGTCTCAGCACAGCATATTTCAGAGATTCAAACTTTTTCGTGCTGGAAACTTTTTCTCTGTATTCAGGATGCATGAGTAGTTCTCTGTACTGTACCTTCCTTTCTACAGCAAGAAGTTTCCACTTCCCCTCTCACATACAGGTTTTGTTTGCCTGCATTTCATTCCTCAGGTTCCATGCAGATGGCTTAGCTCTTCCATACATTGGACATCGAGAGAGTTTTGCTCTACTCTTTCTAGTGGGCACCTGATTTTGATTGGTCTGATCATCTTTGTCATATCTACTCCACCTTAGCGGGGTAGACTGGCATCTTAGACCTCAATCATCCGTTGGTTTTCTTGGGCCATTTCTTCGGCCGCTATCTCCCTTGGCTAGCAGTCGACAGTTTCCTGGGCTAGCAGGGTGGCTGTTTCATGGACGAAGTCTCGCATACTTCTTCCAATTATTTTGCTGGGTAGCTCCTTTATTTTCTTTCGTTTACCTATTTTTTTCTGGGTGCATGGGACAGCTCGCTTGGATAATGGGTTGGGGGTTTTGGGGTTTTTTTTAGGGGGGATTGCAACCTTGGGATTGTGAGCATGCTCTTCTGTTCCTCCCTAGACACTGCCATTGCTTTGATATGTCACCTAGCGTACTGAATCCAGAAGGTACATAAGAAAATGGAAGATTAGGTTTTCACCTTCAATAATCTTCTCTCTGTTAGTACCTGTAAGATTCAGTATGGCCCACCCTCTCTCTGTAACTTCAGTTGTTCTGAATCACCTGCTTTTTGCCTCGGTTATTCTCCTTGTAGGCAGAGGCCTTCCAGCCAGTTGACAGATCCTGTAGGGAGTTTTTGCTTTTCTGTGAGTATGCAAGTTACCGAAGGCTGTTTCTTGTGGGTGCTTGTTGCACGCAGCAGGTTAGTTTTACATTGTTCATCTTGGTTCTCTGGGTGCGCTCCACGTACAGCAGCTGGCATGGACAAGTGATGGTATAGATAACCCAAGTCGATTTGCAATGAGTGTTGGATTTGAGAGGATACATTTTATGGGTGCGAGGGTGGATCCATGTCTCGCCTTCAATAGTAGTCTTACAGATGTCACATGTCGCACTGCACCTGCTATGTTTTCCCTTATAAGTCAAACTTCTAAGGTCTGATGTGAATTTTGAGTGGACTACATGATCTGCCAATTCTTAGTGCAAGAATATGCAATGCAGGGAAAATCCTGAAATATTGACTGTAATTGTAACCACGTGCCAATGGCGTCTAATACTGTGGGCAATATTTGCTGCCTGATCTGAGAATGTCAATATACAGGTGGTTTTAGTGTCATCAGAGGCATTTGAATTTTGTAAAAATAGATCTCTGTTGATGTATAACACCCTAGTATATGCACGTTGTAAAACACAATGGGGATAACCCCGTAGTATAAAGCGGTTGTAGTATAAATCAATTTTCCCTGCATTGCCTATTCTCGCACTAAGAATGTGGCAGATCAAGTAGTCCACTCAAAATTCACATTGGACCTTAGAAGTTTGTCTAATAAGGGAAAACATAGCAGGTGCAGTGCGACATGTGATATCTGTAAGACTACTATTGAAGGTGAGACATGGGTCCACCCTCGCACCCATAAAATGTATCCTCTCAAGTCCAACACTCATTGCAAATCAACTTGGGTTATCTATACCATCACTTGTCCATGCCAGCTGCTGTACATGGGGCGCACCCAAAGAACCATTAAAACTCGTCTTATCGAGCATAGGAGTAGGATTAACACCGTTCATGAGTTCTCCTATAGTCCCCCATTATATTCAGCACCATCATTCCTTTTCATATTTACATTGGAATATTATCAAGCAGGTTCCTGAGGACTTTGAGGGGGACAAATTAATTTGCTTGCAACGGAGAGAACAGTACTGGATTTTTGAGCTCCAATCTGTGCATCCATTGGGCTCAATGACTACATTTAGTGGCATTATGCTATTTAACTCTCAAAACATTTTTCTGTTTCCTTTTTTCTGGTGCAGATTTCTTTTTTCCTGTATGGACGTTTATTTTGAAGCACATCTACAGAGTTTTTGAATTTCCCGGGTTACACTCTTGTGACCTAATTACGTGTGGTGACGTCACACGTTCTGCAGTTTAAATTAGCGGAGGCGTTCCACTCGGCTCAGCACCATTTTCATCTTGGCGGGTGCTTGAAAGCTACTTGTTATAGCATAGCTGGTTCCTGAAGAAGGGGGTTTTCACCCTCAAAACGGAGTCCCCTTGGATAAGCTTTATATGTGCTGTCTATACCTGCATTACTACGGAGAAGCTAAGTACTTCATAGACTGTTAGCTCGCGCCTTGCGCCTGTGCCTCCTGGCTGATTTTGGATGCTCCTGTACCCTCGGATGAGGGGCAGAGACAGCTCTAAAAATTGTTATTTTATGCTTGTTGTTTTATCACATTTTGCACTATTAGCACACTGGTTTTTGCACTAGTTACATGTTTGATTATATACGGGTTAGCCCAGGAATGTTTCACAGATAACACCCTTGTGGGTGTATGCATGTGACAGCTGTGCATTAGGGGCTAGTCCCATTGCGAGCTGTGTGACTGAGGGCTTCCCGTTCACCATTATAAATTTTAGGAGAGGGTTTTGGTTTGAGCTGTCTCTTCCCAAACCCTCTTTTTTGGTAGGGTCAGGGGAGATTTGTTCTTCTGTATTATTCTTGTCTTCTCCCTTGTTTTGGGTTGGTTTTTTTTTTGACGCTCTAGAAAAGATGTGGAACAGAATAGTTTTCTTCATTTTTCTTATCATCCTTACTGGTTGAAAGATAACTTGCTGATGAGTCAATTCCCCAGATAGAGAAGTATCTGCACTACATTGGAGTAATTTCTCGAAAAGAGCAAAGATCTTCAAAAGAGATTTCTGAGAAGAGGCTACCTGAAAAAAAGCAATCAAATAAGCATTTTTAAGAGCACGGTACGCACAGAGAGAACTACTCCTGAGGAAATAGAAAAAAATCTACTACAGAACAACTAGTTTGTGAATGGGGTTCAACATGTTATATCATTTGGACCCACTGGAATGTTCTACAACTACACCCATGTTTGATGAAGCTGCTGATAACATATCAGAGGGGTAAAACAATGGGTGAATATTTTACAGCTCAAAGAAATGAGCTAAAACAAGAAATTGAGTATTCATATTCCCATAATGGATGCGGCAACTGCCAGTGGTGAGCTAGTGCAATAATTGGACAAACATGGACTGTCCCTCTGACAGGAAGAACAATTGAGGCACAAACAAATACTTCATGGTACCAGTAAGAACATGGTTTATGTTATCATATGTCCTTGCCCACTGGTTTATGTGGAATGATGTAGTCGATCTATTTAGTTGAGGCTGAATGAACATAAATTGAGAATACTAAATGATGTGATACAGGCCCCGTTAGTTTAACACTGTAAGGACAAACATCACAAGGTAGTAGATTTAAAATGGAAAATAATTGATACTGTATATGAAGGGTGGGAGGGTGGAAATTTTGACAAACAACTGAACTATAAAGAACAGAACTGGATCTTTAAATTAAACTCTGTAGAACCCTATGGGCTCAATGCGGAGCTTGAATAGATGACGGTCTGAATGAGATCACTGATTGGTGGTAGAAAAATCAGCTGGTTTTGAGTGGGAATTTTAAATTGTCAATAGGCAAATGCCACCACCACCATCTTCAAGAGCAGAATTAGAGCAGGAGAGTGGCAGTGATGCTAATGAAAAGATATTAAATTAAGATTATTTGAATTGAGTTTCTATACTAACTGCTTAGAATGTTTAAGAGGACAAAAGCTAAGTATGTTTTTTTATTATAGGGGGTGTCTACCTTGATACAGCAAACATGAAACATGAGTCATGTCGGTGAAGTGAACTCCCTTGCCGACTGAATTTTAAAGCTAAGTTATGCGCTTTAAATAAATATTTCTATTCTGAAAATAATTTAAATATAGTTAAACAAAGATTAAATAGTAAGTAATAAATTAAAAATAAATATTTGACAAATTTATTGGATCAGTGAAGATTTGATGTACTCCCCTCTTAGCGACAATGAAGCTTTGATTGCGACGGAGGCACATCACTGAGATCCAAAGGATATAAGTAAGAACATAAGAATTGCCGTTACTGGGTCAGACCAGTGGACCATCATGCCCAGCAGTCACTCGCGTTACGGCCCTCTGGTCAAAGACCAACGCCCCAACTGAGACTAGCCCTTCCAGCGCACATTCTTGTTCAGCAGGAACTTGTCTAACTTTGTCTTGAATCCCTGGAGGGTGTTTTCCCCTATAACAGATTCCGGAAGAGCGTTCCAGTTTTCTACCACTCTCTTGGTGAAGAAGAACTTCCTTATGTTTGTACGGAATCTATCCCCTTTCAACTTTAGAGAGTGCTCTCTTGTTCTCCCGACCTTGGAGAGGGTGAACAACCTGTCCTTATCTACTAATTCTATCCCCTTAGCACCTTGAATGTTTTGATCATGTCCCCTCTCAATCTCCTCTGTTCGAGGGAGAAGAGGCCCAGTTTCTCTAATCTTTCGCTGTTCAGCAGCTCCTCCAACTCCTTAACCATCTTAGTCACTCTTCTCTGGACCCTTTCAAGTAGTACCATGTCCTTCTTCATGTACGGCGACCAGTGCTGTACGCAGTACTCCAGATGAGGGCGCACCATGGCCCGGTACAGTGGCATGATAACCTTTTCTGATCTGTTCGAAATCCCCTTCTTTATCATTCCTAGCATTCTGTTCGCCCTTTTTGCTGCCGCTGCACATTGCGTGGACGGCTTCATCGATTTGTCAATCAGAACTCCCAAGTCCCTTTCCTGGGAGGTCTCTCCAAGTACCATCCCGGACATTCTGTATTTGTGCATGAGATTTTTGTTACCGACATGCATCACTTTACACTTATCCACGTTGAACCTCATCTGCCATGTCGATGCCCATTCCTCGAGCCTGATTATGTCACGTTGCAGATCTTCGCAATCCCCCTGCGTCGTCACTACTCTGAATAACGTCATAACATCCGCAAATTTAATCACCTCGCTCATCGTACCTATGTCCAGATCATTTATAAAGATGTTGAAGAGCATGGGTCCAAGCACCAAGCCCTGCGGCACCCCAATGATGACGGTCTTCCAGTCCGAGTATTGTCCATTTATTCCCACTCTCTGTTTCCTATGCTCCAGCCAGATTTTAATCCATGTGAGTATTTCACCCTCAATTCCATGGCTCGCAATTTTCCAAAGTAGTCGTTCATGCGGAATCTTGTCAAACGCCTTCTGAAAGTCCAGATATACAATGTCGACCAGGTCGCCCTTGTCTATCTTCCTGTTTACTCCCTAGAAGAAGTGCAGCAAGTTTGTTAAACAAAATCTGCGTTTGCTGAAGCCATGCTGGCTGGTCCTCATCAGACCGTGTCCGTCAAGGTGATCATTGATGTGGTCCTTATCAGTGCCTCTACCATCTTTCCCGGTACCGAGGATTGATTGATTACTTTGGTGTTTCCAACCACTGCATCTTCAGATGTACTTCCAACCACTGCATCTTCAAATGTACTTCCTACTTTTGCATTAAAGTCCCCATAATTATCAGAAGATCTTGCTTCGGTATTTTATCTATTTCATTTTGAAGTTGTTCAAAGAACAACTCTATATCCACATCTTCCGCATCAGTCATTGGAGTATGTACTTGGATCAAGGTGACATTGATCAGCTTTCCCTGTAGATCAGGGGTGTCCAATGTCGGTCCTCGAGGGCCGCAATCCAGTCGGGTTTTCAGGATTTCCCCAATGAATATGCATGAGATCTATGTGCATGCACTGCTTTCAATGCATATTCATTGGGGAAATCCTGAAAACCCGACTGGATTGCGGCCCTCGAGGACCGACATTGGACACCCCTGCTGTAGATGGATTGACATGACTCTATCACTGATAACATTGTACTTTAGTACCATCTTTGAAAGCTTATTATTGAGGATAAATACCATGCCATTTTTCCTGTGTGTTTCTTGACCAGAGTAACAGATGCAATGCTCATTTGATTGAAAATGGCCCTGTCCAGTCCATTTGAGTTCACTGATCCCTATCAAATTAATTTTTTTCATTTGATCTTTAACAATTTCAAATTTTCCTTCTTTCATGTTTCTTACATTCCATGTTCCTATGTTAAGAATATCTTTACAGCATCAGGATATCCTGGCAGCTTTGATCTGTCAGCTTCACAAACACTGGGCATACTCTAGGTCACTGTTCTTAAACCGCTGGTCTGCAGAAAATTCCTGCCTGTCCGCGCAGGGCCTGCGAGATCGACAGCTGCAATTTTCTGCACTGGCGGGGGGATTCGATTTCCCACCCCACTTCTGCTCCTCCTCCATTAGGAATCACGTTCCTCGAACTTCCCAGAAACAGTGACTGAATGTTATGAAAGCTTGGTGAAATCCAGGCTATGACAGATAACAAAATAAAAAATGAGCTTTCTAACTGTCCAATTAACCGAAGACCCCCAGCTCCAGCTCAACACGCTGTCTGACCCTCCGTAGGTGGGGGCTTCATCTTACAGGCTCCACCAATCAGGCGTTGGTAGCTGGACCCAAGTACTGTATTCCAGGACGTGCTGTGTTTATTGATGGCGCACTCCAGTTAGCATGTTCGTGAAGCGGAGTCTTGGAATTTAACCCCAATAATCTCAGTGCTGAGTGTCGCAACTCACTATTTTTTTCTGTAGTAGTTTACTGTTCATGCGTTTTTAGTGTTAATTTGGGGGAACTAGAAAGATCTTAAAATGGTCTGTACACCGAATGAAACTATAGGTTTATAAATTAGGAACGAAATATAGACCGAGCCAGCTCAACTTTCATGGTCAGTAGTGGATGATAACTTCATATTTTATGAGCTACATTATTTCTATTGCCTTTCCTGTTTTATTGGAGTTCTTTTCCTTTTATTTTTAAAGTTTGCATTGTAAACCACTTGGATGGCTCGTTTTATAAAGGTATTTAAAAATAACATTGTAATCTTGATAATGTATGCATGAACTAGATTAGAAAAAATTATTCTTCTTATGTACCTTTTTTGTGCTCCTTATGCAATCCTATTGTTTGTAGTGTGATCTGATTAGGTAGTAACAGTTATAAGGGCAGAACAAGACCAACAGGTCTGACTGTGTCCACAACATGAGATTTCTCTCTTCTTTCTTAGTGTTCCACCATTTAGGGCACAAGACCACACAAGATCCCCACCTAGGGGAACCCAGCGTTAGAACTCTGCACTTAAGCGTAGTGCAAGATCAAGCTGCAGGGCCGGTGAGATCATGGGGCGCCTCCAACAGTAGCTTTCTCCCCTCCAAGCAGCTGTCAGTACTTACCAGCGCAGCGATTCACTAAGGCAGCCTTGGGGCTTTTGCTGAGTCGCGGCCGCCTCTGATGATGCAACTTCCTCTTTCCTCAGAGGCGGCGTGACCCATCAAAGGACACAAGGCTGCCTTAGTGATCGCTACACTGGCAAATATGCAGAGCTGCTGGGAGGGGAGAAAGCCACTGTTGGAGGCTGGGAAGCTGCTGCGCAAGGGGAAAAAATGTGACAGCTGCTACTGGACCTGGAGGGAGGGAGAAGGAGAGATGCTGCTGGGAGGAGAGGAGGGAAAGGAGGCTGGGAAGCTTGCTGGACAAGGAAAAAAAAGGGACAGCTGCTACTGGACCTGGAGGAAAGGAGAAGGAGAGATTCTGCTGGGAGAGAAGAAAGGAAGGGAAGAGTATTACTGCTGGACAGAGGAAGGAGGGAAGGGAGAAGGAAAAAAGAAGGAAACAGCTGGCAGGGAGTTTAGAGAAGGGGAAAGAAAGGAATGAGAAAGTAGAGAGATGGGAAGGGGGTCAGCAGAGAAATAGAGAGGGACAAAGATGCTAGATCTGGTGTAGGAGAGATAAAAATGAAGAGAGCAGTGAAGCGGGAATGAATCATATAAAAAGGAGAGAGGGGGCACAGGCTGGATGGAAAGGGGAGGGGGCATAGAAAGAAGACAGATATCTTATGGAAGGGGAGAAGGCAGACAGTGGATGGAAAGGACAGATGCTGGATTGAAGAGACAGAGAGGGCAGATGCTGGAAGGAAGAGAGTGAAAAGAAGATGAAAGCAGAAACCAGGGATAACAAAAGGTAGAAAAAAATAATTGTATTTCTATTTTGTGAGCAGAATATATCAGATTTGAAATATATATCCTGCTAGAGCTGGTGTTTGACATAACAGGGGACTGCAAAGCCCAGGCAGTGGCTTAGGGCTCTCTCTGACCAGGGGGCAGTTGCCCTAGTTGCACTCCCCTAACACTATTATTGCTATGTGTGACTGCGGTATTCTGTTAGCATGATATTTCTGTGTAGCATTCAGAAATAATTTGGCTTATTCAGTTTTCTTGATAGTAGAGGGAGATAAATGGGGAGGGGAGGGGTTTTGTTGATCCTTGCTCTGTATTATTTGTATTTATAAAATGGCAATTGTACAGAATATTGTTTCTTTTTATACTTTAATAAAATACATTCAATATAAAATCATAACTGAGGCTTGTGCGGATGGAATTAGATGGTTTGCGAGGACCGAAGTCGGGGCAGAAACAGGGTTTTTAAATTTCAGTCCTAGTAGTTTGCCGGTCCACAAAATAATTTTTTTTTTCCTGCCAGTCCATAGGTGTAAAAAGGTTGAAGAACACTGTTCTAGGTGACTATCATCTCTTCCCTAGTAGCACAGTGAGAACCTTCCAACATAGGGAACTATCTTCCAGCACTATACGTCAATTCTTTGTCTCGTCATCATCAATTTTTTTTTAGTAGAATACAGAAGTAAATTGCTGTACCTTCTGCACAGTATAAATTCGATGTTGTCAATGTGGTTGCATCAAACCCAGTCCTCCGCCTCCAACACTGCCCATCTGCTGCTGCTCATCTTAGTCTAGCATCTCCACTGAAACCTGTCCACCTTGGGAGACCTCCTAGTAGTGATATTACTGACAGCATAGCTTTCAGCTTCTCAGATGTGCGCAAGCCCTAGTGGCACGACAAGCCCATGTACCATTACAGGAGGGGGTCAAGTTTAGAGACCTCAATATGTATACTCTGGAAGAAAGGCAGGAGAGAGGGGATATAACAGATATGTTTAAATATTTCCAAGGCATTAATGTTCAAGAGAGTGATCCCTTTATAAATGAAGAAAATCAACAGAATGAGAGGACATAGGATGGTTAATAATAACAGTTTATATACCGCAGGACCGTGAAGTTCTATGCGGTTTACAATTAAAAGATGCTACAAATTGAGTAGAAGAGGTGATAGGTTTAGGTGTAATCTGAGGAAATACTTTTTTTTACAGAAAGGGTGGTAAATGCGTGGAATAGTCTCCTGGTAGAGGTGGTGGAGACAAAGATGTGTGAATTCAAGAAAGTGTGGGACAAACACATGGGATCTCTTAGAGGAGAAAATAGTGGATGCTGTGGATGGGCAGACTGGGCCATTTGACCTCCATCGGCCATCATGTTTCTGTTTTTGAATTTTTCACTTAGAAAGCTTTTCTAGCTGCAAAAAGATGTAGCCTAGTCTTCTCAAGTCTTTTTCATGTAAAGGGCCACATTGTGAGTATGAGAAAGCTCTGAGGGCCACCAGAGATTTTCAAATTAACACATGCTGCTAATTTTGTAAACCATCTTGATCTACTTATTCAAACTAGGTATTAAACCTTAAAAATTGATATTAGTATTAATTCTACAATATTTCAAAATATATTTTGAAAACTCTTATTATTTTTATAACACACTGAAAAGATTATTTGCAGTTACTATATCAAGTGGACAAAGTTGATATTAGTACATTTACAGGATTTGAAGAGCATTATAGCCATCTGTTTGAGGACTTCAGGAGCCGCGCACTGGAGACCACTAATATAGCCCATCATTACTGTATAGCTTCTTGTCCCATTTATTGCCGCTACCTCCTATATATCTAAATTCTGCTTGCCCACCCATCTCTGCCCCATTGTTTCCACCTTTGTCAGACTGGGGTCAGGGAAAAGACAAGAGAGCTCCTCTTTAAGGCTGCAAACTATTTTTGATGTTTTGACATGTAGGAAAACTCTGCATTAAGTAGGCTGACAGGGAGGAAAGAACAGATTTGTGCATCCATTTCCAAATTTAAATTTTTAGGGCTCCTTTTACGAAGCCACGTTAACGACTTTATCGCACGCACATTTTTAGCGCGCTAACGCTAGCCGAAAAACTATCACCTTTTCAATAGGAAGCAGTAGTGGCTAGCGTGGCTGGCAAATTAGCATGCGCTATTACGCGCGTTAAACCGCTAATGTGGTTTCGTAAAAGGAGCCCTTAGTATTCATTTTAATTTACTAAAATAGTTTTTACCTGACATTAAATGCATAATCAATTTATTTGATACTTTGGGGGACAAAGTGATCTTAGTGATTCTTATGGATTTGGAATGGGAAAAGTTCTTTAATATAGAGGGAGTAAGGAGGGAGAAGATCTCCAACAGGCAGAAAAGCATGATAGATGGATGGGAGATTGAGGTACAGAGGAAGGGAAAGACTAGGGGAAATCAAGGAGCAGAGGAAGGAGAGAATTTGAGAGAAGGAGAAAGATAAGATCTATATCAGGAGCTGGATCTAGGATTGGAATAAAGAGAAATGATCTCTTTACACTCCACAACATCTCTGATTCTTTTGTACAATCTCTGCCTAACTTCCCATATCACAGATCCTCTCATCCACTATTCCAATCCTTTCCAGTCCCCTCATTCTTTCCCTGGAAACACCTACAATTTCTACAATCGCCCTTTCTCTTCCCTCCTCTATCTTATACAGTTCTTAGTGTCTCTAATTCCCTTACATAACTGTTCCCTGCTCCACAACGCTCTCAATCACAATCCCAACTGTGACATCTTATCACTCACAATTTTGGCCTTTTCAGCCTATTAAGTCTGGCTCCCACAACCCTTCAGTTGCTGTTTTGCCTCTCTCTCCCCCCCCCCTCTTCTTTTCCTTCATATTATCCCCTCATGAATAGTCACAAGATCATGCTGCATAGGAGAAAGATAAAAACTGTGAAACCTCCAAACAGTTCATGGTCATTTGTGCGCAAACGCGCAAGTCATAGTACAAAATGATAGTGCGCAAGACTTTGTATCGCAAGACAGCACGCAGAACTTTATAGCGCAAGACAATAGCGCGCAAGGCAAATGTGTGCAGCTCTATATTGTGTTTGCAGTATTGTGGTCTGCTGTGGCCGGGTCGGCCATACGGGGAGGTAGGTGGGTTGTGTGGCTGACTATCCTGCTGTCCACAGAGAACCTACGTTAAGTAACTACACTTTCTCCTAGGACAAGCAGGATGAGTCAGCCACATATGGGTGACTCCCTAGCCGAGAGATGTGCTGAATGGACTTGCGCTCTTGTGCCTCTTGCAACCCTCGCCTGGCTGTGGAAGCTGAGCCGGGCAGGATAATAAGGTGAAGCGGGTTAGGTTGTACAAATAAGGATTGTTTTTGTTTTGTTTTTTCCAAAGTGCTGTGTTCGGGCACCTGAAAAACAATAACTGGTCAACAACAATCAAGGAACAGTGAAAAATCAACTGGTCAACAGCTGTGAGAGTGAGGAAGCTCACCCAGCCTGCTGAATGCATTCGGGGCCTGGAACGCTCTATTGCACCATGAGTGTTCATAAAATGCGTAGCAAAGGCCCACAGATACTTGATGAAAATGCGGCTAAAGCTAGCTGCCGCTGCTGGTCCAGGAGTGAGGAGAAGGCAGGATCTCAGCGATTGGGGCAGAAGGCAGGAAATTAGCTGACGGCGACAAGGCAGGCGAGATTATGCGGGTGCATGGATGGTGAAAGTTTTAACTATGCATGCGCGCTCAGCGTTCTATTATTATAGATAAATATACTGCCAGTCGCGCTTTTACAGAGCGCACTATTGTTGCTATACTCGTGATTCTCTAGGGCACATCTTATATAGCTTTAAAAACATTAAGCCACGTTCTAAAGTAAGGAAATGTTAATATGAACATACCTGCAAATGAAGAAGTTTGGAAGTAGTGTCGCTCTCACCAGGGGCGAGTCAAATCCACGCAAGACAAATACCTGGTACAGAGAAAGTTCTAGCGAGATCAGACCTTTACCTGTAGCAGAAACAGTCAGGCAGCAATAGAATGGCGTGCTGTTCTCAGCACTTATAAAAGGAGCTAATGTAACCATAGTAATGAAAATGCATTCATGTGACTCATATTCGGAGCCAATGAAAATGCATTCACGTGACTAGTATTCTCAGCACAAAGAGGCTAGGTAACCATAGTGATAAAAATGCACTTACAAAACGCAGTCACGTATGACAATGACGTTACTTACATTCTTACGTGAACGTCTTGCGCGTGATTGTGTTATTAAAATTTCCTCCACATGCGCACATGTGTTGTAGTTCGCTGTGTGCAATTGTCCTGTGCTGAGTTGGCAGCGCAATTGCTGCTACGCGTAATTGTCTTGCACTGAGTTGTCATGCGCGCTATTGTCATTGCGCATTTGTCTTGCGTGCATTTGATTTGCCACCCCTCCAAACACATCATTTTCCTCTATTGTCAAATAGTACTGCACAGTTCAAAGTACAAAACCAACACAAGGGAGCATAGTCAGAAGCTCTCAGGCCCCGATGCTCAAAACTTCAACAACACAGTAATAAATACCGTGTTATGAGTGATATTTTTATTGGGTGATGCTCGGCACAATAGTATGCAAATTATATGCATGCTATTTGTGTGGAGCAGCCCCAGTAAAAGGGGGAGGAACTGTGCCTGTTGTCTGCTAAGAAGAGCAAAGCGCTAGGCACATCTCATCCTTTTGCCTACAGCTACTATTCTCCCCCTCTGTCAACTGATAGCTCTGGAGCCACAATCAGGTGAAAGCCAGTAGAGGGAAGAGTGGTGACTGCCGGCTCAGCTGATTTGTGGCTTCACCTGCCGGCTAGCTGCCATCTGCTGATTGGGTCTTCCCCTGCCAATTCTGGAGCAGTAGCTGGCAGGGGAAGCCACAAATCAGCTGTACCGGCAACTGCCGTGCTCCCCCCTCTACCTGCTTTCAGAGCTGCTATCAGCTGAGCAAAGGGGGAGAATGGAGGCTGCAGACTTGTGGGGATTTTTTTCTTTTGGGGAGGGAACAGCTGTTGTGCATATGTTGTGTGCAACAGCTACCGGCAGCTCCAGAGCTGCTGGAAATTTTCCACTGTAAAAGGAGGATGTGGCGTTTCATTTCGTGCATCACAAGGGAGAGCTGCTGCGAAAATCGTAGCAGTCACGGAGAATCATTTTTTGTTTCAGAAGCTGAACTTCTGTGCCAGTAAGACTGCTTTAATGAGTCTTACCATTAAGGAAAGCTTTTGAGCATTCAGAACCTCAATGCCACTATGCTCTCAACTGAAAGGATCAGAAGTGGGGTCAGAAAGCGAGAGAACCATCACCAAACTCCAGGTTTTTAGCACCCAGCAGCAGGATGAAGGGGTTGCAACCCAAGGTGCAGCACTGTCACTGTTCTTTTTTTTGTTTGTTTGTTTGTTTTGAAAACTGTATTTATTATGTGCATCAATCATGAAGAAAACAAAGGAATAGCATTACATAAGAAGCGCCATCTCCAGATCAGACCTTCGGCCCATCTAGTCCGGCGATCCGCACACGCGGAGGCCCTACCAGGTGTACACCTGGCGTAATTTTTAGTCACCTATATCCTTCTATGCCTCATAAGAACATAAGACAGAAGAAGTTGCCTCCGCTGGGTCAAACCAGAGGTCCATCGCACCCAGCAGTCCGCACCCGCGGCGGCCCAGCAGGTCTATGACCTGTCCGGTGTTCCTTGACATAGCCCTATGATCCCCCTTTTTCTTCTATCTATACTCTTCCTAACCTATCTCTACTTTTATCTGTACCCCTCAATCCCCCTATCGTTCAGGAATTTATCCAATCCTTCTTTGAATCCCTGTAGCGTGCTCTGCCCTATCACAACCTCCGGGAGCGCGTTCCATGTGTCCACCACTCTCTGGGTGAAGAAGAACTTCCTGGCATTGGTTCTAAACTTGTCCCCTTTCAGTTTCTCCGAGTGCCCCCTTGTGCTTGTGATTCCCCGTAGTCTGAAGAATCTGTCCCTGTCTACCTTCTCTATGCCTTTCATGATTTTGAAGGCTTCTATCATGTCTCCTCTAAGTCTCCGCTTTTCCAGGGAGAAGAGCCCCAGCCTTTCTAACCTATCGGTGTATGAAAGGTTTTCCATACCTCTTATCATTTTCGTTGCTCTCCTCTGGACCCTCTCAAGTATCGCCATGTCCTTCTTAAGGTACGGCGACCAATACTGGACACAGTACACCAGGTGCGGGCACACCATTGCACGATACAGCGGCATGATGACTTCCTCCGTCCTGGTCGTGATACCCTTCTTAATGATACCCAACATTCTGTTTGCTTTCTTAGAGGCTGTTGCACACTTTGCCGATGATTTCATTGTTGTATCCACCAGCACACCCAAGTCCTTCTCATAGAAGTAGAAAGAAGATATGTGCATAGCCATGTATGAGAGCAGTATAAATGTGAGAAGGGCACATGGATAGAATAAAGATACAGAGGAACAGTCTCTACTTCCTCATTTCTCCATAACTAGAAATTACAAGGCAATACCTAGAATCATTGTCCGTATATGAGTCCATTTCATATTAACCTCGATATACAGAGGCCCCACATATAAAGAAAGATGCACAGAAATTATTCAAACATCGGTCCAAAAACAGCAGAAAGTAAAGTAATCCCTCTACTCCTGTCCTTTCACCACCATAGAGAAAACAAAATGAGGAAAAGGGGGAGTAACTAGAAAAAGAACAGTAACATTAGTACGTCAGCAATAAAGAAAACATAAGAAAGGGTCTATTAAGCTACGCATGCAACCAAAAGGTATGTGACACTGGCCAAATCCAAGGTGCCTAAGAAAAAGAAGCAAGTGTAAGCCTACATTGAGGCAGTGTGCATGAGACCCAATAGTCTATGCCAAAACAATGTATAGTTTACCCATTCAGGTTTCTTTCTGGACTTATGCACCCATAGTTCAAATGTAGCAAGGGCAATTACTCTGTGGCTCCACTCTGTAAACGTAGGGGGTTGAGGCGATATCCAAGATCCCAGAATGATTTGTTTGGCGATGATGGTATTATGATGTAGAAATCGCCTAGCTTCAGTAGGAAGGCCTGAATCTGTAAAACCTGTTCATCTCCCAGCAGCAGAGCAGAAAAGTCCCATTCCAGAGATAGATGTAGTGCCTTCTCCAAGATGCGGAAAATAGCATTCCAGAAAGATAACTTATTACAGTTCAAGAAAGTATAAAGGAATGTATCTCTCTGGGACTTGCAACTCAAACAGACATCCAAGGGCCACAATCCCATACGTGCCCCTTTAGCTCTAGTAAGATAAGTCCAATGCAGCAGTTTAAACTGAGTTTCTTGTAGGGTCGTTGTTTTAACATGAACATACAGTCCTTGTAAATGCATACACAAGTCCACAGGGGTTACTAAAACTGCCAAATTCACTGCCTACTCCTGTGCCAGTTTCTGCAGGTGGCAATCACTCTGGGACGCCTGTCCTACTTTATATCAAAAGAATAAGCGGTTGGAGTCCAGTGGTATAGTACGAAGGTATTTAGTAAGTGAGCCTTCCTCCATAGCTTGTCCATGCGTGGAGTAAAGATGATGATAATACTGTCAGACCTGAAGATACATAAAATAGTGGGAAATGGGCACTTGCCAATTCTGCTGCAATTGATAAACCAAGCAACATAACAATTGTCAAATAACAAGCATCACTCCAGGAGCAGAAATCAATCCCAGTCTCTCCTGGCGGAAAGGCTGGATTATGAGTAAGAGGCAGAAAAGGTGATGCCCAGGCCAATTTCTGCTCCCGCTTCCATCTCAACGCCTGTTATAGGAACCGTAAAAAAAGGGGAGGGGGCCCACTGCTCCCCTTCCCATGTAAAAAAACCAAGAGTGAAGTTGGCACATTGCTGCAGCAAGTCTGCAGGGGAGTACTTAAAGACATCGTTGAGTCTTCATACATTCATCACATCAATGCTGCGACATTATAGAGTCTGATGTCTGGTATTCCAAGCCCACCTTGCCTCTTAGGCATCATGAGGCAGTCATATTTGGTATGAGCTTTTCTATTATTCCAAATGAAGGAGCCCACCATAGAACAAAAGAAAAGAACATCATCCCCCTTTATCTACAGGGGCAGCATCTGCAGAGGGTAAAGTATTTTTGATAGTAAGACAATTTTCACCAGGGTCACGCAGCCCATAATAGACAAAGGTAGATCTCTCCATTGAAAACACAGCTGTTGGAGTTTCTTGAGAACATCCTGCATATTCTTCCGGTAGATTACCATGGCATCCAGACTCAATATAATACCAAGGTATTTAAGACAGCCTTTGGCAAGACCCACTCCCAGGGTTTTATGCCAGGTATCAATCTGCCCAAGACAGAGGGGTAAGGCTTCTGTTTTGTCATAATCCGAAGACCCAAGAAGCTGCCATATCATATGAATTTATTATGTCCATAATTTTCGGCATATGAAGGTAAGCATGTCATCCACGAACAAGCTAATACGGAACTCTTGTCACCCCACCCTGATGCCTTGAATAGATGGATTCGTCCTCAGTTTAATAACAAGAGGTTCAAGAGAGACAAGGAACAGCAAGTGGGAGAGCATACACCCCTGCCGTGTGCCCCTGTGTAGTTCAAATAAAGAGGATAGTCATCCATTAATAAGATGCTGAGCCGTGGGAGCCAAGTAAAGACTGAATCTAAGCGACAAAGTCCCCTTCAATTCCATATTTCCGCATGGTCCAAAAAAGGTGATTCCAGGAGACCAAATCAAACACCTTCTCCACATCTAGGCTGGCAATAAGTGAGCTATTCGCGGAGATTTGTGGGGACTGGAGAACTGACAGCACCTTCAACGTATTCATGGATGCATAGCAACTAGGGACAAATCTCACTTGGTCAGGATGAATGAGTATAGGGAGCAGGTTATGAAGTCGGGCAGCAAGTACAGTGGCCAGTAGTTTTTTGTCCTGATTCAGAAGTGAAATCGGGCAGTAGAAGCCCAGTTGATACCATGCCCTCCTAGGCTTTGGCAAAATGAACATGTGGGCTCTTTTACATGCAGGGTCTGTAGGAGCCTGTTACAGCAGCCCCCCCCCCCAAAAAAAAAAAAGTGTCACCACTGTCTGCTGTAAGATCTTATAGAACTCTGGGCCCAGAGCCATCCAGTCCAGAAGACTTCAGCAGTTTTAGCTTTTTGATGGCCATAGAGATCTCTTCAGTTGTAATGGGAGTGTTCAGCATCCTTTGTTGATCCAGAGAGATGTTGGGAACGGGAAGATGATGGGAAAAAATGGTCTCTAGCCTCCAAATCTTCGCTGCCAGCACTGTAGTGTCTGATAAAAAGAGACAAATTGTTGCATAATATTGGAATGGACCACATACCTACTGCCATCTTTGCACATGATGTTAGTGATTACATGTTTGGGTTTAAAAGGACAAGTGAGACGAGCCAGTAAGTGGCTTGCCTTGTTGCCCCAATGATGGCGATTATACTGATGAGATTTGAGAGAATGTTCTGCTCTATGGGTAATCAGCAAGTTAAGTCATTCCTTGATGTACTGCATATCCTTGTGCAGGGTCGGTGTTAATTGAGAAACATGTTGTCTATGAAGAGCAGTCAGTTGGGCAGTCAGAGAGAGGAATTCACCATCTCTACGCTTCCGCTGTGAAGCTGCATAGGCTAAGATATGGTCCCTCATCACTGCCTTCACCGCATCCCATAATATGACCGAGTCCAAATCTCCAGTGTCATTCAAATCCAGGTACTCCTTCCATTTGCCTTGGAGAAAGGTATGAAAATCAGGGTCATTATAAAGATGGTCTGGTATACGCCATACTCTGTTGCTCAGTTTTAATAAATTGCAGTGCAAGTTGCACTATGGCATGATCTGAGACAGCAACTTCCCCTATAATCGCTTGAGTCAGCAGTGGGAACAGAGATGCTGACAGAGTAAATAGTCCAAACGTGTGTAGACCTGATGGGGATGAGAAAAAAAATGTACTGTCCAATTCATCTGTTCCTGAGTGAGGAGGTTCACACCTCTATGTGCAACTGTTTTTGGGCCTCACTTTGGTGGTTTACAGTCTATCATGGAATTAATTGTAATGTTAAAACCACCACCCACAATCAGTTGATATCCATTAAATAACAGCAGTTTAGCTATGATGGAGGAGAAAAATTTATAATTGTAGATGTTGGGTGCATAGATATTTCTGAATACAAGCTTGTGACCCCATAGTTTTCCAGCAATAAAGAGATAACGCCCCTCTGGGTCATGTACTTGGCAGTGGACAGTAAAGAGGAGCCTTTTTTGAAACAACGTGGCCACCCCTTGTTTCCTGTCAGAAAAGGAAAAAAAAACAATTGTGCAACCCAATCTCACTTCAATTTAAGGTGTTCTGTGTTGTTGAAGTGAGTTTCTTGTAGGAAAGCAATGAGACCTCTTAAGATGTTTGAGCACTTTAGTCCACTTGATAGCCAAGTGAATAGAAACATAGAGTATGACATCAGAAAAGAGTCATCGGCCCAACAAGTCTGCCCACTCGAAGAACCCTCCCCCTAAGCACTTCCTCGAAGTGAACCCACATGTTTATCCCATTTTTTCTTAAAATCGAGCACGCTGCTGGCCTCAACTACCTGAAGTGGAAGATCATTCCAACGATCAACCACCCTTTCGGTGAAGAAATACTTCCTAATGTCACCATGAAATTTCCTACCCTTGATTTTTAACGGATGCCCTCTTGTCGCCGTAGGTCCTGTAAGGAAAAAGATGTCTTCTTCCACCTCAATATGGCCAGTAACATTTTTGAATGTCTCTATCATGTCTCCCCTCTCTCTGCGTTCCTCGAGAGAGTATAGCTGTAACTTACCTAGATGTTCTTCATATGGGAGATCCTTGAATCCTGAGACCATCCTAGTGGCCATTCGCTGAACCAACTCTATTCTCAGCACATCCTTTTGATAATGTGGCCTCCAAAATTGAACACAATACTCCAGATGAGGTCTCACCATGGACCTGTACAGCGATATTACCACTTCAGGCTTTCGGCTGACAAAACTTCTTCGGATGCAACCCAGCATTTGTCTAGCCTTGGATGAAGCTTTCTCTACTTGATTGGCAGTCTTCATATCTTCACTAATGATTACTCCCAGGTCCCGATCTGCAAAAGTTCTTGTTAAGGTCTCGCCATTCAGTGTAAGTTCTGCATGGGTTTCCGCTACCAAGGTGCATAACCTTATACTTTTTGGCATTAAAACTCAGTTGCCATCAACATTGAGAGTCACTACCTTTAGATCAGCCAGTGTCAAACACAAAGATAATGTGTAAGCAGTATGACAGTATCCCAGGAGCAGAGGCAAAGGGAGCCTCCCAGCTGAGCTCCCGCCCCCACAGAAAGTCCCACACTGTGCTCCCAACACAGCAAAACCAATACAGCAATAGTGGTGAAAGGACACAAAAGAAAAGAAACAAGAAACTTCCCCAACCACTCATACTGTTCTTCTGTACCATCCAAAGTCTCCATCAGAGACTATAAAGTAGTCAGGAGGGAGACTGCTGCTGCCTGCTGGCCCGCTCCCCTTCTTCTGCAGCAGGTGGCAGAAAGTGTACAAACGCTCCATTTCCCGTAGCCACCACTTGCGCAGTAAAGTCCTGAAACAGCAGAATCTTTTGGCCGTTATATTGTAACCCCTTAGATTTATGATAGCATTGAAAAACCCATTCTTTGTCAGCATGGTTCAGGAAATGTGCTATCACAGGCTGGAGTCTCTGGTCACCCTCTGTAGCCGAGCCCAGTCTATGAGCCTGCTCCAGCAAAATTGATCAGGAAGCCATAGTGGGGTTAGCAAGGTCCGTAAGCCATTTTTCCAAAGTATCCTGCAGATTGCCATCCTTAATACAGTCCAATGAACCGGGCATTATTTCTTCTACTGCGGTTCTCAGCATCTTCCACTCGATCAAGTAAGCTCTTGTTAGAGGACTCCAAACCCCGAAGACGCTCCTCGAAGTTGTGAGCACGGTCTTCTTGTTGTGCAATGCGATCCTCTGCTCTCTGGATCCTGCTTGCTTGATTATCAAAGCTCTCCTTCAGATCCTCGATGGCAACATGAATTTTAGAGAGTTTGTTGTCCATGACAACGGTGAGATTTTTAGTAAATTCCTAAACCGCCTCCTCGTGCAAAGTGAAGATCAGGCCTGTGCCATCGTCGGTCATCTTAGTTTCCTGTGTCTCCAATTTGTCTCAAACGGATTGAGGCGGCTTCTGAGCCATAATCAAAGTAGCGTAACTCGGTGGAGGGGTAGAGGGTCTCCACTAAGATGTGGAAAAATCTGCACTTTGAGCACTGAATAGCAAGATAATTAGTAATATAGATCACGATGCCCCAGAGCTGTAAGGAGGAACGTGCACTCAACCCCAGAGCATCACATGAACCTCCCTGTCACTGTTCTTCTAAACAAAGGGATGGGCACAGGAGAGATATACACACACAGGACAAGAAAATCCTAAGTGCCAAAGTCTAATTTCTAGTCAGCATGGCAGCCTAGTCTAAACTGTTCAAAACAGGGGTGATGAACTCCTGAGAATGCAGAATATAATTGTTAAGGATTTTGTTAACCTATATTAGAAGCAGGAACAGTTTGAAAATGCTTTGAGGAGATGTAACTTAAAATTCCTTATGTAGTTACTCAGATTTGTACAGGGAATTTATTATCCAGAAAAACCAAAGTTGTTTGGGGTCATAGAAAGTTTATGAAACACTTGCGGGACTGAGCCTTGCAATACTGTTACTGGAAGTCTTGGCAGCCATTTACAGGCCAAGAGAGCACAGACAGGAGCAAATGAAAATCACTCTTGTCCCAACGCCTCACTAGACCACAGGAAAGCATGGTAGGCCTGGGGGTCCTATCATGGGGGGTGGAGTGAAGAGGGAGGGTGAGACATGTTGACAGCAAGTAAATTGCTGTGATGGCAGGAAAACTGCCGATTTCCGGCTGGAGAAGGGATGCTACTGGGTTGGTAGACTCAAATATAAATTGAGACACCCATTTTTGGGCCCAAAACTCTCAGTTTATATATGAGTATATACAATATGTACCTCCTTGTTTTCTAATGTCTTCCATTTTGATGGCTAGTTAGAATGAAATCTCTTTAATTAAAAAAGTTCTTTAAATTTATATTTTCTAGTTTGAGTGAAAAGGTGTGATGGCCGTGTTAGTCCACTCTTCAAGGTAAAATGTAGAAATAAAAACATAAAGGAAAAATGTATAATACCTTTTTTATTGGACTAACAATGTAAAGAAGTTACCTTCAAAAGCTAATCATAAGCTACTTTAAGGGCTCCTTGTACTAAGGTGCGCTAGCGGTTTTAGCACGTGCTACACGCTAACGCCTCCATAAAGCTGGCGTTAGTATTTTCCGTGTAGCGTGGGTTTAGTACACACTAAAAACGCTAGCGCACCTTAGTAAAAGGAGCCCTAAGTTAATCCATAAAAAGGGTATTATATATTTTTTCCTTTATGTTTTTGTTTTGTTTCTACATTTTACCTATTTTGCAGTTGTATGGTTTGGAGTTTTCCTCTATTTTCTGTATCAAGTTAAAAGTATATTGCTTGTGAAATTTATTCCAAATTCCTACACACATAAAATAACAAAAAACAAACAAACCCAAAAACAAATGAAAAAACCCACAAAGGAATCAGCATTGTGGCATGTAGACTTGTAGGGGTCCTTTTAGTAAAGTTTATCATGTAATAATGGACTTAGCACACACTAAATACTAAGAGGTCCATAGGTATAAAATGAGCTTTCTTGGCATTTAGCATGTACTAGTTCTGTTAGCACATGCTAAGTTTTAGTAAAAGGGCCTCTTCTTGAATAAAACCATACGTCAGTGGCCACATTTTGGTTGATACCTGCATCCAGAGTATAAGCTCTAAAAAACAAAAACAACCCCCTCCCCCCAAGAAAACCCCCCAAATATAAACTAATAACACTGTGTAATATGATTTTTGTTTCTGGTAGTAAATGTAATTTCTTAATTGCTCATGCACAAAAAGTATAGAAAATGTTTGTTATTTCTATAAAACTTTGCTTTTGTGACCAAGATAGTTAAATTTTGCAATTTACCTATTTAAAACATGAAAACACTGAAGGGAAGGTGTGGCTCACTGGTAGAGCTGCTGCCTCTGCACCCAGAGATTGAGAGATCAAATCCTAGTGCTGCTCCTTTTGATCCTGTGCAAGTCACTTAGTCCTCCCATCATTCTCATAAAGTCATAAAAACAATCACAGTTAACATGTATTTATATTGAAGTTTTACAAAGATAACCACAGAAGATTTAAAAGTGAGAAGTTTTCCGAGATTTGTGACTATTTTGTAAGTCATTTTCATGCATCAGCCCCTAGATATAGTCTCCCATCATGTTCTTATTATACTGTACTATACTATAATTCTTCACCAGATTCTCAACCAACTCCAAGTAGTTTTCAGCCTTATGATTGCCCAAGAAGACCCAAACCATTGCTACAAAGCTGTTCCAAACTGCTTTCTACCACTACTTCTTATTTCTATAGCGTTACCAGACATAAGAACATAAGAATAGCCTTACTGGGTCAGACCAATGGTCCATCAAGCCCAGTAGCCCATTCTCATGGTGGCCAATCCAGATCACCTGGCTGAAACCCAAGGAGTAGCAATATTCCATGCTACCAATCCAGAGCAAGCAGTGGCTTCCCCCATGTCTTTCTCAATAACAGACTATGGACTTTTCCTCCAGGAACTTGTCCAAACCTTTCTTAAAACCAGCTACACTATCCACTCTTACCACAACCTCTGGCAATGCGTTCCAAGCTTAACTATTCTCTGAGTGAAAAAAATATTCCTCCTATTGGTTTTAAAATTATTTACCTGTCATTTAATTGAGTGTCCCCTAGTCTTTGTAATTTTTGACGGAGTGAAAAATCGATTCACTTGTACCCATTCCAGTGTTCTCCCCAGAAATTTTTTCCAGCTGGGTAGCATGAAAAAGTAGCCGGATGGGGCGGGATGGAGAAATTTGGTGGTGGGGAAAATTAACCCCCTCTTTTACTAAGGTGCACTAGCATTTTTAGCGCGCGCAAACCCCTGCGCTGCATGGGAAAACTAATGGCAGCTCAATGCTTGCGTTAGCATCTAGCGCGCGTGGCAATTCTTCCGCGCACTAAGCGCACGCTAAAACCACTATCGTAACTTAGTAAAAGAAGCCCTAAATGTGTACTATTTTTATTAGTTAATTATTATTATTATTTTCCAATGCTCAATATGACTTCCTTTTTTAAGGTTTGACACTTGTACCAGAATATTTTTACTAAATTTAAGAAGTATTTGCCCTCTTTCAAATTGTATAGAGGTTATAAAAAGGGAAAGGCGTTAATGAAGTCATTAGATTCAATCTAGCCATTTATTTCTGCATGAATTTAAACAACTAAAAAAAAAGATAAATATAGCTCATCCAGTCATACAAGAAATGGCTCTACAGCAGGGGTGCCCACACTTTTTGGGCTTGCGAGGTACTTTTAAAATGACCAAGTCAAAATGATCTACCAACAATAAAATTTAAAAAAAAAACACAAAGCACACTGTACGCAGAGAAAATGTTAATTATCATTTATATTCCGCGGGTTTTCAAAGAGGTCAAGGCAGACAATTCTATGCAATGTCACCTCAGGAACAACTATACAAAAATAGACAAATATGCCCCCTCCCTTTTTACTAAATCGCAATAGCGGTTTTTAGAGCAGGGAGATGCACTGAATGCCCTGCGCTGCTCTCGATGCTCATAGGCTCCCTGCGCTAAAAACCACTATTGCGGTTTAGTAAAAGGGGGCCATAATGCAAAATATAGACAGCAGATATAAATTCTCAAAACAGACACATTTTGATCACTAAACTGAAAATAAAATCATTTTTTCTACTTTTTTGTCTGGTGATTTCACGAGTCTCTGCACTTCCTTTTTCTGACTATAAATCCAATATTTTTTTCTTTCTGCCCCTCCCTTTTCTTTCTGTCTCTCTTTTTTTCTCTCTCCCCCTGCCCCCCAAAGCCATCGCGCCAATTTCTCCACTTCCCCGATTCTTTCCCTACCCCCTAAGCCACCATGCCGATTTCTCCCTGTTTCAACGAGCCAGGCCAGGTATGTACAAGCACCGGACTCACAAGACTTCACCTCTGATGTCAATTCTTACGTCGGAATGGAAGTTCCAGGCCAGCCAGGCAGCAATTGGCTGGCCCAGAACTTCCTCTCTGACGTCAGAATTGACGTCGGAGGTGAAGTCTTGTGAGTCCGGCGCTTGTACGTGCCTGGCCTGGCTCAGGGAGGCAGGAAGAAAAAGATTGCCAAGGCAACGTGATCGACTCACATTGCCTTTGTGATCTACTGGTCGATCGCGCTCAACCATTTGGGCACCCCTGCTGTTATGGTATCCTGTCCTGACCTGAGGAAAGAGGTTTAGTCCCCAAAAAACTGCCTTATTTCCATTTCCTATTTATAAACTTTAATCAATAGATACAATACTACTTGATTCTACGTAAAGCAACAAAAAAATTTTTTCTACCTTTTGTCGTTTCTGCTTTAATCATCTTGTCTTCACTCTTCTTTCTAGCCAGCATCTGTCCGCTGTCTTCCATGCAGCATCAGCCCCTTCCATCCACTGTCCGCCCTCTCCCCGTTCCATATGGCATCTTCCCTCTTTTATGCTCCTTCAATAAACTGTCTATCCTGTGCCCCTTCTCTTCTCCTTTGTACATGATTGATTTCAGCTCTGCCACCTCTCCATTTTTCTCTCTCTGTCACCACCCCATCCCCTATGCTCTGGCATCTCTCTCTTCTCCTTTGTTTCCTTCACACCCCACAGTCTGGTATCTTCCCGTCCCTGATTCTCTGGCATCTCACTCCTTTCCTTTTCTTCCATCTCTCCCTCCCCCTCCATGTTCTGACATCTCCTCCCTAACCCTAACCCTTTCCCCCTTCCTTTTCCCTTGGTCTGGCATACTTTCCTCCTTCCCTCCAATCCCTGGCATCTTGTTTCATTCTCTCCCTCATCTTCTTTCTCCCTCCAGTTGGGTGTAGCAAGTCTCTCCCCCTCTGCTCCCTTTCCTCCTTCTGTCACCCAAGGCCTGGCGTCATGAACTTCTACAGGCAGCAGCATTCACAATTCGCTGCTGTTGCCAGCTTCGGGCCTTTTTCTCTGTCGGGTCCTGCCTTCATGGAAACAGAAGTAGGCAGGACCCGGCAGAGAGGAAGGCCTGAAGCTGGCAACAGCAGTGAATTGTAAATGCTGTTGCTAGCTGAAGAAGTTCATGACGCCAGGCCGAGCACCCGGAGCAGACTGCTACTCTCCCCCCCACGACCCTCCTATCTCTCCCTCCCTCCCATCACAAGACTCTAAACAGCACTGCTCTACTCTAAGCAGGCTGCTTCAGGGCTTTCTCCTACCGTGATTCCCTCTGGCACGTCACTGATGAGGGAAGGAGGGAGAGATAGGAGGGTCGGATCGGGTTGGGGGGGCGCCCGGGATGATGATGAGGCTGCTGCTGCTGCCGCCAGCGAATCCAGCAAGGGTGAGGCCCCAAAGCACAGCACTGGCGGGCCCCCCCTGACCATTTCGGGCCCTAGGCCTGTGCCTACTGGGCTTATCCTTTAATCCGGCCTGCTTCCCCCCCCCATATGCCCTCCCTCCTTCCCCCTCTCTCTCTCCAATTGGGTGCAACAGCATTTCTCTTCCCCCTCTCCCCATTGGGTACAGCAGTATCATCAGCATTTCTCTTCCCCCCCAATTGGGTACAGCAGAAGCAGCATTTCTCTTCACCCTCCCCCTAATTGGGTGCAGCAGCATGACTCTTCACCCTCCCCCTATTGGGTACAGCATCATCATCAGCATTTCTCTTAAACCCCCCCCCCCCAATGTGCATCACTTTGCATTTGTCCACATTAAATTTCATCTGCCATTTAGATGCCCAATCTTCCAGTTTCCTAAGGTCCGTCTGCAATTTTTCACAATTCGCATGCATTTTAACAACTTTGAACAGTTTAGTGTCATCTGCAAATTTAATCACCTCACTTGTCGTTCCAATTTCCAGATCATTTATAAATAAATTAAATGGCGCCGGTCCTAGTACAGACCCCTGTGGCAATTTACTCTTTACTCTCCTCCACTGAGAAAAATGACCATTTAATCCTACCTTCTAGTGCTGTCCCGATTCAGGAAAAATATTTCAATTCGATTCAGCCTATTGAATCAATTTTTCATTTCGATTTTCCTGCTCAATTGGGTGTTTTTATCAAACATCCTGGTGGGTTTATTTTATAGCCTCTTTACCCCTTTTATAGCCTCTTTACTTCCTTTGCCCTCTCCTACCCACACTGGTGCTGTGGTGCAAACAAAATAAACAAACAAAAAAGACTTTTCTTCTCTCTGTTAAATCCTAGCTCACGTTCACATCTAACACCAGCTCTAGAAGGATACACATTTCAAATCTGACATATTGTAATCACAAAACAGAAAAAAATATTATTTTTTCTACTTTTTGTAGTCTGGTCATTATTCATATCATGTTGGTCCCAGGTTCTGGTTGTCTTCTGATAACTCGCTTGCCAGGATCTCCTTCTTTCTCCATGCTAACCATCCATCTTCCATCTCTGTCCTCCCCTTCCATTTCCCTTCCCTCCCCCGGAGATCTGGCATCTTTCCTTTTTTTCATATCCATCCCCGCAGCTGCAGTGATGGACCCCACTATCCCCAGATCCACCATCTCTCCTTTTCTGAACTACCTTTTCAACCAGCATCTCTCCCTCCTTCCCCACAACCCCAGGGTCCACCAGCTCTCCCTTTCTCTTCCCAACTACCCTCCTATCCAGTATCTCTATCCCCCACTCACCCTCCACACCATCCCTTGTGTCCAACTTTTCTCCCTTTCTGTTCGTTCCCTCCCTAAATCCTATTATCCACCATCTCTCTCCCTCTCCTCTGTTTTTAGACCCATTATTTCTTCCTCACCCCAGTCTGGTATATACACGTCTCTTTGAACCCCCCTCCCTCCCTCAGTGTACTTCTATGCCAGGGCCTCCTCCCCTGAAGGCCTGCCCCCGAAGGGCTGCATGTCTCCCCCACTTTACATCATGGTAGTGGCTCGGATCAGCCGGTCCCCCATGCTGATCTCCTCCAGGAGCACTGATCCTCAGTCTGGGAAGTCACTGTGCGCAGCTGCCATTCGCAAGCTCAGTCCAGTGCGTGCGCCTCCAGCTCCAGATGAGTTTTCTCCAGCCAGTCTTTAATTGAGCTTTATACCTAGCCGAGTGAATGTTCAAATATGCTCCTAAAAGATTATGGCAACCTGATAGAAACAAAGACTCTGAGTATTGTACATTTTTTTAAGAGCTGTAGTCTTTTAAACATTGATCTTGGGAGATGACATGAGGTATGGACCACCGGAATTGGAAATGGCCCAGATTCCATGCAGTCATGAGGAAAACGAACGGAACTAAATCGGGCCATTAAAAACTGCCTCTTCAATATACTTCTCCTAGTACTCGCTATGAGCAGTCTGGTCTCTAGAATAAGCTCTGTTATTGTATACTGTAACCTGTTTGTTTTCATGATTAGTCTGTTTTCAAACGATTATGAATGTCTACTTGTAACCCGTTCTGAGCTTCTGGAAGAACGGGATAGAAATTGAAATAAATAAAGGACTTTTCAGGCCTAGTGATTCTGTCACATGTAAAATGGGTTGAAATTCATTCAAAGGCTAAAGCTCTTGGGACCCAGCTTCTAGTGCCTAGCAAGCAGAGAACAAGAAAGACAAGTAACTTTCCTAAAAAAATTAGCCATTGTTGATCTAAAGCTCAAAGCAAAATCATAAAATATAAACGCAAACCCAACAATATAAACAACAATATCCAAGTAAACCAGCATTTATCTTCTAAAAGTATTCAACTTTTAGTCTCTTCACCAGTCACTTCACAAAGGCTGTTAGGCACTAGCACATTTAAATGGCCCGACTCCTGCCGCGGTAGAAAGGGGCAGAGGAAGCTCCCACACCCCTGCACAGCTTGCCACTCAGAACGCGAATGGCAGATGGAAGTCCAAAGGGCCCAGCTCGTGCCTCCAGCTCTCATTTTCGCCCGGCTCAGGCTCACGCCTCCAGTGTGTGCGCCTCCAGCTCTCAGCAGCACCTGGATCATGCTCCCTCCTGCCTTCGTTCAACTCACAGTCGATGCTGCACTCTCCCTCTTGCTCTGAAACCTGACTGGACTCCGCCCCCTCATCCCCACCCACGCCTTCCCAATTGACCTTCGCCCCCTAAAGCAGGAGCGACCTTGGACGGCCAGCAAGAGGCAGTGCTGCCGCTCCTGTTTTAGGAGACAGGGAGGAGGGTTGGTCATCAAATCGGTCAGGCCGATTTTTTTTTTTTACAAAACGAATCGATTTGAATCGATTCACCTGATTCGAATTGGTGAATCAATTCAAATCGGAAATCAGGCAGGACTACTACCCTCTGTTTTCTATCTGATAACCAATTCCTAATCCACAATTGAACTTTGTCATCTTTCCCATGACACTTTAATTTTCTCAGAAGCCTCTCTTGAGGAACTTTATCAAAAGCTTTCTGAAAATCTACATACACTATATCAACCGGCTAACCTTTATCCACATATTTATTCACACCTTCAAAGAAGTCAAGCAAATTTGTGAGGCAAGATCTCCCTCGGCTGAACTCATGCTGACTCCGTTTCATTAAGTCATGTTTGTCTATGTGTTTCACAATTTTATTTTTTATAATTGATTCTACCATTTTGCCCTGAACTGAAGTGAGGCTTACCGGTCTGTAATTTCCCGGATCTCCCCTGGAGTCCTTTTTAAAAATCGGCATAACATTGGCCACCCTCCAATCTTCAGGAACTACAGATGATTTTAGCAATACTACAGATGATTTTTAGCAACAGGTTACAGATCACTAACATCAAGTCAGCAATTTCATGTTTGAGTTCTCTTAGTACCCTGGCATGTATACCATCTGGTCCTGGCGATTTATCACTTTTTAACTTATCAATATGGCTTATTACATCTTCCAGATTCACCAAGATTTCTTTCAGTTCCTCCGCATCATCACCCTTGAAAACCATTTCTGGTTCAGGTAGATCTCTTACATCTTCTTCTGTAAAGACCAAAGCAAAGAATTCATTCAGTCTTATCACTATGGCCTTATCCTCCCTGGCCTTTTGCTCCTTGATCATCTAACGGTCCTACAGATTCCCTCAAAGGTTTTCTGCTTCTAATTTACCTAAACAAAAATTGTTAAGAGTTTTTGCCTCTTTTGCAAGTTTCTCTTTATATTCTTTCTTAGCTGTCTTTATCAATACTTTGAATCTAACTTGCCAGTGCTTGTGTTTCTTCTTATTTTCTTCATTCGGAAGCCCGAGTAAGGTTTAAATTTGCTTGCCTCTGCTTCAAAGTACTATACGGCCTGACCCCCAAGTACATAACGGACCTTTTCGCATTTTCTAATAACAAACTCAAGAGAAACACACACCCAAAATTCATTTCCCCTCCAGTTAGAGGCTGCAAAATGAAAAAAACACCACGAACACCTTCTCTCTCACCAAGCAGTCCTATGGGGCAAAGACCTAGACCAACTGCTTTCGCCCACTACATACGGGGAATTCAGGAAACGCCTAAAAACATACCTGTTCCAGAAATACCTAAACAATTGACCCGCTCTACCTCTCCCTCCCCCCTCCCTATTCCATCTGAACTTACAGCACTGTTATAAATATAATCTGTTATCTTCATCTTATCGTAACTTTACGTTGCTATTTATCCCCAAAAGATCCTGTCGGACATTACCTACTAAAATGTACATATTACATTTTCGCTCAGCAAATTGTATTTCTATACTATTGCCTCCTGAGGTCTCTGATCTCTGTATTTCCTCTGAATATCTACTTATTGTATTTAGCTGAATGTCCAGTACTCTTGATTGTAAACCGCCTAGAAGTCGCAAGATTGTGACGGTATAGAAGATTAAAGTTATTATTATTCTTATTATTTTTCCATTCTTTAAAGGATGTTTTTTGGCTCTAATAGCCTCTTTCACTTCACCTTTTAACCACGTCGGCTCTCATTTCCTTTTCTTTCCACCTTTGCTGATACATGGAATACATCTGGTCTGGGCTTCCACAATGGTATTTTTAAATAACATCCACGCCTGGTTTATAGTCCTAACCTTTGCTACTGATCCTTTTAGCTTCTTTTTAACCATTTCCTCATTTTATCATAGTCACCCTTTTGAAAATTAAACGCCCCTACAGAAGATTTCTTTTGCGATGTTATTCCCAGTATCAGCTCAAATTTGATCACGTTATGATCACTGTTTCCTAGCAGACCCAACACAGTTAACTCCTGTATTATGTCTTGCATTCCACTATGGACCAAATCTAAATTAGTACCCCCTCTTGTCGGTTCCCGGACCAGTTACTCCAAGAAGCAGTCAAATATGACATCTAGGAATTTTACCTCCCTAGCACTCCCCGATATAACATTTTACCAGTCAATATTGGGGTAATTGAAATCGCCAAGTAACACAAGCTCATATTCTATAAATAAATATATATATAGAACTCCCTTCAGTCTTACACAACAGTCACTCACTAGTACAGGAGCCAAATCATCGCAATCATACACCACACACCCAACAGGGAAGAAAGATTCAAAAACAGAGGAGCAAAGGAAAGAAAAAGAAGAAAAGTGGAGAAAAAACCTCAGTTTAGCTGAATTTTTGCATGTTGGGAGTGGCTTAAAGAACTTGTTTGGGATTCAATTTATGATAGTGGAGCCTTTTTGTGAGTTAAGTGGAGTTTTTTTGAGCCCATGAAGCTGAACTGAGGCTTTTTCTCCACTTTTCTTCTTTTTCTTTCCTTTGCTCCTCTGTTTTTGAATCTGTCTTCCCTGTTGGGTGTGTGGTGTATGATTGCAATGGTTTGGCTCCTGTACTAGTGAGTGATTGTTGTGTAAGACTGAAGGGAGTTGTAGGGGGTTCTACATATTTATTTATTTATAGAGTACTAGTGTTTTAGCCTGTTACATTTATTACAGTAACGGATGCTAGAATAGCCTCACCTATACCCTGACCCCACCCATGCCCTGCCTCCCACTGATCCCAGTCCAACCACCTCACCTTTCACCATTTCTTTATGTACTGCGCATGCATGGCACGGAGCATGGACACACGGAGTTTGAAGTGCGTTTGCGCCTTAAGGGTTTTATTATAGCAGATGAGCTTGTGTTACTTGATGATTTTGCATACTCTTTCCCATTAATTTGGTAATTGAAATCACCCATTATTATACTGTTGCCCATTTCTCCAGCTTTCCTAATCTTTGAAAACATTTCTTCATCTGTCTGCTCATTTTGTCCCTCCGATAGTTTTCAATAGGACATAATTTGTTAGAATCAAGGAGTTTTGTATGTCCTTCCTGAGATCTTTTGGGACAGTAGTATAACTCTACCTTTCTATTCCTTCCCTTCTTTCTATCCATAAGGATTCTACACTGCTATCTATGTCATGCAGAATGTTTATTTTATTTTATTCAATTCCCTCTTTAACATTTAGCACCACCCCCCCCCCCCAATTTGATCTACTCTATCCTTGCAATATAATTTGAACCCAGGTAACACTGTGTCCCATTGATTGTCCTCCTTCCACCAGGTCTCCGAGATGCCTATTATATCTATCTCATCATTCAGTGCTATATACTCTAACTCTCCTATTTTATTTTTTAGGCTTCTAGCATTTGTATACAGATACTTCAAATTGTGGTTTTTTTGCTTGCAACTACAGGCTGCTGATAAGACAGGGAAAATTTGAGTCTTTTACTCGGCCTTCCTCTTAAACCCTCCTGGCTTTCTTTCACCATTATTGGAACCTCTCTACTGGGACTTCCTAAATATCCTGTTTCAATAGTATCCTCCAAGGATACCTCACATCAAACAGTCCCTACTTGAAAGAGCTTGCATCTAGTTAAGACAGACAAACTGGACAAAATGGTGATTTTATCTTTCCTAGTTAGCTTCTTGGGAAATTTCTTGCACTTCAGGATCTTCTCTATCTGTGTTCCAATGAAGAAACTAGCTTTGACTTTGCTTCAGATAGATTAGGGAAGATGTCTTGAAGGTACATGAAGGCTGCTGACTCCTTATCTAGAGCTCTGACAAATTATTTCATTATGTCCAATTTGTTGTGCAGTGGTGGCATCGGAACCTTCCAGGGGTCCACCAGTGGTACACAGTTGGTATTGTTTCTCCTTACAGAGAATTTGGTCTGCTATGGCAAGTCCCGCCTTCGATTGTGCGCCTTTGTGTCCCTGCTGTTCCAAAGGCAGAGATAGCAGGAAACTTGGTAAAACTACATTGGAGACCCATTAGGAATGTCACCATTAGTGGCATAGTAAGAGGGAGGGGTCAGAGGGGGCGGACTGCCCCAGGCACTATCTTGGTGGGGATGCCGGCACCTCTTTGCCCCTTCCCCATGCCATGCTCATGCCTCCCCCCCCAGGGACCTTGTTTATTATTTTTTTAAAGCTCCCTACAACATGCCTGTGACCCCCCCCCCCCCCACAGTACCTCTGTAAATTTTCTCCAGCACAAGCAGTTTCTTGGGTCTGCTTATTGCGCCAGCCTGGCTACCCTCTGAAATCACTTCCGGGTCACAAGGCCAGGAAGTGACATCAGAGGGAAAGCCAACACCGGTGTAAGCAGCAGGCAGGAGAAGCTGCTCATGCTGGCAAAGATTTAAAGAGGTACAGGGGAAGGAGGTGGAGAGGAGGGCACGGAGGGGTACCACTGCCCCAGTTGCCTCCAACCCTCACTACACCACTGGCCACCATTTTGAAGTCTCCGATGATCTCCCAGTGCCTAGTAAGGTCTTAATGCTGCTGTAATCCTCTTTGAGATGCACTGAGTGAGCCAATGGAAGAGACAAGTACTTCTTCCTGTTATAGAGCAGTACAGCTTTGATGCTCGTGGATGAGCTGTCAATGAAGAGACACCACTCTTTTGGGTTACAGGCAATTCCACTTACCTCAAACAGACTGGTTACATTGTGACAGAAGCAGAAGCCCATCTTAATGGGTGAAGAAGGTGGGAAAAACTTGGTGATGCTTTTGATCTGTGACTTGCATCCAACAAGTTCCACTGCTTGAGCCTGGATGTCAAAAGGGCCCCTATGTTTACTCAGCTTGGAATCAGTCTGGAATGTTTTACAGAAAAGGTAAATTTAAAAATATAAATGTTCTGGGCACAAAAGTGAAGTTTGAGGGGAATGATAGCCATTTTCTACACTTTTGTGGCATAGACAATTAAGAAAGAACACTTATTACCCAGGAACAGAAAAAAAAAAAGTAAAATTTTGTTACATAGTATAATGTAATGCATGTAAATAAAAATTGCAAACTCATGAATGGCCATACTGATGGATGTATAAAATTATAAATAATGCATGAAAATATTTCATTAAATAGTAAAAAAAAAGAAAAAGAGAAAACTTTAAATGACATTTACAAGTATATGATGTAATGCAAAATATGCACAAACATAAAAATATACATGGATGTAAAACTTAAAAGTATAGATGGTACTATTTGTACTAGATACTTATTAGATGTCAGGGTTATGGCACAGATCTCTGGTCATTTTTTTTTTTTCTATCTGAAATAAAACAAAATGAATACATTATTTCAATTATATGACATACCAATTTGTGCAAAATCTGAACTTGCTGAACAAATATATTGCTTGAGGAGTGAGTCTTGCCCTAAAAAGAATTAAAACAATGCATTGAATGTATTTTATAAATAACTACAAAATGTGTCCATTAAGCATAAATGTGGTTCTGTACCTTTTTAAGGAACTGTTTAATTTGCAAATGTCTATTAACCAAACTAAGGATTCCTTTTACTAAGCTGCCGTAAACACTAATTTTTGCTTACCACAGGGGGAAAAAATGCCTTACCGCAGGACACATTCAAGCATTCCACAATAATTTTGGGTTCAGAGTGTGCTACCTATGCACTAAAAAAGTAAAATTTATTTCTTTACTGCTGGAGGTGGAGAAGGAAGTGTTTTCTGTGCTAATCAGTGCAGCAATGTTGCCCTATGTAACCTATTAGCACATGAGCCCTTACCACCTACAAAATAGGTGGCAGTAGTGGTCACATGCTAATGGGAAAATTTGTGAATGGCCATTAATACAGAAAATAGAAAAATTGGCCATTTTACTTCTCTGGTTAAAAAGACCTTATTGCTTGGGAATAGCACACATAAGTACACACTAAGGGCTCCTTTTATGAAAGTGCGCTAGCGTTTTTAGTGCGCGCTGAAGATTAGTGCGCGCTAACCCCTTGCTAAACGGAAAATACTAACGCCAGCTTTATAGAGGCATTAGCGTGTAGTGTGCGCTAAAACCACTAGTGCACCTTCATAAAAGGAGCCCTAAGGCTACTTTTTACCACAGTTTGATAAAAGAGCTCCTAAGTCTCTTAGGCCCCCTTTTATGAAGCCACATTAGATTTTTTTTATCGCCGGCCATGGCGGAATTAGCTCTGACACTCATAGGAATTCTATGAGTGTCGGTTTAAACTTGATCTGTATGCTCTTTGTGTGATGAGGCAATTTGAAAAATGGATGGGTGCCTGACATCACTCTTGTGTAAGTGGAATGTGTCCTAAAAAAAAAAGTAAGAAACTTAAAGCTGTTCTAAACACCACGAGCATGTTTCTGTTTTTGGTGATATGTATAATGTAAATGCTATATAATTGGACTTCATATTAATTTTTATTTTAGAATCTAACTTCTCATGGTTGAGAAAGTGACATTGAAAGCTGTTTGACAATGTGTTCAAAACAAACTTCCATTAAATGTCTCCTACCTGTTGCAAACATACAATTATATTCTCTAGCTGGTGTACTTTATTGATGTTCAATTTTTCTTTGTTAGATTTAAATGAAATTTCCTAAAGCTGAATGCACTTTTTTCTGAGTATTATCTTTTCCAAGGATAAATAGATCCTCTCAATTTGACTTTCTCTGACTAAGGGAAGGGGAAAGGGGGTAGGACTTGATATACCACCTTTGTGGTTATAATCAGATCAGTTTACATATTATATGTAGGTTCTTATTATGAACCTAGAGATCTTCTTATAAGTCGCTCTGTATCTGGGGGGGGGGTTTACATGCAGTCAGATTTTTTTTTTACTTCTGTATACTTTTGTTATGCCCTACCTCACATTCATATATGATTTCCATAAATACCACACACTTTTTTCACATTGTTAGAAATAAGTACACGGAGCTGCTTTTTAAATAACAGCACATTTTTCTTTCCTCCTTCTGAGTACTACAAGAAAAATTATATAATAACAAAAAATACAATCTCAAAAAATATATCAATGTTATTAGCCTAGTGGTAAAAATACCCACTGAAGCACATTTACTAATAGTGGAGAAAAAGCCTCTACTGCATTAAAAGATGCTTTCAATATCAGAAGGCAACCCAGCAGGTTATAAGCCAGTCAAATTCGGTCTCATAGGCAAAAAAAACTCCACCAGGTACAAAATGCTGTTTTCAAAAATGGGTTAACCCACTGTGCACAAGAAAACAAGAACAGCAAAAAGAACTGGAAAAATGCTTAACTTATCTTCACTAGCTGGTATCCTTGCTCACAGACTGTTGCAATCGGGCCCACAGCTGTTCATGTTGAAATCATGTCTCAACTAATCCACAATGCTGTGCTGAAAAAAAGCAGCAATTATTCTCCACTATTAGTAAATGTGCTTCAGTGGGTATCTTCACCACTAGGCTAATAACATTGATATAATTTCTGAGTACTACACATATATAAACTCCCTCATACTGTTAAGATAGCAGCTCTTCAAGTTGTTTTACATGTTACCATATAAAGCAGTAGACTCTTCTGTGACATAGCTCAGTGGCATCAACCAGAAGCATAACGAGGGTAGTCCCACCTCCCACCCCCGTGCCCTCCTCTCTGCCCCCTACAACACACTCCTGCCATCCTCCCGCCCCCCAGTACCTCTTTAGATCTTCACCAGCACAAGCAGCTTCTCCGGCCTGCTGCTGGCTTTCCCTCTGATGTCACTTCCTGGCTCTGCAATCCAGAAGTGATTTCAGAGGGGAGCCAGGCTGACATGAGCAGCAGGCTGGAGAAGTTGCTCATGCTGGTAAAGATTTAAAGAAGGAGGGGCGGTGGAATAGAGGGTGCGAGTGGGGGGGGAGCAGAGAGGTGCTAGTGCCCCCACCAAGACGGCGCCTGGGGTGGTCCACCTCTCCCCCCCTTACTATGTTGGTGACAACAGCTAGCTATCATATCTACATAGGAATTTCTTTTAAAAAAGAACTCAGTGCTTTGTGGACCATATAATCTTTATTATTCAGGCAACATGAGCTAACTCCTATCTGTGATACAATTTTATTTTTGCAACAGGTAAAAGACTTTTTTTTTTAATTTCAATACGCTGTTCTTGTATCTCTTCTTTTTTTTTTTTTTTCTAATAGTGCTGTCTAAACAGCTTTCAATCTTGTTTTTTAATATCAGAAAGTTAGATTCTACAATATATCATAGAAACATAAGGGCAGATAAAGGCCAAATGGCCCAGCCAGACTGCCCATCCACAGCATCCACTATCTCCTCCTTTCCCTAAGTGATCCCACTTGCCTGTCCACGCTTTCTTGAATTCAGACACACTCTTTGTCCCCACCACCTCTACTGGGAGACAATTCCACTCATCTACTACCTTTTCTATAAAACAGTATTTCTTTAGATTACTCCTGAGCCTACACAAATCTACTACCTTTTCTATAAAACAGTATTTCTTTAGATTATTCCTGAGCCTATCACCTCTTAACTTAATCTCATGCCCTTTCATTCTGTGTTTCTTTTCAATTGAAGGAGACAAGCCTCATGCCTATTTATGCCATGTATGTTTATGTTTATTTAAGATTTGATATACCGCTCCTGCATTTTACTGATCTAAGCGGTTTACAATGTATCAAACTAAAATGAAATTAGGTATTTAGATATTTAAATGTCTCTATCATATCTCCTCTCTTTCGTGCTTCCTCCAAAAACACTTTATAATTATTAAATATATCATTCAAGTACAGAAACATGTTTATAGTTTTTAGCATCTATACATATTCCTGATTCCAAATACAACTACTTTTTTACTCCTGTTCACCATGGTGCCATCTCTATTCTGGATTCACAAATAATGAAGTGTAACACATTAACTCTGACTTAGCACAACACAGATTTTATACATAGTAAACATTATGTTTTTTTCCTGTTTCATGCAACTGTTTCAACCCAGGTACTGTCACCATACTCATTTCTTTCACAAACATGGAGAGCATTTATCACACACACAGCAGTTTGCAGACATATCTTTCATTCATCCTTCTGTGAATTTTTTAAATCAGCACAACTTTGTTTTTTGTGTTTTTTAGGACACTTCATTTATATATAATCAACATTCTGTTACATCTACTCAGGAGTCCATACATTAGGTATTCAATCCATTCCCACAAACTGGGTTTTGCACAAGTGTGTTACTCACAACTTTCAGCACCTTTCACGTTGCCAGAAGAGTTTAGTGCTCCCTTCAGTTTTACCTTCTACAAACAAACTATGCAGAGGTGTGTTTGATTTGCTCTGCTTAATTTTCTTATTTTCAGTTATAAGTTCATTTTTTCTGAGGCTTTGGCACCCTGAGATCCCATATTTGGGGATCCTCTGCCTGGGAAAAGATGCAGGTTCCGCGGAGCCAGACTGCAGTTCACAGGGCAAACCTTTGAGTGGAGCCTGCTTGCTGTGTGCTACTTTAAGACTCGGGATCCGTTCCCTTGGGAGCCAGCTCACCTTCTGAATTTTTCAGAGGCTTGAGCGCAGGCTGTGGACCTTGGGGTATCAGAGAGCCGGAGATGTATTTAAATACACACACACACCCCGGGCTGTACTTTGAGATTCTGTGGGGGTGGAAGTCTTAGACAGGATCGGTCTGACTGGCAGCCGAAAGATTTCCTGGTAAGCAGTCATGCGCCGTGGTATGGTTCAACCAGTCTTCAAGCTAACAATTTTCCTTGATGTATTTTGTTGTTCACCGTCTTGAACCTAAAGGCATTTGTGCAGTATAAAAATATAAATTATGTTATTATTTGAAGTTTCTGAGACAGAAACTCTTTTCCATCTCCCCTAGCTGCAAGGAAAGCTGACAGGCAAGAACTTTCACAGAACTGTAAGTACAGCCGCATTATTTCCCATAGGAAAAAAGAGAGGGGAGGGAGAGCAAAAAAGCCGTTTTTAAGGGTTTCTGGGTTCAGGCCCCCCACCTCCAAAACCCCTAGTTCAGCAGTTTATATTAAAAAAAAAAAAATCTCAGGCCATTTTTGATGTGATTTTTCTGATGGTGGTCATCAGAAGCCTCTATCTGCCTCAAAACTCCTCAATTTTTACAAAACTCAACAGGGATGGACTCAGGGTATGTTGGCACCATTATAGGTGAAGTTTGCACCAGATGGCCAGCGGAGGAGTGTCCTTGTACCCCATGTCACAGTTCGAGGGAGGGGCAGGAGCTTTGAGTTTCGCCCCATCTATGTCCTCCAAGGCTGGAGAACCTCTGTGGGTCTAGGAAATGGGTAGAAAGTTCTATCCAGAGCCTGAATTTCATGAAGGTGCGAAGCACAGACACATGGAGTCCATGAAACCCCCAAAAACCTAGTTGGAGATTCTTCAGGGTTCATCTCCCCTGCACTAGAGAATGCACGGGGACATATTTTTCCCCATCCCCATGGGAATTCATTTTCCCGACCCATCCCTGGCCCATTTCTGAAAGCTGTCCTCATCTGTGCAAGCTTCAAACACTTTAAGATCATAAGTGTTTGAGGCTTGTGTGATTAAGGCAGAGCTCACAGGAATGGGACAGCGACAAAACTCGTGGGGCAGGGGGGAATTGAGTTCCTGGGAGACAGAGAAAAATTTGTCCCTGTGTCATTCTTTACCCTGCACAAGGCTTTTCCCCATAATTTGTAAATCGCCTATGGAGAGCATTTTTAATGGAGCCTGGACATGCGAAGCAGCCTAAAAGCACACCACTGTTAGTTCAGGGAGCATCTTTGCTTCCTGTGATTTTTTTCCTCAGATAAGCAAGCCAGCTCCAGTGACCATTCAGAGCCTTACTGGCAAGATTGGAGATCAAACGCCATGCCTCTTTTATCTTGGGGCTCAGAGACAGTCCTTTTAAGAATCTGGTTCCCTGTTTGGGTCCAGCAGCCAAGATGCTTCTCTGGCACTTGACCAGGGGGACGATCCTTTGATCTTCCAGCTATTCAAGTTGGTCTCTGTCCACCATTTTATAGTGGATGCTAATAAGGAGTTGAAACTGGAGGCATAACCCTCTACTTCCCAGTCTACGGTCACGAGTGGCTCCAATGCTCAGACCTCCTTTTTTCCAGCACATCCAGACAAAACTGCCTTAGTTACTGAGCATTGAGGGACCCTGGAAGGATCCTTAAAGATTGAAAAAGCTATGTCCAGGCTGTACCCGATGGCACCTGAGTTCCAGCTGCTGTTTAATCAGCCAAAGTTAGGATCTGCGGTGGCTCAGGTCACCAAACACATGGCTCTCCCAAGTGAGGGAGGAGTTATGTTGAAAGATATACAAGATATGAATGTGGATTTGAAGAGACAATTTGAAGCTCTAGTTCTGGGAATAAGAACATAAGAATTGCTGCTGCTGGATCAGACCAGTGGTTCATCCTGCCCGGCAGTCCGCTCACACGGCGGCCCCCAGGTCAAAGACCAGTGCTTCTAAATGAGTTCAGTCTCACCTACGTACGTCCCAGTTTAGCAGGAACTTGTCATGGGCCTATAACACCAGATTGAGCTAGAAACCCTCTGCAGAGGAGGATGTCTGCCTCCAGCTGGTGCTAGAAGGGGTAGATTATGTGCCAGATGCTCTGAATGACCTTATCAGGGTCATGAGCAAGATATCAGCGTATTTGCTTGCAGAATGCTCTGGATCAGGCAGTGGGCTGGTGACTGTATCCAAGGTAACCTTAAGCAGATTGCCTTGTTAAGGGCCTAGATGATCTCATTTCCAGTGTGACGGATCACCGCCCTAAGTCTCTTCCAGAGAACAGGCTGTGCCAACCCCAAGAGGGAGTAGAGGTAATTTTCATCCCTCTCGCCAGTACAACCTGAGTCCCTCCACCCAGAGATCCTTCCAAGGTTACAGACAGTGATTTAGCAACCCCAGATTACAGCAGCCCTCGGTCTCATGTCAACCCATCCTCCAGAAATTCCCAAGGACACCCAGTCAGCCACACCTCCACAAATTCATTAAAGGGAGGCTGTCGGTGTTTTAGAAGGAGTGGGAGAAAATTTCCTCAGACTAATGAGTGCTGGACATCATCTGTTGGGTCACAAGATCTAGCTTTATCATCCTCCTATGGATTTGTTCCTTGATTCTCCAGATGAACAGCTGGAAAAAGAGGCAAAAATCCAAGCCACACTTCAAAGGCTCTTAGATATTTGGGCCATAGAACCTGACCCCAGCAACAAATTGGGCTTAGGCACAGAAGACTGGAGGCCCATCTTGTATCTCAAATCCGTCAATACGTTTCTAAGAATCCTGCGTTTCCACATGGAAATGGCCCATTCAGTCATTGCGGCGGTAGAGTTTCTTGCCTCTCTAGATATGACAGAAACATATCTGCACATTCCTATATTTCCAGGCCACAGGAAATATCTGAGGTTTCATGTACTTCAGAAACATTTCCAGTTTGTGGCTCTCTCATTTGGATTGACAACAGCCCCCCACACTTTCACCAAGGTATTGGTGTTGGCTGCAGCTCATCTCTGAAAGATAGGGATCCAGGTATACCCCTGTCTGGACGATTGGTTAATCAGAGCTCTGTCCAAACTGGAGTGCAAACAAGCAGTGTGACAGGTATTGGGTCTACTCCAGAAGTTAGGCTGGATAGTTAGCTTTAAGAAGAGCCATCTAGAACTGATCCAGAGTTTAGAGTATCTGGGCATTTACTTGGACATGATTCAGGGCCGTGTTTTTCTTCCCAAGCCACTCAGACACTCGAGCAACAAATATTGGATCTCTTAGCAATGCCGATTCCTACTGCTTGGCATTACCTTCAGGTGTTTAATTCCATGGCAGCCTCCCTGGAGGTTGTTCCTTGGGCCAGGGCGCACATGCAGACTTTCCAGGATGGTCTCCTGTCTCGGTGGTCCCCTCAGCATCATTCTTCAGATGTAGCTCCCATGGACAGGGACAGCAAAGGACAACTTATGCTACTGGCTTCAAAGAGACTTCTTGTCGAAGGGCATGCCTCTTCAAATCACAGAGTGGGAGACTCTCACGACCAATGCCAGCCTATTCTGCTGGGGAGCCCATTGCGGGGACTGCCTGATTCAGGGCCAGTGGACTCACCATCAGAAGGGGTGGTCTATAAACCATCTGGAGCTCTGAGCCATTCAACTAGCATTGAGAATTCTAGAAAAGGTCCTAGAGGGAAAGGCAATAAGAGTATTCTTCAACAATGCCACATCAGTAGCATATGTGAACAGACAAGGAGGCACCAGATGCATTTCCTTACATCTGTAAACTCAGATGCTCTTCCGATGGGCAGAAGTCCATTTGCATGTTCTTTCCGCTGCCCAAGTGGCTGGAGTGAAGTGTTCATGCCAACTTGTTCAGTCAGTAGTTCCTAGACCCAGGGGAATGATCTCTATCCCAAAGGGCATTTGATCTCATTGTGCATCGCTGGGGTAGACCGGTAATGGATTTGATGACTTCTGCCAAAAATTCAAAAGGGAAGCACTTTTTCAGTTGAAGATAAGAGCTAGGAAACTTAGGGTTGGATACCTTGGTTCGGCCCTGGCCCAGCCAAGGACTCCTATATATCTTCCCACCTTGGCCCATGTTGGGCTGGATCATCTGCAGAATTTCAGGACTCATCCAGGACTCATGATCTTGGTGTCCCCAGACCGGCCTTGCTGACCTTGGTATGCAGATCTAGTACTTATTCAGCGGGACAGGAGCCTCAAGCTCCCTCTTCATCACCAGCTTCTCACCGGCCAGTCCCCATGGAGAATCTAGAGCGCTTTGGTCTTACGGCATGGCTCTTGAGCTCACAGCCCTAGTTTGCATGGGATATTCAAATGTGGTTATTGTCACTCTGCTCCGGGCTAAGAAGCCTTCTACTTACTATAGCGGTCTACGCCAAAGCTTGGAACACTTTAACAATGGTGTGAAAGAGATCGAGTGAAGCTGCTCCAAGCTACCATTCCAATTATTCTTGCTTTTCTACAAGCTGGTCTGGAAAATAATGTTGCAGTAGCTTCCCTCAAGATGCAAGTGCCAGTCATTTCATGCTTCTGGGTACAAAGCAGTAAAGTTTCTCTGATAGATCACCTAGAGGTGACCAGATTCCTAATAGGTGCAATTTAGTTGAAGCCTCCACTAGTGCATCTTTTCCCATCCTGGAATCTTAACACTGTCGTAAAGGGCCTCACTAAAGCCCCATATAAGCCACATAGTAACATAGTAGATGACGGCAGATAAAGACCCGAATGGTCCATCCAGTCTTCCCAACCTGATTCAATTTAAATTTTTAAAATTTTTTCTCTTAGCTATTTCTGGGCAAGAATCCAAAGCTCTACCCGGTACTGTGCTTGGGTTCCAACTGCCGAAATCTCCATTAAAACCTACTCCATCCCATCTAAACCCTCCCAGCCATTGAAGCCCTCTCCAGCCCATCCTTCCCCAAATGGCCATATACTGACACAGACCGTGCAAGTCTGCCCAGTACTGGCCTTAGTTCAATATTTAATATTATTTTCTGATTCTAGATCCTCTGTGTTCATCCCATGCTTCTTTGAACTCAGTAACCATTTTCCTCTCCACCACCTCTCTCGGGAGCACATTCCAGGCATCCACCACCCTCTCCGTAAAGTAGAATTTCCTAACATTGCTCTTGAATCTACCATCCCTGAACCTCAAATTATGTCCTCTGGTTTTACCATTTTCCTTTCTCTGGAAAATGGTACATTAATACTCCAAATATTTGAACGTCTGAATCATATCTCCCCTGTCCCTCCTTTCCTCTAGGGCAGGGGTGTCAAAGTCCCTCCTCGAGGGCCGGAATCCAGTCGGGTTTTCTGGATTTCCCCAATGAATATGCATTGAAAGCAGTGCATGCAAATAGATCTCATGCAGATTCATTGGGGAAATCCTGAAAACCCGACTGGATTCTGGCCCTCGAGGACCGACTTTGACACCTGTGCTCTAGGGTATACATATTCAGGGCTTCCAGTCTCTCCTCATACGTTTTCTGGCATAAGCCTCCTATCATTTTCGTCGCCCTCCTCTGGACTGCTTCAAGTCTTCTTACGTCCTTTGCCTGATATGGTCTCCAAAACTGAACACAATACTCCAAGTGGGACCTTACCAATGGCCTGTACAGGGGCATCAACACCTTCTTCCTTCTACTGGTTACGTCTCTCTTTATACAGCCCAGCATCCTTCTGGCAGAAGCCACTGCCTTGTCACACTGTTTTTTTGCCTTTAGATCTTCGGACACTATCACTCCAAGGTCCCTCTCCCCGTCCGTGCATATCAGTTTCTCACCTCCCAGCATATACAGTTCCTTCCAATTATTAATCCCCAAATGCATTACTCTGCATTTCTTTGCATTGAATTTTAGTTGGCAGGCAGATCCTTTTTCATATTTTCCATTCTCTCTTCGGTGTCTACTCTGTTACAAATCTTGGTATCATCTGCAAAAAGGCACACTTTTCCTTCTAACCCTTCAGCAATGTCACTCACAAACATATTGAACAGGATCGGCCCCAGCACCGAACCCTGAGGGACTCCACTACTCACCTTTCCTTCCTCCAAGTGACTTCATTAACCACCACCCTCTGACGTCTGTCCGACAGCCAGTTTCTAACCCAGTTCACCACTTTGGGTCCTAACTTCAGCCCTTCAGATTTGTTCAACAGCCTTCTATGAGGAACCGTATCAAAGGCTTTGCTGAAATCAAAGTAAATTACATCTAGCATATGTCCTCGATCTAGCTCTCTGGTCACCCAATCAAAAAATTCAATCAGATTCGTTTGGCACAATTTACCTTTTGTAAAGCTATGTTGCCTTGGATCCTGTAACCCATTAAATTCAAGGAAGTACACTATCCTTTCTTTCAGCAACACTTCCATTATTTTTCAACAACCGAAGTGAGGCTTACCGGCCTGTAGTTTCCCACTTCATCCCTGTGACCACTTTTGTGATTAGGGACCACATCCGCTCTCCTCCAATCCTCAGGAACCATTCCCGTCTCCAGAGATTTGTTGAACAAGTCTTTAATAGGACTCGCCAGAACCTCTCTGAGCTCCCTTAGTATCCTGGGATGGATCCCGTTTGGTCCTATTGCTTTGTCCACCTTCAGTTTTTCAAGTTGCTCATAAACACTCTCCTCCGTGAACGGCGCAGAATCTACTCTCATTTTCTCGTGTATCTTTGCCAGACAATCTCGGTCCTTCTCCAGGATTTTCTTCTGTGAACACAGAACAGAAGTATTTGTTTAGCACACTTGCTTTTTCCTCATCACTTTCCACATATCGGTTCCCAGCATTTTTTAGTTTAGCGATTCCATTTTTCATCTTCCTGCTTTCACTAATATATCTGAAAAAGTTTTTGGCTCCCTTTTTTACATTTTTAGCCATTTGTTCTTTTTGCCAGATGTATCTCTCTCTTGGCTTCTTTCATCTCACAGTCAAGACATTGTTCCTGGTGGCGGTTGTCTCAGCAAGACGTATCTTGGAATTGCAAGCTCTCTCGTAGAGAACCCTTTCTCAGGATCATGGAGGTGGATGTAGCACTATGGGCTTTTCCCTTCCGAAAGCTGTATCTAATTTTCACATTGACCAGGACATTTGTCTGCTTGTTTTACAACCTACAGACTCGGAGAAGTAAATAGGATATTGAAGAAACTGGATGTGCAAAGAGCTTTTCTTCACTACTTGGAAAAGACCAGTGACTTTCATCTTTCTGACCATCTGTTTGTGTTATCCAGCCAGTCCAGGCACAGAAGACCAGTGCCCAAGGCTTCTATAGCCAGATAGATTTGCATTGCCATTTTGTGGTATGGCAAGCAGCCACCAGTTTCTCTCAAGACACACTCAATCAGGAGCATTGCATCTTCAGAGGTGAAGTCTCAGGCAGTTCTACCTGCAGAAATTTGTTGAGCAGCTACTTGGTCTACTTTTCATACCTTTACAAGATTTTATAGAATGGACATGGCAGCTCAAGTGGACGCCATCTTTGGTCCTTGGTTTTGCATGCAGACTCTTCTGTCCCACCCTAGAGATCAGCCATTGCTTTGGTACATCACCTAACATATGGACTCCTGAATGGATGTAACGGAATGTAAGATTAGGTTCTTACCTGGATAATCTTCTTTTTGTTAATCTTCTCAGGAATCCGTACAGCCCACCCTCAGTATATCTTGTTTTGCCTGCTTTCTGCCATGGATATTTTGATTCCAGGCCTGGAGTTCTTCTCCTGTCAGCTAGAAGACTAAGGGCCTGTTTTACAAAGCCTTGTGGCAACAGCCCCAAAACCCTTTAAATCTCTATGGGCTTCGGGGCCATTACCATGCTGCAGCCGCTAGCGTGGCTTTGTAAAAGAGGCCCCTAGTGTAAATAAGTCCTGTATAAATAAGTGAATTGCTCAACCTCTGGTTCCTTTGATTTTAATGCTTGTTGTACACCGAAGGTTGGTTCACTATTGCTGCTATGTTATAAATTTCTGTTGGTAATTGTTCTTCTTTTTTCTAAGTTGCAGAGCAGAACAGTATTATACGATGTCTGAGGGGTAGTTCCTCATACCCCTCCTTCTTTGTATTTTATTAAAGTGGAGATCGATTGCTTTGGAAGGGGGCATTCCACTCCACTGGCAATGTGGGAGGTACTGAAAGTTTTGAGTACACACTTCTGCAAAACCTGGCGGGAATGGATTGATTACCTAACATATGGGTGCCTGAGAAGATTAACAGAAAGAAGATTATCCAGATAAGAACTTAATTTTTCACTCCTTTCACTCAAAGATCGATGTGAGGCACAAGACAAATCTTTTTTTTTTTTTTTTCACATCTCGCATTTTGATACGTCATCTCATAACACAAAAGGGGAAATCTTTTAACCTGTCTTTCTAATTGGACATAGTTCATCTACAAAACACTCCTACATACAGGTTACATTTGTGGATCATAGTTCTGTTCCAAAAAGATTTAGGGCCTCTTTTACAAAGCCACAATTGCGATGCTGCCATACCCATTCGATTCCTGTGGGCTTTGGAGCATTTACCACAGCAACATCACTATTGTGACTTTGTAAAAGGGACCTTTAGGTAATAGACATTTGCAAATTAAGTAGTTCCCTGAAAAAGGTACAGAATCACGTTTATACCTAATGCACATGTTTTGTAGTTATTGTATTTCCCCATATATAGGCTGCGACCTATATATGGATTTTGCAAGCTAGCCCAGTGGGTGCGGCTTGCATATCTGGGGCATCCTATACAGCATTTTAAAATCATCTCCCCACCCTCCCTCCCCTTACCTCCCTCACTGGTGGCAGCCTCCTCAAATCGCGCCGCCAGCATTGCAGAGCAGGAGCAATTTTATTTTTTTTTTGTCTGCAAGCCGACCCCACCTTCCTCACTGGTGGCACCTCCTCGAATCGCGCCGGCAGTGTTGCAGAGCAGGAACGACCTTTGTGTCTGCAGGCTGGCCCCGCAGTGTTTCCTGTATGGTTTTGCTGTCAGGAAGCAGCGCAGGGCTAGCCTGCAGACGCAAAGATCGCTCTTGCTCTGCAACAGTGGTGGCGCGATTCAAGGAGGCTGCCGCTAGCGAGGGAGTAAGAGCAGGAGGATGATTTTAAAATGCTGTATAGGCCACCCTGTTGCTGGTAGATAAGCTGCGTCTACTAAAATGGGGCAGCTTATCTACCAGTTTTTAAACTCATATAAGCATTTTTTGTGGCCTATATATGGGGAAATACGGTAATTATAAATACACTTGGTTCACTATTTTACTTCTTTTTAGAATAAGAATAATTCTTCCAGTGATATCATTTTTTGGCAAGTTCAGATTTTGCTCAAATTGGTATGTCATATAATTGTAATAATTTTTTTCATTTTGTTTCATTTCAGATAGCACAACATAATGACCAGATGAGATTTGTGGAGTAAACCTGGCATCTAGTGGTATTTATTACAAATGACATCTTATGCATTTTTAAGTTTTTTGTCCATTTATATATTTTTATGCTTGTGCATATTTTAAATTTTATCATATAAAAGTCATTTAAAGTTTTTTAATGTTTTTTTAACTATGTAATACAATATTTTAATGCATTATTTATATTTTTATATAATGTCTACTAATATAGCTATATATAAATTTATTTTTACTTACATGTATTACAGTTATTAGTTTGTTTCTTTTTAAGAGCTTTTAACCCTTGATGCAGTCATCCGCTGAATCGTGATTGCATTGGGACTAGTTTATTCAATGAATATCTACATACCACACTGGTGGTTCTATTGGTTTTGTTTTTCCTTTGATTTTTTTTACTGAGACTCTGAGATAGAAATGGATAATAAAATTGCTAAAGTGTTTGCTGGGCATCAAGAAATCCTTTCAGCATCAAGCACAATTAGCACCTAGATATGTCCAGCATCCCAAGTCTGTTTTAGCAGCATATGTATCCAGTCAGTCTGTGCCCATACGCCTTATGAAGAAGACCACATACCATTTTAGTAGCCTTCCTCTGGACCGACTCCATATTTTTATATCTTTTTGAAGGTGCGGCCTCCAGAATTGTACACAAATATTCTAAATGAGGTCTCGCTATTCCACATATCTACCACCTTTTCTGTAGAAAGTATTTCTTTTGATTACTCCAGAGCCTATCACTTCTTAACTTCCTCCTATGCCCTCTCATTTCGGAACTTTGGTTCAAATGGTGGCTTCATCAAACTGGAAAGAACCACATTAAGGTCCCAGACAACAGGTGGAGGCTTGAGAGGTGGTTTAACATTGAAAAGCCCCTTCATGAACCTGGAAACCAAAGGATGAACAGTGAGAGGTTTTCCCTTGACTGCATTGTGAAATGCAGTAATAGCACTGAGATGGACTCTGATAGATGTAGACTTGAGACCAGAGTCAGACACATGAAGAAGATAATCCAACACCAATTCCACTGCCAAGGATGTTGGATTGTGATGATGAAAACGACACCAGGAAGAAAATCTAGTCCACTTTTGTTGGTAACATTTCTGAGTGGCTGGTTTCCTGGATGCATCAAGAATTTGACAACAGGCTGAGAAAGACGTAAGACAGATGAATTCAGCCCAAGAGAAACCAAGCTGTCAGGTGTAGAGATTGCAGGTTGGGATGTAGAAGTGATTCCTGATTCTGAGTGAGCAGAGTAGGAAATATTGGAAGAGGCATGTGCTCCCTGGAGCATGTTCCCCAATGGCGGTGGCTTGGGGGAGGGTAGGTAGAAAGAAAGAAGGGGGGAACAGGGAGAAAGAAGGGGGGCATGGAGAGAGAAAGACAGACATACAGAAAGAAAGGGGGCATGGAGAGAGAAAGAAAGAAGGGGCAGGGTGAAAGAAAGGAAAAGTTGTGGGAGGGAATGAGGTCTGGAGGAGAGGAAGCATACAGGGGCTGAAAGAAGGGAAGAAATATTGGATGCACAGTCAGAAGAAGAAAGTGCAACTAGAGACTCATGAAATCACCAGACAACAAAGGTAGGAAAAATTATTTTATTTTCAATTTAGTGATCAAAATGTGTCTGTTTTGAGAACTTTTATCTGGTGTCTATATTTTGCACTATGGCCCCCTTTTATTAAACCGCAATAGCGGTTTTTAGGGCAGGGAGCCTATGAGCATCGAGAGTAGCGCAGGGAATAGTCATTGAACAACAACAGCCTTTTCACTTCATACTCCAGCTGACCCATTTTTAGGAAGGCTTGCAGGATGAGCTCGTTCTCTTTCCAGTTAAGGTAGCGAGCAATCGCTGCTCTGGGGCGGTTGTTGTCCCCTGAGCGTTGGCCCATTCGATGCGCGCGCTCACAGATGAAGCCAGCTGCCGGCATCTCCAGACCTAGCCGATGAGGGAGCCAGATTTGAAAAAAATGGTAGAGGTCTTGGTCTGCCCGTAGCTCCGGGAGACCCATCACTCGTAAATTATTCCTGCACTGGCGATTTTCCTACTCATCTAGCCGGCCAGTCAGCGCAGCCACCTGGGCCTGCAAGGTGGCCATGCTATTTCGATCCTGCAGCGCTGCATCTTCCCCATCAGAGACGCGATGCTCCACTGCCGCTATGCGGCTAGTCTGAGTTTCAAAGCGCTCATTAATGCCATCCACTGCAGATTGTACTTTATGGAGGCAATCCTCCAGGGCTGCGGTAACCATGCAGGAAATCTCCTGAGCCCATTCACCCCATTGCGCTGGAGTTGGTGACGACGCCATTTTAGGCACAGGAAAGGCAGACTTATGCTTCGGCGTTTTCATCAATCGTACAGGCATTCCATGTGTGAACCACCGTCAAGGAGAGCACACTCCCGCCTACCACATTAAGTGTATCCCCGGTGGTATCAATCTCCATCTAGCAGCAATTTGCAGGGAGTTAAGCAGGTTTTTGGAGACTGTGGGTCGGAGAGCTCAAGAGCACACATCCATTCAAGTCAGACACATCACATGAACGAACCCCCCTGGGTCTATCCCCCCATGTCTTTCTCAATAACAGACTACAGACTTTTCCTCCAGGAAATTGTCCAAACCTTTCTTAAAACCAGCTACACTATCTGCTCTTACCACATCCTCTGGCAATGTAATGTAATGTAATTTATTTCTTATATACCGCTAAATTCGAAGCGGTTTACAGAGAAATATGCATTAAAGGATACAATAAAAATAAGATAAATAAAGAATGGGTACTTGGAATTTCCTTACTGTCCCGAAGGCTCACAATCTAAAGTACCTAGAAGACAGTTACTGAGCAGTAGGAGTAAAAATAAAGACAGAGATAATAAACAAGATATGAAACATCCTAACAAGAGTACACTGATCTCTCTAAGGTCATAATTCTATTTAAAGCAAAGTGTACAACTCAGTAATAAATTAAATGGGTAAACTAAATAAAAATTAATTAATTTTTTTTAATTAAAATTAAATATAGAAAAATTAAAATTAAAATATATGAACATAATAAATGTGTAAAGAATGAATAACAAGGGAATATGAGTGGAAGACAAAACCGTTGAGCAATGGAATTCTGAAGAAAATTTAAAATAAAGATATAAAACAAATAAATAAAAAACAGTAAAATAAAGATATAGTAAACATGATGATATAAGAGTCAAGAGGGACTCAGAATCATTTCAGTCAGACTAACAAAATCACTGTCCCAAGCACTTTAGCCGTTATATCCGATCAGCTGCTGTTTCATCCAATGTACACCAACCACAGGATACCTCCCCCGATGAAAAAGAAAACAGCTTTCGGTTTCCAGGTCGATGACCAGTGCGCTGGACAATTCAGCTTTCACACAGATCTTGCCAACCTCAATTCTCCAGAGCTTAACTATTATCAGAGTGAAAAAATATTTCCTCCTATTGATTTTAAAAGTATTTCCCTGTAGCTTCATAGAGTGTCCTCTACTCTTTGTAATTTTTGACGGAGTGAAAAATCGATCCACTTGTACCCATTCTACTCCACTCAGGATTTTGTAGACTTTTCCAAGCTGAAGAGCCCTAACCATTTTAGTCTTTTCTCATATGAGAGGAGTTCCATCCCTTTTACCATCTTGGTCACTCTTCGTTGAACCTTTTCTAGTGCTACTATATCTTTCTTGAGATGAGACCAGAATTGAACGCACTACTCCAGATGAGGTTGTACCATGGAGCGATACAGGGGCATTATAACATTCTTAGTCTTGTTAACCATCCCTTTTTAAATAATTTTTGCATCCTGTTTACTTTTTTGGCCACTGCTTCACATTGGGTGGAAGGTTTCATCATATTGTCTACAATGATACCAAGATCCTTTTCTTGGGCGCTAATCCCCAAGGTGGACCCTAGCATCCGGTAACTGTGATTCAGGTTGTTCTTCCCAATGTGCATCACTTTGCATTTGTCCACATTAAATTTCATCTGCCACTTGGATGCCTAATTTTCCAATTTCCTAAGGTCCGCCTGCAATTTTTCACAATCCACATGAGTTTTTACAACTTTAAACAGTTTAGTGTCATTTCCAAATTGAATCACCTCACTCATCGTTCCAATTTCCAGATCATCTTATAAATAAGTTAAATAGCAGTGGTCTTAGTACAAATCCCTGCGGCACTCCAATGTTTACTCTCCTTCATTGAGAAAAATGACCATTTAACCCTACCCTCTGTTTTCTATCCGATAACTAATTCCTAAACCAATTCCTAATCCACAACTGAACTATGCCACCTATCCTATGACACTTTAATTTTCTCAGGAGCCTCTCATGAGGAACTTTATCAAAAGCTTTCTGAAAATCTAGATACACCATATCAACCGGCTCACCTTTATCATGTTTATTCACACCTTCAAAGCAAATTGGTGATGCAAGATCTCCCTCGGCTGAACCCATGCTGACTCCATCTCATTAAATCATGTTTGTCTTCATGTTCCACAATTTTATTTTTTAAATTTGTTTCTACCATTTTGTCTGGCACTGAAGTGAGGCTTACCAGTCTGTAATTTCCCAGATGTTCCCTGGAGCCCTTTTTAAAAATCGGTGTAACATTGGCCACCCTCCAATCTTCAACTACTACTTACGATTTTAGCAACAGGATAAAGATCACTAACAGTAGTTCAGCAATTTCATGTTTGAGTTCTTTTAGTACCCTGGGATGTATACCATCAGGTCCTGGTGATTTATCACTTTTTAGCTTGTCGATTTGACATAGTTCATCTTCCAGAGTCACTGGTTTTCTTTCAGTTCCTCCATATCATCACCCTTGAAAACCATTTCCAGTTCAGGTAGATCTCTTACATCTTCTTCCGTAAAGACCGAAGCAAAGAATTCATTCAGTTGGCCGCCAGTGCTGCCAGCGGATGGCCACCAGGATGGTCTCGGGGCTAAAGGGTCTCCCGTACGAGGAAAGACTGAGCAAATTGCAGCTCTACACTCTTGAAGAGCGTAGGGAGAGGGGAGACATGATTGAGACATTTAAGTACATCACGGGACGGGTCGAGGTGGAAGAGGATATCTTTCTTCTCAGGGGACCCTCGACCACAAGAGGACATCCGCTCAAACTCAGGGGAGGGAAGTTTCGTGGAGACGTAAGGAAGTACTTCTTCACGGAGAGAGTGATCGAGCATTGGAACAAGCTTCCAGTGCAGGTGGTCGAGGCACGCAGCATCCCAGACTTCAAGAACAAATGGGATACCCATGTGGGATCCCTACGGGGTCATGCCAAGGGATAGGGTCACTAGGACTTGAATGAGCGGGTCAGTAGAGTGACAGTATAATTACAATTATACTTAAGGGGTCGGTAAATAGTGTGGGCAGACTTGATGGGCTATATGGCCCTTATCTGCCGTCATCTTTCTATGTTTCTAACTTTTGCCAGCTCTGCAGGCAGGCCCCCGCAGCCAGCCAGCATCCTACGCTGATGGAGGGGTCCTTGTAGATCCAATAAAAACCAGAGGGAGCCGCATTGAGGGAGCCACCAGTGCCGCCAGCAGCACTAACTTTTGCCAGCTCTGCAGGCAGCCGCTGCAGCCACCCAGCATCCTGTGCCGATGGAGGGGGTCCTTGTAGACCCAATAGAAACCAGAGGGAGCCAAGGTACGCAGCTCATGGTTGCGTGTTCGAAGGGGCATGGCCAAAGGGGCAGTATACGCCCCTTTTGAGCCCATGAGGAACTGTGAGAGGACTGATATTTAACCCTTCTACTAGGGACAAGAGAAAAGCAAAACTTCATGTTCAGATTCGGGTCCCATGGATCGTTATCTTTTGGCTTCATCTCTACCAGGGATAGAAGAGCAAGTAACTTTAAGCATGCATTCAGCTTCCCATTCCTCAGGAGGCCCTTCACCACCTCCCCAGCCGTTAACTTCTATTGGAAGAGTAGAGACATCCTCCAATGTTGAGGATGTAGCCGCCTCCTCACAAATGTCTGATGTAACTGAACTTAATATAGTTGAGTAAATAAGTGAGGTGAAAACTAAAGGATTGACCCCTGTCCAGATGGTCAAGGAGCCAACCCTCGATGTTCTTCCCAAGGACAAAGTTATCACTTTAAATTATATATGGCTATCTGTTAATAGAATTGAGTCTTCTCTTCAAAGCACAGTTTTGAAATTGTGTCAATTTTCCTCAGATGTAAGTTAAAATGAATGAGTATGATAATCAAATAGTAGAGTTAGGTGGTAAACTGGATAAAGTGGATAAGTCTGTGGGTAACTTACAAAGTATGGCTCTATCTAACATTAAAGAGAGCGTACAGTTTCATGCAAAAATAGAAAAAATGGAGAGCTATATGAGAGTTAGGAATCTTTTAACCACTTTGTATACAGTACTGCTGTTATCCCAGGACAAGCAGGCAGATATTCTCACTAGTGGGTGATGTCATCCGACAGAGCCCCGATGCGGACGTCTCACAAGCATACTTGCTTGAAGAAACTTCAGAAGTTTCGAGATGCCCGCACCGCGCATGCGCGAGTGCCTTCCCGCACGATGCACCGGGCGTGTCTCCTCAGTTCTTTTCTTTCCGCGGAGCTGAGAAGTTTTGCTTCAACTCTCTGCGCTGAGTGAACCCTTGTTCTTGCCTTCTAGTGCTCGCGGTTTTGAGTTTATTTCTCTTATCGTGTGTTTTATTCTGTCGTTTTATTGTTTTTTTCCAAAAAAATTTACCATAGATTTGACCGGATTGGCCACGTGGCTAGGGCCCCGTAGCTTCGATCTAGCGGCGGAGCTCTTTCGGCCTATGTCCCGGCCTATTACCAGTTTTTAAAAGTGTATCAAGTGCCAGCGCACAATTTCGTTGACGGACCCGCATCAACGCTGTTTACAGTGTCTCGGGCCTCAACATCTTCCGAAATCGTGCCGGCCTTGTTCCACTCTAACAGCACGTGCTTTCAAGCGTTGATGTTTCCTGTGGGAGTCGATGTTCGCTATGGAGGCTTCCAAGGAACCTTCGGCTTCGACCAGCGCTTCGCCTTCGAAGTCGGCATCTGCTCCTGCTGCATCGGGTCTTTTGAAACCGGCTTCCTTCGTTCCAGTTTCGACCCCGCCTCCTGCTCCGGTGCCTTCTTCGGTCTCCTCAGGTCAGGTGACTCCACAGACCGTTCCCCTGGTGGTTCTTAAGGTGCCTAAGGCTTCTAAGGCTAAGCACTCGGCCACTCGGGACTGCGAAGACCGTGCAGGGGGGTCCCACTTCGGATGCGGCTCCCCTCTTGTCGGCTTCGATGCGGTCGCACATGGAAGCCCACTTCCTCGAGCTCATGACTACCATGGGGCCTAAGTGGCTTGCCACAATCCAGCATGGGCATGCGGAACCTCCTCGTGGGGTCGAGCCACCTCCTCCTCCTCCGCCTCGCCTTTCACTCTGACTGCTGGCGAGGAGGCTCGGCGTTTGGCTGCAAGTTCATCGAGGAGTGCTTCGCTTAGTGAGATGCCGCCTCTGGAACCTATCCCCGCCTCGGACAGAGACAATTGGGATTTGCGTCCGAGGAGCCGAAGCCCTGTGCTTCATCAGCAGGATTTCTTCCGGAGCCCCTTGCCTGCCAAGCCGTCTCCTGACCCGTGGCATGCTGCTCGAGAGGCGTCGACCCAACCTCTTCTTCGCTCTACGGCCTCCAGCCCCATCTACTCATTGGAGGCCTCTGCGGAGCCATCTTCGCATCGTCGTTCCAGATCTCCTTCGAGACAAAGTGCGGAGCGCTGCTCCAGGCATTCTTAGAGGCATTCGTCCAGACATTCTAACGTCTCGCCTCAGAAGAAGCTTCCTCGTGTGGTGTATTCATCTTCGGATGTCTCGCCTCCTCCGGGCCCGGAGTTCGAGGATACCATCAGATCGTTCTCTCCTTGTAGATCCCATGTCTCCTTGAATCAGGAGGCCTCGACTTCCTCGAGTCCGTCCCAGCGTCCTATGTTGGCAGACTAGCTGTCTTTTTCATCTTTTCTGCGGCAGATGGCAGATGATCTCGACATCACCTTGGACTCGGGTTCCCACTACTCCAAGTAGTACCTGGATACCATGCATTTGCCTCATCCTCCTGCTGAGTCTCTTCGCCTGCCTCTACACAAACTCCTCGACCAGACGTTCATGCGCTGTTTTGAAACACCGTACTCCATTCCTGCCATTCCTGGCAAACTGGATGCCAGGTATCGCACAGTGCACCATAAGGGGTTTGAGGGCTCCCAACTCTCCCATCAATCCTTGTTGGTCGAGTCCTCCCTCAAGCGATCTCATCCGTCCCAGGTTTATGCCTCGGTGCCCCCGGGTTGAGAGGGGAGGACCATGAATAAGTTCGGGAGGCGCATCTACCAGAACTCGATGATGGCTTCCCGAGTTCTCAATTACACCTTCCATTTTGCCACCTATTTGGAGTTCTTCCTTCCAGTGCTTCGGAAGTTTATGCCTTACATCGACTCTTAAGCTCGTTTTGAATACGAGGAGGTCGTCGCTTCACTGTCCCAGCTGCGTCTTCAATTGATGCAATCCTCATATGATGCGTTTGAGCTCTCGGCAAGGGCTGCCGCCTGTTCCGTGGCCATGCGTCACTTGGCATGGCTTCGGACCATTGAAATGGACCCGAACCTCCAGGACAGGCTTGCCAACGTCCCGTGTGCAGGTGCGGATTTGTTTGATGAGTCCATCGAGACAGTGACGAAGAAGCTGTCGGACCATGAGAAGTCAATCCAGTCCATCCTTTGTCCGAAGCCTAAACCTACTCAGTCTTGACCTTCTCGACCACCCTTGATATACCAACGGCGTTACCCTCCCAGGCAGGCTCCTGTTGCGATGCAACCAGCGAAGAGACAGCCTCCGCAGAAGTCTCAACAAAAACCTCAGCCTTCTGCTGTTCCCAAGGCTCCTCAGCCTTTTTGACTCTCTTGTCGGGAGCATAACCAATACCGGTCTGCTATCCCCTGTCTTTCCAATTGGGGGTCGCCTCCATCATTTTTACCATCGATGGATGGCTATAACCACCGACCTTTGGGTCCTTACCATCATCAGGGAAGGATATTCTCTTCAATTCCATCGGGTCCCCCCGGACCATCCTCCAAGAGAGTATCCTTCCAACTTCACCCAGACCGCCCTTCTTCTTCAGGAAGCTCAGGCTTTGCTCCGGCTTCGGGCCGTCGAGCCGGTCCCTGTGGACCAACACAACCAGGGGTTCTACTCCCGGTACTTCCAAAGACGGGCGACCTGCATCCTATTCTGGACCTCAGGGTGCTCAACAAGTTCCTGGTCAAGGAGAGATTTTGCATGCTGACCCTAGCTTCTCTCTACCCCCTCGAGCAGAACGACTGGTTATGCTCTCTGGATCTAAAAGAGGCCTACACTCACATTCCCATTCATCCGGCCTCTCGCAAATTCCTCAGATTTTGGGTGGGACATCTTCATCTGCAGTATCAAGTGCTCCCTTTCGGCCTGTCCTTGTCTCCCAGAGTTTTCACCAAGTATCTGGTGGTGGTGGCCGCTGCACTCCGGAACCATGGTCTTCAGGTGTTTCCCTACCTCGACGACTGGCTCATCAAAGCTGCCTCGGCTCCAGGGGTCATCTCGGCGACCCAAAGGACTATTTGGTTCCTGCAGAGTCTGGGGTTCAAGATCAACTTCCCAAAATCTCATCTGCAATCTACCCAGTCTCTTCCCTTCATCGGGGCGGTTCTGGATACTATCCAACTCAGAGCATTTCTTCCTCCACAGCGCCTGGAAGCTCTTCTTCATCTCTGTCAGTCAGTGTCTTCTCGCCAGTCCATCTCAGCGAGACACATGATGGTTCTCCTGGGCACATGGCCTCTACGGTTCATGTGACTCCTTTTGCCAGACTTCACCTCAGAATTCCTCAGTGGACCCTGGCTTCTCAATGGACACAGGTGTCAGATCCTTTGACTCGTCACATCCTGGTCACTCCTGCTCTTCAGCAGTCTCTACGTTGGTGGATGATCTCTTTCACACTCCTCCCCACCAGAAGGTTCTCACGACCGATTCCTCGACCTATGCATGGGGGGCTCATCTGGACGATCTTCGCACTCAAGGCTTCTGGACCAGTGAGGACCGGCTGTGCCATATCAATCTTCTGGAGCTCAGGGCGATTTTCAATGCTCCAAGCTTTTCAACATCTGCTTCACAACCTGGTGGTCCTCATTCGCACGGACAATCAGGTCGCCATGTATTATGTCAACAAGCAGGGGGGCACGGGATAAGCCTCCCTCTGCCAGGAAGCTCTCAGAGTCTGGGATTGGGCGATTCGCCTCAACACCTTCCTCAAAGCTGTCTACATTCAGGGGGCGGACAATGCCTTTGCGGACAACTTATGTCGTCTCCTCCAGCCTCACGAATGGACCCTCCATTCCAAGCCCCTTCATCAGATCTTCGCTCAGTGGGGGACGCCTCAGAAAGACCTCTTTGCGGCTCCCCACAACTTCAAACTGCCTCAATTCTGCTCCAGGATCTACACTCCTCTTCGCCTCGAGGCAGATGCCTTTCTTCTGGACTGGAGGAATCTCTTTCTATATGCATTTCCTCCGTTTCCTCTCATTCAAAAGACTCTGGTCAAGCTGAAGTCTGACCATGCCACCATGATTCTGATAGCTCCTCGGTGGCCCAGAGAGCCTTGGTACTCCCTTCTGCTTCAACTCAGCAGCAGGGAGCCATTCCTTCTTCCAGTGTTTCCTTCACTGCTTACTCAGCATAAAGGATCTCTGCTCCATCCCAACCTGCAGTCTCTCCACCTGACAGCTTGGTTCCTCTCAACGTAACTCCTCTCCAGTTTTCCAAAGCGGTGAGGGATGTGTTGGAGGCTTCCCGGAAGCCTGCTACTAGACAATGCTACTCCCAAAAATGGACTAGATTTTCTACCTGGTGTGTTTCTAATCGTAAGGAGCCTCAACGAGCCTCCCTATCTTCTGTGTTGGACTATCTTCTGCACCTATCTCATTCTGGCCTCAAGTCTACATCGATATGAGTCCATCTGAGTGCAATTGCGGCTTTCCATCAGCCTCTGCAAGGGAAACCTCTCTCTGCTCATCCTGTGGTTTCCAGATTTATGAAAGGACTTTTCCATGTCAATCCTCCTCTCAAACCTCCTCCAGTGGTTTGGGACCTCAATGTTGTCCTTCCTCACCTTATGAAGCCTCCTTTTGAGCCTCTCAACAAGGTTCCGCTGAAGTTTCTCACTTGGAAGGTGGTTTTTCTTGTTGTCCTCACTTCTGCTCGCTGAGTCAGTGAGCTTCAGGCCTTAGTGGCGGACCCACCTTTCACAGTATTCCATCATGACAAGGTGGTCCTCTGCACTCATCCGAAATTCCTGCCTAAAGTGGTCTCAGAATTTCATCTCAACCAATCCATAGTTCTTCCTGTGTTTTTTCCAAAGCCTCATTCTCATCCTGGAGAATCAGCTCTTCACACTCTGGTCTGTAAACGTGCTTTGGCTTTCTTCCTGGATCGCACCAAAACACACAGAACTACTCCTCAACTTTTCATCTCCTTTGATCCGAACAATTTGGGACGCCCTGTCTCGAAGCGTACCATCTCCAACTGGATGGCGGCTTGCATCTCTTTCTGCTATGCCCAGGCTGGATTACCCCTTCCCTGTAAAGTCACAGCCCATAAGGTCAGAGCAATGGCGGCCTCTGTAGCCTTCCTCAGATCGACACCGATTGAGGAGATTTGTAAGGCTGCCACTTGGTCCTCGGTTCATACCTTCACTTCTCATTATTGTCTGGATACTTTCTCCAGACGGGATGGACAGTTTGGCCAAACAGTATTGCAAAATTTATTCTCCTAAGTTGCCAACTCTCCCACCATCCCATTGGGGTTAGCTTGGAGGTCACCCACTAGTGAGAATACCTGCCTGCTTGTCCTGGGATAAAGCAATGTTACTTACCGTAACAGTTGTTATCCAGGGACAGCTATTCTCACGTCCCACCCACCTCCCCTGGGTTGGCTTCTCTGCTAGCTATCTGAACTGAGGAGACACGCCCGGTGCATCGGGCGGGAAGGCACTCACGCATGCGCGGTGTGGGCATCTCGAAACTTTTGAAGTTTCTTCAAGCAAGTATGCTTGTGAGACGTCCACATCGGGGCTCTGTCTGATGACATCACCCACTAGTGAAAATAGCTGCCTGCTGTCCCTAGATAACAACTGTTATGGTAAGTAACATTGCTTTTTCTTCATGGCATTATCCCCATAAAGTTGGACTAATATGTCCCTGATTTCACTTCCACTCTTGCCAAGTTTAACAATAAATTTAATGTTTGTTGCTCTAATTCAAGCTCCAACTTTATTGTGATGGCGCACAAATACATGAAATAACAATGATGAATGCCACTCAGCAAGATATGGCCACACATCTACATGAACATAGCTGTGAGACACTGATATACCAAGTTTATAAAACCTTACTGAGCTGTTTGTACAGTGCTTCCAACTTAAGCGCGTGGTGGCAAGTTCATGAACTTAATTGTCAACCTTGTATAATATCAGAGCTGCTAGGGAGGCCTGCTTTATGGAGCAGCTGGTACAAGAACCAATAAGAGACAAAGCAATTCTAGACCTTGTCCTTAGTGGAGTGCATGATTTGGTGCAGGAGACAGTGATGCTGGGACCACTTGATAACAGTGATCATAGCGTGATGAGATCCAATGTAATCTTTGGTGTAAGTTCACACAAGAGATCCAATGCAATAGCATTTAACTTTGAAAAAAGGAGACTATGATTAAATGTGAGGAACTCTAATTGTGATACATTTAATAGATTTTTAAAAGAAATTCTCAGTATCCTAAAAATGCATTTTCACCTTTACAGAAGATATTTCTTCCTGATTCTGCAAATCGTAATAAAGCCTTTGAACATCCTGTGGCAGCAGAACTTTCCTCCAATAACCTAAATGTATCTACTATCCTAGAAAGATCACAGAATGAGATTTTTTTTTTAAGCTACATTATTAGCATCAGTTGTCTTTTTACAAGACAAAAAAGCACTTTTAAGGCTCTGTTTTAGGCAGACTACAAAGGTTATAGAAATAGTCAGGGACCACTGCTCAGGCAATGGCCCTGATGGGCTGCCGTGGGAGTGGACCACTGGGCGAGATGGACCTCTGGTCTGCCTCAGCGGAGGCAACTTCTTATGTTCTTATGTTATGTTATGTTATACCTAACGGATGTAGCGGTATATAAGAAATAAATTACATTACATTACATTACATTATGTTTATGAGAGAGAGAGTCATGAAAATTCCAGATGTCTCCAGGTAGACGTGAAAAAAGAAAAAAGTTTCTTGGTATGAGACAGAAGGTGTTAGTTTTGGTACAAGGTTTCCTTGTAAATGTATATTGCATTTTAAATAACACAATTTATCACTTTTTTAACCATTCCAATTGCATTGCGTTTTGGAGGACTGTGCAGTCAGCAATTGAATTTAGATCCAGGATAGACAGGATTTAAGTTTATAGGTTACAGGTACCTGCTGTTTTTGTTTATACTGTAGATCAGGGGTGTCAAACTCAATCACATTAAGGGGCCGAAATCCAAAGCCCAGGCTTAAGTCGCAGACCAGACCCCGGCCATCTCCGCCCCTGACCCCGCCCCCATAATAGTACTACACTTCCTCCTCCAAATCCGCGGTTTTAGCATCCGCGTATTCGTTTATTCGCTATTTTAAAACAAAAAAAAAAAAAACCATTACCAAGATTCAGAAAAGGGTGCAAAAAGAATTGAACAAAAGACCCGGCGTGGATAACCAAAGAAGTGAAGAAAGCGATAGGTGATAAGAAGAACTCATTCAAGAAATGGAAAAAGGGCAAAACTGAGGAGAACTGGAAAGAGCACAGGAAGTATCAAAAAGAATGTCACCATGTGGTTAGAAAAGCCAAAAGAGAATATTACATTACATTACATTACGGATTTCTATTCCGCCTGTGCCTTGCGGTTCTAGGCGGATTACAATATAGAAATTATCTGGGCAGTTCCAGTAGAATTACATTTCAGGATAAGGGTAAGTTACAGGAACAGTAAAGGATTATGATACTTCAATTTCACAGAAGATAATACATATCACAGAAGATAATACATATCACAGAAGATAATACATATCACAGAAGATAATACATATCACAGAAGATAATACGTGTCAACTGAATCAAGTTAAATCGGGTGTAGTGTAAAAGAGTTACAGTACATTCTGGATCACAGACAAAGAGATACTATAGGTGGGTGTTTCCAAAGGCGTTGATTGGGGACTCATTGGGTGGTAGTTAGAGTGATGGGAGATATTTTTTGAACAGTAGTGTTTTTATTTCTTTACGGAACTCTTTTATGTCTGTTGTTTTGGTCAGAAGTTTTGAGATGTCAGAGTCGATTTTAGCTGCCTGTGTCCCCAGAAGGTTGTCGTAAAGTTTCTTAAGACGAGTACCGTTGAGAGGTGGGTAGGTGAAAAGGTTCTGTGTTCTCCTTCTTCTGGGTGAGAGGTAGTAGTGAAAACGGTTGTTTAGGTAACTGGGTGCCGTGCCGTGGGTTACTTTGAAAATGAGACAGTAGAGTTTGAATTGTGTTCTTGCTTTTATTGGAAGCCAGTGAGATTCTAAGTATGCATTGGTAATGTGGTCGTGTTTGCTGAGTGAGTATATGAGTCTGAGGGCTGTGTTCTGGATGGTCTGTAGTTTTTTTATTGTGTTGGTAGGGCAAGGTAAGTAAAGGCTGTTGCAGTAGTCTACAATACTTAGCACAAGGGATTGGATAATGATCCTGAATTGGTCTTTATTAAATAATTTTCTGATTTTTCTTAGATTTCGCATTGTGAAGAATGCTTTTTGGGTGATTTTATGGATTTGTGTTTGCATTGTGCAGCATCTGTCTAAATGTATACCTAGGATTTTGAGGGAGCTCTGTATTGGGAACTTGATTGAGTTTACTTCCAGTTCAGTTAGGGATGGTTTTTTGTCCTTCTCTAGTAGTAGGAATTTAGTTTTGTCTGAGTTCAGCTTCAACTTATGATTTGTCATCCATTTTTCTACTGTTTCCAATGTGGTTTTCAGGTGTCCTGTGGAGATTGGGTTGTGGATGTCGAATGGAAGGAGGATGGTTATGTCGTCTGCATAGCTGAAAGAAGTAATATTTAGGGCGTCCAGGGTGGTGCCTAGGGAAGCTATGAATAGGTTGAAAAGTGTGGGAGAGAGGGGAGAGCCTTGTGGTACTCCGCATGGGTTGGTCCATGGTTCAGATAGAATGTCTTTTGATTTGACTCTGTATGTTCTTGTTTTAAGGAAGCCTTGGAACCAGTTGTGAACTTTACCTGAAATTCCTATTGCGTCTAGTATCTGGAGAAGTATGGAGTGGTCCACTAGATCGAATGCAGCTGAGAGATCAAATTGGATGATTAGCAGTCTGTTTCCTTGGCTGAGGTGTGTTCGAGCTATGTCTAGTAAAGATACCAGGAGAGTTTCTGTACTGTGGTTGGTTCTGAATCCGGATTGGGATGGATGTAGGATGTTGTGGGCTTCTAGGTACATGGATAGTTGTTGTGCTACTAGCCCTTCTATTATTTTGACGTATGTTGGGATAGAAGCGATTGGTCTGTAATTTGATGGGTTATTTATTAGACCTTTGGGGTCTTTCAGTATAGGCGTAATTATGATTTCACCGAGGTTTGGTGGGAACTGGCCTTCCCTGAGTGTTGTTTGCAGCCATAGAGTGTAGCTAGCTTTGAAGTTGGTGGAAGCTGTTGCTAGTAGGTATGGTGGGCAGTTGTTCAGATCACATGAGGATTTGCAATATTTTTTGTAGAGCCTGTCCAATTCAGACCACTGGGTTGTAGGGAAGTCGGTCCAGGACCTGTCTGCTGGTATGGCTTCATCTGTTGTGGGTTTTGTTAGAATCTTGTCTATGTTGTTTTGTGAGTTATTGAATGTTGTTCTGATTGAGATGATTTTATTTTTGAAGTGATCTGCTAATTGAGAGGCTGTAGGTGTTAGGTTTCCCTGGGTGGCTAGTCATGGTTTGGTGTCGGTGAGGTTTCTTACTAGGTTGAAAAGTTTTTTTGTGTCTGGTTTGTCGGTGCCTATGAGGTTGGAGTAGTAGTCTTTGCGTTTTTCCTTCAGTTTGATTTTGTATTGCTTGATTTGGATTTTCCATTCTATTTTAGTGTTATCTTGTTTCTGTTTTATCCATGCCCTTTCTAGTTGTCTACATTTCCTTTTTAGTTGTAGGAGTTCGGTGTCAAACCATTTGTCTGATTGTCTACATATTTTATTTTTTGCTTTTAGTGGTGCTAGTTTGTTCAAGGTCGATTCGCTGAGAGACCGCCAGGTGTTTATGAATTCACTAGGATTGCTGGAATCTATTGCTGGGTCCACTGCGCTCCAGAATGTGTTGGGGTCGATTTTCTGTCTGATCATAAGGCTTGTTTTGGGAGGAGTGGGTTTATTTTTGTTATGCTCCCAGTTGATGGTGAAGTTGTATTTGTAGTGGTCCGACCAAAGGGTAGGTTGCCAGGCGCCGTTGGTGATTTGGATATTTTGTGTGTTGAGGTTTGGGGATGAGTATGCTGCAATATCGAGTTGATGACCTTTTTCGTGTGTTGGTTCAGGATTGAGGATCTGGTACGATAGGGTATTGAGGTATGATAGAATATCTACTACTTGTTTGGAGGTGTGGTCTTCTAGGTGGAGGTTTGAAGAAAGGCTAGCAAGGAAGCATGAAATTTCAAACCATTCTTCAGATATGTTAAAGGGAAGCAGCCGGCTAGGGAGGAGGTGGGACCGCTAGATGACAGAGACAGGAAGGGAGTGGTGAAGGAGGAGAAAGAAGTGGCAGAAAGACTAAAACATTTTCTTTTCATCTGTATTTACAAAAGAGGAAACATCGAACATACCGGAACCTGAGCAATTCTTCAAAGGAGCCCAAACAGATAAACTAACATCCATGGAAGTTAGCCTTGAAGACGTATGCAGGCAGTTAGAAAAATTAAAAACTGACAAATCGCCGGGCCCGAATGGAATCCACCCATGGGTTCTGAAAGAACTAAAGGAGGAAATAACGGAACTACTAGAGCAAGTTTGCAATCTATCCCTGAAAACAGGCGTGATCCCGGAGGATTGGAAGATAGCCAATGTTACGCCCATCTTTAAAAAGGGATCGAGAGGTGACCCGGGGAACTACAGACCAGTAAGTCTGACCTCGGTTCCGGGGAAAATGGCGGAACCGCTGATAAAAGACAGCATCGATGAGCATTTTGAAAGAAATAAACTTATAACCACAAGCCAACATGGCTTCTGCAAGGGGAGATCGTGCCTAACGAACTTACTGCACTTCTTTGAAGGAATTAACAAATGGATGGACAAAGGGGACCCCATAGACATCGTATATTTAGATTTCCAGAAAGCCTTTGACAAGGTACCCCATGAAAGCCTACTTCGGAAACTGAAGAACCATGGGGTGGAAGGAGACGTACACAGATGGATCAGAAATTGGTTGGCGGGGAGGAAGCAGAGAGTAGGAGTGAAAGGCCACTACTCGGACTGGAGCAGGGTCACGAGTGGTGTTCCGCAGGGGTCAGTGCTCGGGCCTCTGCTATTCAATAAATTTATAAATGATATAGAAACAGGGACGAAGTGCGAAATAATAAAATTTGCAGACGACACCAAACTATTTAATGCTGCTCGGACTAAGGAGGACCGTGAAGAATTACAAAGGGACCTGAACAAGCTAGGAGAATGGGCGACGAGATGGCAGATAAAGTTCAATGTAGAGAAATGTAAAGTATTGCATGTGGGAAGCAGAAACCTGAGGTACAGCTATACGATGGGAGGGATGTTATTGACTGAGAGTACCCAAGAACGGGACTTGGGGGTAATAGTGGACAAGACAATGAAGCCATCAGCACAGTGCGCAGCGGCCGCTAAGAGAGCGAATAGAATGCTGGGTATAATCAAGAATGGTATTACAACCAGAACAAAAGAAGTTATCCTGCCGTTGTATTGGGCAATGGTGCGTCCACATCTGGAGTACTGCGTCCAATACTGGTCGCCGTACCTTAAGAAGGATATGGCGATACTCAAGAGGGTTCAGAGGAGAGAGACACGTTTGATAAAGGGTATGGAAAACCTTTCATACACTGAGAAACTGATTCTCTTTTCCCTGGAGAAGAGGAGAATTAGAGGGGATATGATAGAGACTTACAAGATCATGAAGAGCATAGAGAAAGTGGAGAGGGACAGATTCTTCAAACTTTCGAAAACTACAAGAACAAGAGGGCATTCGGAAAAGCTGAAAGGGGACAGATTCAAAATCAATGCTAGGAAGTTTTTCTTCACCCAGCGGGTGGTGGACACCTAGAATGAGCTTCCAGAGGGCGTGATAGGACAGGATTTAAGAAGGAATTTGATAATTTTCTGAAGGAAAAGGGGACAGAGGGGTATAGATAGAGGACTACTACACAGGTTCTAGACCTGTTGGGCCGCCGTGCGAGCAGACTGCTGGGCACGATCGACCTCTGGTCTGACCCAGCAGAGGCACTTCTTATGTTCTTATTTTTTTGGGGGGGTAATTTTAAGCCCTGTAAGCCCTCCCTTAAGCCTTGCCTGGTGGTCTAGTGGGTTTTCGGGGCAGAAGCAATCTTCCCATGCTCCTGCCCCGTGCAGATCGCTTATAGGAAATGGCTGTCTTGAGCTCCTGTCGTAGAACCGGCCCGAATATTATTCACGGATTTTTAATATTCGTGGGCCAGCTCTGCCCATAACCCCTGTGAATATGGAGGGAGAAGTGTAATTGTAACACTATTTTTCCATTCATTTTTCATATATACACACAATATACCGTAATCTTATTAACAACACATAATGGTTAACCACAAAATTAAACTACACAAAGCACACTGTATACTTCTCAACGTTCATTCCCTCCAGAACACAGATAACCCCTATGCAAATAGTTGACCAAAAACTAATAAATACAAATAAACCCTAAGATTCAAGACTCTGTATGCTGTACAACCCCAGAAAAAAAAAAAGAAACAAATGTATTTCTTCCTGAACAGTGCAAAATATAGACAGCAGATGTAAATTCTCAAAATTGACACAATTCAATCACTAAATTGAAAATAAAATCATTCCACCTACCTTTGTAGTCTCCTTCCCTACATGCTGTGCCTCAATTAGGTGCCTCCCTCTGGTGGGTGTCTTACCTTCTGGCCTGCTCCTGCTTGGCTGTTTTTTGCTGCCCACAGTGCGATGCACATTTTCATTGCTGCCCCCGGTATTATCTTCTAGCCGCCTCCCTCTTCCTCACTGCCGCAGTGTGCATAAAGCCGCATGCAGTGGCTCCTTGCACGTCCCGTGCCTCATCCGGAAACCTTCCTTCTGACGTTGTGACATCAGAGAGAAGGCTTCCGGTTCAGGCGAAGGACGAGCGTAGGAGCCACCTTCTGTGGATTTGTGCACTACGGCAGTAAGGAGGAGGGAGCCAGCCAGAAGATAACACCGGCAGCAATGAAAGCGCAATGTGCAGCGGCTTCAAAGAAGGCGAACAGAATGTTGGGCATTATCAAAAAAGGTATCACTACCAGAACGAAGGAAGTTATCCTGCCACTGTATCGAGCAATAGTGCGCCCACATCTGGAACACTGCGTCCAATACTGGTCGCCATACCTCAAGAAGGACATGGCAATACTCGAGAGGGTCCAGAGAAGAGCAACGAGGATGATAAAGGGCATGGAGAACCTTTCATATGCTGAACGGTTGGACAAGCTGGGGCTCTTTACCCTGGAAAAGCGGAGACTGAGAGTTGACATGATAGAGACTTATAAAATCATGAAAGGCATAGAGAAGGTGGAGAGGGACAGATTCTTTAGACTAGCGGGGACAACAAAAACAAGAGGTCATTCAGAAAAACTGAGAGGAGACAGATTCATAACAAATGCAAGGAAGTTCTTCTTCACTCAACGGGTGGTAGACACCTGGAACGCACTTCCCGAAGAGGTGATAAGACAGAGTACAATTTTGGGGTTCAAAAAGGGACTGGATGATTTCCTGGAAGCGAAGGGAATAACAGGGTACAGATAGAGGTTTACCTTACAGGACATTAAGCGAACAGGGTATGGACATTTAGGTTAGGTAGGGAACACTTGCGGGTCATGGACCTGGGGGGCCCGCCGCGGGAGCGGACTGCTGGGCGCGATGAACCCCTGGTCTGACCCGGCAGAGGCGATTCTTATGCTTTTATCAATCGCACCTTGGGCCGCATAAAACAGCCAGACAGGCCAAATTCGTCCCACAGGCCTTGAGTTTGACACCTGTGCTGTAGATTATTGTTTAACCTCACAGTTTATCCTAGGTATTGCTTTCAGTCTTTGTGGACTATTTAAGTCATTGTGTTATGGATGATTTATATTTAGTTATAATTGTAAGCTTAGATAATTGTGGTTATTTTTCTGGACAAAGGTTTAAGTTTGTGTGTATTTGAAAATTTTATAAATAGAAATTTTAAAAAAGTAAGATAAATGACTATTAGAACTAAAAGAAAATCCTTCAAAAGAGTGGAAAAAGGAAACAGCATAAGGAATGGCAAGTCAGATGCAAAGTGCTGATAATCTAATACACAACTTATTAATCGCACTATACCAAAAAGCAATCAATAATTAAAATATCATCATACCATGCATATTACAAGTCATATAAAAAAGTTTTCAATAATTGATATCAGTCCTAATGTAAACAGGTAGATTATTCCAAATTGTAATAGCAGCATAAGCAAAAGAAAAGTTGAGCTGTTGTTTATACTGTACTCCTCTAATCTGTGGAAAATGTTCCCCGTTATACTATACTCCTCTAATCTGTGGAAAATGTAATAATAAAGTACTACATAATCTGGTGGACGAATAATGCAAATGAGAACAAAGCAAAATTAGATTATCTGAAGAGTCAGTCTGTAATATACAATGAACTATGCAAGCTGATTTAAATTTAATTCACCTCTCAAGAAGCTGGTAAAAGAATCATTTGGACCACTAGATGACCATGGGGTAAAAGACACTCAGGAAAACAAGGCCATAACAGAGAGATTAAATGAATGTTTTGGTCATACTGAGGAAGATGTGAGGGAGATACTGGTTCCAGAAATGTTTATTTTATTTGTTAAATACAGTGGTGCCTCGCATAACGGCCGCCTCGCACAGCGGACGCTGCGCACAACGAACTTTATGTCGTGATCCGTATAACGTACTTCGTTTCACACAACGAAGTCGCCCGAGCTGCATCCTTCCGGGGTTCCTGCGGGGTTGGATCGCAGCGGGGTTGGTCGAGGGTAGTCTCCTTCTCCTTACCTGCCCTGTCGCAGCACACAGCCGAACGGAAATCTTCCCGATGTCAGCGCTGACGTCGGAGGGAGGGCTTAAGCAAAGCCCTCCCTTCCTCCGACGTCAGCGCTGACATCAGGAAGACTTCCGGTCGGCTGTGTGCGGCTGCGGCAGGGCAGGTAGGAAGAAGGCAATGGCGAACGAAAGCGGGGGGAGGGGGCGGTCCGCCCCGAAGAATGTGCACAGCTGGTCAGGTCCCCCGATCGACCGACAACAGGCCCGGCCGACAAACCTCCCTGCCCTGTAGCCGCGAATCTAAATTACCTCTTACAGCAGCTTCAATAATCCAGCTGCTGTAAGAAGGTAATTTAGATTCGCGGCTACAGGACAGGGAGATTTGTCCGACCGGGCCTGTTCTGTTGTCGGTCGGGTGCAAAAGCGCCACAAAGGTGGAGGCAGGGAGGGAGGAAAGGTGGAGTGGAGAAGAAAAGACGCTTAAGGGGGGAGAAGGCCGCTGAAAGCACATGTTGGAGCAGGGGATGAGAGGGAGGGAGAGAAGGGGAAATATTGGACAAGGGCAGAAGGGATGCTAAATCATAGGGTGACAGGCAGAGAGAACAACAGGAAAAAGAGTGGAAGCAATCTTGAACCCTGAGGGTGAGGGCAGAGAGAGGTGGTGAGATGATTGATCATGGGGAGAGGGACAAAAGGGAATAGAGATGGGATAGGAAGATAGTGGAAGTAAAAGGACAGGGAGATGTATGTTTTTAGATGTATCTAAATAAAAATAATAACAAAAAATTTATCTTTTTTATGTCATCTTAGCATATTTTATGCTGCAGAACGAATTATTTTTTTTTACATGTATTCCTATGGGAAAACGCGTTTCACATAACTAACGTTTCACATAACAAACTTGCTCCTGGAACCAATTAAGTTTGTTGTGTGAGGCACCACTGTATTCTACACTGTTCTCCCCCAGGAAGCTATTCAGTGCTGATGAGTCAGAGAAATTGAAAGAAATCTCTAATACTGGAAGATATAATGAGACAGTTTGACAAACTGAAGAATAGAAAATTGCCTGGACAGGGTGGTATACATCCCAGAGTACTGATATAATTGAAAAATGAACTTTCAGAGCTAATTTTAGTAATTTGTCATTTATTTTTAAAATCCAGCATGGTATTGGAAGACTGGAGGGTGACCAATGTAACGCAAATTTCTAAAAAAGGTTTCAGAGGTGATTCAGGAAATTATAGACCGGTGAGTCTGACATCAGTGCTAGGCAAAATGGTAGAGACTATCTAATATAATAAAATGGTAGGACGCGCATGCGCACTAAAAAAATTGTGTTCCCTGATCTGTCGCGTTTTTTTTAGTGCGCATGCGCGGGTTGTACGTCACCGATGTTCCTCCTCCACCATGCAACGCAAGCCATGTCCGCCGCCGGCCTCGAGCTACTGGGGGCTGGCGGCGCGAGCCGCCCGGCCGGTGCTGAGGCCCTGCCTCCCGCTTCCGCCCTACACGGCAACGCCAGACCCGGACCTACAAAATGCTGAGGCCCATCTTCCGACCTACACGGCGCCGCCAGATCCGGCACCACAAAACGGCCCTCACATCCGCGAACATGCTTGCCATGGAAACAGAGGGGATCAGGAACTAAACATAGATTTAAAAAAACCAAACAAACAACAGTGCACAACGACAGAGACACACAGACACTCACAGAAGGACAGGGGGCTAAAGAGACAGATTGAAAAAAAATAACAAAACACTAAGGAGAAAGAGAGACACAGGTAAGGAGTGCTGCTGGGCGGGGGGAGCAGGGAAGAGGGTCAGGGGGAAAAAAGAAGGAGTGCTGCTGGACAGACAGAGCAGGGAAGAGGAACAGGGGAGCAGGTAAGAAGTGCTGCTGGACAGGGTGAGCAAGGAAGAGGGACAGGGGGAGCAGGTAAGGAGTGCTGCTGGACAGGGGGAGGTAAAAGGAAGGGAGAAGGCCTACTGCTGGACAGGTGGAACAGGCAAGGGGTGATGGTTGACAGCCGAGGAAAGAGAGAGACAGAAAGCGGTCAAGAGGAGAGAGAGAAAAAGAAAGAAAGAAAGACACACACATCTATTCTAGCACCCGTTAATGTAACGGGCTTAAAGACTAGTTATAAAGAATAAAATTACTGAGCTTATACATAAGCATGGATTAATGAGACACATCCAACATGGATTTAGTCAAGGGAAATCTTGTCTCACCAATCTATTACATTTCTTCAAAAGGGTGAATAAACATGTGGATAAAGATGAGCCGGTCGATATTGTGTATCTGGATTTTCAAAAAAGGCATTTGACAAAAGTATTTATTTTTAAAACTTATACCCCACTTAGAACAAATGGCTTACATATTCAACATACATAAAATGAATGTATCAACCAACAAACACTCAGTATTACACTATGCATTAAAAAATTCACATAAGTATAACCTCTCACAAAAAGATGAGTTTTTTTAGGTTGTTTTTTTTGTAATCATTTTTATTAGAAAGGGTACAACAGGGTAACAGGAACAACAAATATATCAATAGCTCAAATACAAGGGAGCAGTAGAAATACAAGAAAAAAAATTATTCTTTTGTTGCTTTATTGCCAAATTATGCCTCTCCCTTCCCGGCAGATATCCGTGGAAAAGATGAGTTTTTAATGTTTTCTTAAATTGTAGAAGCAAGGTGTAAAGCTGCACTGTTCCTGGCAAAGTATTCCACAGTTGTGGTCCTGCAACAGAAAATGCACAATTACCTTCACAGAGAAACAAATTTGCATGAAATCTGGGGTCATTGCCTTCTTTTCATCACTCACTTTTAGAGGCACTTATAAGGACGCACTACAATTTTCAAATACTATACAACATTATAGTATAAACCAGGGGTGCCCACACTTTATGGGCTTGCGAGCTACTTTTATAATGACTAAGTCAAAATGATCTACCAACAATAAAATTTTAAAAAAACACAAAGCACACATTATTCATATTCTGGGTTTTTTCAAAGAGGTCACGGCAGATGACTCTATGCAATGTCACCTCAGTAACAAAATACAAAAATAGACAAATACACTCCCTCCCTTTTTACTAAACCACAATAGTAGGTTTTAGCACAGGGAGTTACGCTGAATGCCTCGCGCTGCTCTCAATGCTCATAGGCTCCCTGCGCTAAAAAACGCTATTGCGGTTTAGTAAAAGGGAGCCATAGTGCAAAATATAGACAGCAGATATAAATTCTCAAAACCGACACATTTTGATCACTAAATTGAAAATAAAATCATTTTTCCTACCTTTGCTGTTTGGTGATTTCATGAGTCTCTGGTTGCACTTTCTTCTTCTGACTGTGCATCCAATCTTTCTTCCTTTCTTTCAGCCTCCTGTATGTTTCCTCTCCTCCAGACCTCATTCTCTCCCCCAACTTTTTCTTTCTGTCTCCCTGTTCCCCCTTCTTTCTGTCTCCCTGTCTGCCCCCTTTCTTTCTTTCTTTCTCCGTGCCCTCCCCCAAGCCACTCAGTTTGCTGCCACTGCCATCGGGGAACAGCCCCCAAGCCACTGCCGTCCCAAGCTTTCCCCTTTAGAAGCGTCGCACTGACCAGCATTCCGCTCCCTGACATCAATTCTGACGTAGGAGAGGAAGTTCCGGGCCAATAAGGCATTTCTCCTCATTCCATCCAGCCTGAACCCCATCTCTCCTTGATCCAGCATTTCCCTTCTGTGTCTGTCAGAATTACCATTCCACCTATTTTCCAGCATCACCCTTCTTTGTGTCCATCTCACCTATATCCCTATCTCACCACTTTTTCAGAATCTTCATTTGTCTCTGTCCTTGTCTTTACCCCGTGTTCACCATTTGCCCTTTCAATGTCTTTATCTCCCCCCCTCCCCCCACTTTTTCAGCATTACTTCTATGTCTCTATTTCACCTCCTCTTCATGTCCCCTCTGTATCTCTATCCTTATTCAGTAGGTCCTGCTTACCCTTTCTCTTCTTTGTGTCACTATCTCCATTTTCAGCTTTCCCCCCTTTTCCTTTTGTTACTGCACCCTGTAGCCAGAATCTTTCCACCCTCCCTCCACTCCGGCCCAGCCCAGTATGAAATGTTTCCTTTTGTTTCCCTCCCCTCTCTCTTTCTCTCTCTCTTCTCCTCCCTCACCCACGAGTCCTGCATCTGGCCCTCTCCCTTCTACCTGCACCCGGCAACACCCCCCTGCTCCGCGGCTCTCTTAAGCAACTCATCAGCAGCAGTGATCAAGACAGGCTGCCGACATCGAGGCCTTCCCTCTACGAGTCCCGCCTTTGTGGAAAAAGGAAGTTGAAACAAGCGGGACTCGTAGAGGGTAGGCCCTGACGTCAGAAGCTTGTGTCGATCGCTGCTGCTGAGTTGCCGAAGAGAGCCGCGGAACAGGGGGTGTGGCCGGAAGCAGGTAGAAGTGAGAGGGAGATAGGAAGGCTGTAGAAGCTCCGGAGCATGACACCGACCCCGGCCAGAATGATTTCTTTTTCAGGCTGCTACTGCCGCTGCCACGCTCCCCTACCCCCCCCCCCCCAAAATGACAAAAACAGCCTAAAGTGGATGCCCGGCGTCGGCGTCTTTAACGTCGGGGAGAGGAAGGCTGATAGGCCCGGTAGATCGGGATGGCAACACGAGTCTATCACGGAGCCCGGGATGGGCTCTGCGATCGACTCATGTTGCCTTCCTGAGCTACTGGTGGATCGCGATCGACGTGTTGGGCACCCCTGGTATAAACATTGCAACATCAAGAAAAAAAGAAACAACCTTGACTGACCAGGTACCATCAGCACAGGACTTAGCCACTCACTTCATTGATAAAATCCAAAAAATCTGAGATTCTCTCTCTCAGAATGGCTGCTGTTATAACAATTTGGCCCAGGTTCATATAACTGATATGAACGACTCAATAAATCTCCCTTTCTCCAAGTGTTCTCGGTTCAATCTTCCATCTCTACAATTTATCCAACGATGTCTTAACACGCTAAATTTAAAAGGATCTAACACTGAAATCATTCCCCCATTTCTCTTGAAACGATACTTTTCCATTTTCAGACCATTCATCATGGACTTGGTCAGATCCAGTCTAATATCAGGATATCTACCTAAAACATAGAAACAATCAATTATTCATCCATTAATCAAAGATCACAAAACTAGTGTCAAAGAAGTTTCTAATTACCAGCCCATAGCAAACATACCTTTTCTAGCAGAACTTACGGAAAAAACAGGTTTCCGTCAACACCACTCCACTGAACTTTCACTTATTGGACTGACAACAAAGATACTCTACCACCTTGATCACCACCAGACAGACTTAATGATCTCAATCTGTATACTTTGGAGGAAAGGCAGGAGAGGGGGAGATATGATAGACGCTTAAATACCTACGTAATGTAAATGTGCATGAGTCGAGTCTCTTTAATTTGAAAGGAAACTCTTCAATGAGAGGGCATAGGATGAAGTTAAGAGGTGATAGGCTCCGGAGTAATCTAAGGAAATACTTTTTTACAGAAAGGGTGGTAGATGCTTGGAACAGTCTCCTGGAAGAGGTTGGAACAACTTACCACTGTACCTACGTAATGAATCATCTTTGGAAAAATTCAAGCGTTTTTTAAAAAGCTTTCTATATAAAGATGTATTCAATATATAGACAGCTTAACTTCCCAAACATAAAATTCCCAGATCTTAATGACTTTTATGTGATTCCATCCTTCATGTTCCTCCCTAAATGTTCCTTTTTTTTAAATTAAAGATTGTAATCCACCCCATTTATCCTTTATGTATCAGTTTGTATTAGAATAGATTTAATCTGTATATAATGTCATATTTTGTCTACCCTTTTTTATTGTATGCATTGGAAAACTGTAATACGCATTGAAATACATGATTTTGCGTAGATAACAAATCTTATTAAACTTGAAACTTGCAAGAGGTGGTGGAGACACTGTCTGAATTCAAAAGGGCCTGGGATAGGCATGTGGGATCTCTCGGAGAGAGAAAAAGATAATGGTTACTCTGGATGGGCAGACTAGATGGGCCATTTGGCCTTTATCTGCCCTCATGTTTCTATTCTTCTGTCAGTCTGTTCTACTTATCTCCCTTGATCTTTCCTCAGTGTTTGATACCATTGACCACAAGCTGCTTATAAATTGCCTTCACAAAATTGGTATAAAAGGTCAAGTCATGGACTGGTTCATCTCATTTTTCACAGAAAGGTCATCAAAGGTCATCTTTAATGGAACATCTTCTGTCTCCTTTGCACTTAAGCACGGTATCCTGCATGGCTCAATTCTATTTCCATTGTTTTTTAACATCCTCATGGCTCCTTTCTTAACGTTAGGTCAGTCTATTGGCTTTACTACATTTGCTTACGCTGATGATGTTCAGTTAATTCATCAAATCTATCTCAATAACCCACATGAAATAGCAACCGTCAATCAAAAATTGGAAAAAATAAAATTATGGTTAGACACAAACATGCTCTCACTTAATATTAACAAATCTAAACTAATGATTTTCCCTCTCAAAGACGGATAGTCCCTACAGGCCCCCATAAAACTTGAGTCTCTTCCAATTAAAATTGTGCCCACTTTAAAGCTGTTAGGGGTAACACTGGATAGCAAGTTTACTTATCACACCCACATTAGCACAGTCATTCAGAAATGTTTCCATCTACTTAGAATGATCCGTTCACTTTCCAAACTACTTGAACCAGTATCTTTGAATTCTCTAATTCATTCACTCGTGATCTCCTGTGTCAATTATTGTAATGCCCTTTACAAAGGCATAACAAAAAAAGAAATAAAGACGCCTCCAGATAATATAAAATAAAACAATTAAAATTATCTTCAATGCAAAAAAATATGATCGTTTCCCCTCTTCTATTCAACGCACACTGGCTACCCGTACAACACAGAATCAGTTACAAAATCATACTCTACATTTAAAAACCGTAAAAGTAACCAGCCCGAGTTTATTGACAGACTTCTCATTCCGTATAACCCATCCAAAACTTTTCGCTCTGTATCTCAGAATCTCCTTACTATACCATCACTGAGGCTAATTAACACTATGAGATCTAACAGTTTCGCTGTTACAGCACCTACCCTATGGAATTCTATGCCAAATCATCTACGAGCAATATCTGTATTGGATCAGTTTAAATCTAATCTAAAAACATCTTTGTTCCAGAATGCGTTTAGATAAAACTGTCGTTCTAAAGACAAAACAATCCTCCTCCTGATTTTACCCCCTTCGTCCTTCCCTTCTATTTTCGTTTTGCAAATATTGTAGTTTTTGCTCATCTCCTTATGTTTACTGTATGTCCATAAGTCAAGTAATTTGTTGTATTAACATTCCCTAGTATTGTCCATATTTGTTAATTTTATTATTTGTTTTTATAGTATCTACTATCTGTATTATTAGTATTGTACACTGCCTAGAAGCCTGAATAGGTGGTAAAATAAATTTTTAATAAACTTGAAACATCAAAGCAATTGCCTTAAATTGGATTTGATATTTTATAGGAAACCAATGTATATGCACTGGTGAGATGTGCACAAATTTCCCAACTCCACAGATTAAAAGTACTGCTGCATTTTGAGTAACTTGCAGTTCATTAATCCTAGTCAAAGGCATTCCTAAATAGTAAGTTAAAGTCTCGTCATCATCAGACATAAGAACATAAGAAGCGCCATCTCCGGATCAGACCTTCGGTCCATCAAGTCCGGCGATCCGCACACGCGGAGGCCCTGCTAGGTATACACCTGGCTTATTTTATAGCCAAGAATCATCAAAAACTAAGCCTCAATTAGAGTTACTACATTCGTTTATGACCTCAGCAGTACAAACTGTGAGAACAACTTCATTCACAGTATAACTTGCACTAAAGTCTTCATTGGTCAGGTTTTTTATCTCAAATCTTATTAATTAATTTATTTTTATTTAGTTTTCAAAATAACTTAAGAGATAATACTCATCTCATTATCAGAGCATAGCAGGGGTTCTTCACCGACATAGGCTATGTTTCGCCATACAAGGCTTTGTCAAGGTAATCCCCTACCCAGTCTCCTGGGTAGACTGGGTAGGGGATTACCTTGACAAAGCCTTGTATGGCGAAACATAGCCTATGTCGGTGAAGAACCCCTGCTATGCTCTGATAATGAGATGAGTATTATCTCTTAAGTTATTTTGAAAACTAAATAAAAATAAATTAATTAATAAGATTTGAGATAAAAAACCTGACCAATGAAGACTTTAGTGCAAGTTATACTGTGAATGAAGTTGTTCTCACAGTTTGTACTGCTGAGGTCATAAACGAATGTAGTAACTCTAATTGAGGCTTAGTTTTTGATGATTCTTAGATTTTTTCTGGCCTTATAAAGATATATCTAAGTGCCTAATATACTTGTTATTTTATAGCCAACCATATCTTTATATGCCTCTCTCAAGGAGATATGCATCTAGTTTGCTTTTGAAGCCTAGGACTGTCGATTCCGCAATAATCTCCCCTGGGAGAGTATTCCAGATGTCAACCACTCTCTGTGTGAAGCAGAACTTCCTGATATTAGTCCTGAACTTGCCCCCCCTTAGCTTCATTTCATGTCCTCTTGTCCGTGTCAAATTGGACAATGTAAATAGTTTTTTCTGCTCTAATTTGTCGATTCCTTTCAGTATTTTGAAGGTTTCGATCATATCCCCACGCAGTCTCCTTTTCTCAAGGGAGAACAATCCCAGTGTTTTAAGTCGATCCTCATATTCCAGTTTCTCCATACCCTTCACTAGTTTAGTTGCTCGTCTCTGCACCCTCTCCAGCAGTTTTATATCCTTCTTTAAGTAGGGAGACCAATGTTGGACGCAGTATTCCAAGTGGGGTCTGACCATTGCCCTATAAAGCGGCATTATAACTTTCTCCGATCTACTCGAGATTCCTTTCTTTATCATGCCCAACATTCTATTTGCCTTATTTGCCGCTGCCGCGCATTGTGCCGACGGCTTCAGGGTCCTATCTATCAGTACACCCAGATCCCTTTCTTGTTCACTTTTTCCCAGAGTTGCACCTGACATTCTGTACTCGTATTCCTTATTTTTACTGCCTAAATGCATTACCTTGCATTTCTCCACGTTGAACTTCATCTGCCATTTCTCCGCCCATTTTTCTAACCGACACAAGTCGCTCTGGAGTTCCTCACTGTCCTCCTGCGATCTGATTGCCCGGCAGAGTTTTGTGTCGTCTGCAAACTTGATGATCTCACTGGATGTTCCGTTTTCCAGGTCATTGATATAAATATTAAAAAGGATCGGCCCAAGTACCGAGCCTTGGGCCCAAGTACCGAGCCTTGGGCCCAAGTACCGAGACATTGCGCTACCATCCTAAAGTCATAAGATTTTAACTTAGGTTACATTATAGATTGAAACCAAAGATAGTAAAAGCTATACTGCACTACTACACTCTTGTGCTTGAAAGTATCCATCAAAACACCCAGATTCTTCTGATTTTGTAGTAATCATGTATTATAACTTTTAAATCTGATTACAACTCATTCTTCCTGTTAGTCATCAAAATATGTTTTCATCAAATTCAACATTTTATTATCCATCATCCATCCCCCAACTCAATCCATATAATGTGTGATGCAAACCTTGGGATTTCAACAGAGGTTTAACTGTAGCTAACTTCAACAATTCTAAAAAGACTCCTTCCTTTAATGAGGTTCTCATTATCTTAGTTTAAAAAAAACAAAACACCTTGAAAGACTCTAGAAGAAATTAGAATGTCATAGGATAGGAGGCAATGTTTTATTATGGTTTAAGAACTGGTTAAAAGATAGAAAACAGAGAGTAGGGTTAAACGGTCAATATTTTCAATCGAGATGCATAGATAGTGGGGTTTCCCAGAGGTCTGTACTAGGACTGCTGCTTTTTAACATATTTATCAGTGATCTAGAGATGAGAATAACTAATGAGATAATTAAATTTGCTAAAGACACAAAGGCCCTGATTCTGTATAGGACGCCCGGGAGAGGTGTCCTATTCAGAATGGACCTACACTAAACCCCGATTTTGTAACCGGCGTCCATGTTACAGACGCTGGTTAGAGAATCGGGTTAGATTAGACACGGCCCGCTACACTTATCGCGGCAAGGGATCTCTCTGCCGCTATAAGTATAGCGGGCCGCGGCCCCCTGTCCGATCGCTGGCAGGAGGGTGCCCAAACCCTCCTGCCAGAAGATGCCCCCCCAACACTACTGACCGCCCCCCCCTGACACTACCAGCCAATCAGGCCTTAGATTAAGTGGGGATGGGCGGACTTGCTATGCCTAAGGCCTGATTGGTCCAGGCTTCTAGAGCCTGGGCCAATCAGGCCTTAGGCTTCAGCGGGATGGGCCGGGAAGGATGGGCCGGCTGGGCGGGCAAGACCCGTCTGGCCTTAAGAAAAGGTTAGTTTGGTGGGGTGGAGGTTTGAGGGTTGTTAGCGCCGGGGGGGAGGGTGCGTCTTCGGGCAGGAGGGATTGGGCACCCTCCTGCCAGCGATCGATATTGTCGGGGGGGAGGGTGCGTCTTCGGGCAGGAGGGATTGGGCACCCTCCTACCAGCGATCGGACAGGCGGCCGCGGCCCGCTATACTTATAGCGGCAGAGAGATCCCTTGCCGCAATAAATATAGCGGCCGCGTCTACTTACATTTTAGACCAGCATTTTGCTGGCCTACATTTTAAGCGTTTCTTCCTCTACTAGGGAGACGCGTAGGGCCGCCTAGGTTCGCCTAAGGCCCTTAGGCGAGCTTAGGCGTCTTGCGGGTCTCCCTAGGCTCCCGGAGGCGCCTTCAATATAGGCGGCCTGCCTGAGGATCATTTTTTTAAAAAACGTGCATCCCGATTGGCTGATTAGACAGCTGTAGGACGCCTACAGCTGCCTAAAATCGGGACGCACTTTGGAGAATCAGGCCCAAAGTTGTTAAGAAATTGTAAAAAGTTGCAAGTAGACCTTAAGAGACTGGGCATCAAAATGGCAGATGTCATTTAATGTGAGCAAGTTCAAAGTGATGCATGTGGGAAAGAGGAACTCAAACAATAGCTATGGGATGCAGGGTTCCAATTTAGGAGTCACAGCCCAGGAAAAGGATCTAGGTGTCATCGTTGAGGATTCATTGAAACCCTCAGCTCACTGTGCGACTGCAGCTAAGAAAACAAATAGAACGTTAGGAATTATTAGGAAAGGAAAACAATGATGAGAATGTTAGAATGCCTTTATATCGCTCCATGGTGTAACTGAACCTCGAATATTGTGTGCAATTCTGGTCACCACATCTCAAAAATGATTTAGCAGAATTTGAAAAGGTACAGAGAAGGGCAATAAAAATGATAACGGGGATGAGACAACTTCCCTTTGAGGAAAAACTAAAGCAGCTAGGGCTCTTTAACTTGGCGTAGACAACTCAGAGGAGATATGATAGGGTCAATAAAATGAGTGGAGTGAAACGAGTAGATGTGAATAACTTGTGTACTCTTTTCTCAAAATACTGGGACTAGGGGACATACAATGAACTGCTAAGTAAATTTAAAACAATCTGGAGAAAATATTATTTCACTCAACATGTAATTAAACTCTGGAATTTGTTGCCGCAAAATGCGCTGAAAGCAATTAGCTTAGCATGATTTTAAAAAGATTTGGATAATTTCTTAAAACAAAATCCACAAACCATTATTAAAATGGCATTTGTAAAATTCACTACTTATTCCTAGGATAAGCAGCATAAAATCTGATTTACTCTTTTGAGACTTGTCAGATACTTGTGACCTCGGTTGGCCACTGGTAGAAACAGTATACATTACATTAGTGATTTCTATTCCGCCATTACCTTGCGGTTCAAGGCGGATTACATTCAAACTAAAAACAAGAATTACATTCAAAATTTGAAAGAATAGAATAAGCGATGATATAAAATTTTTAAGGTAATAAAAAAAAAAATAAATAAAAGTTGGGTAAAGAGTTACCAACTGGAAGTAGAAGCCTTTAGGAGATAAGAATGGGGTGAATTATGTGGTTTTAGATAACATTAGGTAAATAGAAGAATATTAGAGAGTACTAAGGGTATAGAGAGTGTTGGATATTGGGTTGGGATTAGTCGTGCTGGATAGGTTTTATGTGTTTTTTGAAGAGTATGGTTTTAGTATCTCTCTTGAAGGTGTTGTAGTTTGTAGTTGAAGATAACAGGGTGGTGATTTTGGGCTTGATGGACCTTTGGTCGGTCCCAGTATGGCAATTCTTATCTTATTATGGGTACAATATTAGTTTTTCTATAGAGCATTAATTTATTGGTCTCAAACTTGTGGCTTGGGGGCCACATGCGGCCCGCCAGGTACTATTTTGAGGCCCTCAGTATTATAAAGAATGATTCTTTATGGAAAACCTGTGCCTTAAGTGTCCAGCGGTCGTGTCCATTGGTCGCGTTCTGGAACGTTGCCCGACTGACTGCTGTAACCTCACGCAAGCGCTTTCCTTTGTCTGTACACGATTGTCCTCTCCACTCCACCTCACAATCGTGTGCAGACGCAGGAAAGCACTTGCGTGAGGTTACAGCAGTCAGGCGGGCAACGTTCCGGATGTAAGGTAACCATTGGAGGCAGTGCAGCCTGTGCGTGTGTCCAGTGCTGGAGGAGGTGAGAGCTGAAGGCGGTTGCGGACGTGACCGCTGGACACTCAAGGCACAAGTTTTCCATAAAGAATCATTCTTTATAATACTGAGGGCCTCAAAATAGTTGGTCCAAAATCTTGTCTCTTGCAGTTGATACTTTGATAGTTTTTCACTTTCTGCATGTTGCATTGCTTTCAGCTGTGTATAGCTGAAATAGCAATTAAGGAAAGGTTTATAGTTTATAAATCTTTCCGTAATTGCTTCTGATAATTTCAGATAATCCACATTTTGGATTTGTAGGTACTTACCTCATGCAAAGTTGTCATTTCTTTAATAAAACATTAATTATTTTTTCTGCTGCCCTCCAAGTACCTACAAATCCAAAATGTGGCCTTGCAAAGGGTTTGAATTTGAGACCACTGCTCTAGACACATTCTCCTTGGCATGATCTAAGACTTTTACCCAGTCAGTACTAAGGTACTTGAAATTGCGTGTTGTTGTTGTACTCAAACCTATTCCTTCAAAAATAATGTCATTGACTAATCACCCTTAACCAAACTGGTAGATCTCCTTCTACTATAATTATCTTCTTTGACACTAAGTATGTTGATAGTTATTAATATTCAAGTGACCTCAAGTGCTTGCGGCTGTATGATTTTAGATCAAATCTTGTCATAACAGCCTAATGCAAGCTATCATTAGTCCCTTATGTTTCCCCTTTTGTTTTTAGTTTTTATATTTTTTTATTTTTGTTTATATTTACTTAATAAAATATTTTCTCAAACTAAACAAAATGTCTTTGATTTATTATTTCTTCTATGTTGATATTCCAGGGGCTGCAAAGCTTTCCTCTGTAGCTTATTCAGTGTTATACTTAGCTTAGAATCCCTTGTGAATTGGGAATGTACTCTTCTCTCAGATTTTCATACAGCTGATAAATTTGTTTCCTCCTATATTCTATAGTGTTTCCTCCTGTATTCTATAGCGATGTGTGAGATTGATTAATTTTCTGGTTTCCAGGCTACAATCACCTAAGGAACTATTTCAACTGTTTCTAACCTCCGTCTTAAAGTATCTAGAGGCAACTATACCCCCATTACAGAAACTGTACTATCTAAATCTATTGTAAACCAAATAGAACGTAACGGTATTGCGGTATATAAACTGTTATTATTATTAAATATTCCTAAAGAAAAGCAGGATTTGGAACGTCAATCAGCAGAAATCCTAGAGTCTTCACAGTCTGAAATTTCTGTAAGTGCTATACTTCGTGTGATCTTTGTCTTTTTACAAGACAAAGAAGCAATTCTTCGTCTATTCTTCAGAGCCAAGAATGTTGAATTTTTTGGTAGTAAAATAGCTGTTTTTCCTGACATTTCTAAGTGGATGCAGCAATCCCAGCGGAAAAAATTTCTAATGTTACATTAATCTGTATTGAGTTTAGGAGCTACCTTTCATCTGTGCTTTCCTGGTAAATGTTGTATTAACTATCAAGCTAATAGATATGTTTTTTATGAACCTGATCAATTACAGTTTTTCTTGAAGGACAAAGCCGCTTCCGTGGCCCCAGAGATGCCTACTGATATCACTGTCCAGACCGTTTAGTATGATATACAACTAATTTTGCTCTGTGTTTACGAGTATATTGATATACTTTCTTTTTTTTTTTTTCTTGAAATTCAACTACCCTTGATAGTGCTTGATTCTCTCTCCCTCAGTTGTGGACTATCTTCATAGAAAATTTATGATAATACTATATGTATTATTTCCTTATTGGATATTGTTATTTTTCCTTTTCAAAGGTGTTCTTCTTTGATGTTAAATAAAGATAAATAATTTAAAAAAAAAAAAAAATTGGCCTACCGATTCGGTGACCAACCCTCCTCCTGCCTTCAGGTCTCCTAAAGCAGGATCGGCAGCGCAGGCTGCCTCTTGCTTGACTTCCATTGCTGCTCCTGCTTTAGGAGACCTGAAGGCAGGAGGAGGGTTGGTCACTGAATCAGGAAGCTGAGGGGGGAGGGCCTGGAGCTGATTGTGAATCTCCGGTTTTATCCTCGCCTCTGATCCGAATTGAAGTCACACACAGGCGGAGTGCTGCATTGCGGGCACGGATTCACCTTAGGGCTCCTTTTACTATGGTGCGCTAGCGTTTTTAGCACACGCAGGATATTACTGCGTGGTACACCGTGCGCTACACGACTAGAACTAACACCAGCTCAATGCTAGCGTTAAGGTCTAGCGTACGCAGCAATTCAGCACGTTAATGCCCTAGCGCAGCTTAGTAAAAGGAGCCCTTAGTGTAACAGGACAGAGGGGAGCCAGAAACTAGCTCTAGAGAATCTGAACCTGGGATCCCCTCAGGAGACGAGTAACGGATTCCCCTTGAACTGGGCAGCACAGAAACTCCTTTCCCTGGCCTTGCTGGTGTGCTACTCCTTCCATCTCGCAGCCTGACACCCTTCCTACGCTACTGCATTTGCTCGGTCACTTCTTCACTTTGCACCCGGAGCTACCTACAGCAACCTCAGGATTCTATTATTAAAGAGACTTGGCGAACCCGCCCTTCCACCGCAGCTGGCCAATAGGGAGGGAGAGGGAGGCGGGGCAAAGTGACAGGAAGAATCCTCTGAGGGGTGACTCGGTCTGTTGCTTACGATTGAACCGAGAATAATTGGTGGAGGGAGAACTCAGCTGGCTCGGGATAGGCAGAGCAGTAGCAGCAGGGATTAAGGATGATCTTTGTGGGGGGGGGGGGAGGAGGGGTTGTCTGGGTTTCTTTTTGGTTTTCTGGTCTAGCAATGTTTTTCCATGTTTTGGTTTGTTTGGGGGGGGGTCAGTAATCTATTGATTTTTGGACCTGTGTTTCTAGCTGTTTCAATAGGAAATAATTTCTTAGTCTGCCCCTTTTTTTATATTATTATTTAAAGTGGCTTAAGCCAGACTTTTATTTTTGCGGGGCCATGAGCCTAAAGTAGGTGAACACAAAACTGGCTTCTTTCCTGATCTCTATGCCCTCCTCCCCCCCCCCCCCCGGTGACCTTAACAGCTGAAGAGGTTCTCCTAGGACCAACAGCCAGAGGCTTCCCAAAGTTGGCAGTTGGCATCACTTTCCATGGGCTGTCACCATAACTCTTTCCCCCTACCACACACACCTTGTATGGTCAGTTTTTGTGCATGCGTGAAAGTCGAGCATGCTTGGGAGAGGTTGGTGCATGTTGATCCTTGAAAAATACATACCAGTGCCACCAACCACGAGTATTAAGAAGGCACCAAAGTAGCACTTCTGCTAGCAGGGCAGCGCTATAGCACCAGTGCCACAAGTTGGGGGGAGGGAGGCAACAGCACTGTTTTCCATACTACATAAGAATCTAGGCAGCACACATATCAGGTTCACTATTCCCTCTCACCATATCATTCTAAACATTTTAGTGAGCAGTACAACATCAATATACCTATTGCAGTGGTGTTAAACTCAGGCCCGCAGGGTAATTAGATTTAGCCCACGAGAAAATACCCTGTTCCCTCCCTCTATCTCAATTATCCACCATCTCTCTCCTGGCTTCCCGGTCTCACCTTCAAAGCAGCCTGCAGAGGATCGCTGGTTGGCTGTAGCAATCCTAGCAGGCTGCTGTAGCCTCCGCAGCATGTTCCCTCTGCCGCGGTCCCATACGTCAGAGAAGTTGGATACAAGCGATGGTATGGAGGGGGGAATAGAGATACTGGATAGGAAGGTTGTTGGGAAGAGAAAGGGAGAGATGGTGGACCCTGGGGTTGTGGGGAAGGAGGGAGAGATGCTGGATGAAAGAAAAGGATGGTTGAGAAAAGGAGAGAGTGGATCTGGGAATGGTGGGGGTCCATCACTTCAGCTGCAAGGATGGAGACGAAAAAAGGAAAGATGCCAGACCTCCGGGGAAGGGGAGGACAGAGATGGAAGATAGATGGTTAGCACAGAGAAAGAAGGAAACAACAAATGGGCAGGAGACCCTGGCAAGCGAGTCATCAGAAGACAATCAGAGCCTGGGACCAACATGATTTGAATAATGACCAGACAACAAAAGGTAGAAAAAATAATTTTATTTTCTGTATTGTGATTACAATATGTCACATTTGAAATGAGTATCCTGCCAGAGCTGGTGGTAGACTGCAAATGTGAACTAGGATTTAACAAAGAGAAGAAAAGTATTTTTTGTTTGTTTATTTTGTTTACACCACAGCACCATTGTGGGTAGGAGAGGGCAAAGGAGGTGAAGAGGTTATAAAATAAACCCACTTTGAAAAAAAACACCCAGTTGGGCAGGAAAATCGAATCGAAAAATCGATTCAATAGGCTGAATCAAATCAAAATTTTTTTTCCTGAATCAGGCAGCACTACTCTATAGTGTCTATCAGTTTGGTTAAGAGTGATTAGTTGTTGTACTCAAACCACTGTTAACCTGTCTAATCTCTCTGTTTCACCACCCTTGTGAATAATATGGAAACCAAAATTGTGCATACTTTTCAAGGTGCAGTTGCAACATGGTGATTTAAAGGCATTATGATACTTGTTTCATTCTTTCTTTCTTAATAATTAGTATTCTGTTGGCTTTTGTGGTTGCCACAGTGACACTTAGATCCTTTTCCTGAGTGATTATTCCTAACATGGACCCAAATATTTTGTACCTATAATTTCAGCTATTCTCTACTTTCTACATTAAATTTCATCGTCTTTATACCCAGTTCTCACAATTTGCATGTGATTTTAACAAGTTTAAATAATTTTTTGTGTCATCTGCACATTTATTCACTTTGCTCATTAAGCTCACTGCTTAACCATAAACCTTCTTCACCACTCCTATCTTATGACATTAAAAATATGTCTACTGGAAGCTAAACTTTATTATTTTCAATACAAAATAAGTGATTTTACTATTTTTGAGGTGATATCATGTATCTTAAGCAGATATATGGTTTTGTGCATATTCCTGGTAATCTGAACTCTGATCACAACTCCCTCAAGGGAGTCTATTTTCATCACTTTTTTAATGTACCGTATTTTTCGCTCCAGGGAGGGAGGGCTAGTCTTGAGTGGGCAGACTTGTTGGGCCACCGGCCCTTATCTGCCGTCATACTCTATGTTTCTGTAAGACACACTTTTTTCCACCCAAAAGGGGGTGGAAATCTCGGTGCGTCTTATGTAGCGAAGGTACAAAAAATTAACCCCATACCATTTAAAAACACCCCTCCCGCCGCCTCACCTTTTTAAAACACCCCGCCCGCTGCACTGCCGCACACTTGCTACACCCTTGTAAAACACCCCACCCCCTGCACGCCCACCGCCGCCGCACCTTTTTAAAACTCCAACCCACCCACTGCCGCCTGCCCGCTTGTTACAAATAACCTGGTGGTCCAGCGTGATCCCTCCCTTGCTAGCTGTCTCCTCTTAATTCTCAGCCAATGGCATGGAGGTCAGAAGAGCGCAGCAGTCAGGAGCAAAGCTTTCTTTGCTCCTGCTTGGGCCCACGCTACTTTCTGAATGGCTGCGATCAGTTCTCATGAGTCCGTGAGAACTGATCACTGCCATTCATAAAGCAGTGCGGGCCCAAGTGAGAGCGCTGAAAGCTTTGCTCCTGACCTCTGTGCTCTTCTGACCTCTGCGCCACTGGCTGGGAAACAGGAGGAGGCTGCGATAGAGGAAGGGATTTTAAAAGGTACCGGGGGGATGTTTAAAACACCAAGACACCAGATAATGAAGACAAAACTATATTAAATGGATTTTTCCGCTAGACCTCAAACACACAAGGTACTACTTTGCATTTCTATTTGGTTGATTTGTAAAATACCAAGACAGCCATCTAGAGAGAGATGGAGGGATTTTTAAAAGTATGGGGGGGTATGAATAAAAAGTACTGGGGGTACGTAGGGGGGATGGGGGATGATTTAGGGTATGTGGGGGGGATGGGGCCTGCCTGTCACTAGGCCTGCCTGCCCTGTCCCTGCCTGTCATGTGCCCTATCCCGGCATACCACTAGACCACCAGAGGGGGACAGGGTACAGAGCCTGGCAGGGAGGGGGGACAGGGTGCAGAGCCTGAGAAGGAGTATGGGGTTGGGTACAGAGCCTGGCAGGAAGAATTTGTTTCAGAATGTTTTTTTTTCTTGTTTTCCTCCTCTAAATCTAGAGTGTGTCTTTTGGTCAGGTGTGCCTTAAGGAGCGAAAAATACGGTATATCTCGGTCCTCTCATCTTAGTCATTGAGCAGGACTAGCACAGCTTAAATTCACCAAGCATTATGCCTTTTATTTCACTGTACCTTTTTTCTGAAACTCTCTCACACTTTCAGTCCGCTCTGAATTGTCTTTTAGAAATGTCAAACAGGCTTTTTCTCTAAGCTAGAACAGTTGAGGTCAAGTCCATATGCCACTGGCTATTCCTTTTCTTCACTTTGGTCCTCTCTTCTATCCCCTCCCCCCACTTCGCTTGTCTTCTCCCCATCCCCCTTTAATTTCCTCTTTTATTTTTTGCTGTTCCTTTACTGGTTTTGTGTGCCACGATTGAATTCTGTTTCTTTCCCATCAAAATTTTGTAGTTCCTTTTCCTTTTAAATTTTGTAAATTTGTAAACAGTTTGAATCCTATAAGTTGGGTGAAGCATTTTAAACTCTCTTCCCTATTGTTATCCCTTTGTGCTCTTCTTTCCTGTATAAATTTGTTCTACCCCTACTTTCCCTGAGACTCAAGTAAGTTATAGTCGATGTCTATCTTTATATGTTCCTTCCCCCAATTTTTATAATGTAATCGCATAGAAATTTTAATGAGTTGTATCAATTTTTTTTTTTTAATTTATTTATAAGTTTACAATTTATAACATCAAATTAAACTTGTACAGAAAGAAGATTCATGATAAGGAAAGTTAATTATAACACCAAAACTAAATAAGCAATAATATACTAACATAAATCTTCTCAAGTCCTCAAATTGATCCAAAATGTGATTCAAATGCGAGTTAACCAAAGAAAAATATTCTTTATGAAATCATAAGCTATCAGAGAGTAAGGACATTAATTCTATTGAGCACTTTCCTTCTCCAATCGGGACAGGGACAGGAAGGTCATCAGCTGGAGAGGCTCAAAGAAAACATACTTCTGAGTTTTATAATGAATTACACATTTGCAAGGATGTCTAAGAAAAAAAGTTGCCCCTAAAGCCAAAACACCAGGTTTTAACAAATAATTTTTTTTCTACGCTTTTGGGTCTCCCTTGCTAGATCTGGAAACATTTGTATCTTATAGCCTAGAAATTCTTTTTGCCTATGTTTATAAAACATTTTCATGCGCCAACTGCTCAAGTGCAAGCATTAATAATAAAGTAGCTGAGACAGACGTTTCTCTATCTGATGATTCTAATATAGCTGAAATGTTTATAGGTTCTTGGTTTATTGCTTGTTGAATATCTCGAGTCTTAGTAGGAAGGTAATAAACTTGCGTAAAAAGTGGTAATGAAGACTCGGGAATTTCCAATATTTCTTGAAGATATCGTTTCAGCATTTCTCTAGGTGTTATCATAGGAACTTTTGGAAAATTGATCAATCTCAAGTTATTATTCCTAGAAAAGTTGTCCAATGATTCAATTTTCCTTCTTAAATTTATCAGTGTCTCTTGAAGTTTCTTTGATACTCCCATATCTTCTTGTAAATTATTTATTAAAGATTTAGAAACTTCTAGGTCTTTTTTCAAATTCCCAATTTCACTATCATGATTTTTAATTTTCCCTTCTATTTGCTGGAAATGAGAGTTAAAGGTTTTTCCCAAATTAGAAATCAAGTCCCAAAGGGATTCTAGTGTGACTTCTTGAGGTTTTTGAGGCAAGAAAGGTTGTAAATTTAATTCAAACTGCTCACCAGCTGCTGATTCTTCCTATTTTTGTTCCGTCTGGGATGATCTTACTCCAGTTGGTATTAAATCTTCACTTTCCAAGTTCAGGCTCTCTTGAAGAGATTGAGAGCCTAAGCTTCTACTCTCCGGATCGATTTCTCTGGACTCTGGGGTAAGTGTCCTCCGTCTCTCAGCAACACACCGTCCCACGGAGAGTAGTAGTGTGAGGTTGTTGGGGTGGTTTTCTAGCGTCGGGGCTGAGTGTTGTTTCTAGCCCCAAGGAGACCGCCTGCATCTCGTCTCGTTGCCGCGCCTCCAGCAGGGAAACTACAGACGACGCCATCATGTCCTGCATCCATCGCAGGATTTCATCAATATTGCTGATTACAGCCAGCCTGGAGCACCGCGAGGCACCAGTTGCGCTCCTGCCTCTTCAGCATGCCCATAAGAAATTATTCTTGTCGGAAAAAAAGGTAAATCGTCGATGAATTCCCAGGCGTCCTCTCATCAGCTCTTGGAAACGCCATCTTGGCTGTATCAATTTTTTAATAAAACTTGGAAGCAATATAGTAAATCTTAATAAACTATAAACTGAAGACATTCAGCTGTGTAACCTGTTTCAAACAGGTATCCTGTTTCAAACAGTAGCCAACCCAGGTCACAAATACCTGGCAAGATCCCAAGGAGTAAAACAGATTTTAAGCTGCTTATCCTAGGTATAAGCAGTGGATTTCTCCAAGCCATCTCAATAATGTCTTACGGACTTTTGTTTTAGGAAATTATCCAAACCTTTTTTAAACCCCACTAAGCTAACTGCTCCAGCATTGGTGGTAGTAGAAGGAGGAAAAGGACAGATTTTTTTTTTTTTGGGGGGGGGAAGATATATGGGCATTTGCAGGGGAGGTGAAGATGGAGGGGCACAGAGCTGGTTGCTTGCATTAGGGTGATAAGAGGCAGAGGATGCTAGAGAAGGAATAATGGGAGAAGAGGTAGGTACAGTGGCTGCTGTGGAAAAGGAAGGCTACAAAGAGAGGGATAAAAGAAGTTGACAGATGAGAGAGGGTAGAAATAAGGGAGATATAAGAGGGTAAGACATGAAAGAGACTGAAGGTAGCGAGGAGACTAATAAGGATGATAGAGGTAGAGGTTGAGACTGGGAGGTGATGAATACAGAAGCTAAAAATAGGGGACTGGAAAGTGAGTGAAATTCAGGGGATAGAAGCTGGGGAAGGAATGAGAAGGCGATGAGGATGGAAGGAGAAGGGAGGAAAGTGTAGAAAGTGGCAAGCTGTAAGTAAGTGAAAGAAGATTGAGGTTTGTGGGAAGAAGGGGATTATAGGTTTGTTAAAAGGCAGATAAGAGAAATGGAGACAACAATGAAACAGAAGGATCAGTATCCCAAGACATTGTTATCTTGCTTTGGTATTTTGAAACTGGCAACATGCATCACCTGAGATTGCTTTACATTACTGCTGCTTTTGATCCATTAGATCATGTCATCTTAATCCTTCTTTGCATCCATCCCAGGTCAGTCCAGACCAGTGGGACTGTTGTGTATGCCCAACTTAAGATGGATGCATGAAAAGAAGGTAGATTTATGTGATTTATCCTTTAAGGGCACTACACAACCCCAGATTGCTCAGTATTTTTATTGAATTAGATTTTATTTAAGTTGATATACCGCCATGGACAAAAGTATCAAGCAGTGTACAATACTAACATTCTCAACCAACACAAGATAATCTAATCTAATTTGTGGATCACTCTATACCTAAAGAGGATCAAGGCTGGTTAAAAACAAAAAAAAGTTTGGACAGGTTCCTGGAGGAAATGTTCATAGTCTGCTGTTGAGACAGACATGGAGGAAGCCACTGCTTGTCTTGGATCGGTGGCATGGAATGCTGCTAGAAATTTAGTTTTTTGCCAAGTCCTTGTGACTTGGATTGGTCTCCATGAAGATGGGATACTAGGCTAGATGGACCATTAGTCTGACCCAGTAAGACTATTTTTATGTTCTTAAGGCAATTTACAATATTAAGAACCCATGAAGATAATGGGTATAGTACAGAGAACATCAGTAACAGAAGAACAAAAGCAACTCTATGCTAAGAACTTAGTTGAATTCTACAAGTGCTGATAATTGCATACTGTGTTGTAAAAACTGTTGTACAATATACATTATAGTTGGTAACACCAAGGGCTCCTTTTATTAAGGTGCACTAGCGTTTTTAGTGCGCGCTAACCCCACGTTACACAAAAAATACTAACGCCAGCTTTATGGAGGCGTTAGCGTGTAGCGCGCGCTAAAACCACTAGCTTACCTTAGTAAAAGGAGCCCCAAGGCTTAGAGTGTAGTTATTGTTCCTGGTGGACAAATGTACTATTTTAAGGCTGTTGTTAGGAGATCCGACCTAATAGATTATTGTATAGAAATGTTTTCAGTTTTCTTCTGAATATTAAGTAGTATGATTCTTTTCTAGTGTTTATAGGTAGGTTGTTCCATTTTTTGATAGCAACATAGGTAAACAAAGAGTTGAAAATACATTTATACTTGGTTCCTTTAGGTGACGGGACGATCATCATCAGCAGTACAATTAAAAATAAACAACAATCTTCACAATAATAGTAGAAAGAATTCTAAATATTTGCATAATATTTTTGAAACAAAGTAATTTTTATCAGTTTATGAAAAGCATAGTAAGACAAATTAAACTGAAAACTGTCCATCTAAGAATTCCAGAGCACTGGATCTGCATACAAAAAGGCTCTTTTCTTAGTAGATAATAGTGCTGTTCAATTATCTGATTCACTTCGGTGAATTGATTTATTCGAGAAAATCGGATTCACCAATTCAGCGACCCCTACCCTGGTGAGACCTGACATACCTCCGAGGCCTCCTAAAGCAGCAGCAGCGCTCTGAACGGGCTGCTTTGTGGCCTTCCCCGCCAGGGCCTTCCCTATGCTGCATCACTGATAATATCATCAGTGACGTGAAAGAGGGTAGCCCTAGTGGGGCAGGCTGAGAAGCAGCCCATTCAGAGCGCTGCTACTGCTCTAGGAGGCCTTGAAGTTATGTCAGGTCTCCCAGTTGGAGGGTTGATGATATGTTGCTGCACAGGGGGATGGGAGGGAGGAATGGAAAACCACTGCAGAGGGAGATGGATGGAAGGGGAGGGAAGATGCTGCACATGGGGGGGGGGGGGAGAAAGGAGAGAGGAAGAATTGTTTGATTGGTGGAGAGGAAGGGAGAGATGAAACAAAGAGGTAGAAAGGGGTGAGAGGGAGAAGTCCTTCATATGGTGGAAGGGAGGGAGACATGCATGGAGAAGATAGAGAGAAATGTTGGACATAGGGTGGAGGGCAGGAAGAGATAAAAATATTGCATATGATAATGGAGGGGAAGAAAGGAGAGATACTGCATTGAAGGGAATAGAGAGGATTGACCCAGGGCACAAGGCATGGAGATAAAGAGAGAGATGGTAGACTGTGGGAAAGAAAGAAATGTTGGATATGGTAGTCAGTGGTGTACCAAGGGGGAGGCGGGGGGGCTGTCCACCCCGGGTGCACAGCCGGCCACCCTCCCTGTTCTGCCGCTGCTGCTTTCCTTATCCAACAGCAGCGGCAGTAAACTATAAAGAGGGGTGTCCGCAGCCTATCTTGTGCTCCCTCCGGCGGTTCTTCCGCATCTGGCCGGCTCCCCTGCTCAAAGCTGCGGCTCCTTGTACGATCCGCGGCTGCATCAGAAGCGTTCCCTCTGATGTCATGACGTCAGAGAGAAGGCTTCCGATGCAGCCGCGGATCATATGAAGAGTAGATGCCCGCGGCTTTGAGCAGGGGATCCGGACAGACATGCTGGGCAGGGAAGAGAAATGTTGCTGCTGCACAGGGAAAGGGGGAGGGTAGAAATGCTGCACAGGGAAGGGGAGGAGGGTAGAAATACTGCACAGGCAAGGAGGGGAGAAATGCTGCAAAGGCAAGGGGGGAGGCATGCTGCTGCTGCACAGGGAAGCGGGGGAGAAATGCTGCTGCTGCACAGGCAAGGGGGAAGAAATGCTGCACGGGAAGGGGGAAGAAATGATGCTGCTGCTGCACAGGGAAGGGAGAGAGAGAAATGCTGCTGCTGCATCACCCAATTGGGGAGAGAGAGGGAAGGGAGGGAGGGAGAAGGAAGACAAGGGAGAGGAACCAGAGATTCCAAGTCCATGAGAGGGTGGGAAAGGAGATACCAGACCATGGAGGGAGAGGAATAGATGCCATGGCATGAGGGGAGGAAAGGGAAGGAGATAGAGATACTACACCATGGTGTGGAGTAGGAAGGAAAGGAGAAGAGAAAGACAGAGATGCCAAAGCATAGGGGAGGGGGTGGAGACAGAAAAGTGGAGAGGGGGTGAAGCTGAAATGAATCATGTGCAAAGGAGAGAAGGGACCCCGGATATACAGTTTATTGAAGGGACATAGAAAGAGGGAAGATGCCATATGGAAGAGAGAGAGGGTGGACAGTAGATGGAAGGGATAGAGAGAGGGGGCAGAAGCTGGGTGGAAGGGGCAAAGAGAGGGAAGATCTTGCATGGAAGGGGGAGGGAGGACAAACGCTGTATAGAAAGAAGAGAGCAAAGAGAAGATGATTAAAGCAGAAATGACAAAAGGTAGAAAGATTTTTTTGTTGCTTTACTTAGAATCAAGTAGTATTGTAACTGTATTGATAAAAGTTTATAAATAGGAAATGGAAATAAGGCAATTTTTTGGACTAAACCCCTTTCCTCAGGACAGGATACCATAACAGCAGTATACTGTACTGTTCTGAAGAAAGATTTGGCCTCTGAAAGCTAATTGAAAAATGGATTAGTCCAATAAAATGGTATTTTCTTATTTCTCATTATTTGTTTTATTTTTATTTGTTAATTTGTAAAGTGGCGATTGTTATGTATCAGATTTTTCAAATTTACATCTACTGTCTTTATATTTTGCACAATATTAGGGGACATGTGTCACTGCTTTTGTGGTGTTGTGGTGTTGCATTGTATGCAGAGTCTGGTTTCTTGGCGGTTCAGTTTAACTTTTGTCTACATATTTCTATTTTTAGTTTGTGATTATTCCATATTGGGCGAGGGTGTATCTCTGTTCTGTGTGTATGAAAAGGACATAGTTTTCATTTGGCATTGACTGCAGGATCAATTGACTGTGCAGGATCTGGCTTGTTTAGTTTTACAATGTATGTGTTGATGTTCTAGTGCTCACTGCAGTGTTTAAGATGCTGCCTTTTCCTAGGTACACTCTTGTTGTGTGATTTGTGGATTGTTACTAAAAATTATATTTTTTATATAGATGGGAAGGGTTGTCAAAAAATGATGGGCCCCGGATGTCACTTGCTAGGTATGCCACTGATGGTAGTGGAAGGTCGAAAAATATTATTTTATTTTCTATTTTGTGATTACAATCTGTCAGATTTAAAATGTATATCCTGCCAGAGCTTGGGTTAGACAGTGAGTGTGAGCTAGGACCTAACAGAAGAAAAGTCTTTTTTTGTTTATTTTTGTTTACACCACTGCGCCGGCATGGGGTTGGAGAGGGCAAAGGGGGGTGGGGTGAGTGTTAAGACTATAAAATAAACTTGCCAGGACGTTTTTGGGAAAAAAAAAGTCCATTTGGGTGGGAAAATCAAATTGAAAAATTTATTCAATAGGCTGAATCAAATTGAAAAATGTTTCCCTGAATCGGGCAGCACTAGTAGATAGTAATCTAACATATTGTATTTCAGTCTATTGAAGCAAATTTATTTGATATGATCACACAAGGAGCATGCTTTATATATATTTTTTTTTTTTTTTTTTTTTTTTTTTCAAGATATTCAGGTTGATTCAAATTTAAAGCTTTAAAAATCAAGCACAAGAGCTTAAAATCAATGCGATTGGAAATTGGTAGCCAATGTAACTGGCACAGATCTAGAGTAATATAAGCTATTTTTTTAATTCCACTAATCCAAGCAGCCATGTTCTACACCAGCTGCAAACACTGTAAACCAACTTTGCTGGATCCAGTTAAAAGTGAATTACATTAATCAAGTCTGCTAGTGAAGGGGTCATGTGATGGCTGGTTCCTGAGTGGACGCCTTGTTGCTTCAGCTTGGCTCTGACTCCCTCTGACACCCTTTTTCTGGTCTCAAGGTAATAAATTTTTAGTATCAGAATGTTTGGAGTGAAGTTCTGCACCAATTAGACATGCTTTGAGGCACTTTACTGTTCAGCTGCCAGAGTTATTCCAGTCAAAGCAACACACCTAGGGAAAGAAAGAACGACAAGCCCACCAAAGAAAATGACAGCCTCATAAAAAGAGGAACCTTTGGAAGCAAAAGCATCAGAGGACACTATGCAAGTGTGTCTGCACCATTTTTCCTCAGCTATTGGATTAAAGACAGTCTGGCAGGGTATGCAGCTTGCTTATAGGAGATGGAATTTCACATCTCAACCTAAGCAGATCATTTAACAATTACGGAAGACAAGCTGGAGTCTTTGGAGGCCCAAGTTGAGGTTTTAACCAACCGTGTGGAAGATCCTGAAGACTGCAGACACTGTAAAAAAAACAAAACAAAAAACCCTCCATTAGGCTGCCTGAACAAGTGAAGGAGGCTGAATTCTTGGAGTTTGTAGAACCGCTGGCTCCTTCAAGTGCTTGGCCAGTGAAACCCTAAATAGAAGTGAATATCAGATGAGCAGCTGTATTCTGGATCAGTTGTTGTCTGTTATGTAATGAGATTGTAAACCCAGCATACAATGAATTACAATAATCCAGATGAGACAAAATTATATATTGTACTAAGCAAAATGTGACTGATAACCACATTCATCTCAGCTGTTAAAATTTTTTAAAAATTCTTATTTAACTATTGAGATCAATATGTTAACAGCAAGTCCAGAAAAAAAATTCAAACATTAGAAGAGGATTCAATGGGGATCTGATCAAAATCATTTAATAGTATTTTATTAGGGGAATCTTGATTGGTTAACAAATCCTAACAATTTCATTTTGGAAGGGTAAAGCTTGGACCTACAATTAATGGCCCACTGTTGAACTCTCTCTAAATAATACTTTAGTTTTGCCAAAGAAACTTGAACATTATCATCAACCATGTTTAGGTACACTCCCAAATATTTCAAAGTTCCCCAGAATTACATTGGAAGGGAGGGTCTGCCTTGAGCAATATGAGTAGTGGATATTGCTAATGCCTCAGATTTTTCAAAATTAATTTTTGACCCAGAGAAAGAGACAAAGAGTTGGATAAGAGATATTAGTTGAGAGATCCCTGGCTGGCTTGACCTAGAAAGATAAGCATGTCATCTGCAAAGAGATTTATTTCAAATTCCCTTGATCTAACCTTTATAACCTGAATTAGGGGCAACAGCCTTATCTTGGCCACCAGGGATTCCAGCGAGAGGACAAACAACATAGGTGATAAGGGGCACCCGTCTGGTACCCCTTGCCAACTCAAAAGTTGAAGTAAGCTCCCCATTGAATAAAATTTGTATAGTGGAGCCCCAGTAGAGCACTTGAACACCCATTAAAAATTCCCCCCTTAATGCTAAATTGAGGTACGATCCAAAACAGATAACCCCAAAGAATTTTATCAAATGCTTTTTCACCGTCTATGCTTGTAATAATTGTATCATCTCCCACCCGATCTTTGTGATGTAAAACTGCTAAGGCATACAAGATTTTTGTAGAAGCATATCTGCATGAGACAAAGCCAGTTTGGTCTGGGAGGATAAAAAAGAAATAAACTTTTCCTAACCATTTGGCCAAAATGGAAACTAACAGCTTTATATCTTGGTTAAGGAGTGATATTGAACAGTACGGGCCTAATTATGAATAGTCTTACTAGGTCAGACCAATGGTCCATCTAGAGTAATAGTCTATCTTCACAGTGGCCAATCCAGATCACTAGTACCTGGTAAAAACCCAAATATATTGATCCACGGCAAGAAGTGGCTATCCCCATGTTTGTCTCAATAACAGACTATGGACTTTTCCTCCAGGAAACTGTCCAAACATCCCTGCTTTAGGCAAGACCACTATCATGGCATGGGTCAGCCTGCCCTGCTCCCCCACAGACCAACATAAATCTTGAAAAGGGCCCACCAATTTGTTTCCCAAAATCTTGTAATATTCAGGACCCGGGGCTTTTGCTAGTTTAATATGTTTCACTGCTTGCTAAACCTCTCAGAACCTTTAACTGGTGGTCTGTGACTGAGACAGAGAAGAGAGCCCAAGTGTGTCGAAAAATTCATCCCGCACCTGACTACCATAGCTGCCTTTGTCATACAGAGATTGGTAAAATTTTACAAAAGCTGCTTGGATGTCCGTATCCTTAGAGATTAAAGACCCCTCCAAGGTTTTTATGTGACTGATTATTTGTTTGACCTCTCTGTGTTTAATGAGTGAAGCCAGCAGCTTATCCGTTTTGTTTCCCGATCTGTGCAAGTTATATTTGTAAAGTTGAATATCTTTAAATGTTCTAATCTGTGCCAGGATATCATAAAACTGTTGACGGACACACTCATTGGGTTTGCGGAACAAAATCTCCCTAAGGGAGTGCAATTGTTGAGTTAAAGTTAGTAGAACTCTATCCTGTTCCTTCTTTACCCTAAGACTGTTTTACTGGCCTCCCAGAACAAGACCAGGACAACATCTTGAGGATCATTATCCTATAAATTGTAATCTCATTCTTGCTGCCAAAAAAACCTTAAAATCCAGGTCTAAATAAAGAGTGGGATTCATTCTCCGAGAAACTGCACTCCCATTCTTCACAAAACTAGTTCAGTCCAGACTAAATGATGGTCAGACACTACACCATCTTCATTGCATGCACCTTTGGGCACCACTAGGAAAGAAGGAACCAGCAGGATGTAATCCAAATCAGCATATACCTTATGGACATGAGAATAATAGTTATAGTCATATTCATCTGGGTGAAGAGTATGCCAGACATCAAAAAGTCCCAGATCTCGCATGAGAAAATTCACCCCCTTCCCCAAATGACCTTTCAGCCTAGGCTTAGAAAGCTTACAATCAATGAGGGGGTCCGCTGGATTGTTAAAATTCCCTCCTACTATCAATTGATAACCCTGTAGGAAAGCCAGGACAGCCATAAGGTTGGAAATAAATTTGTAAGAATATACATTTGGCTCATATATTGAACACAAAGCTATCTTATTCCCCAGAATCTCCCCTACTCTTGAGTACATACAGTATCTCCCCTCAGAATCTTGAACAAATTTGTGCAGAGAACAAGTCAACCACCTGTGTATGAGAATTGGCATTCCCCCACCCTCCCCTGCCTTCTGTTAAAGGAAGCAAACGCCAGCTTTCCTACCCAGTCCCTTGGTAATTTTACATGCTCAGAATTGGGAAGGTGAGTTTCTTGCATGAGAAGTATTTTAAATTGTTTACAATAGCTGAGGATCTTTATACACTTCACAGGGGAATGAATGCCATCTACATTTAAAGTGGCTACTCGCAAACAACCCAGAATCATCCAAAATAGTATATTCAATATAAAATTTGAAATACACAAGACACTGCTAACGGTCTCCCAGCTAAACCGCTGCAAGGGTCTGCAAAATCACAACAAATCTGCATTACCTCTAGAAGCAATAGGCATCATGGTTACAGGGGGTTCATACCACCTCTCCATATCCCCCCTTTACTCCAAATATGTCACTCCCTCAGTCCCTTAGTAAAAATGTGAACCAATGATGATAGTGCAAAAATCAAAACTCAACAACAAAATTAATGCACTTTAAATGTGTCAGAGACTTCATTAGCCTGAAAAACGGCTTAGTAGATCTCATTGGAAGACATTAGCTTGATCTCTTTCTTTAAGAGGCCTTGTGCTGATCATAAGTCTCATTAAAAAAAACTCTCCCACATAATAATTTTCAATTGGTGTAAAAATGAATCATCATAATGTGATGAATGTATTAACAAAGAATTTTACATAGCCATGATACTCCAGAAAGAGAACATTTAGCTTATTCTCCCAATGGGAACTGCCTCCATGTCACAATCAAAATTAGCTTCATCAGGGGTAAGTGTCTCAAATGGTCCTTTTTTGAAGAAATTAATTGCTCTGTCCTATGAAACAACAACAACAAAAAAGTATGCACCAACTGACTGCAACGATGTTCAGTTCAAACGTTAAAGCATTACGATACTATCAGAACTCCATTCATGCTGTTTGCAAAAGATGGCTGCGGCTACGTCAGATGTCATGATTTAAATCTACCAGCTGACATCATAAAATGCAAATGGATTGCAGCCTACACTCGCTTATTAAAAGGAAAGCTCAACAAAGACCATGTAATATATTGGGAATTGTGCATTGTTCATATGGTACTTGGTTTCATTTACCCAAAAAAATATACATATATTTTTTTTAAAATAAAAAAAAAATCCAGTCTGCTAGTAATGAAAGCATATATCTTTATAAGATCTTTATAAGATATATCTTTATAAGATTCATTCTAGTTAAAATTTACCTTAACAACATTCGAAGTGGATGGTATGTGCAGTTCCCATGTAGTGTTTATCAGCCAGCTCCTGAGTCAATGGACTGCCTGTGTGTCAGCTGAACAGAGTCTGGCTAGTTGTTGATTTTCCACATGAAATTGTACCATTTTTCACTAGTACTTTTTAAAATTGACATCTCCAAAACTGATACACCTCAACAAAGCACTGTAGTACTTAAATTTGGAGGTCCATTGTGCTTGCTTGTTTGTTTTCTTAAGAGCTGAAATTTTACCACGTAGGAACATATTTTGTTGTATATTTTTATGACCTTATTTCCCTCTTGCATACCTTTTCTTTATCTGCTGACTTGACTTTTTCATTATAAAGATATTTGTACCTATAAGTTCTCCTATATAGTCAACTATTTTTTCCTCATTTAGTAATTTGAATTTATATAGTTCCTGTAATCTAAACAGGATCTTATCATATTTTATCATTCTTAATATTGCCAGATTATAGACATAACCACTGTGTAGTAGCTTCAGAATAGGGAGGAGCTACAATTTATATTCGTATTGCTTTTAGTTAAATTGAGGTCCAAGAAAATGACTCATGGAAAAGCATACTGATATTCAGTAGCTTGGGAAGCACAAACTAAGGCATCATAGAAGGAATTCTGACTAGTGCATTCTTTTAACCACTAAACCAGGCTTGTCTAAGTTCAGTCCTTGAGAGTTGCAATTGGGTCAGGTTTTCAGGATAGCCTTACTGGATTTGCATAAGAAAGATATACATGCCCACTATATCCATTATATTTTTAGATTTCTCTAATGCATATTCATTAAGGATATTCTAGAAACTTGGCCTGCTTGTATCCTTCAGGGACTGAACTTGAACAAGTCTACAATAAACCATACTTCTCTGAGATTTATAGTGATAATATAGATTAGGGCAGGCCTGTTCAACCCAGTCCTCGGGACACACAAAATCCCATTGGGTTCTGGATATCCACAACGAATATGCATGAGATAAATTGGCATGCACTTCCTCCTTGGTATGCCAATATATCTCATGAATATTCATTGTGGATATCCTGAAAACCTAATGGGACTGGGTTGAGAAGCCCTAAATTAGGGATCTCAGTCCATCTTTTTGTAATAAATTGTCTAACTATAAGCATTGAATTGACATTACTAGATCAGTCAAGCAGGATGGTAAAGGTAGCTTCACGAAGAGAAAGCTTGTTATCCATATATCTTCAAGATATCATATTTTCTATACATAGGAAAGTTTAGTATAGATATTTTACAGATTCCACTGTAATCTGAAATAGATACAACAAACACGAAAAGAGTAATTTTTCATTAGTTTGCTTTTAATTGCAGATTTGTTTTATTTATTCCATTTCTCCTCTACCCCTAAAAAACTGGGTTGATTACAACTAAAACATGCATAATGTAAAACCAAATCAGCAGCATACATAACATAAAACAAAAAAATAAAAAGCACTAACAACAAAGTTTCTCCTGCAATATGTTTAGACATGGACTTTTACAATATCCTACCCTGTGTGGGGAGTAGAAATATACAGTATACAGTTAGCCACAGCAAGCAGAAGAATTTCATCAAGTCAGGAATGAAGAAGGGTTTTCACCCGAGTACATACCGTATATACTCGAATATAAGTCGGTCTGAATATAAGTTGAGACCCCCCATTTTCCCCCCCAAAAGGAGGAAAAATGGTTGACTCGCATATAAGTCAGGCGGCTTAATATTCAAGTGCCCTGTCAGGCTTTGAACCCAGCACCCTCCCTGCCAGGCACTGCACCCAGCCCCCTTCCCTCCCTTCCCTGTCAGGCACTTCACCCAGCCCTCTTCCCTCCTTTCCCTGTCAGGCTCTGCACCCAGTCCCCTTCCCTCCCTTCCCTGTCAGGCTCTGCATCCAGTCCCCTTCCCTGTCAGGCTCTGTACCCAGCCCCCTTCCCTGTCAGGCACTGCACCCAGCCCCCTTCACTTCCTGTCAGGCTCTGCACCCAGCCCCCTTCCCTCCCAACCCTTGTCAGGCTCTTCACCCAGCCCCCTTCCTTCCTTCCCCTAGCAGACTCTGCACCCTCTCCCCCCTCTCTCCAAGATTCTGCACCCTCTCTCCCTCTCTTCCCTGTCCTCATACCTCCTCTGCCGATCCCTGATGGTCCAGAGGTGCAGCAGGCAGGAGCGAGCTTTCTGCGCTCTTGCCCCGCTGCTAACCCGGTTGGTGGTGGCTGCCACAAGATCCAGTTTCTTCTGCCACTGAGTAGCAACGAGCTCACTTTGGTGCTCCTGCTTGGTGTTGAGCGGCTTCTTGACTGGCTCCCAAGAATTTGCGGGAGCCAGTCAAGAAGCCGCTCAGTGCCGAACAGGAGTGCTAAAGCATGCTCCTGCTCATTGCCAGTCAGCAGCAGAAGAAACTGGATCTCGCAGCAGCCACCACCGACCAGGTTAGCAGCGGGGCAGGAGCACGGAAAGCTCCCTCCTGCCCCGCTGCACCTCTGGACCACCAGGGATAGGCAGAGGAGGTACGAGAACAGGGCAGGGAGGGAAGACAGGGTACAGAGCCTGGTGGCGGCATGCAATAATTCTGGGAGGGGAGCACTGGCCCAAATATAAACCAGGACCCCCATTTTGGGCCAATTTTTTGGCCCCAAAATCCTGGTTTATATTCAAGTATATACGGTACTTAGATAATTCAAACACACGTGTAATTAACAGAAAAACTATGCACACCAAATAAATGTAAATATATGCACTTGGTTTTCCTGAGACAATTTTCAAAGCAACAGTACACACACATTTTTACTATGGTCATCTGGATAAGTTCACAAAAAAGTATGAACCTAGTTTTCACTTATGTGGGTAGTTATAAAATGAGCCCATAAAGGAGCAGTCCAAAATCTATCTGAATGATGCATAAAATATTTTGGTTTTTAAGATGTTTAAAAAACCACTGTCAAATAGGGTCCTGATCCAAAGGTGATTCTTATGAGCTATGTTTCACACTGTTTAAATCTATAGCATTCAGCTATAATTAAGCTTTCCAAGAACAAAGTAAAATCATTAACTTGTCTCATTTTCTAAAAAGAATTATCTTTTTCCACAAAGCATCATTCTCCTCTATAAAGGAGCAAACTGTTAATGAGATGTTTTGAATACATGAAAACCAACCTCTACCATCACCTCTTCATTTTTTTATTTCCAGATCAGTTGGCAAGGGGCAGGGAATTTTGGATTTATCTCATGCCTTTTATATAGCTCAAGGTGAATTACATTCAGTTACTGTACAAATTTTTTTCTGTTTCTAGAGGATTTACAGTCTGTTTATAACTGAGGCAATAGACGATTAAATCATTTGCCCAAGGTCACAAGGAGTTGTAATGGGATTTGAATCAGGCTGCCTGGCTCTCAGCCTGCTGTTCTAACCATTAGCCTACTCTACTACAGTTGAAACTATATAGGTTACATTGCCAGGAGCCTTTATTTACAAATTTCCAGGGTTTTATCCCTATTTTAGCTACTTTGCCACCTCTTGCCTAGCTGATTCACTGTAGTAAAAACCTTTAGCTATCACCCATACATTGAGCTAATGCAGGTCTCCTGGATGGGGGTACTTGTCACTGCCAGTGGCAAACTAAGCTTGTGAGAATTCTTTTTTGTCTTCTGTTCTGTATTAATTTCTGAAAGTTTCAAGTAGTTTATTGAATCAAGGGCATACTTTCCAAATCTGTCTCCCAAAATCATTAGTTTTAACTGGTGAACTTATTTATTTATTGGGATATTTTTAGAACATAAGAATTGCCATACTGGGACAGACTGAAGGTCCATCAAGTCCATTATCCTATGTCTAGCAGTGGCCAACCCAGGTTACAGATACCTGGCAAGATCTCAAGGAATAAAACAGATTTTATGCTGCTTTTCCTAGGAATAAGCAGTGGATGTCCCCAAGCCATCTCAATAATGGCCTATGGACTTCTCTTTTAGGAAATTATCCAAACCTTTTTTAAACCCAGTTAAGCTAACTGATTTCACCACATTATCTGGCAATGAATTCCAGAGTTTAATTACATGTTGAGTAAAGAAATATTTTATCCAGTTTGTTTTAAATCTACTACTTAGTGACTTCATCACATGCCCCATAGTCCTTGTATTTTTTGAAACTGTAAACAACTGATTCATATCTCCCCTTTCCACTCCACTTAGTATTTTATAGACCCTTGAACCATCTCTTCTCCAAGCTGAAGAGCCCTAGCCACTTTAGCCTTTCTTCATAGGGAAATCGTCCCATCCCTTTTATCATTTTAATGCCCTTCGCTGTGCCTTTTCTAATTCTGCTATGCAGGCACTCCCCGTTTTATGAACATCCGACTTACATCAGACTTGTATTTATGGATGGAGGTCCTGTTCCATCTTCAATGTCCCAACGCATCCCTCTCTCTCCATCTCTCCATTCTGTGCCTCAAGTACATGCTTACCTCCAGCAGGTGTTTACCTTCTGGCCGACTCCCTCCTCCTTCCTGCCGCAGTCGTTTCTCTGCACAAAGCTTCGGGCAGCAGCTGAGCCGGAAGCCTTCCCTCTGACATCAGAGTGAAGGCTTCTGGCTCAGCCACGGGATGCACGTAGGAGCCGGCACCTGCAGCTTTGTGCAGAGAAATGACTGAAGCAGGAAGGAAGAGGGAGCCGGCCGGAAGGTAAACACCCGTCGGAGGAAGGCACGTACTTGAAGCATAGAATGTTGGGAGGGAGGGAGAGGAGCACTTTGGAACTCGGAAGGGAGGGAGCACAAACTTCGAACAAATGATGGAAGGAAGGAGGGAGGGGGCATGAACTTGGGAAACAGAATAGAGGGAAGGGAGCATGAACCATAGGATTGAAGAATGGGAGGGAGTGAGGGAAAGAAATGCTGAGGTGAGGGTAGGACTAGAAAGGGAGAATTGGGTGTCAGAGAGGGGAAGAGAAATGGTACACATGGGAAGATGAAAGAGGAGAATTTGGGCATAGGAAGGGAGAGAGAATTATTGGACATGGTGGTGGGAGAGGAGTGAGGTACAGATGTATGGAGAAGAGAGAGATGAGAGGGAGTAATGTTGGATGTGGTGGTGGAGAGGGAACAGTGAGATGAATGGAAGAGGGGCCTCAAGGAGGTGGAGAAGGTGGGAAGAATACTAGGATGGGAAGAATACTAGGATCCGAGTTACATACAAATTCAACTTAAGAACGGTTTAAACAAATGTTCTTAACATGGGAACTGCCTGTATCTTTTTAAAGTTACAGTGACCAGAATTTCACACATTATTTGAGGTGCAGGCATACATAGAGCAATACAAAAGCATTATAACATTTTCATTTTTATTTTCCATTCCTTTCCTGATATCCTAACATTCTATTTGCTTTTAACCAACTTTATACAGAGGTTTACCCAAGGCGATGTACAGCTTGGCATAAAACTTATAATTTTGTTAACTTTATACAAAAATATCTAGAAATAACTCTATTATATTATTTTGGTTTAGGGCAAATTTATGCACTAGTTCATAGCTTAACCTTGTTCAACAGATACTGTATATTGTCACCACCTTGCTGTAGATTAGTGGCATATCTAGCATATGTTAGGTAGGATAAACACTTTCAAAAAGGAGTATGGTAAAGTTCAATAAAGTAAATCAAACAGACACAGCATAGACCAGATCACTTCAATATGAAGGAAAAAGCCTCAGAAAAGGCCCTCCCACCTCACCAAAACGGCTTAAAAGAGGCGGTCGAGCGGTCACCTCACTGGCAAAAAACCTTCAATTTATGTTCATGTCTTATGCTGTGCTGTATAATGCCAATGAACATTAAAGATAGAGGAATAAAATCCACTTATCCTGCTGATCGGTACACCAACGGTGGCCCGCGTTTCACATTCTCATGCTGCCTCAGGGTGTATCCCGACCGATCAGACTCTATTCAAAATAGTTTTCCCCCTGTAACTGTCATTTCATATTGAGACGTGAAGACGTCCGTTTTGAATAGAGTCTGATCGGTGGGGATACACCCTGAGGCAGCATGAGAATGTGAAATGCTGGCCACCGTTGGTGTACCGATCAGCAGGATAAGTGGATTTTATTCCTCTATCTTTAACGTTCATTGGCATTATACAGCACAGCATAAGACATGAACATAAATTGAAGGTTTTTTGCCAGTGAGGTGACCGCTCGACCGCCTCTTTTAAGCTGTTTTGGTGAGGTGGGAGGGCCTTTTCTGAGCCTTTTTCCTTCATATTGAAGTGATCTGGTCTATGCTGTGTCTGTTTGATTTACTTTATTGAACTTTACCATACTCCTTTTTGAAAGTGTTTATCCTACCATACATTGAGGTTTCATGATATCTGGGTTTTTCCAGCTATAATATCTAGCATATGTAACACCCAGGGCTGATCATTTTTTAACAACCCCTCCTCTATATGAAAAACATGATTTTTAGTAATAATCCACAAGTCACACAAGAGTGTACCTAGGAAAAGACAGCATCTTACATACTGCAGTGAGCAATAGAACATCAGTATATTCATTGTAAAATTAAACAAGCCATCTTGGTATAGATCAAACCTGCTCAGTCACTGCTAACAGAAAACCATATCTTTTTCATACACACAGATACACTCTCACCCAGTATGGAATAAGTAATCACAAATTAAAACTAGAAATATATAGACAAAGGTTAAACTGAACTACCAAGAAGCCAGAATCTGCATACAATGCAACACCACAGAAATCAAAACAGTGATGCATGTCCAATATTGTGCAAAATATAAGGACAGCAGATATAAATTTTGATAAACTGAGAAATAATAATCATCACTTACAAATTAACAAATAACAAAAAATGGAAAATAAGAATAATGGTTTATTGGATTAATACATTTTTCAATTAGCTTTCAGAGGCCAAAATTTCTTTCCTCAGGTCAGTAAAGTATACTGCTGTTATGGTATCCTGTCCCTGACCTGAGGAAAGGGGTTTTACTCTCTGAAAGTTAGTCAAAAATGTATTCAAATTAGTCCAATAAAAGGATCACCTTATTTTCATTTTCTGTTTATAAATATTTATCAACACAGCTACAATACTACTTTATCCTAAAGCAAGAAAATAGAAATTTTGTTTCTACCTTTGTCATTGGTTTCTGCTTTCCTCATCTTTTCGTCTCTCCCTTCCATCCACTGTCTGCCCTCTCTCTGCCCCTTCCATATGGCATCTGCCCTCTTTCTATACCCCTTCCATCTCTCCCTTCCCCCATTTGTCTGACATCCATCTTCTTCTCTTCCCTTTCTGCCTCATCACCCCCACCCCAGTGGTCTGGCATCTTTGTCTCCTTTCCTTCCCTCTCTCTCTCCCCATGGTTTTTAGCATTTCTCTCTTCTTTCATACCCCAGATCTTTCATTCCCCCATGCTCTGGTATCTCTTTCCTCCCTTTCCCTGATCTTGCATATGTCTCTCTCTCTCTCTCTTTTATTCTCTCCCCTTTTCTTCCCTAATCTTTCTTCTCAATTTATTTTCTGCCTCTGTCTAGATTAAATTCTTTCTTACTATCCTGTTCTCAGTTTCCCTCTCTTCACTGTCTCCCTACATCTTGCCACATCTTTCCCTGACCCCCTTCAATATCTTACTAACTCTATCCTCTTCCCCCATCTAGCATGTGCCCTTTTTTCTTTATCCCCTTCTTCCATCCAGTATGTGCCCTCTTTCTCTACCCCCTTCCATCCAGCATCATCTTCTCTCATATCCAATTCCATTCAGCATCTGCTCCCCTCTTTCTCCCCCACTTCCATTCAACATCTGCTCCCCACTTCCATTCAGCATCTGCTTCCTTTTCTCTCTCCGCACATCCAGCCAGTGTCTGCTCTTCCCTCCCCATTTCTGTCAAGCTCACTTCTCTATCTCCCCTCCCCACTTCTTTCCAGCATCTACTCTTCCTCTCTGCCCTCTTCTCTCTCCATACACCCCACTTACATCAGCATCTTCCCCTCTCCCTTCACCCTATTTCCATCAGCATCTGCCCTCTCTCCCTTCACCCCACTTCCATCAGCATCTGCCCCTCTCTCTCCCTCCATCCCAGATCTATCCAGTATCCTGCCCCCTTCTCTCTCTCTCTCCCTCCACCCCAATTCCATCCAGTATCCTGCCCCCTCACCTGTCCACCGCTGCTGCTTCTTTCCTGTACCAGCAGCAGTGGCTATAAACTTAAATGCAGCCATCGTGGGACCTTCCTACATCTCCTTACGGCTGCAGACTCTGCTCCGGAACAAGGAAATGATATTGAAGGGGTGAACTGGAAGCTGCGGGGAGATGCACATAGGTCCTGTGATGGCTGAATTTAAAGTTTATTGCTGGTTCAGAAAAACAGCAGCGGCAGAGTAAGAAGGGAGGTCCTGGTGTGCTAGTTGCGCACCCTTTTAGCTCCTGTACCAGAGGCAGACTGTCCTTCCCCCTTGGGTACGCCACTGCTTTTGCTTCCCCCTATATTCTGTTATATTAGATGGTAGTGGGAGGAATGAAAGAAGGTTGGCCTTTATCTGCCATCATGCTTCTCTGTATTATATTCTATAGGAAGATTATAAGTTGTTAGATGTCTGGACAACCCTGCTGGGTTTTTTTAAATTTATTAAGAGTATAATGTATTGTCATATAAAGATAGAAAGAAGGAAAATGTGTAACCTACCCAAAGCATGGGAGTTACATGAACTATCTTAAATTTATTTAGTACTTGCTAGGTATTTTCATGTAAAAGGTATCCCTCGTCCTTTCATTGTAAATACATTTTAGTCATCCAGGGTTTGACAAGGATAACAACATCAGATTCTTAAATGTCTAGGACGGTGTTCCATTTGTCACCTTCCCCTAACTTTTTCCTAGATAATGATACAGGGGGTATTTCCAAGTGGACTGTACACTGCAGTTAACAAGAGTTATATTGTAGTGCAAAATAAACCCCCCAACAAAACAGACCATCTCTTTCTAACTTAAACTTTTTTTGTTTTTATGTTTTGCTTTGGTAAACCTCCCAGACAACGGCAGTTCTATAGAGGGTTTAAATATGAAGGAATGGCAGGACGGGCTCAGGGCACTTCTACCGAACATTAACATCAACTTTGGTGGGCTGCCCAATACAGCCTCCCCCTCCACCAACCACAGTGTACCAACATCCAACACTACTACCACCAACAGCCTGAATTGGGACAGCCCCAGCAGCTGGATGGACCCTGCCATTATCACAGGTAATGATTTCTGACTCCTACCCCCTCCAGCTTTCCTCAACTAAGTCTCACTAGAGTCAACATCTGAGGAGACAACCAAGATCAGCAGACTTTTTTCCTTACATACATTAGCAGGCATCTTAAAAAAAACAAATAACAAAAATAAAACTCCTACTTCCTTTAGTTTTGCCATGGAAATTTGTAGTCATTAAGAAGGTAATTTTATAATATCATTTTCACACTTATCTGGCCACATACACATGTAAATGGCCTCTTTTAAAATAATAAACAATGTAAAAGTATTCAGCATGATATGACAGTTTGTACTTTGCCTGTAGGCATACACAGGGTAGAGTTTGGGTTAATCAGTTTGGGTTAAACAGTCTAAGTGCAGACACTTAACACTTGCTGAACAGCATATGTTAATGTGTGCATGCAAGGTAGACACAATTTCTGCTGTTTAATATTTTATTAAAGCACATAAGTGCCTATGTGTCTTTATAAAATAAGAGTTCAAGTAGATGCCTGCTTCCTCTCTTAAACTTTTATAAAGGCAAACTCTACAGCTCTTTTTATAACACTCAGTTATTTTACTTGCTGGGAAGAATGTTCATCAGAATCTTTATCTAAGAAAATACTCCAGTTACATAGAGCATTTCGGTACTGTTCTAATATACATAATGGATAGACCTTGGCGTCTATAGTCTAATCACAATAGATTTGACATAAAAGAAAACAAATCATGAGCACTGAGCTAAGACAGGACATAACTGAGAAGATTAAACTTAGGTGGAATAAAACTGAGGAATGAAAAATTCTAAGTGAGTATCATCAAACGTAATTCAGGAATGTGAAAATGTTTCAGGGAGATTACTGCTTGTATAGATTTGCTGATGGGAGTTCTTATATAGCATAATAGGTTTAGAATATCAATTCCACGTCTTTGTATTCTTCAGGCCAAATCACAGTTTGAGTAGTCTGTTGCATGAGCAGAAAAAGTTTTTGAACTTGGTAGGAAAAGAAGTTTGGTGTACATGTTTGGGAATGCTACTGCAAGTATTCAGTTCAGCAAAGTAAAAGACACAAGTCAAGTACAGTGGTGCCTCATACAACGAACTTAATTGGTTCCAGGAGCAAGTTTGTTATGCGAAAAGTTCGTTATGTGAAACGCGTTTTCCCATAACAATACATGTTAAAAAAAATAATTCGTTCTGTAGCTTAAAATATGCTAAGATGACATAAAAAAAGATAAATTTTTTGTTATTATTTTTATTTAGATACATCTAAAAACATACATTTCCCTGTCCTTTTACTTCCACTATCTTCCTATCCCATCTCTATTCCCTTTTGTCCCTCTCCCCATGATCAATCATCTCACCACCTCTCTCTTCCCTCACCCTCAGGGTTCAAGATTGCTTCCACTCTTTTTCCTGTTGTTCTCTCTGCCTGTCACCCTATGATTTAGCATCCCTTCTGCCCTTGTCCAATATTTCCCCTTCTCTCCCTCCCTCTCATCCCCTGCTCCAACATACCGTATTTCGACTGCCCTTCCATCCCCAGGCCTGCCAACTTCCACTCATTTACTGCTTTCTCCCACCTCTGCCAAAGCCCCCCCCCCCCCCGCTGACTATGATACAGGCAGGAGGGATCCCACCCGCCCGCCGACCTGTGACTCCCTGCTGACCCCCCCCCCCCCCCCGTACCTATAAGGTCTTGGCTGGCAGTGGGAGGTGAAGATATGGGAAAGCTTCAAAAATGGTGCGCAGCTCAAAGGAAACGTCGCTAAGAGTTGAGAGATATTTTCCAAGATAAGGTGGGGGGGAGGGTCTTGAGTCATACGTGGTCACGCAGAGTGGGTGGAGTTTCTCCTGACGTTTCTGTTGCTCGGCGCGCAGTTGGTAGTGCGGAGTGTGTTGCTGGCGCGTGCTCTTAGAGTCGATTTTTCTGCCGGCTGTAAAGCAACCATGCTCGTTCTATTTTCTAAAGCGCTCGGGTTCCTCTGGCGGCGGCAAGAGAATGACGAGGCAGAGGCAAGACCTATGCAAGGTACTTCTGGGTAGATTGTTATTTCTGGGCAGAGTCTGAGAAGTAGACGGATGGATATATCAATGTTCTATCAAAAACTTATTGTACAAATAGGTACGCCAATTTCTGTTCATGTAGCAAATGTGCGTTGTCTTTGGGCCTTGATTAGTCGAAGCAACGGCCCGCTGACTTTAGTCCATGGATGCAGCTTGGGCGACTTCGTTGTGTGAAACGAAGTTCGTTGTACGGATCAAGACATAAAGTTCGTTGTGCGCAGCGTTCGCTGTGCGAGGCGTCCGTTATGCGAGGCACCACTGTATTGGCAATGAGGAAAAAGGGACACAGAGGAAATCAGCTTGGTTGAGGAACTAAGTTTGGCAAAAGGTACATATAGGTAAATAAGAAATGTAATGATAAACTCCAGAATGAGTGCACTTATAGGCAAGTATAGGAAGTTTATTTTGTGCAGAAGTTGGTAGAAGTTAAGCAGTAGTTTGAGAAAGTTTTCACAATCATAACAGTATTGGAGGAAGTTAAGCTGCATAACTAAAATTTTAACATATAGTAATGAAAAGAGATAAGAACATAAGAAGTTGCCCCCGCTGAGTCAGACCAGAGGTCCATCTTGCTCAGCGGTCCGCTCCCGCGGCGGCCCATCAGGCCTAGTGCCTGAACAGTGGTCCTTGATTAATTTTGTAACTTACCTCTAATCCCATCCCTATAATCTACCTTTACTCTTATCTGTACCCCTCAATCCCTTTGTCTTCCAAGTACCTATCCAAAGCTTCTTTGAACCCCTGTAGCGTGCTCCTGTTTATCACATCCTCTAGTAGCACGTTCCATGTATCCACCACCCTCTGTGTGAAAAAGAACTTCCTGGCGTTTGTTCTAAACCTCTCCCCTTTCAATTTCAAGATCATTTTGCAGTAGACTTCTGATGATATCAGTACACAAAAGGCCCCAGTGAGAAGGCTGCAAAGCAGCCTGTGAGTGCTGCTGGCCCGACACTCCTCTGCAGCAAGGTATTTATGGTCGCGGTTGGCAGGGATCAGTTGGGAGGGAAGGATGGGGGGGTCAGCGGGGATTCAGCTGCTCGGGGGCGGTGATGGGTGCTCAAGGGTTCTGCTGCACGAGGGATGGGAGGGAGGGAAGGATGGAAGCTGCTGGGTTAAAGGGTTCTGCATAAGGGATGGGAGGGAGGGAAGGATGGAAGTTGCAGGGCAAAGGGTTCTGCATGAGGGATGGAAGAGAAGGGACGCTGGGCAAGGGTTCTGCTGCACAGGGGGATGAGACGGATGGAGGGATAGAAAGATGCTGCAGAGGGAAGGCACGGGGGATGGGTGAGAGGGGAGGAAAGATGCACATGTGGAGGAAAGCAAAGAGGAAGAATTGGGGTGAAGGAGAGGAAGGGAGAGATGATCATGTACATTAAAAAAATAAGCCCTACTCAAAAATAAGACCTAGTGCCTTTTTTGGGCCCCAAATGAATATAAGACACTGTCTTATTTTCGGGGAAATGCAGTAATAACCACTCACAGGTTCTCCAAATGTTCTACCTCCTAAGAGGTCATATTTCACCCACTCCTGGGAGATGATATAGTGCTTAACTTTAGGAAAGGGAAGCAAGTCTGGGGTTCTAAATTGCATTGCTTGTGTAGTTCTTCAAATGTGAACAATTCCCCCACATCTAACAACTATCAAAAGTGAACAAAACCTGATTCCTCTCATCTGACAAAAGCCCCACAATCCTGACCTAACTCAATAGTGGGCTCGTATCTAATGGGTGCTAATAAATTGTCACTTTTCTCTCCTTTTTTAGTCATACTGATCCCCAAATTCCCAATAGATATTTCATGAATGGTTAACTACCATAAGGTGAGGTCCTTTAAGGGGCAGAAATAGGCAACAATAAATGTTTCAATAGAAAATACAGAAAACTGCTATTCCAGCAAGACTGCACATTTCCCAGATTAAGGGCCTTTTCTATCAAACTGCCGCACTGAATGGCCCACGCTGCTCCCGACGCTCATAGGAACTCTATGAGCGTCGGGAGCAGCGTAGGCCATTCAGTGCGGCCCTCCACTAAAAACTGCTAGTGAAGTTTGATAGAAGAGGCCCTAAATGTTGCTTCAGTTGGGAAGCCTAATTATACCACAAAATATTAGAAACCAGTATTCCCCTTAACTCTACACATTGCCACATTAAGTTATATTGACAATCTAGAGACTTTGCCCTTCTATATAAAATGATAGAAATGTCTTTGGGAACTGAGCAGCATCTGCTTAGAAACCTTAATTGATAAAAACTAAAAAAAAAAGGAACAACTAGGGAAGAATATTCCTTTTAAGCACCAAGATCCTCTACCACCATAAAATCCAACCCCCCTTCCAATGAGCCAGATCTGTTTGGATTTACTTCAACAATTGATCATAATTTAAACTGCAGTATATAATAGTCCTACTACTACTATTTATCATTTCTATATCGCTGACAAGCATATGCAGCACTGTACATTCAACAGAAAGACTCTGCTCAAAAGAGCTTTCAGTCTAATTTGGACAGACATTCAAGACATATAGGGGATTGGGGAATTTCTTGCAGAGAATGATTAGATGGTCATAGGTAATGTTATGGTGAGTAGGAATTAGGAAAATGGCTCTGTATAACCACCATTAACCTAAATATGAGTGGTGGGATTTTCATATACATAAGAACTGCCATCTCCGGATCAGACCTTCGGTCCATCAAGTCCGGCGATCCGCACACGCAGAGGCCCAGCCAGGTGTACACCTTGTGTAATTTTAGTCACCCATATCCCTCTATGCCTCTCGTAAGAAGATGTGCATCTAGTTTGCTTTTAAATCCTAGAACAGTGGATTCCGCAATAACCTCCTCTGGGAGAGCATTCCAGTTGTCCACCACTCGTTGCGTGAAGCAGAACTTCCTCAATCCATGTACAAAATTTCCCCTAGGCCAACTGTCTGCATCACTATCCCCCCAAAAAGTCATAAGTAATGCAATCAAAAGAGCTAAGTGATCTTGGGTTTGCTGGTCATGCTAAATAAATTGCAAAGGCTAACATTATCTGCTGTCTATCTCTTGGGGAGAAAACCAGATTGATTAGGGTGGATAAGCTTCAGCAACTCCCCAGCCAGGCAATCTGCCAAAATCTTAACAATTATCTTTCCAACAATCAACAAGAACCCATATCTGCTGGATCTTCCTCTATAATATTACCAAAATCCGACCCTTCTTGTCTGAGCACATACCAAAACACTTAGACTACTGCAACTCACTACTCTCAGGCCTTCCACTTAGCCATCTTACTCCCCTCCAATCCGTCCAGAATTCGGCTGCACGACTTATATTCTGGGAGAGCCTCTATATTCACATTACCCCTCTCCTAATGTCACTTCATTGGCTTCCTATCCATTTTCGAATACAATTCAAACTCCTCTTACTGACCTACAAATGCACTCACTCATCTGCCCCTCCCCATCTCTCTTCACTTATCTCCCACTGTGATCCGTACCCTCCCACCCCGTGAGCTCCACTCAGCTGGTAAGTCCCTCCTATCTGTGCCCTTATCTTCAACTGCCAATTCAAGACTCCGTCCCTTCTGCCTTGCTGCACCATATGCTTTGAACAAGCTGTCTGTCTCAGGCAGTGTTCAAGGCCCAGGTAAAAGTCCCACCTCTTTGAGAGTGCTTTTGACTCCTAACTCCTCTCACCTTCAGTTCTGCATCCTCAACCATATATCTCATGTCTGTCTGTCCAAGTTAGATTGTAAGCTCTTCCGAGCAGGGATTGTCTATAAATGTCAAAATGTGCCTTTTAGCGCTATGTAAGTGATAAATAGTAGTAGTAGATCTTTACTTGGCTTTAAAATTATTGAGATGCTTGCATGCCCTCATAGAAGGTGGAAGAAATTTCCCTTGTAATACACTGTACCTCACTCTTCTCAACAGACTCCATACCTCGCTAGAAAATTTCTTATAAAATCCAGCAGAAAACCCATCAAGGCTTGGAGCCTTTCCACTCTTAAAAAAAAATTTTTTATCCTGCCCATTCTCCTGCAAAGTTATGGAACATCCATTTTGCTTTCCATCTGTGTCTGAAAGTTTTGGAAATATGACAAACTTCAGATATTTCTGGAGGACATTAAAGGTAACACTACCTTCTGTCTTATACAATTGCTTATAAAAAAGCAAGAATTGATTTCCTATTGCTTCATCAGTACAGTATATAAAAAAGCATCTCTCTGATCTTACTTTTTTTTGCACAATATTACATGTTCTGTTTTCATGGACACATCTTGCTAATATTCTTCCCAAGCAGTTTCCAAATTGAAAATAAAATTGCTTTGATTACCTACACATAAAATGTCCTCTGTTTGCAATCACTGTAATTAACTACGGACCTGTTGTAACTCCCCAAGAAGAAGGGCTCTAAAAGCTTTAAATGCTCTTGTAACAAAAATGAGCGCTAGTGTCCCCATCTGTTTTTACATGCCTACTATTTAATGAGGTTGCCTCATGCCACCACTTTTAAAGCATCCCCTATCAGGCACTTAAAGCATTAATAATTGTGAGATCCTTTCTCTGTAGCTTCCCTTGGAATGCTAGATACCAACTCAGAGGCGCAAATCCCCATCAAAACAAAACCTTCAACTTTGTCATCATACCTGATGTTATTACATTCAACAACTATGTGCTACTAAAAAGGCCCACTTTTCAAAGCTTATTAATTATACCTCTAATTCCATTAAACAACTTCTTTTCATTTTTTGTAAGTTTCCTCTCACCACACTCATGAACAAAAACTATGGGCCTCTTCTATCAAATTGCATTAGCAGTTCATAGCGTGGTGAGCCATGCTGACTGGCCTGCGTAGCTCCCAACGCTCATAGAGTTCCTATGAACATCGGGAGCAGCGCAGGCCAGTCAGCATGGCTCTGTGCTAAAAACTGCTAGTGCAGTTTAATAGAAGAGGCTGTATGTCTTCTGATAATCATGCCAAATTCTTTCATACAAAGATGAATTCTCTTCAGACTAACTTTGCTCTTGTTTTAAGTTTTAATGTAACCAGTCATTCATTATAGGTTAATTCTGCTACCTGGTCCACTTTAACATTCCTTCTATGGATTCTCTTCCTACAATAATTTCACACTTAAATCTGACCACCTTCATCATGGGTTGCAACATGGATCGATACAGAGGCATTATAATATTCTTGGCCTTATTTATCATCCCTTTTCTGATAATTCTTAATATTCTGCTTGCTTTTTTGGCTGCCAGCACGCAGTAGGCAGAAGATTTCAGCAAGGTTAGGTAAAGTTGGCAGATTTCTACAATGACATCTAGATCTTTTTCTTAGGTTCTGACTCCTAAGATAGACCCTAGCACAGTCATGGGCAACTCCGGTCCTCGAGGGCCGGAATCCAATCGGGTTTTCAGGATTTCTCCAATAAATATGCATGAGATCTATTTGCATGCACTGCTTTCAATACATATTCATTGGGGAAATCCTGAAAACCCGATTGGATTCCGGCCCTCGAGGACTGAAGTTGCCCACCCCTGCCCTAGCATCAGGTAAGTATGATTTGGATTATTCTTCCCAATGTGCATCACTTTGCATTTGTCCACGTTAAATTTCACCTGCCATTTGGATGCCCAGTCTTCCAATTTCTTAAGGTCTTTCTGCAACACTTATATTTTAACAACTTTGAATAGTTTTGTGTGTCATCTGCAAATTTAAATCACCCTACTTGTCATTCAGATTTCCAGATCATTTGTAAATATCTTAAGTAGCACTGGTTCGAGTACAGATCCCTATGGCATTCAACTATTCACCTTTCTCCATTGTGAAAAATGGCCATTTTACCCTACCTTTGTTTTCTGTCCAATAACCGATTCCTAATCCACAAAAGTGTATTGCCTCCTTTCCCAGGGCTTTTTAATTTTCTCAGGAGTCTCTCATGAGGAACTATGTCAAAAGCTTTCTGAAAATCTAGATACACTACATCAACCAGTTCACACATTCAATGAAATGAAGCAGATTGGCTGAACCCATGCTGACTCTGTCCTATTAAACCATGTTTGTCTTTGTGTTCCATAATTTTATTCTTTATAGTAGTTTCCACTATTTTGCTCAGCATTAATTATTGGCCTGTAATTTTCCAGATTATCCTTTTTAAAAATCTGTGTTAATTGATCACCTTCCAATTTTCAGATATTGCAGATGATTTTAATGACAAGTTACAGATCACTAATAGCAGATCAGCAAATTCTTGTTTGCAAAACAAAGAAACCATGTAACTCCCCTTCTAAAACAATTATACTGTCTCCCAATAGAATATACGATTCATTTCAAAGTATTAGTCACAAGGTTACTTATGAAGGTGTTCATCTAAACTGAACACCCATGTTATTCCATACACCACAACACAGACTTTGCAATCCATTAGTGATATTAGACTAAGGGCTCCTTTTACTAAGGTGCGCTAGCATTTTTAGCGCATGTAGGAAATTACCACACGCTACACCTTGCGCTACGCTTCTAGAACTAATGCCAGCTCAATGCTGGCGTTAAGGTCTAGCGCGTGCGGCAATGTAGCGCGCGCTATTCCACGCGTTAAAGCCCTAACACAGCTTAGTAAAAGGAGCCCTAATTCTACCTACTTCATTTCATTAAAAAGTGGGAATCCAGAAGAAAGTGTTTTTACTTAAAGGGCTCCAGCACTGTAGAATTATTTACGTCATGATATCCTACTTGAAAGAACATGTATGACTTGACTTTTTTCCCTTCTGAAATCCTATCTCTTTCAATTGACCTTCAGTTGTCTATGATTGTTAACAGGGCTTGTTTAGGGTGGCAGGCAGACTGGCTATAGTTGAGAGCATGGGGATTGATGTGCCTTTACTATTTTCTTGTGTGAATGAGAGTCTTTCTTATCGTAAAATGGAGTTCTTTCCATAGTTAATCTTGTTTTCTGTTTTAACTGCTATTTAGTTGTTTTTAATGTATAATGTTTTTAATTCTGTATACCACTTTGGCTTGTATGGCAAACTAAGCGGTATATCAAGCTTAATAAATGATAAACAATCTTTCCACCAAAAAGGTGAAGTCCTTAAGAAAAAGTATAGTCACTCCTCTTGCTTTAACCCTATCCCTCTCCCTACCCTCCAAAGATTACTATGGGATATGATCCTATCAAAACTGTAGTAGGTAAACCAATGTTCATCTCATTTTCTTATTTATTGAACTTGATATACTAGCTGCATTGCAGCACAATTCAAGGCATTAATACCATAAAATGCCATTAATACCATAAAATAGGACAGTAACACACAAGTTCTGGGTTTCCTACAGTACAACTATATCTCAATGCATTTTACGCAACTCATTAAAAATAATATTTTCCCCCCTGTTCAAGACCATTTACATTCAAGGAAGGAACCCATCGCTGGGATGGCTGTTATAGTCCCATGTAACCTATATGAATTCTCATTATATATCTCTGCCTCCCAGCTCACATTAACCAGAACCCCCTAATATTAAAAAGAAAAGCAAAACACGCCCCTGTCTCTCAAAAATAAATATACTGTTAAACCCAGATTAAAGCACAGTGATAGAAGATGAGCATCTTGTTGTTGAAACTTCAGGTGTCTCCCTTTATGAAGTCTAGCACATACAAATCAGTTTGGACCAGGTCTTCCAGCACCTTCCATACATCCCTCACCACCCATACACCCTGGGATGTTCCTGACACTATCCATATGGATATATAACCACTTGAAATACAAATTAGATTGTTGCAAATATCTAATAACATCCCAAAGTGCTCTGCACATTTGCAGTTGGTACACACTAAATCTTGAAAAACTGATTTTGTAGTTCTATAAAATGTTCTGCTAATGAGCTTTCCACAACACCAGCCCTTGGTTGTGTACTCACTGAAACAAGGATGTGGCACTGTATCTTGCCAGGGCCCCAAGCTTCAGTGTGCTGTCTAGCCTAGCGTAACATTTGCTGCAGCTGCCCCCCTACTCATTGGCTCTGATTGATCTGACAGAAGAATGGCAGTACAGATTTCTTGCACCACTTGCACGCAGTTGAACTGATCTGATTTGAATATATCTTTGAATAGCAAATTGCAGCACAGAGATCTCTTCTAGATCCTCAGTTGTATCTCTAACTTCCTAATGTTCAGGACTATCCAGTTTGTGTGTCACTTGAAGCATTTTAAGCTCACTGTCCAGGTTATCCACAAGCTCCTCTGCTTGGTCCATGCAGTTGCCAATCTCCCAAATCTGTCCAGAGCTCAGAAGCAGCATATTTTTCATTACATTTTCTTAAATGTTGTCTGATTTAACAGAAAAAGTACAAGAAAGGAATAGCTGAAATATTAAAAGTAACAAAAGCATTTCCTTGTAACCATCTAGCCTGCATTAAGGGAATAAAGAATTACATAGTTTTAAAGAAAACAATTAGGCTATAATACCTAATATATTATGGCTTTGATATTCATCCTTTACTCTATAAATCTAAGGTATTATTGGTATTATTTCTCATTAACCTTAAGAAATTGGTCTAAATGTAACAAATCCCTAAAAATATATTCATTACCCTAAAAAGTAAGCCAACAAACAAGGATACGTCAGAAAAAAGGTGAACTCTAAAGCTAGGCTTAAAAGCTAGAAAAAAAGCTTTATGTCTGAGTTGAATGGTCCTAGATTCATCAGGAAAAATATAAATTCTTGCCCCACAATAAACTACATCTTTTTTCTGAAAATATTTCAAAATTAGAGATTTAGGGCTCCTTTTACTAAGCTGCGATAGCAGTTTTAGTGCGTGCAGAATTGCCCCATGCACTAGATGTTAATGCCAGCATTGAGCTGGCATTAGTTCTAGCCACATAGCGCGGGTTTAGTGTGCGCTAAAAATGCTATCGCAGCTTAGTAAAAGGAACCCTTATTCTTTTCATTGCCAAAAGTCACCAAAAGGTAGACCACCTATTTATAACATCATGAATATCCTCAAGGAAGGCAGGTAGATCTATGTTTGAGGAAATTATTTGGTCCAACTTAAACTTACTTTTGTCTGATAAATAATAACAGTTGGTAACTAATACTGTATAATGTCAGCTTGGCTAAACCTAAAATTTCCTTAAAATATTTCCTCAAAATTTCAGGAGGTAACAAATGTATGCAACGAATATTTAAGAAATATAGATTCCTTACTCTATTAGCATTTTCCATTGTTTTCAATTTTAAATGAATATTATGAAAATCCTTAATAGCTGAGAAAGAACTATAGAGAAGTAGACTGTCTTTCCACAGCTGACAAACATTTATCCAGTATGCCAAGATTAGAATCCACAGTAGTTCTTATTATACGTATTGTTATATTTGTATACTTTTAGGATTGCTGTTATTGTTTTTTGGATTTGTATGTTTATTTGTTTTAAATTTCAATAAATTTATGGGAAAGAAAAGAATCCACATTAGTTAATTTTTCAACCACTTCCTGAGAAAAGGTCATATTTTGAGCAGTGACAGCCTTAAGCATTCCCTCAGCTCGTTAGTTTGAATCCCACAAATCTTTCAAAGTAATTTCCTGCTTGTCCCCCATAAGTTGAGGTGATTGACAGGGAGATGTGGCTTGTAAAATTGAAGGTAATTTAGAAAACAAACTTACTTGAGAGAACACATTAACCTAACTTACCCCAGCTCACCTTCTTGGAAGATTCACAACTTGCTGTAAAAAGAAGGGAGTGGAAAAGTCCAGTCAGGAGATCTTAAAGAAGCTTCCAGCTGTGAGAGTACCTGAGATGTAGGAGGTCCCAAAGAGCTTGTCGGGATCACAGATTTATCAGGTCTGAAGGGGTTAAGGTTTTCAATTTGGCTTTCCTCTTCTCCATCTAAGCAAAATGCTAAAGTGTCCAATTTTAGCACTGCTATGCCCTCTTTGGGCATACCCCTGAAGCAGTGCACCACATCTGTGACAGTCTTTGTAAGAAATAGGCAGGCCCCTTTGATGTCAGCAAGTGTCCTTTTTAGTGCCTGTTGGAGTTGGCACTGACCCTTTTGGATGGGAACTCTGTGCAGAAACTGCTGAGTGATATACACTTGAAAACAGAATTTCTACACCAAGATGCCTGGGTAAAGCCTCTTCCCAGCCAAAGCATTTTTAATATCTGTTCTTACTGCTGTCATCTCTGACTTTCATTCTTTAAATCACACAGCTATATTGTGTCTGTTAACTTTGCCATTGCTAACTGACTCTCCACATTAACCTCCTCTTCTGATTCTGACTGCAAGAGTACCAGGTTTTTCCCTTGTTCAAGTGCCATAGCATACCAGAAACTCTGTCAAGCACTTCTGTGAGCTGTGTATTTAAACTTTTCTAGGTGCGTTTGAGTAGACATGTGCCCACTTCAACCAAATTCACAAATCCAGTGAACCAAAGAGGATAGAGAGAAATTGCTGTTATTAATCAGCCCCAACAGAGCTCAGCATTTAAACCTCTATACTGAGTACATCGCCTCCTCCCCCTGTGAAGCAAGTTATTTGCATTTAAGTCAGCTTCTGTTAGGCAATTATAATTTTCTGTATCCAAATTTCTACCTTTAGCGTCACAGTTTTCTGTGGCCTAAGTTGGTATAATTTTAACAATAACTGATTGCTGTAAGGCTGCAATCCCCACCACCAGCAAGCATATACTGAACTAATCTTCAGCAATGAGAGAAAAAAAGACTTTCAAAATACAGAAAATATAAAACTGAATTTTGTGGAGAGGAGGAGCAACCTAATGGTTAGAGCAGTGGTCTGAGAACCAGGAGAGAGGGATTCAATTTACACTGTAGCTCCTTGTGACTGGGCAAGTCATTTAACTCTTCATTGCCCCAGGTACAAATAAGGACCTGTATAAAACATATAAACCATTTTGATTGTAACCACTCCTATTTCAGTGGTTCCCAAGCTAATTCTGAAAACACATCCATCAGGTTTTCAGAATACTCTTGAGATACATTAGTTCTCAATGGCTCTCCACAGAACTATACTATAGTATATACTATTATTTATATCCTGCTAAATACCATGCGGCTTATTGTGGATCATAACTTAAGACAGCTAGTTAAATACAGTGGTACCTCGGTTTACGAGTGCACCGGTTTGCGAGTGTTTTGCAAGACGAGCAAAACATTCGCAAATTTGGTGCCTCGTAAACCGAGCTTGCCTCACTGTACGAGCGCCCCTCCCCCCCCCTGCGAACCGGCACCTTCCCCCCCCCTGCGATCCGGCCCCCCCCCCCCCCCCACTGCAACCTGAGATCCCCCAACCCACCCGAACCCTCTTCTTACTTTCAGTGTAGCCTCTGCACCGGCACCAGCATGTCCTGTGTGTTGGTGCCGGTGCCCGAAAATCTGCTTCCTGTGCCGGGCGCATGCTCAAGGCCTGGCACAGGAAGCAGATTTTCGGGCACCGGCACCAACGCACAGGACATGCTGGTGCCGGTGCCGATGTGGAGGCTACACTGAAAGTAAGAAGAGGGTTCGGGTGGGTTGGGGGATCTCAGGTCGTGGCGGGAAGGTGCCAGTGGCGGCGGGGGGGTGCCCGATGGCGGCGGGGGGGGGGGCGGATCGTGGGGGGGGCCTTCGGGGGGGGCAATGCCGGTTCTCGGGGGGGAGGAGCAGCGCTGCTGGCCTCGGGGGGGGGGAAGGTGGGGGGTGGGAACATATCAAAGCAAGTTTCCCTTACTTCCTATGGGGAAACTTGCTTTGATATACGAGCATGCTCCTGAAACGGATTATGCTCGTAATCCAAGGTACCACTGTACTAGGAATTTTAGTATACTCGGTATATTCATTATGGATCTCCTGAAAATGAAATCTCTTAAGCTGGATTTAGAGCAAAGTTGGGAAATACTGTTTGTTAGAAATGTTTTTTTTTTCTGATTTGTCAGTAACTCTTTAAGCCATTAGGGACTAAGGGAACTGTCATCAAAATGGTAACTACTGTAGTTCAGACGCTGAAATCTCAAACCTGTTTGATTTCAGAAAGACTATCACATATGGTTTATGTATTTACTAGTTTTTTTAGCCCATTACATTAGCGGGTGCTAGAATAGATGTGTCCCTGCTCCCCCTGTCCAGGAGTAGCCCTTCTCCCTTCCTTTTACCTCCCCCCTGTCCAGCAGTAGCCCTTCTTCCTTATTTTACCTTCCCCCTGTCCAGCAGCACCCCTTCCCTGCTCCCCCTGTCCAGCAGTAGCCCTTCTCCCTTCCTTTTACCTCCCCCTGTCCAGCAGCACCCCTTCCCGGCTCCCCATGTCCAGCAGTAGCCCTTCTTCCTTACTTTTACCTTCCCCCTGTCTAGCAGCACCCCTTCCCTGCTCCCCCTGTCCAGCAGTAGCCCTTCACCCTTCCTTTTACCTCCCCCCTGTCAAGTAGCACCCCTTCCCGGCTCCCCATATCCAGCAGTAGCCCTTCTTCCTTACTTTTACCTTCCCCCTGTCCAGCAACACCCCTTCCTTGCTCCACATGTCCAGCAGTAGCCCTTCTCCCTTAGTTTTACCTCCCCCTATCCAGTAGTACCCCTTCTCACTTCCCTGCTCCCTGTCCAGCATCTGCTAGGCTGGACAGCCTCGGGGCTTTTGCTAGGCCGGTCTGCCTCGCATTATCAAAGTGGGCTGGCCTAGCAAATGCCCCGCAGCTGCTTGATGAAATCGTGGCTGCTGCCGCTGCTGATCCGGGGGTGAGAAGAAAAGGTGTCTCGGCAGCGGCAGCATAGATAGCAGGCAGAAGTCAGCTGGCTTCGGAGATCAGGGCAGAAATTCAGCTGAGGCAGGCACTGCGCATGCGCGTCATGGAGTCACGGAGGCATGGAGATTGAAGTGCGCATGCACGCTAAGGATTTTATTATAGCGGATTGATTTTTATTCACCCGGACCAAGGGAGAATACAGCAATTATATGCATAATCATATCAACATACATTAAAATCAGTCAATAAGAAACAAAGTGTACTATATCAACATAGCATTGCAGTCAATCATCCTCAAATCAAAAATCTTACACTTTGTTTGTTCCTTTGTTTGTCAGTCTGTGCCTCATAATCTTATAAAACTTCACAAATAAAAGTGTTTTCAGTAACTTTTTTAATTTATCTGTATCCAGAGTCAGTCTTATCTATTTTAAAAAAATGTTCACTCTAAACTTACATCTCAAAGAACATTCACGCCATACTTATATCTCAAAAAAGTTTATTATTAGCTTATATTTCAAAAAATGTTCTCTCTAATGGAAGTTGATTCCACAGGCTGGACAGCTATTGAAAAAATGCTTTTCCTGGTGTGTTCAAAATATATTCTCCTCAAAACCAAAATAGTAAGAAGTCATGCTTCTTCTGATTGTAATAATTTGGTCTATAAATCTGTAAAACTGATTGCAAATTGAAAGCTATATTCTTTATTAATCTATTCCAGTATATTTCTGAGTTGTGCTATGCCTAAATAGGTTCAAGATGACTTACAATATAAGGAATAACTGAATATATATGCTACATTATAGCAGTTTGAGAAGGACAGAGTTATGAAGAGAGGAATGAGGTTCCATGACTGTACTAATATAACTCTTGAGTATGGAATTTAGTGACACTAAGTATTTCAAGTTAGTTGTCTATAGTGTGTATGCTTTCAAAGAAAGTTTTAAATTTTTTTCAGAATCTGTTATAGAATGTTTCCATCTTGATGTCAGTTGGGAGGTTGTTCCAGGTCTTGGTTCCAAGATAAGTGAAGAGTGAGTCAAATGTATGTTTGTAGTTAACTCCTTTGGGAGATGGAAGGAGTAATTGAAGTGATTCCAATTTTCTGATTGATGCTGACCAGGAATTGATGAATAGGTTTATGAGTGGTTCAGCAGTTTTTGCATATAGAATTTGGAATATTATACATGATAATTTGAAGGTGATATGAGTTTTGACGGGTCGCCAATATAAGTTCTTATAGAAAGATGAGACGGAGTCAAAATTCTTTAGTTTGAATATTAGTCTGATCACCAGGAGTGTAGCCCCACATGGAGTGGCAGTAATCCTGCTGGGACAGTATAACCATTTGTGTTGGTACAGCAAAGTGGTGCCCTTGAAAAACGGGCACCGTAAATCTTAGTCTTCTCAGATAGTAGGTGTTTTTCTTCCTTAAGTTGGATACTTGAGATTCGTATGATAGGATGGAGTTGAGTATGACTCCAAGGACTTTGTATGTCTTCTTGATATCCAGTGTGGATCCTAAGGATAGAGTTGCAGTGGAAGGAACTGTGTGTACATTGTTATGAAACCATAGAATGTTTAGTTTGAGTTTGCTGGATGTGGCCCATATCTGCATTTTGTCTATGCTGTAGAAAAGATGTTCTTAATGCTGGTATTTTATTCAATCCAACACATGAAAAGTACACAATAATCTACATATAGCCCCATAGACAGTTAAATAATGTGAACACAACACGGGCTGTTTTGGCAAAAAAACGCCTTCCTCAGGGGTCCTATAAAATATATTAATATATACATGTCATGAAGTGCATATGGGCCTTAAAAAATAATAAGTGAAAGGTGAGTGAAGATGAAAAATGGAGTAAAAAGAGATGAGGACGTGAATAAATGAGTAGAATGTATATGTAATGGGAAAGTGTGAATAAGTGATTGAAACAATGAAAGGTGAATGTGTGTATAATAATTATCTAAGTAATAAACCATCATGAAAATATAAAAAACTATATCTACATCATGAGAAATAGGGTGAAGGTGCTCCTATGAATGAAAATGTCTAAGGCATGCAGAGCTGGTGAAAGGCACTTAACAGAACAATAGTTACTTAAGTTTAACAACCCTCTGGAATGTAATCATAAGAGAATGCTTTCCACAGATTTTCAAATGTTGTTTTTTCAAAGTTACACAAACTTTAGTTTTCTTTATAAACATTTTAAAATTGTTTCTTGAAATAAGATAAAATAGTTTTTAATGTTTGGCATCTAATATCTAACAAGGCATTTCTTGTTCACTTTAGATTAAATCAAAATCAAATGACTGTATAATCACTCCTGTGAAATTATTTGGAAGTATTAATGCAGAGGGATATTTGCCAGAATATCAGAAATTTATAGATAAATATAGGAACCTCAACTCATAGATTTAACTATTCTTCATTTTGCAGTTTCTGAGCCCAAAGTCCTTTGATATAACTGATGCAGATCACTGGAGCTTTTTTTTTTTTTTTGCTGTAAAATAAAAGTAGCTCAGAACAAAAGCAGAGAGAAACAGTGCTTGCTTGAAAAGTGCAGGGAAGCAAAAGGTTGCCTTTATCCAAACACAACAGATAAAAACTAACTGAAGGAAAGAAAGTGAAACTCAGGACTGATATCGCAACATTGACTGAGCAGAAGTATGTAAAACATTGACCAGTATAAAAGCAAATATTAGTATTTAACCTGAATTGTAGGAGTCTGATGTGAGCCTCTGCCTTACAATTCTGTATTAATGGCCATGTACCAATATAGCCAATAATAAGGGAATATCTAAGTACCTATTTTCTTATAATTTTAATGTACCCTATTGTCTATTTTTTCTGTAAACCGCTTAGAATCCTAATGGAGTTTAGCGGTATATAAGAAATAAATTAAATTACATTACATTACATTACATATGGGCTTTAAAAAAAATTAGCACATGTATACTTAACCACTATCCATTTTGCAAGAGGTAAAGGTTTACATGATATTCCTACACTAATCAGTTAGGTGCATGGTAGTGCTGCCCGATTCGCGATTTGAATCGATTTGTTTTTGTAAAAAATCGGCCTTGCCGATTCAGTGGGGTCAGTCAGGAAGTGCATGAGGTTATGCCAGTCATCTTCAATGCAAGACCCGCACACCTGTCCAGAGCTCTATTCCACCCCCTCCCCTGTGGGATCCAGTACTTATTTACCCTGCTAGCTCCCCAACAACACTGCATGCGTTCACTGTCGGGGCCACGGGCAGCATTACAAACACGCTGCCTTCGTGAGCCCTGGAAGCTTTTCCTCTGTTACAGCGTCTGACCATAGAGAAGGCTGCCTTTTGAGTGTTAGGGTGGGGTTTGGTTTCCTGGCTGTGGAAGTCGGAATTTGTGTGCTGTGCAGAGCGAGGAACAGATTCGGGTAGGGCGGAACAGCAGCTAATGGAGAGATCAGTGTTCCACCAACAACTGTCATGGGGTCAGAATGGATGAAAGACTTCCCATGTTGTGCGTCTTTGGGAGAATTCTCGCCTATGCAGGGACAGGAAACTGTAGATGAGTGATAGGCTTCCGGGGCCGCTGAAGGCATCGTGTTTGCTTCACTCACGCTGCCCGTGTGACCCCAAGAGTAAAAGTGCAGCGAACGAGTAAATGATCCTGCGGGGATGGGAGAATAGAGTTCTAGACGTGTGAGTGGGCCCAGATGAGTGGAACAGGCTGGAGGAAGAGATTGACTTATGAGGACTGGAGCTAGTCAGAAAATCTGCTGGGCCCATATGAGTGGAACAGGCTGGAGGGAGAGAGATTGACCTGTGGGGAGCTAGTCAGAGAAATTGCTGGAGTTTGGTTGGGGGAAGAGAAAATGTTAAAAAGAGACAGCAAGAGAAACTAGTGAGAACAGGTTGGGAACAAAGAGCAGAGCAATAGGTAAAAATCTGGATTTCGTGCTTCCTTGAAAATGATGAAGGATCCGACTGGGAGAGAGATGGTGGAGAATGGGATTTAGAGAGGGAAGGAACAGAAAGGGAGAGAAGTTGGACACAAGTGATGGTGTGGAGAGGGGGTGGGGGATAGAGAAACTTGATAGGAGGGTAATTGGGAAGAGAAAGGGAGAGCTGGTGGACCTTGGGGTGGTGAGGAAGGAGGGAGAGATCCTGGATGAAAGGGTAGTTGAGAAACGGAGAGATGGTGGATCTGGGGATAGGGGGGGGCCATCGCTGCAACTACAGGGATGGAGATGAAAAAAGGAAAGATGCCAGACCTCCAGGGAAGGGAAGGGGAGGACAGAGATGGAAGATGGATGATTATCACGGAGAAAGAAGGAAACGACAAAAGGGCAGGAGACCCTCGCAAACGAGTTATCAGAAGACAACCAGAGCCTGGGATCAACATGATTTCAATAATGACCAGACAACAAAAGGTAGAAAAAATAATTTTATTTTCTGTTTTGTGATTAGCAGTGCTGCCCGATTCAGAGAAAAATATTTTGATTCGATTCACCCTGTTGAATCGATTCCCCCCCCCCACCCCCACCCCGATTCGATTCACTGTTAAAGACACAGCTTTTTAAGTTTAAACAAAGTACAACAATAAATTTCACAACAACAATAAATTTCACAAAGTACTTCAAAACAATCACATTTTTCCATTAAAGCAGTTTTGGAGACATTTGATTGAACAGTCTTTTTTCCCATTCCATAAGCAAGCAATATGAAAAAGATTTCCTTAATTATCTACTCAAACATTTTTGCTATTTACTTTCATTGTACCTAGATTATTATTCAGTAGAAAAAATTTAGTTTGTTCAATCAATCAGAACATTCACTCAAAGAAGTCCAATGTCCAGACAGGATTTGATTGAACAAACTAAATTTTTTCTATTGAATAATAGTTTAGGTATAATGAATAGCAAAAATGTTAAAGCCACACAGAAAAGCAGTAAAAGTCAATAGGTTCTCCGAGTGGGAACAACCTGATGTCTTAGCACTTGAGGAAAAGACCACGTAATAATGTTTATAAGATAAATCATATAAATGAATATACTGAAGCAGGGTGTGTCCTCAGCGTGAGAGGTAAGCGAGGGGAGAGAATCTCCAGCACTTTACACAATAAGGCACAGGTTAATCACCCTCTGCCTGCACACCACCATAGGACACCTCACATGTGCTCATATTAATCAATGTGATAAATTAAACAGTGATATACAATTGGTCAATCACACGAGTGCAAGATCAAACAGGTTGTTCCCACTCAGAGAACCTATTGACTTTTACTGCTTTTCTGTTTGAGTAGATAATTAAGCAAATTTCTGATAGCCTACAGAAATGATTCTCAGCTTCCATCCCCAGGACCCCGGCCGATTCTGAGCTTCCATCCCCAGCCCCCAAGACTCACCAGCCTCCTTGCTGATTCCCAGCTTCCATCCCCAGCCCCCAAGACTCACCAGCCCCCCTGCCGATTCCCAGCTTCCATCCCCAGCCCCCAAGACTCACCAGCCCCCGTGCTGATTCTCAGCTTCCATCCCCAGCCCCCCTGCTGATTCCCAGCTTCCATCCCCAGCCCCCAAGACTCACCAGCCCCCTGCCGATTCCCAGCTTCCATCCCCAGCCCCCAAAACTCATCAGCCCCCCTGCTGATTTCAGCTTCCATCCCCAGACCCCAAGACTCACCAGCCCCCCTGCTGATTCTCAGCTTCCATACCCAGCCCCCAAGACTCACCAGCCCCCCTGCCGATTTCAGCTTACATACCCAGCCCCCCTGCCAATTTCAGCTTCCATCCCCAGCCCCCAAGACTCACCAGCCCCCCTGCTGATTTCAGCTTTCATCCCCAGCCCCCAAGACTCACCTGCCCCCCTGCTGATTTCAGCTTCCATCCCTAGCCCCCAAGACTCACCAGCCCCCCTGCCGATTTCAGCTTTCATCCCCAACCTCCAAGACTCGCCAGCCCCCCTGCCAATTTCAGCCTCCAAGACTCACCAGCCCCCTGCTGATTCGGAGCTTCAATCACCAGCCCCCAAAACTCACCAGCCCCCCTGCCAATGTATTTACTTACTGCCTGAACTGGATATTAAATCACGGGGAAAGAGCTAGCCAAAAATAGTATTTGCTGCTGCACGAGGTCCGCTTGCCCGCCACTTGACTCTCCCACTCCTTTCGTTTCTTCCTATGTAACTTCCGGTTTTGCAAAACCGGAAGTTACATTAGATGGGAAGAGTCCGGCGTCATGAAATAGCCCGAACTCGTCTTGCGGCTGAATCGGCAAGTCCGGTTTTTAATAAAAACGAACCGATTCGAATCGATTCACCTGATTTGAATCGGTGAACCGATTCGAATCGTGAATCGGGCAGCACTAGTGATTACAATATGTCAGATTTGAACCGCAAATGTGAGCTAGGATTTAACTGAGAGAAGAAAGGTCTTTTTTGTTTACACCACAGTGCCAGCGTGGGTAGGAGAGAGCAAAGGGAGTGAAGAGGCTATAAAATAAACACACCAGGATGTCAGAAAAAAAATACCCAATTGGGCAGGAAAATCGAATTGAAAAATCGATTCAATAGGCTGAATCAAATCGAATTGAATCGAAATATTTTTTCCTGAATCGGCAGCACTAGTTTCAAGTTTATTAAAATTTTGATATAAACACAATATCAACTATTTTCAATGTGTATAACAATAAAAGTTGTTTTTTTTTGGGGGGGGGAAAAATAAAACAATTTATACAGGTAAACATACAATCGATGTACACAATTAATTAGTGATACATAGGGAAAGAGGAGTGAACTAGTGCATGGCAATGCCCACATTGCATCCACAGACATGCCCCTTCAAAATTTATAAAAAATGTTTTAGCACACACTAACCGATCCGTGTCCGATCCGGGCAGGGCCGATCGATTCTGAAAGGAAGAATATAAAATCGGGGGCAATCGGTGGCATGCCCACATCTCTCGACATGGATCACTAGGTAGTGATCCCAACGCATGCGCAGACCATTTACTTTGTCTGTAGATGGTCTACGCATGTGTTTGCTGTCCGTTTTTGTTTGTTTTTTTTTTTTACTGGCCCCAACTCACCTGCTCTCTGCCGCCCTTCCCTGCAGTGTAAGCCTGTGGTTAAAACCATGGGCTCGTACTGCAGGAAGGGGAGGCGGAGAGCCAAGGAGCCAGAGAGAGAGAGTCGGGGAGGCAGAGAGCAGGAGAGCTTGGGAACCAGAGAGAGCTGGGGAAGCAGAGAGCAGGTTTATTGCAGGGCTGGCAGGACAGTCGGAAAAGACGTGAATGACTGGTCCCCAGTAGTCGCTTCTTGTTGATCGGCCAGCCCAGTCGGTGTTCAAGATTTTTGTTTAGTGAATTGTGTCCCTGCCTACTTTGCATTTCGTTTCCCCTCATTTGCATGCACGGATCGGAATCAGATCGGCACAGCGGTTAGTGAATTGGGTTGGAGAAAAATCGGGTTGCAAAGGGGTCGCAGACCTATCGGTACATGATCGGTTTGCATAGTGAATCTAGCCCACAGGGCCTGATTCTAAAAATGGTTCCTTAAGTTAGGCGGCGGTAGGCACCCTATCGCCACCTAACTTAATTGCTTTAATTTGTTTTAATTGGTTCAGTCAATTACCATGCCATTAAAAACTGATTAAAAACTCATTTAAAAAAGTAGGTGCCAGAATCATGTCTAAACATGGTGTCAAAGGTCAAAGTAGGCATGGTTGGGGTAGAGATTACCTTAGGCGCTGTTAGCTACCATTCTCAGTCAAACTTAAGTGCCAGTAATGTAGGCCTTTAAAACCCTTGCCTATATTACCTGCACCAAAATATTTCTGTAGCTGCAATTCTGTAAATGGCACCTACACGTGATTGGCATTTGGATGGTGCCGTTTTTGTAGATGCTGTTCACAGAATCTGACTTTAACTGCATGCACATTAGCACCAACCTAGCGTAGCTTTGGAAAAGGGCCCCTTAATTACACTGGTCCCTCAGTATCTGTGGGGAAAACTAAATGAATTAGAACCTTTAATTTCTAATAAAAATAAACTCTGCTATATTGGTTATCTTCATTTTAGATTTGAATAATGGTGAGTAGCCACTATTATTTTTCAGGAGTTGAAAATAATCTTGTTTTTAAAAGGCTTATAATTGGAAGAATGCATAAATTAAATATGTCTTATGATGTGCAGAATTTGATCCCTCTGCTTGCTCTTTTCTTTTTCTTATAAAATAAAGGTGTTTTTTTATTCCATTACTAGTGCCTCTGATCTCTTTTCTTTTTTTGTGTCTTTCCTCTCAGGTATTCCAGCATCTTCAGCAAATAGCTTAGAGACTCTCCAGGATGACAATCCACCACACTGGTTAAAATCTCTGCAGGCACTCACAGAGATGGACGGCCCCAGCAACACAATGCCTATACAGAGTCACCACAGCAACCCTTTTAACACACAGATCCCCCTACACAGAGCCAGCTGGAACCCTTACCCATCCCCTTCAAATCCTAGCAGTTTCCATTCCCCTCCTCCAGGTTTTCAGACAGCCTTCAGACCACCTGGCAAAGCTCCCACAGACCTGCTACAGAGCTCCACACTGGATCGTCATTAAGTGAGAATGAACATTCAACAAGCAGGAGTTGCTATCTATAATCCTTTCTCTTGCCCCTAACATTCTCCTCATCAAATCTTTCGGAAGAACTTAGTTCCTGATCAAAACATATTCACCTCAAATCCAATGCAGTTGCAGAGTCATGGCTGCCTTCTGTTGCAGAGTTTTGCTGAAAGGCCAAATGATTTAAAAACATCATTTTATTTTCTTAAACTGTTTTAAGTGAATAAAGAGAAAAAGTAAATTGATGCACAATGTCAGCACACATAAAATTGAAAATCTTCCTGTTGTGAAAATTTGTTTTGCCTTTGTTTTCATTCTTACTGTTTATGTCACACAATGATGAAATAGATAAATTTACAACTCTACCAAAATGTCAAGATATTTAGCAATCAGTCACAGAAATGTTGATCTATTCATTTCAATGCAAGATAACTTAATAAATAATTACTATCTGCAAAAGAAAATCTGTGGCCTATTGGACCAGTTTGCATCCTAAGTCACAGAGCATTGGACGGAGTTGTTCTGATGTACATGTCAGCTGAGATTTTGGCATGCAGTGGGTAAAATAAATATTTTGTTTATAACAGGCACAGTTGCTGAACAAATGAGTCTAGTACAGACAAATTGAGTTTTAAACACAAATGAAAAAAAAACCTAATTTGGCTTTAGATTAAAAATAAATGTAATGTTTTCTTTTTTTAAGTACTTACATGTCTAATACCTAGTGCATAGATAAAAGTGCTGATATGGTTGGTTTTTTCCCCTTTTTTTAACAGCATACAATTTCTTATGATAGGGCTCTCTGGAATAGCACTGCATTGGGGTGGTTCACATGATCACCATCAGAAGTTTAAATTTTGACTTCCTCTGCCTGCAGCTTTTATTTAACCCTGTAGTTTCTGGACATTTGTGCCGTATTGAAAAGACAGGAAAGGATTTTTTTTTAAATCCAGATAAATAAAGATGGTTATTAACCTGATGCTAAAAAACTAAAAAAAAGAAAATGTACCTCTTCCGAATTAAAACTAAAATCTGAAAATTTGAAGTTGTTGGGAGATTTTTATTTTATCAAGGTTTCTTTAGAGCCTGACTACTTTAATGAATAATGGAATAAATGTATATCTGATATAATTGTTTTTAACACATCAGTGGTCAATATTTATATAGAATTATTGAACACAATTGTATGGTAGCGTACAATTTATATGGTTTTATCAGTGACTCTGCCTTGAAGAAATTGTTGTCTGAGTTCCAAAGGATAAACTGATTTGATCAAGGGTCACAAAAAGAATAGGACCAGATAAATGGTCTTCCAAAACAAGGGGAAGAGGCCTGAAGAGGTCCAAACACCAATTTTATTGAGTAACAGACTACAAGTAAAGAGCTCTCAATGTCCACCACAAAGCTACAACTACAGAACTGTGTTTCGGCACTTAAAAGCCTGCAGCTGGAGTCATAATCTATACATACAAAACAAGATAAAAATAACATATAAGTGACATATAGAACAATATAAAAGCATGGCAAATTATGAAATTATACAAACTAAATGATAAAAGTTTATAAATGTATATAGATATAAATATACTAATAAATATATAATTCTATAAATCAATTGAATTAAAATCATTTTAAAAATGAACCAATTGTGATATATGAGGGTGAATCAAAAAGTAAAGGCAATTGTTACATTATACAATAACCGGAACAGAACTAGCAAAATGCTACATATGTACTTATGCATTGCCTGTTGGATAGTTGGTCCATGCACAGTGCAGCACTCAGCCTTTAGTCATGTGGCAGCCACAAGATCAGAAACATGGATGCTGCACTGCAAGATTGCTCCATCAAAGAAAACGTGCAGTAGTGCACTTTGGGCAGAGGGAATGAAACCTTTGGAAATTCACCATCTGATATTGACTCAATATGGACATAACACCATGAATCAAGGAAATGTTTATGAGTGGGTAAAAAAGGTTTAAAGTGGGAAGAACAGGTGTAACCAACAAAGGTCATTCTAGTCGTCCATCAACATCATGCACACAAGAGCACATTGACAGGGCAGATGCCTTGATTAAAGAAGACCGATGGATGACAGTGTCTCAATTGACTGCAAATTTGGATATCAGCTATGGATCTGCATTTGCCCTAATGCATGCAGACCACACTTGGAATACTGCGTCCAACATTGGTCTCCCTACCTAAAGAAGGATATAAAACTGCTGGAGAGGGTGCAGAGACGAGCAACAAAACTGGTGAAGGGTATGGAGAAACTGGAATACGAGGATAGACTTATAACACTAGGATTGTTCTCCCTAGAGAAAAGGAGACTGCGTGGGGATATGATCGAGACCTTCAAAATACTGAAAGGAATCGACAAAATAGAGCAGAGAAGATTATTTACATTGTCCAATTTGACACGGACTAGAGGACATGAAATGAAGCTAAGGGGGGACAGGTTCAGGACTAATGTCAGGAAGTTCTGCTTCACTCAGAGAGTGGTTGACGCCTGGAATGCCCTCCCAGAGGAGATTATTGCGGAATCGACCGTCCTAGGCTTCAAGAGCAAACTAGATGCATATCTCCTTAAGAGAGGCATATAAAGATATGATGGACTATAAATTACGCCAGGGTACACCTGGCAGGGCCTCCGCGTGCGCGGATCGCCGGACTTGATGGACCAAAGGTCTGATCCGGAGATGGCAGTTCTTATGTTCTTATGACGACTTGGATTCAGGAAAGTCTGTACACAATGGGTTCCCAAACAGTTTACTGTGACCTAATTCCTGAGATGGTATGAAGATGATCTGAGTATTCTAGAGAGAATTGTAACTGACGATGAGACATGGGTGTATCACTGAGACCCGGAGAGCAAAAGGCAAAGCATGATGAAGTAAAGGAAGTAGTGCTTACCTGGCTTTGGGAGCAGTCAAAAAAACTACTTCTCTGCAGGAATGCAGAGCTAGTTGAACGATATAACAAATGTGTTGTCTTGCATGGGAACTATGTATAAAAGTGATATGTTCAATTGCTCACAGTTACTTTTATTAAGGCCATTAAATGTATTTTGCTTTTACTTTTTGATTTTCCCTTGTATAACAATAAGAGCATGCTATGTCAAATAATGCACTCATAAGCCGCACAATACATAAATATATATAAATTGATCAAACATTATAATTTAAATGACATAAATAAGCATACTACTAACCTACTCTGGACAAAAAGCAACCATATCTTATCAAATAAATACATGCATATGTATCAATCTATATAGAAAACATTTAAGTGAAAAATAAGTTACATTTACATGTGAACATGAATAAGTCTCAGAGCAAGACGGTTGCAATTATCCAAAGAAAACCAAAGCACATAAATTAATGTGAATTTAATAAACTTTACAAAACTTAATAAAAGAAAGAAAAAATTTCTGTTCTTATGGTAAATGTACACACATTGAGAGCACAAAGCCTCGGAAATGCAAACAAGCACATACTTTTGTGATTGCAATATCTGCAAAATGATAAAATACAAATATTCAATACTCTAATTGAAAGGTTTCAATCTCTAGTCAGTATAATTAATGATACCAATTTATATCTAAATGTGATCATATGTCTGTACATAAAGATGACACATAGGTGTAAACAAAACATATGAGGTCTGGCAAGTTCATGAACTTGTCTTCGTGTGCTTATATTGACAGTACTGTACAAACAACTCAGTTTCATAACCTGAGTATATCAGTGTCTCAAAGTTGTGTTCGTGTCAATGTATGGTGGTGTCTTGCTGAGTGGTATTCATTATTGTTGCGTGTTTTGTGTGCCGTCACAAGAATGTCAGAGCTTGAATTAGAGCAAAGAACAAACATTAAATTTCTTGTTAAACTTGGCAAGACTGGAAGTGAAATCAGGGACATGTTAGTCCAAGTTTATGGGGATAATGCCCTGAAGAAAAACGGTAGTGTATGAGTAGATTAAACGTTTTTCTGAGGGGAGAGAAAGTGTCACTGATGAAGAAAGGTCAGGGTGTCCCCACTAGACATCAACAAACATAACTACCCCATACAGCCCACCATTAAAATACTGGGTGTAATTTTGGACCAATGCCTCACCATGAAAGATCAGGTGGACTCCCTAATCAAAAAGAGTTTTTTCACCCTCTGGAAACTTAAATCCATTAAAGCACACTTTGATAACTCTGCCTTCAGAATCTTGGTACAATCCCTCGTATTAAGTCAACTCGACTACTGTAACATCGCCTACTTAGCAATCCCCCAAAAGAATATGCGACGATTACAACTAATGCAAAACACTGCGGTCAGACTAATCTTCGGTCTAAAGAAGTTCAATCACGTGACGCCATACTTCAAACAGCTACATTGGCTGCCGATGGAAGCTCGTGTAAAGTTTAAGTTCGCCTGACTCTGTTTTAAAGTTTTCTATGGTCTAACCCCTAAATACATCACTGACCTATTCTCCTTCTCAGCCAACAAACACAAGAGAAGCTCCCACTCGCACTTCGTTTCTCCCCCGGTTAGAGGATGCAAACTAAAAAAACACCATGAGCATCTTCTCTCACATCAGGCTGCTCTATGGGGTAAAGACCTAGAACAACTCCTATTGCCCACCACTTATGAGGTATTCAGGAAACACCTCAAAACTCACCTATTCCTGAAATACCTAGACAGCTGACCCATTTCCCTCCTTCCCCTCTCTTGCCCTTTCTCCCCATTGTTCCCACATCCCTTAAGTTAACTCAACTTGTACGTCAACTCAACTTGTTCTCCACTAATCTTCTGTAAACCGCATAGAACTTAACGGTATTGCGGTATATAAACTGTTATTATTATTATTAACAAGCAGAACTGATGAAAACATTGCAAATATTAATTGAATTGTGCGTCAAAATTGTCGGTTGACTGTGAGAAGCATAGCAGACCAAGTAAACATCGATAGAGAAACAGGAAAATCTTAACTGAAAATCTTAGCAAGAGAAAGGTGTGTGCAAAAATGGTCCCAAAAGAGCTTACTTATGAACAAAAAGCAAAGGAGAGTTGAAGTTTGCCAAGACCTTTTGGAGAGGCAAGACGATGTTTTGGGCCTTGTTATTACTGGTGATGAAACATGGGTATACCAATATGATCCTAAAACAAAGCATCAAAATGCACAATGGAAGTCAGCCAATTCTCCACGATCAAAAGAGTCAAAACGATGTTGCTAACCTTTTTTGATATCAGGATTGTTTATGAATTTGTACCAACTGGACAAACAACCAAGTTTACTATTTAGAAGTGCTGAAAAAGCTGTGTAAAATAAGTTAAACAAAAACAATCTGAGCTTTATGCCAACAATTCATGGCTCTTGCATCATGACAATGCACCAGCTCACAAGGCTCTGTCTATGAGGGAGTTTTTAGTCAGAAAACAAATAACTGTATTGGAACACCGTCCCTATGCACCTGATCTGGCCCCCAATGACTTTTTTTATTATCCAAAGTTAAAGAAAATAAGACATTTTGATGACATTCAGGATATCAAGGGTAATACAATGACAGCTGTGATGGGCATTCCAGAAAAAGAGTTCCAAAATTGCTTTGAAGTGTGAACTAGGCACTGGCATTGGTGCATAGCTTCTCAAGGGGAGTACTTCAAAGGTGACCATAGTGATAACGCTAGCATGGCTTTGTAAAGGAGGGGGTAAATTAAGTAGCAATAAGGGGATGGAAAAAGGCCGGACCCAACACAGTCCATGTTTCAAAGAAACACTCCTTCCTCAGGGGTCCTAGAATGTGTCAATACAAGAAAACCTGATGGATAACAACTGGATAAAAACTGGAATCAGCAGGTTTCCATGCACACCTTTCTAGGTATAAAAACTTGTAATGACCTTACTGAACTAACCAGGATGGAATCTAACCACACCAAATTCCGGAAGAAACTGAAAACTCATCTATTTGACACCTAATCACTTGTATCCTCTTCTCCTCCTGTATCTTCCTGCCCTCCATTGTCCTCCCTACCCTCTTCTAACCCCTTCCTCTGTAATGTCACTAAGAGCTTGTATAGGTATGTGTGACGCACAAATGGAAGAAATAAATAAATGCAAGGAAAGCATCTTCCAGAGAGAAGGATCATTAACACTGAAAAGTTTACATTGTATAGTCTCAAGGTCGATTTTTTGATGAGCTAGTACAATGAGTCAGTTATGTTGTGATGAGCAGAGAGATCTGACGAGCATATGATATTAAATGACAAAAAAGATAAATGGGTTGGCTAGAGTGATAACCTTTATATGTCAATAGTTATTTATATGTGATATGATGTGAAAGGGGAAGCCAATGTCAGTGGCGTACTTAGGGTATATGACACCCATGACCTTTCATTTTTTTAGCACCCCCCCCCAAAGGAGCTGCACCCAGAATGTACCACTTCCCGCCCCCCTTAGTATGCTACTGCCTGAGGAAGGGGATTTTGGTCTCGAAACATTAGTAAAAAATGTATTAAAATTAGTCCAATAAAAAGATTACCTTATTTCCATTTTCTATTTATACATGTTTTATCAATACACAAATGTTTTATCAATACAGCTACAATGCAACTTTATTTTAAAGCAACAAAAAAAAATAATACTATAATACTTTTTTCTTCCTTTTGTCATCTCTAGTTTCTGCTTTCCTCATCTCTTCACTCTCCATTCCATCTGCATCCACCCTATTTTTCTGTCCCTTTCTGTCTGCACTCCCTTCCCTATGCTCTGGCATCTGTCTTTTCCTTTCCTTCCCACCCCAACTCACCCCATAGTCTGGCATCTGCTTCCCTTTGACTATGCCCTGGGATCTCTCTTCATCTTCCATCTCTCCCTCCCCCTCCATGCTCTGGCATCTCCCTTTCACTCCCTACTTCCCTTCCCTTATCATCTGTACCTAGGGTGGACCCCCCCCCTTTTGTACACCACAGTATTAGACTAATCCACTTTTCAATTAGCCTTCAGAGGTCAAAAACCTCTTTCAGGTCAGTATAGTATACTGCTGTTATAGTATCCTGTTCTGACCTGAGAAAGAGGGTTTTGGTCTCCAAAAGTTAGTAAAAAGAATTAGTCCAATAAAAAGATTACCTTATTTCCATTTTCTATTTATAAATATTTATCACCAACCTAGTAAATATGTATAAAACTATGATTCATTAACTGTAGAGAACTTTTTTCAGAACTGTGAGTCTTTTCCTGACAACTTCTCTCAAACTGTGGTCTAGTAGACCAAACTGAAACCTGGGATAGGATCCTTCGCTCTGATCTTGATCTCTCCGTACCTCTTAAACTACTTAACTCTATGCGGTGTCAGTTGCAACCTTGGTTCTTGTACAATCTCTCTGGAAGCTGAATGGATGGGATCTTGTATCTTTTAGCTTCAGCTGCAGGGCAACTAAAAGATGATCTCTCCCCGGGAGCTTCCTGTCTTGCTCAGTTTGTTCCTGCAGCTTCACTGCATGGTATCATATCAGTTAATTCTGCTCGTGACTTGTTTCCACTTCCTAGTCTCTTTTTCTGCAGGTTTGCCCATGTGCGAGTGATCCTTTTGGTGGGAGATCGCAAACATTTTAAATTTTGTCTGCTTCCAGAGGGTGCTCTGTAAGCCTAAAACTGCAGTAAGCCCTCTGGACAGCCTGCATATTGGATTGGGTCTCCAGGTTCGGGAGCCATCTCTCCCCTGGTTCGTCCGCAAAGGGGTAGAGCACAGGCTGCTGTGGTTCCGAGGAAGTACACCAGGATCGGAACCGCACCACGTGACTTCCCAGATTCCCTGAGGGATCCTGGTGGTCGTGATCTGAGGTGGCAGGGAAATTGAGGCGGTCAGAAGACCTGAAAAATCCAATTCAGCTCCTGAGGTACTGATCTCCTTGCTTGTACTGTGTTTTACAGGCTGCCATAGACTTTCATTGCAGCACATGTCTCTGTGGTGTCTGTGAGTCACAGAGTTTGCTGATTTGGGGGGGTCTTCAAATTGGGGGTTTGGGGGGTTTCCCTGCATGCCCTGGTCCCCCCACCTGTAAAATCCTAATTTCACCTTTTTTCATGTTTTCCTGCGTTTTTAACAGCTGTTTTTTTGTCAAACTCAGCACCCTCGAAGGCCATCTTGGATTTTCTTTAAAGTTTTTTAAACTATATTTTTTGGACTTAGAAAGTTTGTTTTTGCTCCAAACTTCACAAATGGCCACCTCAGGACAGGATGGCATGGATTCATGCCTTAAATGAGGTGGATGGCTTGCGGATTCGCAGTCATGTGTTATGTGTGCCGCAGCCCATGAGGGGCATGAACCGTGCATGGATGCCGCTCTATCCTCTGGGGAGGTTCTAATTACTTCCGATTCCAACGGGGATGCAATTCCAGCGTCCGTTATGCCAAATTTTGGTGAGGAGGGCGCTTCCGTGAAATGCAAGCGCAGTTCCGGGGATAAGTCTCATAAGTCTTCAAAAGACTCCAAATCGGAGTCCCGCAGATCAGCCTTGGCCGCCGGGGACTATTTTCTGCCGGAATTTGTGGATACGATGTATCAGGCGTTCAAGAGAAAGCGGGTTATGCCTTTGTCTCCCCCTCAGACTCCGGTGCGACAGTCTGTGCAGCCTTTGCATTCTAGCATGTCAGTCTGCTCCCTTGCTGGTCCGCTGGAAAGGCAGCGGCAACTTCCTGCTAATGCCTCAGTGCTTATGTCAATTTCTATGCCGTTGCTGTCGCATGGCTCTTTGGCAGGCTGCGCTGATGTGGCTAGCCTAGCAGATCTTGGGAATTCCCAGAGCACTGGGGCCCACGATCTAGGTGAGGATCAGGCGCCTTCCTGATCTAATTTCTGAATCCCTATGGACATTGAAACTTGATTCTGACTCAGTGGTTCAGACGGAGTGTTCCATGAGTTCTAAGCCCCTGCTTTCCGCTTCCTTTCCGGATCACACAGATAACTTGATTCTGACTCAGCGGTTCAGATGGAGTGTTCCATGAGTTCTAAGCCCCCGCTTTCCGCTTCCTTTCCGGATCACACAGATTTGGCGGAAATGCTCTTGGAGGTTTGGGAGGCCCCGTAGGGTCCCCTGAAGTGCGCTAGGGCCATGGCTAAATTGTAAACCATGGCTTCGGAATTTTCCAAGCGCCTAATCCCGCTGAGGATGGATTTGGCAGTGGCTCAGGTCATTAAACGTACCTCCTTCCCTCGGATGGAGGGGTAGTCCTGAAGGATGTTCAGTAGAGAATGACACAGGGAAAAAATCTGTCCCCGTCACTGGACCACAGTCCCCTTCACCACCCCGTCCCCACCGTCCCCTTCACCGCCCCGTCCCCACTGTCCTCTTCACTGCCCCATCCCCGCAGCATCCACCCTTCCCTCGCCACTTCACCGCCCTTCAGTGACCTTCACAGTGTAAAGAAACTTAAGGGAGGGAAGGCACGCGACCCCTTCCCTCCCTCTGGCCAAATCTATCTCCCTCTCTCCCTCCCCCTTACCTTCGTGGCACTTTAGAAAAGAAACTGATGCTGGCAAAGCCTGTCTGTGCCACTCTGCAGTCGCGTGTATGTGGGCAGAAGCTTCTCCTCTGACAATTGTCATTTTATAAACACAAATAAAACAAAGCAAGGTTCAACAAAACCCATCTCCTCTCCCTTTCACAAATATCCCCTTCACTATTGTGAAAACTGAACAAACCAAATTACTACAGAATGCTACATAGAAAAATCAAGCTAACAGAATACTTTAGTCACACATGGCAAGAATAATGTTAGGGGAGTACAACTAGGGCAACTGCCCCCTGGTCAGAGAGAGAGCCCTAAGTCAGCTGGTAGCTAAAGAAGCACGGCCTGGGCTTTGCGGTCTCCAGTTCTGTCTAATACTAGCTCTAGCAGGATACATATTTCAAATTTGAAATATTCTAATCACAAAATATAAAATAAATTTATTTTTTGCTTTTGTTGTCTGGTAATTTTATTCTTCAAATCGCATTGGTCTCAGGCTTTGGTTTTAGATTCCTTCTGTCTTCATCATGGCATGGCTGGCTCCTGAAGGTAAACTAGGCACAAGAGGAGCTGGGGAGAAGATACCGAGTCTGACACGGGCGCAATTTTTTTTACCACAGGAGTAAGACTTTTCACCACTCCCATGTGGCAGTAAAAGGTCTTGTCCCCATTCCCGCAGGGCAGTGAAAGGTCTTATCCCCATTCCTGCGGTAAACCAGTTGCAAATGTCTCCATTTCTGCAGATTTACTGCGGTGACCAGCGGTAAACTCCCCATGTCATTCTCTAATATCCAGGACCGTAGACTGGATTTTGTCATGAAGCTTCTTTTTGATTCTGCTGCGACGGGGGTGCGAGCAGCAGCGGCCACTTCCTTTGTGGCCCGGGCATATCATACTAAACTTCGTCAGGATCCTGAGGAGGTTGTCCTTTGGGATCTCGATTTCCTGGTCTCTGGAGTGAATTATTTGGCAGACGCCCTCTATGATATTTTGAAGGTTTTTGCTAAGCTGGGAGCTTATTCAATTTCTGCTAGGAGAATGTTATGGATTCGCCAGTGGTCGGGTGATTCTTCATCCAAGGCTACTCTGAGCAAGCTGCCATTCAAAGGTTCGCTCTTATTTGGCCAGGGTTTGGATGACCTTATGGCAGGGGTGTCCAATGTCGGTCCTCGAGGGCCGCAATCCAGTCGGGTTTTCAGGATTTCCCCAATGAATATGCATTGAAAGCAGTGCATGCAAATAGATCTCATGCATATTCATTGGGGAAATCCTGAAAACCCGACTGGATTGCGGCCCTCGAGGACCGACATTGGACACCCCTGCCTTATGGCAAGTGTGCAGGACCGTAAGCCTAAGGTACTTCCTAGCCCTAAATCTCGTCCACCCAGGGGATCGGGACGGCCAAATTTTTGTCCCTTCTGGAGGACATCGCAGTACGCCAGACCCCCTGCGGTGGGACAGCGTTTCGGAGAATCCTACAGACCTCGCTTTGGAGGTACAGCATGCCCGCAGCCTTCCAACTCTCAATCTTTGGTCCCTTCTAAAAGAAAATTATGACACCAGGGCTCTAGCGAGGCCTCCCCAAATCAGCCTTCCTTCCAGAATGGCTGAAGATAACCTTGGACCAGTGGGTTATAGAGGTGCTCAGGGAAGGTCTTCGACTGCATTTCTTCCAGCCGGCGGTGGACTTCTTCATGTCCTCTCCCGAGGGCAATCCGGACAGGGCCGGCAAGGTGTGCGCTACGGTACACCAGTTGCTAGATCTGGCGGCCATAGAGCCAGTCCCACAGGATGACTTGGGCTCCGGGAGATACTCGTTTTACTTCATCATGCCATAGAAGGACTCCGTCGATTGCAGACCAATTCTGAACCTCAAAGCAGTGAATGCATTCTTGCAAGTTCCGCGTTTTTGGATGGAAATGGTGCGTTCTGTGATAGCAGCAGTGGCACCAGGGGAGTTTTTGGCTTCCTTGGGTCTCACGGAAGCGTATCTCCACATCTCGATTTTCCCAGAACATCGGCGGTTCCTGAGGTTTCATGTTCTCAGGAGGCATTTCGGTTTGGCATCAGCGCCCAAAGCCTTTACCAAGATCATAGTGTTGGTGACTGCCCATCTGTGATCTCTGGATGTGTTGGTGGATCTGTACCTCGACAACTAGCTGATCAGAGCCCCCTCGTGGGATCAGGGCCGCTTGGCGGTTCGCCAAGTAGTGTCTTTACTGGAACGTCTCAGATGGGTAATCAATCTGAAGAAGAGTTGCCTCATGCCGACCCAGGAGTTGGAGTACCTGGGTATCTGGTTCAACACGGGTCTAAACCGGGTGTTTCTTCCAGAATCCAGAAAAATGAAACTCAGGAGTGTGATTTGGGACTTGTTTGCGGTCCCTGCTCTGACAGCCTGGGAGTACCTGCAAGTGTTGGGTTTCATGGTGGCAACCATAGATGTAATTCCATGGGCAAGAGTTCGCCTGCGTTCTCTTCAGTTTTCACTTCTGTCGAGGTGGAATCCCCAGAGCGCTGGGGATGAAGCTGCCTTGGTTGGCAGCGGCGCGCAGCAGTATGCTGTGGTGGTTAAACCCAGTCACTCTGTCCACAGGGCTTCCTCTGCGGGTCTTGGATTGGGTGACCCTGACTACGGATGGTTGGGGAGCAGTTTGCATGTCCATCCCGGTCCAGGGCCGCTGGACGCAGAGAAAGAGCTGATGGTCGATCAATCGGCTGGAGCTACGAGCGATCCGGTTAGCTCTGCTATGGTTCCAGGTGAATCTTCACAGGATGGCTGTCCGTGTGTTCTCGGACAATGTGACAGCTGTTGCATATGTCAACCGTCAAGGGGGCATGAGGAGTCCCCGGCTAGGATTGGAGGCTCGGAGGCTCTTTGCATGGGTGGAGCGTCATCTCTTGGCTTTATCTGCGGCTCATGTGGCCGGAGTCGACAACGTTCAGGCAGACTTCCTCAGTCGGCAGACTCTGAACCAGGAAGAATGGTCCCTGTCCGGGCTGGCTTTCGAGGCCATAGTTGCCATTGGGGGCATCCCATCTTTGATCTGATGGTGTCCTCAGTGAACAGGAAGATGGAGAGGTCGGCAGCGTCTGACTCGACGCTCTGGTTCAACCTTGGCCCACAGGGGAACTTCTGTACGTCTTTCCCCCATGGCCCATGATAGGGCGTGTTTTGCGCCGGCTGTACTTGCACAGGGGTCCGGTGATCCTTGTGGCTCTGGACTGGCCCAGACGACCTTGGTACGCAGACCTTGTGAGGTTGAGCTCCGGGAGCAGTCTGCGTCTTCCTTGCCATCGGTGGTTACTCATGCAGGGTCAGTTTGCACTTCAAGATCCAGACCACTTTGGTCTTACAGCCTGGCGCTTGAGTGGGCAGCCTTGATGGTCAGGGGGTATTCCTCTGCGGTTATCACCACGCTCCTACAGAGCAAGCAAAAATCAACAGTCTCAGCCTACGTGAGGTGTTTTCAGGCTTGGTATGTGGGGCTCCAGTTTGACCCTTTGGTTCCGTCGGTGGCTCAGGTTCTGGACTTCCTGCAGGATGGCCTCAGGAAGGGTCTGGCAGTCTCTTCTCTACGTGTTCAGATAGCGGGACTTTCCTGTTTGGGTCCCTCTTTGTTCAGGGGTTCTCTGGTTTCTCACCCAGATGTTGTCCGGTTCTTGCAGGGGGCAGGGAGGCTGAGGCTTCCCTTGTGGTTGCCTTGCCCTTCGTGGAGCCTGAATTTAGTCCTGCGCTCCCTGACTCGTCCGCCCTATGAACCCCTGGATGAGATCTCTCTGAAAGATCTTACCATTAAGACCGTTTTCCTGGTGGCGGTCACTTCTGCACGGCAAGTGTCAGAGCTTCAGGCTTTGTCGTGCAAAGATCCTTTTCTCTGCATCACGGAGTCAGCAGTGATTTTGAGGACTGTGCCTTCTTTTCTTCCGAAAGTGGTTTCTTCTTTCCATATCAACCAGGAAGTTCGGTTCCCAGCCTTTGTTCCTTCGGGTTCCAAGTCTTAGAACCGAGTTCTGCGGTCTCTGGATGTCTGACATCTTCTTTTGAGATACCTAGAGGCCACTAATGACTTCCTTCTGTTGGACCATCTATTTGTCCTGGTGGGCCCCGCGTGTCGGGGTCGGCCTGCTTCCCTATTTTGCGTTGGATACGGGCGGCTATTTCCGCGGCCTATGTGGGGCGGGGAAGAAGCCTCCTCTTGGGGTGAAGGCTCACTCTACCAGAGGAATGGCTTCCTAGTGGGCTGAATCTCATGCGGTCTCGCCTGAAGAGATTTGTCGTGTGGCCATGTGGGCTTCCCTTCATACCTTTTCCAGGTTTTATAGGCGTGATGTGGCGGCTAAGGGTGATACTGCCTTTGGCGCTTCTGTTCTTGCGGCGGGATCCCCCTGAGTTTTGGGACTGCTTTGATGCGTCCCATCCGTTCAGCTTCCAGAGAGATTGTACAAGAATGAAAGATTAGGTTTCTTACCTCTGCTAATCTTCCTTGTATATCTTCTCTGGAAGCTGAACGCCTGCCCGTCTGGTTTTTTTTGTCCAATTCGCAGGTCGCCTCTTTAGTAACTGGTAAGCTGGATTTATGTCTTTGACCAGCCTCACTAAGAATTTCATGCGTATTCCCCTTTGTTGGGTTTAAGGGTTGGTGGGGGTTCCCCAGGGATGTGCCCCTTCTGATATCACTTCAGGCTGTGTCCATGTTCCAGGATTTTCCTGGGTTTTGCAGTTTATGTTTGCATTATCTGTTTGATTCCAGATGGCCAGTTTTGGCCGTAGTTTTTAGCATAATACGATATTGAGCAGAATTGACTGGTAGCGGGAGTTCCCGTGCCCTCTCTTTCTTTTCTTGTTTCCTGTTGTCATAGGTCTACATAGCTTTTCTACTAAATGAGCAAGACAGGAAGCTCCCGGGCAGGTAGCCCAAAGAGGAGGGATCATCTTTTGCCCTGCAGCTGAAGCTAATAGAGATACAAGATCCCATCCGTTCAGCTTCCAGAGAAGATATACAAGAAGAAATATTAGCAGAGGTAAGAAACCTAATCTTTCATTCCATTTCAGTCTCATACTCCTGTAACTACGGAGAGTGGAGTGTCTCTGGAGAAAGACACCTACTGATTCTCTAAAAAAAATTTCAATCACTCTCTAGGCATTACTCAGTTTCCTTGAGGAAGGCAAAGAGGAACTATATACATAGTTCAAGTTTATTAATTTTAATATACCGACCATCGAAGGATACCTGGCCGGATGACATAGAATTTTGCAGCGAGATATGAATAACTCTCAGTTATATTGTCTCTTCTATTCTCTCTCTGGTTTTTCAGCTACTAATAGCACTCAATCTCATCACTCACACTCCCTAAATGTTGAGGAATTAGCTAATGGCTTTTCAGAAAAGGTTATTAAACTCAGAAATCAGCTTGACTTTGATTTCCACCAACCCGAGTCTCCCTTTCAGTCCGTATTAGTTTTTGAATTTTCTTTGACCTCTGGGTCTTCTACTCAGATTGCACCAGTCTCTGAACTTTCCGAGTTTAACCTCCCTTCTGTTCAATCCTTAAGGAAAACAGTTACTTCATTTCATTCTCGCTCTTCTCCTAATGACCCAATTCCATCATTTCTCATTAAAAGATTTATTGACTGCCTAATAGGCCCTATGATGACTATTGTATCAACTAGTCTCCAGTCTGCAACTTTTCCCTCATCTTGGAAACACACCATAGTAGTTCCAGTTCTTAATTCCCCAAAACCTGACCCTTTAGAAGTTAATAACTATCACCCAATCTCAAATTTACCTTTTCTTTCAAAAATCACAGAGAAGATAATTTAGACCAAATTAATGCTCTTCATTCATGTCAAACGGGCTTTCGGCTCAATCACTTGACAGAACATTCTCTATTAGGTTTAGTTAATTATATATGTTCATCTCTTGACAGTAACCGAGATAATCTCTTTTCTTTAGACATCTCTGCTGCATTTGACTTGGTTGACCACGATATTCTATTACATCGTCTGGAAGATCTATGTATCTTATGATCTAGTACTTAATCTTAATTAGACCTATGTGTAGGTCGCAAACTTCTCTTCCTTCTCTTCTATGCTTATCCTTGCTCTTATATTTATTCTTTGTTACCCTCCAGATGTGTTTTCTCTAAATGTTTCTTTATTTTCTTTAAAGATTGTAGTTCATCCCCCTCTCCTTTTGTATCGGTTATTTATTTGTACGTACATACAGATGAAGAATGTAAATCCAAGAGATTGGAGTAGTAAAGCCAGGGGGGGGGGGGCAGAAAGATGTTAAAAAGTATAGGCCCTAGTATAGACCCCTGAGGGACACCTGACTGAAGTGAACATGAAGTAGAAAGAGAACCTAAAGAAGAAACAGAATAGGTCCTATCTGTCAGATATGATCTGAACCATTGAAGAGCCTTATCAGAGATCAAGTTCAAGTTTCAAGTTTATTAAAAGTTTGTTGTACACACAAATGTCAAGTACTTCAATGCGTATAACAGTTTAAAAATAGGAGACAAAAATAAAACAATTCTATACAAATAAACACATAATGCTGATGATATCCAATTATTGCATCCCCTTAACATTAAGAACATAAGCATTGCCGCTGCTGGGTCAGACCAGTGGTCCATCATACCCAGCAGGCCACTCACACGGCAGCCCTTAGGTCAAAGACCAGTGCCCTAACTGAGACTAGCCTTACCTGCGTACGTTCCGGTTCAGTAGGAATTTGTCTAACTTTGTCTTGAATCCCTATAACAGCCTCTGGAAGAGTGTTCCAGTTTTCTACCACTCTGGGTGAAGAACTTCTTTACGTTTGTACAGAATCTATCCCCTTTTAACTTTAGAGAGTGCCTTCTCGTTCTATCTACCTTGGAGAGGGTGAACAACCTGTCTTTATCTACTAAGTCTATTCCCTTCATTATGTGGAACATTTTGATCATGTCCTCTCTCAGTCTCCTCTTTTCAAGGGAGAAGAAGCCATTTCTCTAACCTCTCACTGTATGGCAACTCCTCCAGCCCCTTAACCATTTTGGTCGCTCTTCTCTGGATCCTTTCGAGTAACACTGTGTCCTTCTTCATGTACGGCCAGTGCTGGACGCAGTACTCCAGATGAGGGCGTACCATGGCCCGGTACAGCGGCATGATAACCCTCTCCAATCTGTTCGTGATCCCCTTCTTAATCATTGCCAGCATTCCGTTCGCCCTTTTCACCGTCGCCGCACACTGCACAGACGGCATCATTGACTTGTTGACCAGTACTAACCAAGTCTCTTTCCTGGGGGGCTCTCCAAGTATCACCCGGACATCCTATATTTGTGTATAAGATTTTATTACAGACATGCATCACTTTACACTTACACCTTACACTTAGCTGTTCTCAAGATTACTCTCTGATTTCTGGTTGCAGACAGGCTAATTATGAATAGATTAAAAATTAATTCACAAAAATATCTACAATATTGTTTTCATCTAAAAAAGTAGTTCAGATATCCCTTGTTTTAGCTTGAAGGGTACTACTCTTCTGTATTCAACATCAATTAAAATTATTGGTGTAATTATAGATAATACTTTATCTTTTCATCAGCATATTTCCAGTGTTGTTTCTTCCTCTTTTTTCAAATTGAGGCAAATTCACTCTTTAAGATCTCTACTAAATCAGGATTCTATTAGAATTTTCTCATATTCTATGATTATATCCCGATTGGACTATTATAATTCTCTGTTAATTGGACTTTCTCAGTATCAACTCCAAAGGCTTCAGCTTGTCCAGAATACAGCTCTTCGCTTACTTTATCGCTGCTCCATATTTGATCATATAACTCTGCTATTTAAAATTGAACATATGCTTCCAATAACATATAGGATTCCTTTCAAATATAATGTTCTTACATTTTAAATTCGATCATCTGTACAGTCATCTGATTCTTTACATGCCAACAAGGAACTTTGTTCCTCTTCTCAGCATTTGTTAATTGTACCATCATTTCAACAAATGTTCCTGGATGCTAACCGCAAGTCAAGTTCCTCAGTAATAGCCCCGAGCCTTTGGAACTCATTTATAAATTATCTGGAAATTGGAACGACAAGTGAGGTGATTAAATTTGAAGATGACAGTAAACTGTTCAAAGTTCTCAAAACACATGCAGATTGTGAAAAATTACAGGCAGACCTTAGGAAAGTGGAAGACTGGGCATCCAAATGGCAGATGAAATTTAATGTGGACAAATGCAAAGTGATGCACGCTCAAGAAAAGGAACTGGGTGCTATAGTAGACAATATGATGAAACTTTCTACCCAATGTGTAGCAGCAGCCAAAAAAGCAAACAGGATGCTAGGAATTATTTAAAAAGGGATAGTTAACAAGACTAAGAATGAAATAATGCCCCTGTATCGCTGCATGATACGAGGTCACCTGGAGAATTGCGTTCAATATTGGTCTCCTTATCTCAAGAAAGATATAGCGGCACTAGTAAAGGTTCAAAGAAGAGCGACCAAGATGATAAAGGGGATGAACTCCTCTCTTATGAGGAAAGACTAAAAAGGTTAGGGCTCTGCAGTTTCGAAAAGAGACAGCTGAGGGGAGATATGATTGATGTATACAGAATCCTAAATGGAGTAGAATGGGTACAAATGGATCGATTTTTCACTCCGTCAAAAATTACAAGGACTAGGGGACACAAGATTGAAGTTATAGGGAAATACTTTTAAAACCAATAGGAGGAAATATTTTTTCACTCAGAAAATAGTTAAGCTCTGAAACACATTGCTAGAGGTTGTGGTAAGAGCAAATTGTAGCTGGTTTTAAGAAAGGTTTGGACAATTTCCTGGAGGAAAAGTTCAAAATCTGTTATTGAGAAAGACATGGGGGAAGCCACTGCTTGCCCTGGATCGGTAACATGGAAAGTTGCTACTCCTTGGGTTTGGCCAAGTACTAGGGATCTGGATTGGCCACCGTGAGAACAGGCTACTGGGCTTGATGGACCATTGGTCTGATCCAATAAGGCTATTCTTATGTTCTTAATCCTGCAGGGTGTCCCAAACTATATGATCAGGCAGAAACAGATAAGCACAAAATGCAGCAGCAAGATTTTTGCTATGTAAATCGAAGCAGACAAGTGTAACCCTGCTACTTAAAGGATTACACTGGCTCTCGATTGAAAGCAGGGTGAAATTCAAAATCATGTTGCTGATGCACAAAATCATTCATCTTGCAGAACCAAATACTTAGCAACTAGACTACACAATCATATACCAACATGTGCCCTGCAATCGAGCCAGGAATACCTACTGGAAATACCCTCCTTCAGAGGCATCAAATACAAACGCATCAGGACAAAAATGTTCTCAGTCATGGCTCCAATGTAATAGAACTCTTTCCAAAGCAATTAAAACTACAAAAGGATACCAAAAAAGTTCAAGAAATGAATAAGGACTATGCTCTTCACAGCCCACTTAAAAAAAATATTCAGGGGGGTAATAGCAACGAGGAGAAAATAACTGCCTCACCCCCATTCGGAATAAGATAGGATAAACACAGGACAATTCAAGAAGAAAATACCTTAAATACTTGAATATAAACCGATCTGAAAATAAACCGAGGTAATTTTTTCCCCCCAAAAGGAGAAAAAAAGGTTGACTCGAATATAAACTAGATAAGATCACAAAAACATCCTAACTCATATATCATATACTCATAAAGCTCAGTGTTTTCCCTAGGGCCTTTTAGCCGGGCGCTCTGCCCGGCTAATTTAGATGACCGCCCGGCTGCCATCTATCGCGAATCCTGCCGCTACCGCAGCTGCTCAACATTAAAAAAAAAACAAAAAACACCTCTCACCGGCTTGGACATTTCCCACCTTAGCCCGTTGCAAACTCAAGCTTCGGGGCTCTAACGTGTGCATGCCAGCTTCCCTTCTCTTCCCTCTGAAACCGGAAGTTACATCCCGGTGGGGGGGGGGAGAAGAGAAGGGAAGCTGGCACACACACGTTAGAGCCCTGAAGCATGAGTTTGCTACGGGCTAAGGCAGGAGACAGGTCAACGATGGAGGGAAGCTTACAACTTGCTGCTTTTACTTGCTTCAGGCCTTCCTCACTGCCAGGTCCTGCCTACTTTCTGTTTCCACAAATGTAGGACCCGGCAACGAGGAAGGCCCGAAGCAGGGAAGAGCAGCAAGTTGTAAGCTTCCTTCCATCGTTGACCTATGGAAGATAGGTCAGCGATGGAGAGAAGCTTGCGACTCTGCCGATGGGATGGATGGGAAGAGAAATGCTGCTGCTGCACCAAAGGGGGGGAGAGGGAAGAGAAATGCTGCTGCTGCACCCAATTTTTTTGGGGGGAGGGGGAAGAGAAATGCTGCTGCAGCACCCAATTGGGGAGAGGGAAGACCAATTGGGGAGAAGGAAGACCAGGGAAGGGAGAGGAGAGAAAAGAGATGCCAAGACCTTGGAGTGAAGGAAAGGAGCTACCAGACTAAGGAGGGGGAGGAGGCAGATGCCAGACCAGGTGAAAGGAAAGAAGGAAGGAAAAAAGATGCCAGATAATGGAGTGGGATGGAGAGATGGAAGGAGAGGAGAGAGATGCCAGGGCAAGGGGGGAAGGAAGGGAAACTACAGGACACAAAATGCCAGACCAGAGGGAAAGAAAGGAGAGGAGGTGCCAGTGAAGGAGGGAGAGGGAGAGATAGGAGGGAGATGCCAGACCATGGGGTGGAGTGGGAAGGAAGGAAGGAAATGAGAAGAGAAAGATGCCAGAGCATAGGGGAGGGGGTGAAGCTGAAATGAATCATGTACTAAGGAGAGAAAGGGCACAGGATATACAGTTTATTGAAGGGACATAGAAAGAGGGAAGATGCCATATAGAACAGAGAGAAGGCGGACACTGGATGGAAAGGGCAGATAGAGTGGACAGTGGATGCAAGGGGCAGAGAGAGGGTGGACAGTAGATGGAAGGGATAGAGAGAGAAAGGGCAGAGGCTTGTGGAAAGGGCAAAGAGAGAGGATAGATGTTGCATGGAAGGGAGTGAGGACAAATGCTGAATAGAAAGAAGAGAGCGAAGAGAAGATGTTTAAAGCAGAAACAACAAAAGGTAGAAAATTTTTTTGTTGTTGCTTTACATAGAATCAAGTAGTATTGTAACCGTATTGATTAAAGTTTATAAATAGGAAATGGAAATAAGGCAATTTTGGGGGAGACTAAACCCCTTTCCTCAGGTCAGGACAGGATACCATAACAGCACTATACTGTACTGCAGGGGTGCCCAAATGGTCGATTGCGATGGACCAGTAGATCGCAAAGGCAATGTGAGTTGATTGCATTGCCTTTGCGATCTTTTTATTCCTGCCTCCCCAAGGCAGGCCAGGCGCGTATAAGCATCGGACTCACAAAATGTCACCTCTGACATCGGAGAGGAAATTCTGGGCCAGCTGCCTGGCTGGCCTGGAACTTCCTCTCTGACGTTAGAATTGACGTCGGAGGTGAAGTTTTGTGAGTCCGGCGCTTGTACTTACCTGGCCTGGCTCGAGGAAGCAGCAGGGAGAAATTGGGGGGGAGGGCAGGGGGAGAGAGAGAGAAAGAAAGGCAGAAATAAAGAGGGGGTTGGGGGAAAAGAGAAAGAAAGGCAGGCAGGGTGGAGAGAGAAAGAAAGAAAAGGGGAAGTGCAGAAAGAAAGAAATACTGGATTTACAGTCAGAAGAAGGAAATGCAATCAGAGACTCATGAAATCACCAGACGAAAAGGTAGGAAAAATGATTTTATTTTCAATTTAGTGATCAAAATGTGTCTGTTTTGAGAATTTATATCTGCTGTCTATATTTTGCACTATGGCTCCCTTTTACTAAATCGCAATAGTGGTTTTTAGCGCAGGGAGCCTATGAGCGTCGAGAGCAGCGCGGGGCATTCAGCGCAGTTCCCTGGCTAAAAACTGCTATCGCGGTTTAGTAAAAGGAGAGAGGGTCTAGTTGTCTATTTTTGTATAGTTGTTACTGAGGTGACATTGCATATTTTAAATTAAGATAAACACTTTCAATGCAGGAGACTGCAAGGGGACATGATCGAAACACTCAAAATACCACACTTTACATTGAAAGTGTTTAACTTAGTACACATTGAGTTTTCATAATATCTGGGTCTTTATTACATATTTTAAAGTCATCTGCCTTGACCTCTGAAAAAAAACCCGAATACAAATGATAATTAACATTTTCACGGTGTAAAGTGTGCTTTGTGTTTTTTAAAATTTTATTGTTAGTAGATCATTTTGACTTGGTCATTTTAAAAAGTAGCTCGCAAACCAAAAAAGTGTGGGCACCCCTGCTGTACTGTCTTGAAGAAAGATTTGGCCTCTGAAAGCTAACTGAAAAATGGATTAATCCAAAAAAATGGTATTTTCTTATTTCTCATTATTTGTTTTATTTCTATTTGTTAATTTGTAAAGTGGTGATTGTTATGTAGCAGGTTTTTTTTTCAAATTTACATCTACTGTCTTTATATTTTGCACAGTATTAGAGGACATGTATCACTGTTTTTGTGGTGTTGCATTGTATGCAGAGTCTGGTTTCTTGGTACAGTTTAACTTTTGTCTACATAATTCTATTTTTAGTTTGTGATTATTCCATATTGGGCGAGGGGTATATCTGTCTGTGTGTATGAAAAGGACATGGCGTTCTGTTAGCATTGACTGTACAATAGAGAATGACACGGTGAAAAAATTGGTCCCCGTCACCGCCCCGTCCCCGTCTCACCATCCTCTGCACCACCCCGTCACCGCCATTCCCTTCACCGCCCCGTCACCGCCACTGCCACCCCATTCACCGCCCCGTCACCGCCACTGCAACCCCATTCACCGCCCCGTCACCGTCACCGCTGCATACATAAAAGCCTCAAACGGGTACGATTTTATATACTTTTCTTTATTTACGTATAAAGGAAACATTCTTTAAAACTTTAAAACTTAGTTAAATATTAGTTAATAACTATACAAAAACAAACACGACATGTACTTTTAATGCTTACAATGTTAGCCTACATGGTAAGTAGACGCGGCCGCTGTACCTAATCGTGGCAAAGATCTCCCTGCCGTGATTAGCATAGTGACCGCGGCTACGGCTGCAAGTCTCCCCTCCCCCCAGCGATCACGACAGGAGGGCACCCAACCCCTCCTGTATGCTTCTCCTCTGATCCTCCTTCCCTCAACCAAGCATCTCTCTCTCTCCCTCCATGAGTCCAACTTTTCACTCTCTGCGCTCTCCCCCTTCCCCAGTGTAACATTTCTCCTTCCCTCCTTTCTGTCCTCCCCATCCATCTTGCCCTCTCCATGAGTCCAACACTTTCTGCCTCCTGCACACTTTCTCTCTCTGTCCTTGCCTCTTCCCTCAGTGGTATCCCTCCTTCGCACCCCACAACCCAACATGCTCTCTCCCCATGCACCATCTCACCTTCCCCTCCAGTGTGTAGCACCTTTCCTTTCCCTCCTTTTCTGCCAGGTTCAGCAGTACCTCTTCTCCCTTCCTTTTACTTCCCCCTTGTCCAGCAGTACCCCTTCTCCCTTCCCTGTTCCCATTGTCCAGCAGTACCCCTTCCCTCCTGTCCAACAGTATCCTTTCTCCCTTCCTTCTTCCCCTCCTCCCCTTGTCCAGCAGTACCTGGTGTACACTGGGCAGGAAGAGAAGCTCCGGCATCAGTGTCAGCTGACTAGCAACTTCCTGCAGCTGCATCTTTTGCTGGGACTCTTGTCTTCGTGTATCCGGCTGATATGCGAAGGCAGGTGTCCCATACGATGGGGGGTTGCTAGTCAGCTGACGCCGGAGATTCTCTTCTTTCCCAGTGTGCAAGATTGCGCCAGCGTCAGCTGATTTGCAACTGCCTGCTGCCGTCGCGTATGCCGGGACTTCTGCCTTCGCGTATCCGGCAGATACACGAAGGCAGGAGTCCCAGCATACGCGACGGCAGCAGGCAGTTGCTCAGATTTCGGGATCAGGTTGCCCAGTTGCAGTTGCCCAGATTGCGAGTTCGGGTACTAGACTGTGTATTCCTGTAGACCCCCCCCAAAGGCCCTCCCGACAATCGCAGCAGAAGGGTACCCAACCCCTCCTGCCGGTCCTCCCAATGGCCTCCCTTAAGATCGCCGGCAGGAGGGTACCCAACCCCTCCTGCTGGACCCCCCCCCCAACGAACCCTCCCACCCCGGAACCCCCTTAGTCTTACTTTCCAAGTTGGACCGGACGGCTCCTCACACGTATGGCCAGCAGGCTTGCCTCCGTCCAAATGAGGCGGGCCCGCCCCTACCCTGCCCAACCCACAGGATCCTAGGGCCTGATTGGTCTAGGCACCTAAAGCCACTCCCGCTATAGGAGGGGCCTTAGGTGCTTGGGCCAATCAGGCCCTAGGATCCTGTGGGTTAGGCAGGGGAGGGGAGGGGAGGGGCGGGCCCGCCTCATTTGGACGGAGGCAGGCCTGCTGGCCAGACGAGCGAGGAGCTGTCCGGTCCAACTTGGAAAGTAAGACTAAGGGTGGTGTTTCGGGATGGCGGGGTTTGTTGGGGGAGGGTCCGGCAGGAGGGGTTGGGCACCCTCCTATTGGCGATATAGGGGGCCGTTGGGGGGGCCGGCAGGAGGGGTTGGGCACCCTCCTATCAGTGATCATAGGGGGGCTGTTGGGGAGCTGGCAGGAGGGGTTGGATATCCTCCTGCCGCGATCGTTGGGGAGGGCTGGTTCTGTCGGCATGAAGGGCTGAGCACCTTCCTGCCGGCGATCATCGGGGGGGGGGGCGGGTTCTATTGGCAGGAAGGGTTGATCTGACAAATGCAAGTTGGATCGAGAGTAAATGCGGCAACGTGCGAGTTGGAGGAGACAGACAACATGGCGGAGACATCTAACACCCGGTCACGAACACGGTGAAACACAGGTAAATAGCGGTTCCTAGAAGGGGGGACATTGGCCTGCGGGGACAAATCTATTCACCGTTTTTGCGGGCGGTGAAAGGATTTGTCCCCGCGTCTGCGGCGATTTGCTAATGAGGTCACCATAACCCGCAGCCAAACCGCAGCCACGCAGCGGTTCGCTGCGGAGATCGCTCCCCGTGTCATTCTCTACTGTACAAGATCAATTGACTGTGTAGGATCTGGCTTGTTTAGTTTTACATTGCGTGTGTTGGTGTTCTAGTGCTCACTGCAGTGTTTAAGATGCTGTCTTTTGGATGCACCCTTGTTGTGTGATTCATGGATTATTACTAAAAATATTGCATTACATTACATTAATGATTTCTATTCCGCCAATACCTTGTGGTTCAAGGCGGATTACAAAAGAAGTTATCTGGCCATTTCCAGAGGAAGAGAAGAGAGAATTGCTTCAGAGAATTGGGTAGAGTCTTGCAGTGTTAGTTTCTCTTCAAGGATTTCTTAAATAGCATAGTTTTTATTTCTTTTCTGAACGATTTGTAGTCTGGGGTCGTTATCAGTAAATTGGACAGTTGGTAATCCAGTTTTGTTGCTTGTGTGGCTAGAAGGCCATCGTACAGTTTTTTTCATTTGATATCTCTGATTGGGGGTTGTTGTTAAAAAATGATCAGCACTGGCTGCCATATATACTAGTTACGCCACTGGATTTAATGATCCTATTCTAACTTTACTGTTGATGTAGGTGTTGTCCCACCACCCACCCCCAACCCCCCACCCCACACACACACATTATAAAGAATTAAATTAAACTATAAAGAATTAATTTAAAGTTGTATTAACTTCAAGCAGTTTTCAAACGCTAAAGCAAGCTTGGTCCCTTTTTAAGGGCACAATCACCGAGAAACAAAATCTATATATACCACGTATCAACAAAGGATCCAAGAGAAAAAGAACAAAGAACTGGCATAGCTCACTGTAGAGGTTAAGGAAGCGATCAGAGACAAGAAAACTTTGTTTAAGGAATGGAAAAGGTCAAAAACAGATGAAAATTTGAATAAGCACAAACAACATCAACGCAGGTGCCATAAGGCGGTAAAAGGGGCCTAAAGAGACTAAGAGGAAAAATAGCCAAGGAGGCGAAAAACTTCAAGCCGTTCTTTCGATATATTAAGGGGAAACGACCCACGAGGGAAGCGGTGGGACCATTGGATGACCGTGGAATAAAGGGAGTGCTAAAGGAGGACAAAGAAATCGCCGACAAACTGAACACATTTTTTGTATCTGTATTTACCGAAGAGGATATACACAGCATACCAGAACCCATCAGGCTATATGCTGGGAAACTGACATGGTTGATGGTCAGTCTAGAAGAGGTATGCAAGCAGACTGATAGGCTTAAGAGCAACAAATCCCCAGGACCGGATGGCATCCATCCGAGGGTCATCAAGGAACTGAAAGGGACTATATCTGAACTGCTTCAACTAATAGCCAATCTGTCGATCAAATCGGGAAAGATTCCGGAAGACTGGAAGGTGGCGAATGTTATGCCGATCTTCAAAAAAGGTTCAAGGGGAGATCCAGAAAACTACAGACCGGTGAGTCTGACCTCGGTACCGGGAAAGATGGTAGAGGCGCTGATCATTGATCACGTTGACGGACACGATTTGATGAGGACCAGCCAGCACGGTTTCAGTAAAGGCAGATCTTGCCAGACGAACTTGCTGCACTTCTTCGAGGGAGTAAACAGGCAGATAGACAAGGGCGACCGGGTTGACATTGTATATTTGGATTTTCAGAAGGCGTTCGACAAACTTCCACATGAACGACTACTTCGGAAAATTGCATGCCATGGAATCGAGGGTGAAATACGTGGATTAAAAACTGACTGCAGCATAGGAAACAGAGAGTGGGGGTAAATGGACAATTCTCAAACTGGAAAAGCATCACCAGTGGGGTGTCGCAGGGCTCAGTGTTTGGACCTTTGCTCTTCAACATCTTTACAAATGATCTGGACATTGGTACGATGAGCAAGGTGATTAAATTTGCGGACAATACGAAGTTATACAGAGTAGTGAAGTCACAGGGGGATTGCGAAGATCTGCAACGTGACATAATCAAGCTCGAGAAATGGGCATCGACATGGCAAATGAGGTTCAATGTAGATAAGTGCAAAGTGAGACATGTCAGGAACAAAAATCTCATGCACGAATACAGGATGTCCGGGGCAGTACTTGGAGAGACCTCCCAGGAAAGGGACTTGGGAGTTCTGATCAACAAGTCCATGAAGCCATCTGCACAATGTGCTGCAGCAGCAAAAAAGGCGAACAGAATACTACGAATGATCAAGAAGGGGATCACGAACAGATCTGAGAAGGTTATTATGCCGCTTCCCGGGCCATGGTGTGCCCTCACCTGGAGTACTGCGTCCAGCACTGGTCGCTGTACATGAAGAAGGATATGGTACTATTCGAAAGGGTCCAGAGAAGGGCGACTAAAATGGTTAAGGGGCTGGAGGAGTTGCCGTACAGCGAGAGATTAGAGAAACTGGGCCTCTTCTCCCTTGAAAAAAGGAGACTCAAGGGGACATGATCCAAAATACTGAAGGGCATAGACTTAGTAGAGAAAGATAGACTGTTCACCCTCTCCAATGTAGGGAGAATGAGAGGACACTCTCTAAAGTTGAAAGGGGATAGATTCCATACAAACGTAAGGAAATTCTTCATCTCCCAGAGAGTGGTAGAAAACTGGAACACTCTTCCGGAGTCTGTTATAGGGGAAAACACCCTCCAGGATTTCAAGACAAAGTTGGACAAGTTCATGCTAAACGGTGAGACTGGACTCATTTGGAGCACTGGTCTTGACCTTGGGGCCACCGCATGAGTGGACTGCTGGGCAGGATGGACCATTGGTCTGACCCAGCAGCGGCAATTCTTATGTTCTAATGACATTATAAGCAAATAAAAATAAAATATTTTTAATGCATTGCTAATTATCTGCATCTTTACCTAAACTGTTTTGCCCTAGCTCTCACTTTGCACTACAGCAAAATAAAAAAGTAGCAGATCAATCACACAGGTCTCCTTCAAGGCTAACACCTCTCCATAAATTATGTGGGAAGAGGTCTGGAAGTGGGGAAAGCATCTATTTTATATCCTCAGTGAGACCTCAGGAAGGAAACTAGTGATCAAAACATTATTAGAGGTGCTGTAGAGCCATTTCTTTTTTTTTTTAATTTCTTTATCATTTTAATGCATCCTATACAAAGATGTTTAAAGAAATACAGAAATATAATATTCTCTTAGTCATATTACATACTAAGAATTGAAATTTAAACATCCATATAAATCATATAATAAAGTCCACAACTTGGGGAGAAGAGACAAGATGAAAGTAAAACCCCTCGGGAAAGGGGAAATATACAAAGGAAACTGAAAACTTTAAGAAATAGAGCAGTCAGGTCTTACCTATCCAAAATAAAATTAACTGCATTATTAACCTGTATCATTCGGACTGTGTGGAGATACCTTTACCTTCAAGGAAAAAACCTAATTGGGTAGGTTCAAAAAATATATATTTACTTCCCTGATAGGAAATAAAACATTTACAAGGAAATCGCAACTGAAAACTTGCCCCCAAAGCAATCACCTTTGATCTATATGACAGAAATTCTTTCCTTCTGGATTGCGTCTACCTCGAAACATCAGGAAATATATATACCCTTTCCCCCAAATAGGAAATCTGCTTTAAATTAAAATATAATTTCAGCAACATCTCTTTATCCCGGAGGAGTGTGTGGCACAGTGGTTGGATCTACAGCCTCAGCACCCTGGGGTTGTGGGTTCAAATCCAGCGCTGCTCCTTGTGACCCAGGGCAAGTCACTTAATCCTCCATAGCCCCAGGTACGTTAGATAGATTGTGAGCCCACCGGGACAGAGAGGGAAAATACTTGAGTACCTGATTGTAAAAAACCGCTTAGATAATCTTGATAGGCGGTATATAAAATCCTAATAAACTTGAAACTTGAAAACTTGAAACTTTATCCTGAAGAAATACCAACGAGACCAATAAAGTTGCTCTTCCCTGAATTTCAATATCAGAAGACTGCAGAATAGCGGAAACATCTTTTTTTTTTTTTTTAGTTCAATGGTTTTATTGAATATTATAGAAATTATAAACAGAAAGCAGTTCAAACATATAGATCATAATAAAAATCATGTATCAAATATTCGTATCTACAATCATTTGAATAAAACTAGATTAATGAGAAGGATCCAGAGTATCTGGAACTGCTTAGAAAAGGAATAGAAGAAGACAGAGAAGCAGGAGGGATAAGAGAAAGAGAGAGAAATATAAAGGAAGAGAAAGAGAATGAGAAATAGAGAGAGATATAGAGAGAGAAAGAGAGAGGCAGAAGTGTCTATAGAGCAGAACGAACATATGAATCTAGGAATGTCCAAGGTGATTTGTTTCGTGTCAAATTTGTGGAAGATCGAGAAAACAATTTCTTTTCATATGCATAAGATTCAAATTTATGGTACATACTTAAGGAGTTCCACCAAAAAGTGTAGTCTAGCAATGAGGATGATTTCCAGTTTTTCAGAATATGCATTAGAGCTGTCACGAACATGGTGTCAATGAGTTTAGGCGGGCAATTTGATTGTGCAAAACATGGGTGTTGAGAACGAAGAATTATAATATCCATGGAGATCACCTCTGAACATTTAGTGATAGATTTTATGGTATCCCAAATACGAAGCCAAAAGGAATGAACCATATTGCAGTGGAAAAGCATGTGATCGAGAGTTCCGGGTGCTTTCAGACAGTTCCAACAGGTAGAATCTTGTTGTAGATTCGCTTTCCACTTACGATATGGAGTCCATATTGCATTCCACATAACAAAGTACATTGATTGTGAAACTCTGGATGATAAAAGAGGACGATTTGTGGAAGACCAGAAGAGTTCCCAATCTATTTCAGAAAGCGTGGTTTTCAAAATAGAGTCCCAATGGTTCATAGATTGAGTTGAAAAAGTGAAGAAGTGATCTCTTAGTATACCATAAAAAAGAGATATTGCCTTACCCTTCAGTAAAGCCAGAGTAGACCAATGACGAACAGTATGAATAGAGGTCATAAAATCAGGGCGTGTATGTATATTATCTAATATTCCAGTAAGCATAAGCCATTGTGATCGTACAGAGGATGGGAGTGAGTATGTGGAACGGAAAATATCAAAGGGGACAAAAGAATTAGAGGAGATCAATTGATGAACAAACCACACACCCGCCCGCTGCCACCTTTTCCATGAGAGGGATCTTCCATTGATCTGAATTTTAGAGTTATTCCAAAGGGACATGAGTGGGCCTTCATCAGCGTGAATTTCAGCCGCTGCATCTAATAGGCGTAAAGCATGCTGCGTTGCACATAATAAAGAATACCTTCTCAAGTGTCTAGGTATTGACACTGTAAGAAAGCACGAGACGTGTAGTGGTGTACATAAAAAGCGTTCCATTTCGAACCATGCTGGTTGATCTTGAGGGTTCGAGTCAACTATCCATTGAGCTCCATATTTGGCTAATGATGCAATGTAATAGTAGTAAAAATCTGGTAGATTTAGGCCGCCATTAATCTTAGAGGCCTTCAGCTTGGCGAGAGCAATACGAGATTTTTTCTTGTTCCAAATAAATTCAGAAATTTTCATATTAAGCCAATGAAAGAATTTTTTCCGGCATAAAAGGGGAAGCATAGAAAGAATGTAATTAATTTGTGGAGCCAGAGTCATTTTAATGGAGGCTATTCTACCCCACCAGGACAGATAAAGCAGAGACCAACGCGTTGTAGTATTTAAAATTAAATTTTTGATTTTGGCTATGTTAAGATCCTGAGCATGATCTGGATCTTTATGAATTAGGATTCCCAAATATTTCACAGCTCCTTGTGACCATGGAAAAGAGAAGTGAGCTAGATCTGAGAAGGAAATATGGTCATTGAGAGGAAAGATCTCCGACTTCTCCCAGTTGACAGAGTATCCCGAGAGACGAGAATATTGGGAAACTATGTGAATGAGATGGGGTAGAGAGAAAAGGGGATCTCTGAGAAAGAGGAGAACGTCATCGGCATAAGCTGCCAATTTAATGTCTCGATTGGATGAGGGAATACCTTTTATTAGGGAACACTGTCGGATAGCAGATAATAAAGGTTCCAATGCTAGATCAAATAATAATGGTGAAAGGGGACAGCCTTGACGGGTACCTCTGTAAAGGGAAAATCTATTAGAGAGAGAGTTATTAATCAGGATACGGGCCGTGGGTTGACGATATAATGTTTCTATCCAATTTGTGAAAAAGGAACCAAAGTTGTACCATTTCAGTACTCGGAATAAGAAAGGCCACTCCACTCGGTCAAAGGCCTTTTCAGCATCGATGGCCAGGCCAATCACAGGCTCCGACATTGTTTTAGCGTGAGCATTTATATGATGAAATAAACGTATATTATCTCCTATATATCTTTGTTTGATGAATCCTGTTTGATCTTTATGTACGAGGGTTGGGATCACTGTGTTAAGTCTTAGTGATAGAATTTTCGCCATGATTTTGTAATCCAAATTGAGGAGAGAGATAGGACGAAAATTTTTAACCATAGTAGCATCCCTATCTGGCTTGGGAATAACTACAATGGTGGCCTCAGTGAAGTTAAATTGTTTGTCCGGAGTGGAGTGGAGGAAATCATAATATGTTAGAAGTTGAGGTGCCAAGAGAGCTCGGAAACTTTTAAAAAACTCACCAGTAAAACCATCTGGTCCAGGGGCTTTCCCAGCGGGTAAGGAAGATATAGCAGTCTCAATCTCATTTGTAGTTATAGGAGCATCTAGTTTTGTTTTAATAGATTCCGATATAGTCGGATGATTTAAAGAAGCAAGAAAAGAATCTATGTCCGAATCAGGGGCCGAAGACTCAGAATGATATAGGGCAGTATAAAATTTTTCAAATTGGGAGGAAATCAACGGTCTGGTTCTTACTAATTGTCCTGATGGGTCTTGAATAGCTGAAATGTGTAAACGTTTTGATTTGGTTTTGAGATATCTAGCTAAAGGGCGACCCATGAGATTATCTCCCATATAGTGACCAGAAGTTGAAATAAAGATATCTCTTCGGGCCGTGCAAGAGACCAAAGTATTATATTCATATTTAAGGTTGTGAATACGTTGGAATAAGGATGGATCATGTAAATGAGTAGACATATGTTGTAATTCTAGGTTTTTAATAGAAATTTCCAATTCTTTTTCTTTTTGCATGGATTGTTTCTTTTTCCAGGAAGCAAGCTTAATCAATTCACCTCTGAGAGAAGCTTTGTAGGCTTCCCAGATGATAGAAGGACAAATTTCTGGATCTTTTGTATTAAATTCGAAGAATTCTGTAGTAAAGGATTTGATTTTGTCCACTATTATCTCATCTAAGAGTAAGGTATTGTTAAGTCGCCAAGAAGGAGATTTTTTGTGCGGAGCAGAAATAGATAAATGCAAAGAAATAGCTGCATGGTCTGTAAGAGATATTGGGTGTATGATAGCGTTTGTCACATCTTGAATGAGAGGAGAGGAAAGAAGAAAGAAATCAATCCTCGAGTAGGTGTTATGTGGCGGTGAAAAGTGGGAATATTCCCTACCTTTTGGATTTAATAAGCGCCATGGATCTACAAGGGAGAAGGCTTCTTTTAAAGCATGTAGAGCTGCAAAAGATTTGGATTTGGAGGGTCTGCAAGAGGATGATCTGTCTATGTAAGTATCTTGAATTTGATTGAAATCCCCGCCCAGTATCAGAGAACAAGAATCGTGTTCAACTAACGCCAGCTGAAGGTCTTTAAAAAAATCTGGGTGGTCCAAGACAGGAGCGTAAATATTAAGGAACACAAAATCTACAGAGTGCAACGCAGCATGTACTAGACACCATCTACCGTCAGAATCCGTTTTAATAGAGTGAACAACAGGGGATAGCTTGTCACTGAGAAGTATTGATATCCCATTTTTTTTTCTCTGAGTTGCAGGAGAATATAAATGAGTGGAATATCCCTTCAATTTAAATTTCAAGGAGGCAGTGGGCGGGAGGTGGGTCTCTTGTAAGTATATCACATCAGGATGTTTATTAGACACATAGTTGGCTATCTTTTTTCTTTTAATAGGATGGTTCAAACCATTCACATTAAAAGAAAGGATATGTAAGTCAGCCATAATCTATTATATGTGGTGTTAGAGCATAGCAGATATCACCTTTATAAGAAAAAAGTAAATGACATAACCAAAATATCAGACAGACACTTCTGCCAGAAGGTAGAAATAAAGAAAGCATAAGATAAAGAGCAAATAGACTAGCAGTGGCAGCATAATACAAGGTCAGAAAAAAGAAAGACCAAAATATCATGTATGGAAGAAAACAGTTTAAGAGTGCTCTTATGAGCACGGAGAGATAACTCATATGGAACAGCTAACATTATTTCACACTCACTCAATTTGAGAAACATGAAAGTGGTGTGCTTTTTCACACTAAGCAATAAATTGTACAGTCTTGTATTAACAAGCTATAACAGCAGAAAATCTTAACAGCAGAGAACATTAACAGCAGGAAACAGATGCAAGCATAGACATCAGTAGCTCAACATGTTAGCGCATTTTCAGAGAGTCCAGGAATGCAGTCAGCTCATCAGGATCAGTGTAAGAAGTGGTATGGTTATTGTAAGTAACTTTCATCCTGGCAGGATACATAAGACCGTATTTGGCTCCAATGTCTTTGAGCTCTTGCCGGTGAGAGAGAAAAGCCTTTCTCTTCAAGGCTGTGGTTTTAGCCAGATCTGGAACAATGAAAAATTTTTTGCCTTGATGTAGTAGCTGAGGTTTAGATTTTGCTGTTGTGAGGATCTGTAATGTGTGTTGAAATCTGAGGAGTTTAGCCACTATAGGCCTGGGAGAAGATGCATGTTTAGAGAGGTGAGACGGCACGCGGTGAGCACGCTCTATTTCCAATGGAGGTGAGAAGACAAGACCTAGGGTAGCAGGCAGGAAAGCAGTCAGAAAGGCAACCATATCAGAGCCCTCCGATGATTCAGGTATCCCAATAATTCTTAGGTTGGATCTTCTGCTGCGATTAGAAAGATCTTCATAGTCTCTTTGTAAAGTAGTGATCAGTTTATCATGTTTAGATACCGTTTCTTGTAGTGAAGATATGACAGATGTTTTTTCCTCTAGGACGTCTAAACGATGTCGGGCATCTACAAATTGGGAATTAATTGCCTCAATCTCACTTCTTAAAAGTTTGATTTCATCAACCTGTTCTTGAATTATGCTCCGATTTGATCTTATTTCTTTCAATAGCAAGTCAAGTGAGGCCTCATCATTCTTCGGCGCCATTATCTCTGGTGTGTTTAGATCAGATTTCAGCTTCTTCCCTCCGATTGATGTAGATGGAGCAGTTTCGTTTTTTGTCGATTTTGTAGGCGACATAGGGACTTTTTCAAAAATAAGCACTTTTTAATCAGTTTTGAGTGTGGGTGAGGAGGGGTAATTATTTCATGTTTGTGGTCCTTACGGTGGTCAAGCCACGCCTCTTAATGATGTTGGTTTAGATTAAGGCGGTTAATTTGTTATTTGAAGTTTGTTATGAAGTCTTAAAGAAAGAAACAGTTATTGCGGTTGAATTATAAATTGGGTTTTTTGTGCTTCGCTCAGTCGCTTCGCAAAGGCGCGAGCTAAGGCGCACGGTTAAGCTGTTGAATTTAAAGTTTCATGGCACGGGCTGGGGGGCGGAGCAAGCTCGATCGCACGCCCGGCTCAGCAGTAAGAGCAGCGTCGGCTGTTTAAAGCAGGGCAGGCAGCCGCTGCGGGAGACGTCCTGTCGGGTTGGTCCGGGGGTGAGAGGGCTGTCTCTCAGCAGTAACAGCTGCTGCAAGATGGCTCTTCCGCTGCGCCGTTGAGCTGCCGAATTCAAAGCTTCCCGGCACGGGCTGGGGGGCGGAGCAAGCTCGATCGCACGCCCGGCCCAGCAGTAAGAGCAGCGTCGGCTGTTTAAAGCAGGGCAGGCAGCCGCTGCGGGAGACGTCCTGTCGGGTTGGTCCGGGGGTGAGAGGGCTGTCTCTCAGCAGTAACAGCTGCTGCAAGATGGCTCTTCCGCTGCGCCGTTGAGCTGCCGAATTCTATAGCGGAAACATCTAATTGAACATTTTCATCTGCTATAGCTTTTTCTTTCTGCACTTGTTTTATATAGTAAATTCTTTGTATCGGGGGAAGACTTGCTTCAGGTACATTTAAAACATTCAACATAAAGTTCTTAAAGAGTTCTTGAGGAGACATAAACTTGGCAACCGGAAAATTAAGAATCCTCAAATTTAAATTCTTCTGCTGATTTTCCAGGTTTTCAATCTTCCTCAAAATCATCATTTTTTCTGTTGTTTGTTTGGTAATTAAATTCTTAGTCTCTGTTGTTGCTTTATCTAAATTTTTTAATTCCACTTGGTGTTGCTGGGTAATAGTCTCTAAGGAGCTTATCCTGGAGGTAGAATTCTGAGTCATAGTAACAAAGTTAGAACATACCAGGTGAAGATTCTCAATTGCAGAACAAATGGAGTCCAGGGTAACAGCCTGTGGTTTCACCAACGGTCCGAGGAGGGAGATACCAGCCGACTTGGGTACGGCTCCTGCTCCAGCGATGGAAATCTGGGCCCCTGCAATCTCCCCACCGCTGGCCACCGACGGCTCCTCTCCCCCAGAACGCTGCCTCTCCAACGTCGAGGTCAGCATATCTGCTGCGTGTTTCACTTCCAGGTCAACTTTGGAGAGAGAGCAAGCCTCACCCCACACTCCGGGGGAGCCCTCTTGCCAGTTCCGCTGCAGCGAAGATTCTCCGGGAATGGGAGGGGTGTGCGGTCCTCGCGGGCTCAGCGAGAGTGACATCTCGCTGTCCAAGCTGTGGATTTCCCGTTCCACAGCAGCGGAGACGCCCGATGTGGAGGAAGAGACTGTGTATGCTGTTATCACAGTCTGCCTCGGCGTCGAGAAGCCCGGGGTAGGTAGAGGGATACCCCTCGGTTTCCCTCTTCTTTTAGGCATAAGAAATATCGTTCTTTAAAAGTAAAATGAAGGAATTTTTCCCCTAGAAGACGGAAGTGCTTCTCTCAGCGTCCTGCTCCTGACGCCATCTTGCCCCTCACCACCGAGCCATTTCTTGTATGACTGGATGAACTATATTTATCTTTTTTTTTTATTGTTTAAATTCATGCAGAAATAAATGGCTAGATTGAACCTAATGACTTCATTAACGCATTTCCCTTTTTTAAACCTATATACCATTTAAAATAATAATAACTTTATTCTTCTATACTGCCATAGTCGGATGACTTCTAGGCGGTTCACACTGAAGAGAGCTGGACAATCAGCGAATTACAAAATGCAAATAGTGAAAGTACAACATATTACACAAGAAATAGACAGATGGAATATACAAATTTGGTGTGGTTTCTGTTTAGGAAATAAATCTGTCAAACAGTACAGTTTTAATTTTTTTCCGAAAGCCACAGTCTGGCTCCATTGATGTAGTTACCTAACCAAGACTGCTGTTTGCTTGCTTGGAACATAAAAGACCTATCCAAAAAGGATTTATATTTACAGCTAGTGATCCTTGGGTATGCAAATAGGTTACAGTTTCTGGTTGTCCATGTGGGGCTGTATAGCACGAAGTGAGGTAGGAGATAGGAAGGAGCTAGTCCCCAGGCCTGCTTGAAAAAGATACAAGCAAACTTAAACATTATTCATGCCTCCATTGGCAACTAGTGCAACAGTCTGTAGTAGGGACTAATATCGTCGCTTTTCTTCAATCCGAATATCAAGCGAACTGCCGTATTCTGTACCATTCTTAATTTTCTCACTTTTTTCTTTGGAACACCCAGATAGACGATATTGCATTAGTATTGATAGAACCAAGGACTGCACCAGTAATCTAAAAGATAAAGGGTCAAAGTATCTAGAGGGCAAATATCTAATTATTCCCTTCTAGAATTGGATACTTCTTAAATTTAGTAAAAATATTCTGGCACAAGTGTCAAACCTTCAAAAAGGAAGTCAAATTGAGCATTGGAAAATAATAATAATTAACTAATAAAAATAGTACACATTTAGGGCTCCTTTTACTAAGCTGTGATAGCGGTTTTAGTGTGCGCTTAGCACAGGCAGAATTGCCCCGCACGCTAGACGCTATCGGCAGCATTGAGCTGGCATTAGTTTTCCCGCGTAGCGCAGGGGTTTGCACACGCTAAAAATGCTAGCGCATAAAAGAGGGGGTTAATTTTCCCCACCACCAAATTTCCCCATCCCACCCCACCTGGCTACTTTTTCATGCCACCCGGCTAAAAAAAATTTCTCATGTATTGTAAAATAAAGCTATGGATAACCATCACAGAAACATCCTAACTCTATACTAAAGCTCATATATTGTAGCTCAAGTCGTGTAACACCATTACTGAAGCTCGTATATTGAAACATAATCATAAAAACTCTTAAAATGTAGCTCATATATTGTAACACCATAACTGAAGCTCTGAAGCTCATGTACTGTAACATTATAGAAGCTCATAAATTATAACTCATGCATAACAACACCATTGCAGAAGCTCATGTAAACTGCTCTGAATTGACTATGCAGTTATTAGTAGCGGTACAGAAACTTTCAATAAACAATAAAACAATAATGAGACTATTATAAAGAATGAAATTTACGCAAGCATGGATTAATGAGAGAAAGTCAACATAGTTTTAGTCAAGGAAAATCTTGTCTCGCCAATCTACTGCATTTTTTTGAAGGACTGAATGAAAATGTGGATAAAGGTGCAGTAGCGTACCTGGCCCATCATTGTTTGGCACCCCCCATCTGTACGAAAAACATGATTTTTAGTAACAAGCCACACGCCACACATGAGTACCTAGGAAAAGGCAGCATCTTACATACTGCAGTAAGAAGTACAACAGCAATACACCCATTGTAAAACTAAACAAGCCAGACTAGTACAGATCAATCCTAACAGAAAACCATGTCTTTTGAACACACAGAAAACACCTTCGCCTAGTATGGAATGTCATCACAAACTTACCCCTCCCCCTTTTACAAAACTGTAGTGTGGATTTTAGCCACGGTGGTAACAGCTCTGACGCTCATAGAATTCTGAGCATTAGAGCTACTACCACCACGGCTGGCACTAAAAAACGCTCCACAGTTTTGTAAAAGGGGGATAAAATAGAAATACATAGAAAAAGGTTAAATTGAACCAGCAAGAAGCTGGACTCTGCATACAATGCAATACCACAGAAACAGTGACAATAAATAAAGCAATAAATAAATAGAAAATTTTTGTTCTACCTTTGTCTTCTCTGGTTTTTGCTTTCCTCATCTTCTTGTTACTCTCTTCCTTCCATCCATTGTCTTCCATCTCTCTGCCCCTATATGGTATCTTCTCTCCTATGCCCCTTCCAGAAACTGTATGCTTCCCCCTACCATCTCTCCTTTCACCCCCATTGGTCTGGTATCTGTCTCCTCTTCTTCCCCCCTACTCTGGCATATCTCTCTCCGCTCCTTTCCTCCTGTTCTTCCTTCTCAATTTATTTTCTGCCTGTCTAAATTATTTTTTACTATTCAGTCCTCAATTTCCCTCTTTCACTGTGTTTACCTATAGCTTGCCACTTCTTTCCTTCACCCCTTCCAGTAACTAACTCTATCCTCTTCCCTCAATCCTGCATGTGCCCTTTTTTTCTTTCTCCTCCCCACTTCCTTCCAGCATTTGCTCTCTTTCCCTCACACTTCCATTCAGCAGCTGTCCTTCCTCTCCCCCACACTTCCATTCAGTGTCTGTTTCCCTCTCTCTACCCCTTCCATCTACTGTTCACCCTCTATCTCGCACCTTCCATTCACTGCCCTCTGTGCTCTTTCTATCCAGTGTGCACCCTCTCTCTCTCTCTTCCATATGGCATCTTCCCTCTTCTATGCTCCTTCCACAAACTATCTATCCCGTGCCCCTTCTCTCCTTTGTACATTATTGATTTCAACTCTGTCACCTCTCCGTTTTTCTCTCTCTGTCACCACCCCCTCCCCTATGCTCTGGTATCTTTCTCTTCTTTCTTTCCTTCCCACCTAATTGTCCGGCATCATCCCTTCCCTGATTCCTGGCATCTCTCTCCTTCCATCTCTCCCTCCCCCTCCATGCTCTGACATCTCCTCCTTCCTTTCCCCCTTCCTTTTCCCTTGATCTGGCATACCTTCCTCCTTCCCTCCATGCCCTGGTGTCTCTTCTTCCCTCCAAGCCCTGGCATCTCCTTTCATTCCCTCCAGCAACACTCTCCCCAATTCTCTCCCCCTCTGCTCCCTTTCCTCCTTCTGTAACCCAAGGCCTGGTGTCCTGAACTTCATTGGGCAGCAGCAGCTTTTACAATTCGCTGCTGTTGCTGGCTTCAGGCCTTCCTCTCTGTCGGGTCCTGTTTTCATGAAAACAGGAAGTAGGCAGGAGTCAGCAGAGAGGACGACTGAAGCTGGCAATAGCAGCGAATTGTAAATGCTGCAGCCCGAAGAAGGTTATGGCGCCAGGCCTTGGAGCACCGAGGCAGACCGCTTCTCCCCCCTCCCAGCCGAACCTCCGCTGACCCTACTATCTCTCCCCCCCAAGTGAACCTTTCTAACCCTCCCAGCAAGAACAGCAAACCTCCCTCCAGTAGCGTCGGCTGCTTCGCGGCTTTCTCCTGCCGGTGAAGCATCACTGATGTCATCAGTGACGCGGCAGATGATGTTTAATGTGAGCAAGTGCAAAGTGATGCATGTGGGAAAGAGGAACCTGAACTACAGCTATGTGATGCTGGGCTCTGTTAGGAGTCACTGCCCAGGAAAAGGATTTAGGTGTCATTGCTGAAGATACTTTGAAACCCTGAAAACGGGACATTTTGGCATCCCGAAGCTGTGTGTGGGGACAACGGGACAGGGGATCCAAAAACGGGACTGTCCCGTTCAAAACTGGATGTATGGTCACCTTAGTAATAACTGAAACTAATTGGGGAGATTATGATACATAGTCTATTACAGGCATGGTCAACTTCGAACAGGTTGTGATCTACTTTTTCCAGACAAAAGTGCCGGTAATCTACTACCATGAAAATTAAGTTTGAAATTAGTTTCAAATTAAATTTTAACCCAATAAAGTTGGAGGATTCATTTACTTGGAAAGATCCAGTAGGAACTGCGAGGGGAAATGGAGAGTACATTTTTTCTTAAAGTTTTGAGTAATAACTTTCTTTAACTGTCTTAATAACTTTCTTTAACTTTTATTGAGTAATTTGTGTTAAATTTAGGTCGAGCATTGATCCAGGCTGATCTTGCACAAGCTTTAATATTTTGCTCTTGCTCATTAGGGAGACATCTGAGCCTGCATTTCATCCACCAGCTTTTTGAAGTTGGGTGAATATTGCATGAGGGCCAGTCTCAGGAAATCCTGGAGATGTTCATCTGTCATGTTGGAGCGTTGTGTATTCTTTGTCATTTTCAGATGGGAAAACGCAGATTCACACAAATAAGTTGAACTGAAACAGGAGTGTACAGCTTCACTGTATCTTTTCAAGTTGGGAAATTTGTCTCTGGGTACTAGCTTCCAAAATGATTCTTGCTCAGCATGGGCCTTGAGAAAAATGTCATTTTTAAGGGTTAATATTTTTTTTTTCAAGCGATGGCTTGTTCAATGAGTAAATTTTACTGATAGCTCTAGTTTCTTTAATGTTCACATCTACTTTGAATGGGTATGACAAGTACTTCATAACTGATCCAATTTTCAGGAAGTCACAGAATCTGTTTTCAAATTCCTGGATAACAGAACAGATTTGTGTCACATACTTCTTGTTCTGAAAAACAAAATTTGGGATATTGTCCCAGATGGTCCTGCGTATTAGGAAAATGGTCAAAAGTGTTGTTTGCAAGGTCAGTCATCATTAGCTCAAATTTGCTCTTGTAGGATAAAACTGTATTCATCTCGTCAATGCATTTGTTTTTATCTTGTAGTTCAAGGTTCATATCACTTAGGCCTAGATTCAGTAAGCCCACCAATCATGTCCTGACCAGTTTGTGACCCTGACCTGATTCACTAACCTTCCTCCCGATCCGATCCACACATGCAAATGAGGGGAAATGGCATGCAAAGTAGGAAGGCAGCGATTCACTAAACACACTGATTGGGCTGGCCAATCCAAACGTGAATGACTGCTGAGGACCAGTCGCTCACGTTCTTGCTGACTGTCCTGCTCTTTGCTGCCCTGAAAAACCACCCTGCTCTCTGCCTCCCCAACTCTCCCGGCTCGCACTGCAGGGAAGGACTCTCCTGCTCTCTGCCGCCCTTCCTTGCAGTGCGAGCCCATGGTTTTAACCTGCGGGTTCAAAGTGGGGCTACACTATAGCATGTTCTGTTCAGTTCCAGAACATGCTGCAGTACTGCCCCGCTTCAAACCCGCAGGTTAAAACCACAGGCATATGTCACTGATTTTTTTCTTCTACTAATGCCGGAAGATTTCTGTTTCCTGTTTGTGTCTCCATTACTGCTGGGGCTGCTTGAGCTAAATTGCCAAAATATACACTTGCTGTCATCTCCATGCCTCCAGTTTACACAGACAAAAAGCATGAAGGCAGCGTTATGCGTAGTACAAGCAGAACTGGGCTTTTTTTTTAAAGTGCAGGTCTCTTCCCCTAGTCGATTTTGAGCTCCTCGATAGAAGCATGCATCCATACTGTGCATATACTGATGACATCACAAGTAGTAAAGCAAAGGAACAGAAAATCCAGGAAAGAACTCCCCCCTTGCCTCTGCAGATAGATTTTCGATGGACAAGGTTGGAAGAGTCAAGTGCTTTGTTCACGGTGAGCAAGCACATCCCCAGACCATCTACAGACAAAAGATGGTCTGCGCATGCGTCTGGATTGCTATGCAGCGATCCGTGCAGTTGCTGTGGGGTGTGTCTCCGATCGAGTTAATTTGTAAGCAAAGGCTTATTGAATCAGTCATCCGGGAAGACTCGGCCATGGATCAGAAAGGTAAGGGGGTTTAGTGAATCTAGGCCAGGGCTGCCCGAGTCCGGTCCTCGAGATCTACTGGCAGGCCAGATTTTCATGATATCCACAATGAACATGCATGAGAGAGATTTGCATACCAAGAAGGCAGTGCAAGCAAATCTCTCATGCATATTCATTGTGGATATCCTGAAAACCTGGCCTGCCAGTAGATCTCGAGGATCAGACTTGGGCAGCCCTGATCTAGGCCTTAGTTCACCTGTAAAGTCAGCGAGAAATGCTAGATCACCTAACCACTCCTTATCTTCCAACTCTGCTTGGTCATCTCCCCTCTCCTTCAAAAAAAGTTTTTATTTAATTCAGCAAATCACAAAATCTTTGCAGAAATGTGTGCCTACTTAGCCACCTTATATCTGTGTGCAAAAAGATTTCTGCTGCCCCTTCGTCAAGAGTAAGAATGAAAAGCCATCTTTAAAGTGATCTTCCATGAACTGAATTTACAATTTGAAAATGATGTCCATGACAGTTTTTGTATTGAGTTTCTTGTTTGCCAAAACTTGCTGGTGAATGATGCAGTGGTAAGAAAGGAAATTTGGGAAGTCATCATGCTGTCTACCACCTTTCCTATCATTGCTCTTATTCCATCAGTAGTGATGGAAACAAGTCTATGCAATGGAAGATTACACTGTTACAAAAGAATGGAAAGAACTGAATATTTCCTGACCAATAGTTTTCCTTTTTAAAGAAATCATTCCAAGTAGTTCTTCTTTAACACTGAAGTCTTTAAAAACCATCCGGATAAAGACTAGTAACTGGGCTATGTCTCTTATGTCTGTAGATTCATCCAGTTGGAGTGAGAAAGCAAAACAATTGTTCAGTTGTGTCTCCACACATCTTTGCTATTCGCCACACAACAGTGTTTCTTGACAATTGTACATCTTGAATAGCAGCTATGATCTCTTTCTTATTTTTTAATCCTTCAAAAAGATTGTCAGCTGCTTCAAGAAAACAATCTTTTATATATTCCCCTTCAGTGAAAGGTTTGCATTTCTTTGCGATCAGGTTGCTGACCTTAAAGGATGCTACGGTTGCATTGACTGAATTTGACCTTGGCTTCGCCATCAACTGTTGCTGAGTAGCCAATTTTGATTTAAATTCTTTGAGCTTCAGTTTACAAATTTCACTTTTGGGTGGAAAATCAGCATTAAACTTATTGCTATTCAGAGCCTTATAATAACGTTCCAGATTACCCTTTTTGGGCCAGGATACTGGGGCATTACAAATTAGACAACACTTGTCTTTCACCATGATGAAGTAGTAGTCCATTTCCCATTCATCATGAAAGTGGTAGGTTTTGCTCTTCTTTGGAATACTCAAAGTATTAAAAGATCAACAGGAACTGAAGACCTCTGGATGATGTGCAATACAAGGACTGGAGATGCCAAAACCACACATGCAGTTCTAAAAGTAAAAATAAGAATTCATCATACTGGCACCAATAATCAAATACCTCCAAACAATCATCAAAAAACTCAAACACCTGTCCAAGTAGCGCTGGCGATCTACTTCTGACTCCTCTGCAATCGACAGGTAGATTTCAATCTACCTGTTGGACATGCCTGGTCTATTACACTAAAAATGTTTCTTCAGTTAACCATATTGTGGTTTGCAGTGACATTGTTGAATTGGACCACCGGTACAAAAGATATGGTCACATAGTTTAACATCCTCCTGCATAGAGCCTCCCAAAAGTCCCAGGGCTAGATGCACAAAACACGGTCATGAGATTTTTTGGCCGACTCTGGAACAGTGATTGATGTTCCAATAAGTTTCCATGCAAATGATTTGCATGGAGGTTCGCCCTAATCCTATTCAACCAGTCGCTCTGAGAGCAACTTCGACACGTGCAGAGCCAGTTTTGGGAAGCCTGAATAGCTGAGCAGCAGGGAGGGGTCTTACATTTATGTTTATTCAGAATTTGATATACCACGTCCGCATTTTCATGATCTAAGCAGTTTACAATGTACAGTTAAAAACAGAAAGGAACTCCATTGAACATATTCAGATAGGAAAGATAGAAAAAGATACCAGATATATACATATCCTAATAAGTAATCATTACAGGTGGAAACAAAAACAAAAATTACTTTAAAATAAAAATAAAGCACATTTAAGCAAATTAGAAATTTAAAAATAGAGAGAATTAAACTAAAGTGAAATAAAGGTCCAATTAAATAAAGCTCCCGTTATTTAAAGAACAGTAAGGCAAGCACTCACAGCAACAGATTCAGTACAAATACCGTAGCCAGAAATTGATTTTTACCAGCTGGAAGGTTAACAGAGGACCTAAGGGGTATCGGACAGCCCTCCAAACAACATAGTTTGGATGGGTAAATTCTTCATTTGCCCCAAGGTACCTCCTCCTCCTTAATTTTTTATGTATATATATTTTTTCTTATTTTTATATTATATTAATATTGTAACTTTAGTTTTTAGTTTTTAAACTTATGCATGTTGAATGTACTTAGCTTTAAACTAGCATTCAGCTGCAAACTGTTTCCCCGAACGCCAACGCGTTTCGAGTTCTTTGTCAAGGCGACATGGGGAACTGAAAGCAAAAAGAACGCAAACAAAGCACATAGTTAAAAAACTAAACATAAAACATGGGAAATTGTCTCAAACCTATCCCCAAACTTATTTATATTTAAGATCTTACCTTATAATTAACAAAGCACAGCATACCGTCTACCCGTATCATAAAGCAGTAGCTGACTGAATCTGAGGCATTAAATAGTCCCACCCCTATGACGGCATATCCGGAAAGAAATGCTGACACTACCTAAAACACTACCTTCCAGCTGGTAAAAATCAATTTCTGGCTACGGTATTTGTACTGAATCTGTTGCTGTGAGTGCTTGCCAATTAAATAAAGGCAGGTGGGTCCCAAAATTCAGTATAACAATTCAGTATAAATTAGCAAGATAATAAAATAACAAAAATCAAATATAATCCTAGTCAGTAAAAGGTAAAACTTTAGTTCAGTCCAAATAAGAGCACCATGACCATTACATAGTTTTTGTTCCAGATATTAAACACTAAGGCATAGATTCTGTAAAGTGCGTCTAACTTTAGGCGTGCTTTAGACGTCTGCTTTAAGTAGATAACGAGCCAGTTAACTATTTTAACAAGCGTTAATTAGGACTTAGGCGTCTGTTAGACGTCCATAGCTCGCAGGCGCGAGATAGATGCAGAGGTAGCACTTAGGCACATCCAACCTTGTAGACATGGGCGTAACATGGGCGTGGTTAATGATAGGCACAATTTAGACGCTAGTTAGGCGGTCGAGTGCGTCTAACTAGCGTCTAACATATAGGCGAACAAAAAGCTGGTCTAAGTATAGTATTTTCTTCATTTCAATGCAGTTTCAACTTTCGTCCCGTCGATTCCTTTAGACGCAAGTTAGGCGTGCTTTCTGCTTACGTAATGATATTTCCTATAGTAACTTTGAAAATGGGTTTTTTTCTTCTTTTTCTCCCTCCTAATAGATTTAATAAGCCACCATATCAATAGAGCACCTAAATATAAACATATTGCATGGGAAACATAGTACTTTTCTGCCCAAACAGTAATATAGTTTGCTCATTACACCACCTCTGGTTTTCCTGCTTAAAAAGAACCCCTTTTTTTCTCAACAAACAGTCCTGCAATGAGCTCTTTCTTGACAGCAAAGAAAGAACATGAGAAATATATCATTATTGCACACATTACTTTATTTCTCAGCGCTTAAAAATAGAAAAACCAGATACAGACCTTAACATGCATTTTCCTTCATTGCAAAATGGAGCTTTTCACCTTCACAAAGCTGACCTCATTGTAGTATGCCACAATTAAAAGATGTGCTGGGTGTTGAACTCACAACCTCCATATGATTAGGACAGAATTTTAATCCATAGAGCTACATCAGCTTCTACTGAGGTGGATCTCACTGCCCTTTCATATCATACTTGACTGACCTGCCTATGTTTCATATGCTTAGGAATGATATTACAATTACCATAAAGAAAGCATTTGTGGCTAGGACATTCTAAGCTGTCATGGGAGGAAACTTCTCCTTTGCCAGGAAGATGCCATTTGTGGCACACCAGGTTAATGTGCCTTGTCCGTCTTCTCAAGCACCCTGGTTCAAATCCCACCTTCACTAATTTTAACAGCTTCCTATTAGCTCTCAAAGGAGCATGCATATATATATATATATATGGTGGACTTTGCTGTTTTTCAACAGCATTCTGCAATTTGCGATCACTTTTGTTTACATCCTGCCATGGCTAACATACCCTCCTAAGCTGTCATGGGAGGAAACCTATCCCCCATCTGAAAGAAGTCATTAGTGGCTCACCAAGTTAATGCGCCTTGTCGATGTCTGTCTTCTCAAGCACCCGGTTCAAATCCCATCCTCATCTTGCCTCTTTTTCATAGCATCCTAACAGCTCTCATAAGTGGTGGAATTTACTGTTTTTCATCAGCATTAGATACTTTCATTTGCTCTCAACTACAAGCCCTTCTAGTAGGAATGTGTTTCTTTTGATGCAATATAGGCACAGGGCAACAGCTACAAGAGTTAAAGAAAACTTCAGAGGACTTGGACAGGTGTTGAAGGACGATACATGTGTTGAGATGGATCCTAGAGACATTAGTATTGGTAAATGCAGTTTGGCTTGAGAGTTTGGGGGGGTGGGGAGGGGGTTCAGGATGAGAGAGAACAGGTTGCACTAAAAATTAGACAATGGCTGCAGATAATAAAAGCTGAAGCAAAATATGTTTAAGCAAAGGCATGGCTAAAGAGTTTGCAGGTTTCCTGGCTGAAAAATTAATATAAACTATTTGCTAATCTCACTCAAGATTTGAACCCCCGATGTACGGAAGATAAAAAGCAGAGCCTTAAGGCATAGAGCTATAGAGGGAACTTTGTTTAGAACATAGAGCTTCGTGTCAAAGCTTAGAGATGTGAAGGAAATGATTAAAAAATCCCTACAGGTGTATTTGGCAAAACGACATCCAAAGCACATCCAATCAGATTTGAATGATTTCGGCGGGAAGTTCTAATGGTGCCTATGATGTCAGACGCTACTTAGGCGTGCTTAGTATATAGAAGGCCTTTTAAGACACCCCATGTGAGTTGGTGCTTGTGGTGTTCTGTTTCCTCTATGATGAAACTTTGTGCTATGACTTTGCTGTTGTCCTTTGTACTCCCTTCTACCTTTGCCACTCCTCCCCACCCCCATTATCTCGATTTGTTTTGTATATGGATTTTTCTGGGTGTTGGTGTGAGGAATTATTGAGAACTTTGCTTTTGTGTTCAGTGTGGAGGGGAATCAATTGTTAAGGAAAAGAAGGGGCCAGCCCAGGTTAGACACAGATGCCCCCGCCCACCACTCTCCATGCTTTCATCATGCCATGGTCTGCTCCCCAATGTCTCCACCTCTACTTTCCATGTCAGCGGAGTACACCAAAAAGAAAGAGCAGAGGGGGGCCTACAGCTTTCAATTAACTCCAAGTGGAATGGATGTGAAGTTGTGTTTAGACATGGGAAAAATGTTATGGACCAAGGCGGCTACTGCACCAAATGGGATAGATATTAATGATTTTCTTCAGTTGAATGCAGGAGAGGTGTCTAGAAATGGCCAGACTTGGGGGAGGGGGGAGTGATGGGGGCCAGAAACAGAGGTTAGGGGAGAGAGAGAGAGAAAGAGAGAGAGAGAGAGCTATGCTGGACAGTGATCTGGAATGAGAAAAGATAAAAGGGAGAGATGGTGGATGTCATGGAGGCAAGGAGAGATCTGGGATGGGAGGGCATTTGGGAACAGAAAGGGTGAAAAGCTGACACTGGGGATGGAAGGAGGTTAGGGAGAAATGCTAGGTTTTGAGGTGGAAAGGAAAGATGCCATGTAGGTTCCTACCCCCCCCCCCCCCCCCACCAATCTCATTGATGTGAATCAAGGAAAAGAACAGAAAAGAGAGGGACAGATGTTGATGCATGGGGGAGCTAGGTTGTGAAAGGTGGGATAAGAAGATTGTAAGGGATAGTCCTAATGAGTATGCATAAGAGACTAGCATCTAATGGAGGTGTCAGGCATCAAATCTACCCCCATGCATATCTATTAGGGCTATCCTCAAAACCTAACTGTCCTGGTGCTCGTTCATGACAAGGTTGGGACAGAGTTCTGTAAAGCATATGAAACGGCAATGTAGCACTTAATGAATAACATATATGCAGAAATACAAACACACTGCCAGCTATGTTTCATTTATTTGACTGATTTTATTAAAAAAAAAAAAAATCCATTGGCTTGCCTATGTACATAATAGATGGAAAAATGCATAATACATGGTGCAAATAGATGGCAGAGTTTCCACCTCTGTGAAGCGAGGCAAATGTCCAGGGTGCAGATAGATGGCAGAGTTTCCACCTCTGTGAAGCGAGGCAAATGTCCAGGGTGCAGATAGATGGCAGAGTTTCCACCTCTGTGAAGCGAGGCAAATGTCCAGGGTGCAGATAGATGGCAGAGTTTCCACCTCTGTGAAGCGAGGCAAATGTCCAGGGTGCAGATAGATGGCAGAGTTTCCATAGCTTGCAATTGGAGTGGTGGTTGAAGGTGGCAACATGGCTCCTGGAGAGCTACGGATCTTTGGAAGGTTATAATAGTTATTATCCAACTATGATGCCCTCGATGGGAGTTGAAGCTGATGAGGATTGGCACTCAGGCCAGGAGGCTATCTGGATGAAAGATCTGCAGTAACTGAACCGTGATATACAGGCTGTGGCGTGTACATGCGGAGGAGGTCCAGTGGAGCCAAAGGGTCCATGTGGCATGACTGGCCTGGGAGTGTTAAAAGGACATAGTGGGTCCTAATGGGGTCACTTTCCCTTTCCCCGGCCACAGCCCCAACCCTGGGCACGAGTGGCAGATGTGGCTGGGGGGGAACCCTACCTGGTGGGGGCCTGGCTGGAGGGCTGGGAGGTGGCTTGAGCTCCAGGATCCCAAAGGGAGTGAGTCTGGGTGATGAGCTGAGGGAGGTCTCTGAGAATGCCACACATGTCCTCCAGAGCATGGCGTGTGAAAGCCTGCTCTGCTACCAGGGAGGCCAAGTGCTGGTTTGTGATTTGGGCCTCCCTGGTGAGGACACGTGTGGATTCTTTAATCTCAGCCACCTCCCTAATGAGCAAGCCCTGTCTATGGTGGATGTTGTTCCCATCCTCCATCATTAGACGGGCATGCTCATCAGGGGGGGCCTCCAGCTCATCACCCTGATGGAAATTCTCCTCCCCGAGGGCTCCAACCTCATCCACCTTTTCATCCCCCTCCAACCCTTCCCCCTCCTCTGCTGCCCTGTTGTCATCGTGGGAATGAAGGGGGGGGGGTGCTGGTTCAATTTCTGTGTTTTAAGAAGGAGGGGCGGCGCATGATGGCCTAGCCTCTTCTTCCTCCTCTTTGTCCTCTTCCCCTTCATCCCTATCAGCAGCAGAAGGAAGATGGGGCGCCTCTGCAAAAAGACAAGAAAATATACATTAGTATCAGTTGAAAGGGGTAACATCTGAGAACATCATTTGAATTGCATCACAGGTCACAATACTGTACATCTTTGCATCTGGTCATTTACAAGGTATCATGCAGGCTAAGATATGGAACATAGGCAACTTATTCCACATGTTAGGCTTGCAAGAGTATCAAAACAGGCAATGGCTTTTATTGTATTACTATGATTTGCATTGGTTGTATAGCACTGTTGTAGTTTAGAAAATTAATAAAGAATGAGTTAAAACAAAAAAGGCAAGTGTTTTTACCTTGGCGCCCCAGGGAAGTATCAATACCTCCCACAACAGGTGCTATTCCAGGACCCACTATGTCCATCACCTCACTCTGCAGGACAGTCAGTTGGAGGTCGCTGCAAGGACCCTACACATCGATCAGGTCTTGCTTCCGCTGGATCTCTCTCCACAGGGAACCACCGTTTTTTCAGAGCCTCTTTATCATGGCCCTGATGGTGAACTGCATCCATGTCGCTGCAGATCCTCCTCCATATAGCCTGCTGGCCTTCTGTGCCAATCCTATTGGCTTTCTTCCCAAAGAGGGCATCATAGTTGGCTCCGACTTGGGCCACAAGGATCCGCAACTCTCCTGGCAGAAAATTAGATTTCCTCTTCGGAGCCATGTTGCAAAGTGCAGTCAGCCAGCTTTCCAAGCTACTTATAGAACACTTTCACACACACTCCCATAGGACACCCAATGAGGTATGCTGGGCGTGGTTAGAAGGTGGAACAAAATGCTCCGCCCCTAACAACACCCAATAGACTTCCTGCCAAAACCTGAACGTAGGTGACGTCAGACGCTACATAGGCGCGCATGGGTATATGAAGGTCCAGGTGAGTAGAGTTTTTCCTTTCTATTCTGTCCTATTGCTTATGCGGACTTTTGAGACCTTATTCTTTCTTATAGTCTTTTAACCTTTTCTTTCCTTTCCTACATCTGCCCCCCCCCCCCAACTCTCTCAATTCCACAGAGCCATTAGCAGCTATAGTAATTTGTAATAGATGTCTTTCTAAAATGTTTGTTTTATCTTTTCTAGAAGTGGCTTCACATCACCAGCTTGCTAGCAAGTCCAGGTGAGACTGGTGTATTTCAAGCTACTTAATGTCCTTATGACAAAAAAGCCAGAGAGAACTGACTTATTTTTATGGACTTTCATTGTGTGTTATTGCTTATAATGGTTCTCCTTGTACTTTTTGGTACTCCTGAGATCGCCCACTCTCCATTCCACAGGGCTGACAAAATGAGTGATAAGAAATTCAGTCCAGGTGTGTTTTTAGCAACAGCACCCATGCTGTTAGAAATTTTGATGCCAGCAAAATGGATATGTAAGTAAAATGAATGTGTTCACACACCTGAGAGGTTTTACTCATAGAGCTAAATCTAATTCTTTGTAGAATAAAATTACAAGCAGGTTAAAATCAGTTGAGGAATGGTTCTGTGTAATAACTCATTGATAACAATAGCTCAGGTGTGTTTGAGGGGGGGGGGGGACGGGACACTTCCATTCAGTGGACATCCAATCAGTATATATGGTTCAGGTGAAAAATGCCTAATGGGTTAGGCATCCTTATTATAAAAAGGGGTCAGCTGCAACTGCCTCTTCTAATAAGGACTCCAAAAGTATGTTTGTGCTTCTGTTAATTCTAGGTGTCATTGGGGGGGGGGGGGGAACACTTCCATTCAGTGGACATCCAATCGGTATATGTGGTTCAGGTGAAAAATGCCTAATGGGTTAGGCATCCTTATTATAAAAAGGGGTCAGCTGCAACTGCCTCTTCTTTTTTTTTTTTTTTCAATATCTTTATTAACAATTGCAAAGGAACAAACATCCACGGGCAAAACAGCCGAAACAGAGTCATCGACAACAGTCGGAAACAGCATAAAAGAGAATGCCAACAAGAGAAATACATAATACAAAAGACCCCATGGGTGAATGCCCATCACAATTGACATTTTGAGTTAATACCCCTCCCCAAACAAACACACACCTGCCAACCCCAGGCCCACACCACAAACCACACCAGCCACACCACTCGCATTCCACCCAGCAGCCCGACCACACCCTCCCTCGCACACACACCCACACCACCACAGATGCAGCTACTCCGGGGAACAAAGCGAAAAGACAGAAGGTAAAAGAAGGAGAAAGGAAAAGACAAGAGCAAAAACAGCAGCAGCAGCCCCCCCCCAAGAAAAGGGGGGGGAGAAGGAAAGAAAGAAGTCAAGGGGAGGAGGGCACGTCCTCTGCATCCAAGCTGGAACAGCCCTTCAACACCTGCTGCCACAAATCTCGGTAACAACGATGATTCAGGATCCCAGACTGAGGAACACGCTTAAGTTCATACCGCCCCACTTCAGCCAACCGAGCCCGCCATAGCAGGAAGGAGACCACAGAATCGCCCACCCAGTGTTTTAACAGGAGCTTTTTCACCACCAAGACAGCCATGTAAAGAACCCTGCGCTGAGGGAGTGTAAGCCCCCCCTCAATTAAGTCACGTTGATCACCCAAAAGCAAAAAGCCATAGGACCAGGGCACAGCTCGTTGTAGAACGCTCTCTAGAAAAGGGAGAGCGTGCAACCATACGACAGCGGAAGGGCACTCCAAGAAATGGTGAGTAAGGGAGCCTACAAAACGATGGCATTTGATACAGACTGCATCCTCCCACAGCCCCATACGAGCATCCTGGGCTCGAGAAATATACGCCCGGTGGAGGATTTTAAACTGCATTTCCCTATACTCCGTGGACCCCCCAAGGCATACACAGCGGCAAAGAGATCAAGGAAGGCCTTACGATCCAGAAGAGTGCCAAGTTCAGATTGCCACTGTGAAGCCAAGCGATCAATAGATCCCATGGCCGACGCATTCTTCAGAATCCGATACAAAGTAGCCAACTTGTTAAGAGGCAGGAGAGACCTGAAAAAATTGGACATCCAAGGGCCCACAGAGCCAAGCCTCCCCCCATCGCCAGTCTAAAGACAAGTAATAATGCCGGGCCTGGAGGTAAGCCCAAAAGTGAGTCTGAGGAAGGTGCCATTGAGTCTGGAGCTGGGCAAAAGAAGGGAAAGGACCCCCCCCCCCCACCGCTAGGATATCCTGGAGAGTTCTACCCCTTCTCTGCTCCCACTGCCGAAACCAAGCATGGCCCACCCCCGGAGGAAAGTCAACATTGCTGTACAATTGCAGCAAAAGGGAGGCCTCCGGAGATTTCCCCTGCCGCCGCCGCCACCATCGCCACGCACGCCTCAAGGGCAAAAGATACGCAAACTTGGCCCCACCACCCGGTAGAGCCGACATCGGAGCGTGCAGAAGCGATAGGACGGAGTGTGGGGCGCACCAGGACTCTACCCATTCCCGGGAAGAGAATCTATAACAGCCCAACCAACCTTCGTGAATAAAGCGAAACAGAGCTGCGACATTATAATATCGAAGATTGGGAAGATTCAAACCACCCCTATATTTATCCAAAGCTAGGGTAGCGTAACTGATTCGGGCTTGTTTATGTCGCCAAATGAACGTGGAAATAATCGACTGAAACAAACGCGCCTCTTTATCCATAACCCAAATGGGCATAGCCTGCAATGGATACAGAATCTTGGGGAGAAGTACCATCTTAGTAAAGGCCACCCGCCCCCAAACACCCAATGGAAAATCCCTCCATTTATCATACAATTGCCGAATTGCCTCCAGATGACGGGTCACATTGAAACGATACAAAAGTGTGAGGTCCGGACTTAAATAAACACCAAGGTAACGCATCGGCCCCCTCACCGGTGGTATCTCGAGACTCGCGTGCCAGGGTTCCGCAGTAGGAGACCGCAAGGGAAGAAGTTCAGATTTATCACAGTTAACGCGCAGGCCAGAAAGATCCCCAAAAGAACGGACCAGAGCAAGAGCCCGGCCCAAATCTCGTCGAGGTTGATCCAAGTAAAGGAGGATATCATCGGCAAAGAGATTAATGCGACTCTCCTTGTCTCCAATGCGAATGCCCTGGATAACCGAATCCCCGCGAATCTTAGCCGCCAAGGGTTCAATAGCCAGTACAAAAAGTAGTGGGGATAACGGGCAGCCCTGTCACGTCCCCCGTCCCAAAGCAAACGGGGCAGTAAACTGACCATTAACCAAAAGTCTCGCCTGCAGCAATATATATAAACTACTGATCCAATGATGAAAATAGCCTTCAATGCCAAACTGACATAAAACCCAGAAGAGATATTGCCAAGAAATACTATCAAAGGCCTTCTCCATGTCCAGGCCTACAATGGCCGAGTCGCTCACCAGGCCCCGCCTGGAGTGAAGAGCCATCAAAGCTCGAATCAGATTCATGGACGCATATCTGCCCGGCACAAAGCCAGCCTGATCCTCATGGATCAAGAGTGGTAGAAAAGCATTCAGTCTATGCGCCAAAATTGCAGCAAAAAGCTTGGCGTCCTGGTTAAGGAGGGAAATAGGCCGATAAGAGCCCACCTGGGCCGGGTCCTTACCCGGCTTAGGCAACAACACAACATGGGCCATGTTAGGAGTCCCCAAACCTCGAGACTCGGAGAGCGCATTAAACGCCCCAGCCAAAGCAGGAGAAATCTGATCCGACAGAATCTTGTAATACTCGGAGCCAAACCCATCCGAACCAGGCGCCTTAGTTAATTTAAGCTTCTTAATACCAATCAGTACTTCGTCGCAGCTAATAGGGGTATTCAGCTGCTCCAACTGAGCGTCCGTCAGTCGAGGGAGCTGGAGCCCCTGAAAGAAAGCGTCCCGAGCAGCATCTGAGAACGGGCGGTTAGCGTACAAAGATTCATAAAAATGAACAAATTGCTGTTGGATCTGCTGTTCCTGCGTGTAACAAGTACCCTTAGAGTCCCGGATGGACAAGATAACCTGGCGCGTACGCGGAGGCCTGATCAAATTGGCCAACAGTCTCCCCGTCTTCCCTCCCCAAGCGTACAGTTTATAACGTTGAAAATAGATATCGCGAGTAGCCCGCTGCGTCAAGATTGCATCTATCTGCCGCCGAACAGTCAGCAAGCGACCTTTATCCGCCGCTGAAAGTGAGTTACAATGGCGCGTCCGCAACTGCCGATGCTCCCTCGATAATGTCAGGAGCTCCGCGTCCATGGCCTTCCTCTTGCAAAAAAGATAAGCAATAATAAACCCCCGCAGAACCGCCTTGGAAGCCTCCCAATAGGTTACCGGATGAACATTAGCAATATTATTGTGAGAACTATACTCCAACCACTGTTCCCGAATGTATTTGTGAAATTCGAGATCTCTATATAGGTAGCAAGGAAATTTCCAATGCCGCTCCTCAGATTCCGACACAAACTGGAGCTCCAGGACCACAGGCGAATGATCCGACAGGGGAACTTCCTCAACATCTATTCGCGACACCCTAGGGAGCAGAGAGGGCAAAACCAACAGGTAATCCAATCTAGCATAGACATTATGGGGATGCGAGTAAAATGTGTAAGTGCGTTCCGTAGGGTGCAAAATCCTCCAGGTGTCCAATAACTGCAACTGACTAAGCAAAAAATTTACCCCCTTAGCTCCATGGTCCCTGGCCCCTGCCTTTGCTGGACTGCAATCCAGGGCAGGATCCGCAGTAATGTTAAAGTCTCCTCCCACCAGCGGTTGGTAATCAGGGTACATGGCTATCTTGGCGAGCAAAGCTGAAAAAAATGTATGATTATACACATTAGGAGCGTACAGATTACACAATAACCATTTGGACCCCCACAATTCCCCCAGGACGATAACATAGCGTCCGTCCGGATCTTGGAGAACCTTGTGAGTGTGAAAGGGCAACTGTTTATGCAGAAGAATGGCAACTCCCCGCTTCTGGGTACCGAAGGCAGACGAGCAAACCTCACCCACCCAGTCTCTCCTCAGCTTCAGATGTTCTGCCTGGGAAAGGTGAGTTTCTTGCACAAAGGCAATATCATTCCCCCTCTGGCGAAGCCAGGTCAATATCTTCTTTCTCTTAATAGGGGAATGGATCCCATCCACATTGAGGGTCGTTATAGTCAACCTAGTCATTCAAAAAGTGTACTCTCAGAGGTAAGGACAGAAGACAGTGAAATATCAGAGATGGGTAGCCCCCCCAGCTAGGCCTCCCATCCAAGAGTACTGAAGTCTGGACACAGAGCGCTGCACCACCACCCACACTGAACACATCCAAACCCATACACACCACAGCCACGCAAACCCACATGCAACCACTACAAGCCTCCCTCTCCCTACCCCCCCCCAGCACCCCCCGCACCCCACCCCCCACCCCCCACGAGACTCATCCCCCCGGCCCTCTCCCAGTCTCCCCAACACAGCAAGAAACGGAGAACAGCCCCCCCCCAGAGAAGTCCATCTCCAACGGCCCCCCCACAAACCCTATCCCACCCAATGAAAAAACTAAAAAGAAAAAATACAGAAAACTGCACTCCCAACGAGTGGAGCAACTAAAGTCCTTTGTATGAGCTCTCCTAATCCAGAGTCCCCCAGACCAGGTCCGCTGTCCAATAGCCCCCAGAAGGAGCCCCCCACCAGCATAGGGAAGAGACCCCCCATAGGCAGACTAAAATGAGAAGGCAGCCAGTGCAAGATAAGGAAAGAGGGATCTCCAGAAACCACTATAGGCAGTCCCGCCATCAGCCGCAGGTCCAACAGCAGGGACAGATCACGGCCCAATCCTCATGCCTCTCCAAGTCCGGAGCTCACCAGACGGCCCCTCACTGACCAGCAGACATCAGACAGCCCAACCCCGAAGGGCAGGGAGAGCAGGCCAGCGGGGGTCAACAGTACTCACAAAATAGGAAAGTTGCAAAGGCACCACGGTGACTGCAGACAGCTTCTCCAGAGCAGAGCACTGCAAACAGGGCCAACAGATTCAAGCAGGCACCGCAAGCTGGCAGATCAAACAGCCGCTGGAACTCCTCCATCGACCCCCACTGGCAAGGAGTCCAGATATCGCTGAGCAGCCGCCCGATCCAGGAAAGTATGGGGTTTCCCCTCTCGCCAGACACGCAGGGATGCCGGATAGACGAGCGCAAAGCGCACTCCCCGCCGATGGAAAGCAGTGCAGAGAGGCACCATATCTTTTCTGAGAGAAGCCACGTGGGGGGAGTAATCATTAAAGAGCAGCAGCTTCTTCCCCTCATACTCCAGCACACCTGCCCTCCGGTAAGCCTGGATTATTAACGCCTTCTCCCTCCAGTTGAGATATTGTGCGATTGCTGCTAGGGCTTGATTTTTGTCCTCCGTGCGCTGCCCCAGACGATGCGCTCTCTCACACAAAAAGCCCGCCGCCGGCGGATCCAGTCCCAGCCGCGTGGGAAGCCAAACTTGAACATAAGAAATGCCTTCTCCAGATCAGACCTAGGTCCATCTAGTCCGGCGATCCGCACACGCGGAGGCCCATTTAGGTACTCCTTTATGGAGACCCGGTTTTCCCATATCCCTCAATATGATTAGCAAGAAGGTATGCATCCAACTTGCGTTTGAAACCCAGAACAGTAGTCTCCATCACAACCTCTTCCGGGAGAGCATTCCAAGTGCCCACCACTCGTTGTACGAAACAGAACTTTCCGATGTTAGTCCTGAACCTGCTGCAGCTCAGTTTCAGGCTATGACCTCTTGTCCATGTCACATCTGAAAATGTTAGTAATGCTGGTTCCTGATCTATTTTATCGAATCCTTTTAATATTTTAAAAGTCTCTATCATATCTCCTCGCAGTCTTCTCTTCTCAAGGGTGAACAGTCCCAGTTTCTTGAGGCGTTCTCTGTAGCTCAAATTCTCCATACCTTTGACTAGTTTAGTGACTCGCCTCTGCACCCTCTCCAGCAGAGCTATATCCTTCTTAAGGTATGGAGACCAGTGTTGGACACAGTATTCTAAATGTGGTCTAACCATAGCTCTATAAAGTGGCATTATAACTTCTTCCGATCTACTCGTGATCCCCTTCTTAATCATACCCAACATCCTGTTTGCCTTTTTCGCCGCCACCGCACATTGAGCCGAAGGTTTAAGGGTTCTATCCATCACTACCCCCAGATCCTTTTCTTGTTCGCATTTGGTTAAAGTCACCCCCAACATTCTATATTCATGTTCTTTGTTTTTCTTTCCCAAATGCATCACCTTGCATTTGTCTAAGTTAAAATTCATCTGCCACTTTTTCGCCCACGTCTCCAGCTGGTTGAGATCCTTCTGCAGATTCTCGCAGTCTCTTAGAGTTCCAATCGCCCGACATAATTTTGTATCATCTGCAAACTTGATTATATTGCATGTTGTTTCCTCTTCCAGGTCATTTATAAAAATATTGAACAAGATAGGCTCAAGAACCGAGCCCTGAGGCACGCCGCTAGTCACTTTCTCCCAGTCCGAAAATTTCCCATTTATGCACACCCTCTGTATTCTGTTTTCTAACCATTTGCTGATCCATCTGTGCACTTCTCCTCCTATTCCATGACTTTGTAATTTAGTCATGAGCCTTGCATGCGGGACCTTGTCAAATGCCTTCTGGAAATCCAAGTAAATTATGTCCACTGGATCCCCCCTATCCATTGGTTTGCTCACCTTATCAAAGAATTGTAATAAATTTGTCAAACATGACTTCCCTCATGATCCGCTCGCAGCTCCGGCAGGCCCACCACTCGAATGTTATTCCGACGCTGGCGATTTTCCTGACCGTCCAGCCTGCCCGTCAAGGTAGCCACCTCAGCCTGTAAAGCCAAGACACTATTACGCTCCTGAAGGGCCGCGTCTTCCCAAGTGCCAGCGATCTCGCAGATCTCTGTGCAGCACTCACAGCCCTAAGAAAGGATCCGGGGCAAGCGAAATCCACCAAACCGCGTTATTTAGGGAGTTAAGCGGATTTTAGGGGGCTCAGAATCGGAGAGCTCAGGGAAGCACGTCCTACCCAGGCAAACACATCATGTGACCCTCCCGCAACTGCCTCTTCTAATAAGGACTCCAAAAGTATGTTTGTGCTTCTGTTAATTCTAGGTGTCATTTGGAGACTGTGATGTGACATTCTGCTACAACTTCAGTGTTTAATTTTTGATACATAGTTCTTTCTAACATGTTTCTCTCTACTCTTAATTTCAGGCTGACTATGCTCATCACCCCAATGTGTTTGCCAGAGGCCAGAAGAGCAGCTCAGCACACCAGCTTGCACCTGGGCAAAGAATTATAGGTGAGAATTATATGGTAACCTTTGTTTGCTTACTCTAGTATCCTTCACTTGACTGTTAGAACTATACCTGAAGTACACCTGAGTTGCTCTTCTGATGAATGAAATAAATGTTCACAATGCTAACATGTTTCACACTTTTATTTTTCTCTTCACACGGGTGTCCTTGAATTTCAGAGACAATAGTAAATTGGTGATAGTTTTGGGCTCATAGGACACCATGCCATGCATTCCTGCTCTTATGCACACAGTCATATTTATTTCCTTTAGTCTATTCCTTCAAATGAGCTCTAAACAGGTGCTGAAACATTTATGACAACTTTGTGTAGTAGACTTGGAGCAGTGGAGGATTACAAGTGATTTGGTGAGATTTGAACCCACACCATCAGCGCATTAAGGCTGTTGCTCTAACCCAGGGGTAGGGAACTCCGGTCCTCGAGAGCCGTATTCCAGTCGGGTTTTCAGGATTTCCCCAATGAATATGCATTGAAAGCAGTGCATGCAAATAGATTTCATACATATTCATTGGGGAAATCCTGAAAACCCAACTGAAATATGGCTCTCGAGGACCGGAGTTCCCTACCCCTGCTCTAACCAATACACCACGGTGAGATTTAACTAGTGTGCCACCCCATATTATTGATGTAAGCTAAGCAGCTCAACATAAAGGGGGGTTAAGGAGGATAGATTTTGACCTTGGGGTTGAGGCTCCTGTTTCTGAAGATAGATGTATATATAGATATAGATATATCTTCAGAAACAGGAGCCTGCACTGTTTTGGTAAACCAGGTGTGGAAACAGGAACATATTTCCCTATAAACCATGAAGATGCTCATGGCTGCACAGGTCTCAGCAAGAACTACAGTTGGCTGTCCAGGACACCTGAAAACGAAAAAGAGAAGTTGGTTTACACATTGGAGATGTTCTTAGGGTTTACTATATATATAGTGTGTATGTGTGTGTGTGTGTGTGTGTATGTGTATATATATATAGTAAACCCTAGGAACATCTCCAATGTGTAAACCGGCTTCTCCTCTTTTCCGTTTTCAGGTGTCCTGGACAGCCAACTGTCATTCTTGCTGAGACCTGTGCAGCCATGAGCATCTTCATGGTTTATAGGGAAGTATGTTCCTGTTTCCACACCAGGTTTACCAAAACAGTGCAGGCTGCTTTTTTTAGGATGTAGTTGCTATACATCTCCAGAACCAGGAGGATAGATTGAGAAATCTGGGCTTTACTTCCATCGCCTTCAGTGAAAGGAAGAAAAACCCACATGTCTCAATTGGGCATCCTCCTGTTGTAGAGCCTGACTGTCCCTAGCAGCAGCCCTTTCCTTCAACAACAATTCTACCACAGTGACTTATTTTATCTTCCTGATGTAGGCATCTGCTTTGGAACTGGGAGTGGCTTACTTTGCAGATCATAGCTGGGATCTCATATTATCTACCTACAGTTGCGTACTGTTGCACTCGCTTGCTTCTTTCCTGGATTCTGCAATGATTCTACATCTGAGTGGCTAGCAGGTAATAGAATGACAGACACCAATAAAGATTGTCAAACTTTCTATATGTCACCTTGTCGTTATTTTGAAAAGTAATGGCAGGGCCCATTCAGCAGTACCTCCTGAACCCTATCTACCTTGCACTCTGTCTACTAAACTGAAGATGGTACAAAGATAAAACCACACAGGAAAGTTATAAACAAATATAAACTTTTTTAAATTAACTTTTAAAAAAAAACTTTCTTAAAAACTGTTTTTAAACTACTTACAAACACATAACACAGGGAACAAGAGGATGGGTGGGTGCCCCCCAAGAGCAGCTTGAGCTACCTCAGGAGAGGGAGGAGGAAGATGTGCAGTCATGGAGAGGGTTCATGGCTGCTGGAACCATGCCCTCTTTCGGCTACCAGCCAAAAGAGGGCATGTTCCAGCCTCTCCAAGCACCTTCTCAACAACTGCACCTCCTCCAAGAGGGCAGAGAGGGAGTCTGTCTGCCTGGCCGCCCCTTCCTGAGGCTGGTCGGGTTGCTCCTGGGGGGGGACAGCAAGGAAAGAGGGTGGGTTGGGATCAGGAACAAAAGGCCAGGAAAGTGAGGGGCAGGGCTATGGCTGGGGGAAGGGGTAGGTCCAACAGGGGATGGTGGTGGTGGGGTCCTGGGGGCAGCGGTGGGGCAGGCGGGGGTGGTCCTGGGGGCCGCCAAGGGGAATCTCGGCCTGATTCTTCCTCTTCTTCTTCCCCCTCCTCCTCATCCGCAGAGGACCAGGGTGGGGCTCCCTCCATCACCTGTAGGGCCCAGGGTGGGGTTGCCAGTGCTACCTCCTGAGGGGGTGCCTGCGCTGCTGATTGACAAGAGGGAAACAGGATACAGTCAGGTATGTAAACAACACTTTTGAACATGACATTCTTTACTACTTTATTTTCTTAAAATGCTAATAACAGGACGCACAAAGCACGTACTCCACTGTAAACATCAAAATGTAGCGTAAGTAAGTGAGGCAAGTAGAAGACCATAAAGCCATTGTGACATAACCGAGGAGGATGGCTGTTCTGATATCACAATAGCGGCTTTTCCGCAGATTTTATGATTAAGAATGGTTTACAGCTACTCAAGCATTTTCATCTATTTATTCTGGTAGGCTGATCACAAAGAGCCACACTCTGGACTCATTACTCATCGGCTTCGGTGCGCATTTCCTCCCTCACCCCCTCAAGGAAGGCCCGCTCCTGGCGCCTCAGCAGTCGACTCTGTTTCCTGAGATCCTCAATCTGGATAATAGAGAGAGAGAAAGAAAGGAGAGGGAGGGATATGATGAGTGCCATATAGCACTGTGGCATAACACGTTTACTTAAGTATTGACCTCTATAATCACATAAAAATGGAGTGAAAGATATGCTGGCCTCCAAGAGCCCCTATTGTCTTTGACCCCCTCCTGCCACATGTTTTACATCAATGTATTCACGTACTCTCAGCATTTTCCCCTTTCTGTACTGGTGGCCTCACTATCTATCTACTGTACCTGGGAAAATGGAGGGGGGGGGGGGAATTAAGTGACTTGGCCAGCATCACAAGGAGCAGTGTGGGTTTGAACCCACAACCCCAGGGTTCTGAGGCTGTAGCCTTTCAGCACTGCCCCACATTAAAGTTTGCATGACTTTATTAATCTAGTCAAGCAATATTTCCTGTCCTGGTGAGCTTACAATCATGCAGCAGGGGCAATAAAATAGTTTGGTCAGAAGAAGCAGCGTGACTTTAAACCCCCGACGTCAGGGTACTGTCGCTGTCACTTTAAACGTTATGCCACTATCTCCCTAGACCTGCAGATTGATACATACATATGGGAAAAGAAAGTTGTAGGTACTTGAAATGACATAGGAGCACGTTAATATATTTTTTTCCTTTGGCAAAGTTGATTTCAAGATGTTTCCATTACAAATGCCATGATGGTGAGCCTAAAATTACTTGTGTGCATGTTATGAATGGGATAGATGTGCTATAGGAGCTGAATTTGTCATTTGAAATCCTACTACTGCTCCTAAGGGAAGTGCTTTAATTTTAGTATTCAATGTAAAAGATTTATTATGCACAATTGTAGTTTTAAAAAGGAATCACGATTTACCAACAAAAACATGAGCAATTTGATTGAGACAGGTTTACATGATCATTACTTTTTACATGATTCTTTGTGAGAGCCTGACTAAGAATACTTACTTCCCTGGGACAGGAAGCTCGGCGATTGTAGCGCCAAGTTAGGCGGGTCCAGGACTGGCGGAACTGGAGGTAGGACCTCTGGTGGCCAGGCACCACAAAATAGTGGTGCTCGTGTGCCAGAAACAGCCTGGCCAGGAGTCTATCAGCAGTGCTGAAATTGGGCTGTCTCCTGGCAGCCATTTTAGGAGAAGTAACTGCGTATGAAGAACGGGCGATTCTGACGTCACAACGCAAAAAACATGAAGATTTTGGAGCCACTTGGGCGTGCTTGCGGCATCCGCTCTGCGCTACATAAACTCCGTATAGTACAAACTATACCACGCCGAAACCGCAGTTATTAAAAACAAATATAGCACAACGCTTAGAATGAAGCTTATCATATAAACCTGATGGGAGTTCAACTCCCCCAATGTATTTAAGTTCACACAATCTACATTTGAACAAAAACAATGACAATAAATTAAGAGTGGGAAGTAATAGGCATAATCTCAGGAGATTCACACATATTTTACCTTAGCAAGTTAAGGCACTTTCGTGCGACAGCTCTCCAATTCAAGTCCCAGTCTCACCTGCATTTATTTTAACAACTACCCTAACCCTGAAATGCCTTCATGTAAAAGCTTTGACAACGCCCAAATATCGTCCAATCAGATTTGAATGTTTCAGCGGGAAGTTCTAACGGCGCCTATGATGTCAGACGCTACATAGGCGTGCATAGTATAGAGAGGGCTCTAAAATAGCATATTTTTGTCTCCTTTAGACTCCCGTGCGTTCGTGCTTCTGGTGTTTGATTTGTGATATTGTGACTTTGTGCTGTGATCTCACTGTTTCTCCTTTCCCCCATCTTCTCCCTTTTGTTGTGTACTTGTCAGTTGGTGTCTTTGGTTTGGTGTTGGTTTGAGAGATGCCTGACTACTTTGAGTTTGTCTTACGTGTGGAGGCCCGCCATAGATTGTTGCGCAGAGGAAGGGGTCCGGCCCCGGCCCTGGGGCGTGGCCAGGTTAGACGCAGAGGCACAGGCCGACGCTGATGCCAGGCCCCCAGGGTATATAGGCCCAGGGCGAACTTCCTTGATATGACAGATTTAATCGGGAGACCATAGTTCATCTGTGTAAGCAACTGCAGGTGGATTTGGAGCACACCACTCTTAGGGGACATTACCTTCCAGTTTATGTACAAGTAACTACAGCCCTGGGCTTTTTGGCTACAGGAACCTTCCAAAGGCCCCTGGGAGCTGGGGCTGGCATCAGTCAACTGTCTGTATCCAGGATCATCAATAAGTTTTTGGATGTCTTTTTAAGGCATATTGCTATGTATATATAGTTTCCGATGAGTGAGGCAGAGCGGCAAAGCACAATGAGGTGTTTTGATCAACTGGCACGTTTCCCCTCTGTCCTGGGAGCTATAGACTGCACACATGTAGCACTCAGACCACCTGCCGAGACTGAAAGGCAATTTAGGAAATGGAGGGCATATCATTCGATGAATATGCAAGTGGTCTGTAGTGCTACCATGGAGGTGACGGATGTGTGTGCCAGCTTCCCAGGGTCCTGCCACGACGCCTATATCCTGGCCCACTCTGACCTAGGTGGCAGGTTCCAGGGGGGAGAAATCCACGGTGGATGGCTGGTTGGTGAGTTAACATACTACTGCAAATAAAGCTTTGCTACATTAACCACCTTTCTCTCATTTTACCACAGGGTCATCGCAAACTTTGGAGGATGATACAGAACAATGTACAACAGATATGTGCCCCTTTTCTAATATTGTATCTTCTTGCAGGTGATCGTGCCTATCCCCTGAGGGCATGGTTGATGACTCCAGTTGTGCGTTCCCAACAGCCAGAGGAGGTATGGTATAACCAGGCTCAGAACACCACACGGGTCATCAATGAACGTGCGTTTGGTTTGCTGAAGTCCTGCTTTAGATATCTACACCGCTCAGGAGGGCAACTGCTCTATAGCCCCGACAAGGTGTCCAAGATGTTTGTTGCGTGCTGCATGCTACATAACCTAGCGGTGAGAAGAAGGATGCCAGTCCAAGACAGTGACGATGACGAGGACATCCAACCTAGACAGAGGCTGCTACCTGAGCAAGAGGAGCGTAGAAGAGGGCAGGTGGTCAGGGACAACCTCATAAGAGCCCATTTCTTGGGATAATGGTGAGTATATTTATGGGAATCCCAAAAAGCGTCTCTCTCTCTCTCTCTCTCTGTCTCATGTGACTGAATGTGATCATGCCTCTTTCTCTAGGCAGCAGTTAAAGCTCAGATGTCCCTGACCACCAAAGCAAGAAGTTATTGGTAGCAGCTCAAGTATTAAAGGTGGAATAATAGGTGAGAATCGAGTATAGCTATCTTTGTTTTTTGGCCGATTCACTATGTTGCTCCTGTATATCATTCCATTGTCTAAGGACAAGGCTTTATGATGAATTGACCACATTTCAAATACCTAACAGCTTTCATACTCTTGTTGCAGGATGGATGTCCAAGACTTTCATCATCCCCATACAAGGGCATCGTAATATGCTTCTTGATGGCCTGGTAAGAGCTAGCAATTTAGGACCTCTTTTTTTCTTTTTTTTTTACCAAAAACATGTCCTAAACCAACACATGCTGGTGTTAGTTTAGTATATGTGTTGATTTAACACCCCCTTTGTTTTAAGTACAAATCAAACCTATAGTTCTAAAAACCCTCTCTCAATGAACGTCTTTGGAAAGCTCAAAGAAAGCTGATTGGATGACCTAGACTACCTATACTGCTAAAATCTTAAACTACGGCTTTCAGAAGCCTATATGGTGCTCAGCTTTCCATTTCTTATAGGAGGTAATGATATCATTGTTCTACAAGTTTCTGTGTAGCATAAGACTAAAGCTTCCCCCCCCTAATTCTAGTTCAACTGAAGCTATAGGGTAACTGTAGGTGTTCTGACAGTTTGAGGTGGGGGACTTTTCCAATGTATTAACATGCTTCCCCCTCTTTGCAGGTGTTCGGGCCCAGCCGACCTCCTCCTGTGGCTAGCATCTCATTGTGAAGCTGTTCCTGTGATACAGGCGGATCCTGTGACCTATTCCTGATACTTGTGCATAGGTAGGTAGGTAGGTACAAGACATTTGTGCTCACTTCCACTAACCTTCAACATTACAAACAGTTGTGTGTAGGTTCCTAGCTCTCATATGTGCACTGTGGTTATCATATGGGCTTTGTAACAAGGAGGACAGCTTGAGATATGTGGGATTTCTTTCCCTTGCTTTCAATGGAAGAAACATCTGGGCTTTATTCTCTGACCTCCTTACTTCCCTTTCTTCCAGTGCAACGAATAGCATCCTACATCTCTGAATCCATCTTCCTTTTCCTACAACCTGCCTTATCCTACCAGGGGGTCCATGAGGAAACTTTAATAATTCAAGCGCACTGACATTTTACCCTTTCCTCCTGTAGGCTGGCAGTTGATTTGGACCTAGGAGTGGCTTACTCTGTATACCGGTGTAGCTGTGATCCATCTCATCAAACTGCAGTTGCATGATGTTACACTTGCACACCGCTTTCCTGGACTGTGCAAGGATTCTATATTTGAGTGTCAATGAAGTGACATGATATTGTACAATAAAAATCTTTAATCCATTTATGGAACCTGTGATTACTTACCAAAGGAAAGCCAGGCCCCATTCTGATACATTGAGTAGTGCATAGGCATTACTGTTTCCTTAAGTACCACTGTAAATTCATCAATGTTATCACATTGATCTTTGTCTTAACTATTGTTTAATGAGGGACCAGGCTGCAAAGGAGAGAAGTGGGGTAGCAAACAGTGTAGGTGTGCTATTGGGGAGGGAACTAGGGGTTGTCATGTCTCCCATTTGCTCACCAGTCCAATGACACTACCTCAGAGCCTGCAAATAGCATGAAGATGGCATTACTAGAGAGGATGGACAAGGTGGTATTGTTCCATCTTGTGGTTTGTAGGGAAATATTTTCCTTTTTACACACCTGGTTTACCAAACAGTCAGAAATCTGGGTTTCACTTCCCTTCCCTTCAGTGGAAGGAAGAAAAAGCCAAATGTCTCTTTTACTCGTCCTCTTGTTCTACAGCTTAACTTATCCTAGCAGCTTTCTTCTACAATTATCCTTTCTTCTACCGCAGTGACTTTTTTGTCTTCCTCACATAGCCTTCTGCTTACTTTGCATATCATCTCACCTCATCTAGCTACAGTTGCACAACATTACACTTGGCTGCTGCATTCTTAGATTATACATCTGAGAAAACCACACAGAAAACATATAAACCAGTATAAACTTTTTAAAAATAGATTAGAGGTTGTAAGTTCAAATCCCACTCTGCCACCTTTTTTTTTTTTTGGGGGGGAGGTATTTGTAAAAAGAACTATTTTGTACACTTTTATATACAGAACATAATTTAATGTTATTCTTAGTGATCACCTGAATATGAATAATGATGTTCCTTAGGGTGGAACAAACTGGCCAGGAGCTTGGAGTCCTCTTTGCTAAAATAAGGGTTTCTCCTGGCTGCCATTTTCTCCTAATAAAATGTGTTTTATATATATATATATATATAAAAAAGTGAATCTATGATGTCACCACGCTAAAACGGCATGATGGTAAACAGAACAGGTGTGAAAAAGGGTCTTTAGGACGCTGATAAAATGGAAGCCGCTAACGACGCCTATAATCCGCAAACGACACCTGCGCGGGAAGATCCGCTACGATGTCGATGTTACACTAGAGAGGGTTACGATATTTTACATACGACGTCTAAATGATAAGGTATACTCGAAGAATAGCTACATTTTTATTCCTCATTCAATAGCAGAGTGGTTAGAATGAAGGTTAGGGTGTGAGCACAGTCTGGTTTTGACTCTCCCAAGTCCTTCAGCTGGCACGGTACTTGTTTTAATAAAAATTACAAGATACAGACCAATCGCATCTAATTTTCATCTCAAACAGCACATTAGCAATACCAGACACAATACATTACAAAAGTTGAGCTTACATTTGATAAAAACAGCACTATTGGACTCCATGTCACATTTATCGAACAATACTTGAGAATATGGGTTTGGGGTCAGCGAAAGCAGTGCTTTAAACCATTGAGCTACCACTCTTTTGTCTCAGCTAACTGTGAGATGATAGCTAAGCACATTTTACTTTAGCAGATCAGTAAGGTATGATATGACAGGGGAGCCAGAGACACTGGAGTGGAAGGTGCTGTAGCTCAATGAGTACAAGCGCTGTACCGATCTTCTGGAGGTTGTGAGTTCAACTCCCAGCCTGTCTTTTGCTTGTGGCATTCTACCTTCCAGGTGCACCTTGATGATGTCACAATGAGGTCATCATTGTGCAAACTTCATACTTCCATTTGCTATGAACCAGAAGCCACATTCAGGTCTGTTCTGTGTTTATGCTTGGCCAATTGACGTCTCTGGGAAGATTGCCTATCCTGCCAAAGTCTTTCTGGAGCTTAAACTATGTCTATCAGAAGCCTATATGGTGCTCAAAGTCCTATGTTTTCCACTTCTTATAGGAGTTAATGATAATGTTACTGTACAACTTTCTGTGTAGCATAAAACTAAAGCTTCCCCCCTTCCATGCTGATAATTTGAGTTTAACTCCCACTCAGTACTTCTCAGTCAAAAACTCCATCTTATATTTCTCCTTTTAAACATGGCATATTTTTTTTGTTTGTTTTTATAATGTTAAAGTATACAATTCTGAAATCATGAAGGAAAAAAGATATAACGGAGTAGTGTTCTATCTCCTAGGAGAATTACCTCAGTAAAAACCACCTTTTTATATATAACATAGTATGGACGTCTATCCGGCATCTACAAACGGCCATGTAGAGACGTCTAGATGACATTTCAGAAAGTAGTGTCTAAGTCGCGCTCAGCGTGGTTCGGACGTCTACCGGAAGCCTATCCAATGCCTAAGTCTCGCTAATTAATACTTGCGCTACAAGGACGTCTAAACCATGCCTAAGTTTAGACGAACTTTACAGAATCTAGGCCTAACAGTACCCAACTTCTTCATGTCAAGAAATGCTCGCAAGTGTTTAGGCACAAAGAAAACATATTTGACTCCAAGGTACTTTACTAAACATTTACATGGGTAGGCTAAGAGAAAAGTAGCCCCAAGTGTCAGAGTTTCAGATCTCATCATCAGGAAAAGTTTTTGCCTCTCTTGTGTTTGCCTCATGACATCTGGGTAGACCCAGACTCTTTTCCCCAGAAATAGAGATTGAGAATTCTGAAAGTATATTCGTAGGAAAGAATTTGCAAACTATGTAACAGGAATCTCTGTTAAGCCTTTTCCTTTTATCATGATTTTTATTGATATTAGTTTCTCTTCACTATTTTTTCGGATCCTTCCTACTCATTTATAGTGGTCTAAGAAAGTTTATTTTATTACCTTTGGACTTTTGATACATTATAGGGTTGTTTTGTCTGTTTTTCTTGTGCAAGGATATCTTGTGAATTATGTAAAAATTCAATAAAGAATAAATAATAAAAAAAAACAAAGAGCACCATGATCATTTCCACTTAGTTGACAGAAAATCCTTCTCCAACATCAGACAGCATCATCCGATTCCCTGATAACCTATGACTGGAAGAGGTATTGTGTGCCAGATAATTCCTCTTTGGAGCAGTATCAAAGCCATGGGTGGAAGAGGGGCTCTTGCCGGCTATCAGCAGGGAGAAGCAGCGATCTTCCTGCCGTCGTCTCTTCCATAGCATTCCATAGGTCTCTCCCTGTGCATCCCAGGATGCACCGGGAAGGGGAAGGCCTGCCATTTTGCAGTGGCAGACCTGAGGAGCAGGAGGGACTGAGCATCCCTCCTGCTGTCATCTGTTTTTAAGGGTTTTTTTTGGGGGGAGGGGGGTATGGTTGGGGGGAGGCTGCGGGCATCCAGTGGCAGGAAGGAGTGAGCATCCCTCCTGCTGTTTTTTTTTTTGGGGGGAAGGGGAGAAGGAAGGGGGTTGGGTGGTGGGGGCATGGCGAAGGGGGGGTCAGTGTAGAAGGGAGTTGATTCGCATAAATGGGGGAGTGGGCATTCCTCCTGCAGGGTGCATCCCTCCTGGTGTCAATTTCCAGGTACGGAGGGGTGGTGGGGTTTGGGGGGCATCTGGTGGCAGGAGGGAGTAGGCATTCATTCTCCCAATTTTTTTTTTTAGGAAGGGGAGCTGGTGAAAGGCAGGGTCAGTTCAGGGGAGGTCATTGCGGGTGGGGGTTCACGTGGGCAGGAGGGAATGGGCATCCCTCCTGCTGAATTTGGCCAGTGTGGGGGGGGGTCCGTAGTGGCAGGAGGGAGTTGACATCCCTCCTGCCTCTATTCTGATGCCGAGGTGGGTCGTCAGGGAGGGCTGTCATCAGGGTGGAAGAGGAGGGGGGATACCAGCACAGCATTATTTTTTTTATGGGCCAAATATTGTGTGTGTTACTGTGCCCATTGAAAAAAATGAACGTGACTTTTAAAAGGAGGGTCTTTTTTTAAATAAATCTTTATTAATTTTCAAACTTAAAACAGTGCATATAGGAATATTTGAAAAACAGCACTTACATCTTTCAATCAAATGCATAAAAATTATTTTCATCCCCCTTCATATTTCAATGTAATTAAGAAAATCAAACAGATGACAATCCCAATATACTGTCTCACTCCCTCCCCCCGCCCCGGATGTGTAAATTATAACCAGAAGTATAGGGAAACACCATTCAATTTTAATCAATAAAATTAGTCAATGGACCCCATACCCGTTTAAACCATTTGTTACCCCCTTGCTCAAAAAACATTTTTTCATATCTGTAATATAAACACAATGAATGCCACCAAAAAGTAAAATTTAATCGGTCACAGTTTTTCCAATTTTTTTGTAATCATTTGGATGGGCTACCCCAGTCATAATACCCAATAATCTATTTTTATGTTTCTCTACTAGAGGCGTAGATGATAATAACACCCCACAGATTACCACATCATGCGATAGCGCAACCGCAGACTCCAGAATCAGAGTAATATGTTCCCATATAGATCTCCAGAAGCTAAATATCAAGGGACAAAAGAAGAGCCGATGATCCAGTGTCCCTATATCGATATGACAGTGCCAGCATCTATTTGACTTAGAACTATCTAATTTTTGTAATCTAACAGGGCTCCAAAAACTTCTATGCAACAAAAAAAAACCAAGTTTGTCTCATAGATGCTGTGCCGTACATCTCATCCTCCAAGTCCAAATTTGTGGCCATTGAGAAGCAGAAATCTGCTGCTTTATTTCAATGCTCCAAATGTCTGTAAGACTAGTTTTTTATTTCTTATTCATATAACCAGATATTAATTTATACCACTGGGCGGCCTGATGTCCCAGGAAATCTGTCTGGAAGCATAGGACCGGCAAGCAACACTGATTTTTTAGATTTCGCCAATCAGGGAACCCCTTCTGAATGGCTTGCTTCAACTGCAACCACTTATAAATTTGAGACTTTGAAATACCAAATGAATGTTGCAGTCATGAAAAATCAAGCATTTTCCCATTTGATAAAACATTATTTAATGCACTGTTCTTCAACCGTTGGTCCACAGGAAATTTCTGCCGGTCCGCGCAGGGCCGGCAAGATTAAGGTGACCATAGGTCCTGTTTTCAGATCCTGTCCCTACTTGTCGCGCAAAAAAAAAAGCACCCCACCTTCCTTTCCCCGGGTTGGCTGCTATCTTACCGCCCTGCTGCTGCTGCTAAAGCTGACAGGAAGTCTTCTTTCTGACGTCAATTCTGACGTCGGAGAGGACGTTCTGGGCCAGCCAATCGCTGCCTGGCTGGCCCAGAACGTCCTCTCCGACGTCAGAATTGACGTCGGAAAGAAGACTTCCTGTCGGCTTTAGGAGTAGCAGCAGCAGGGCGGTAAGATAGCAGCCGACCCAGATAAAGGAAGGAGGGAGGCTTTTTTTTTTTGCGCACGACAGGGAGAGAAGGAGGTAGGCAGGCAAGCAGGCTGGCTTTGGCCAGGGAGGTAGACAGGCAGGCAGGCTGGCTAGCTTCGGGGGTGGGACAAAGTGTGGAAGGCAGTGAGAGGGACATAGGAAGGAGGCACTGGGGGCACTAAAGACAGGAAGGGGCACTAAGGACATGAGAAGGAGGCACTGGGGGCACTAAAGACAGGAAGGGGCACTAAGGACATTGGAAGGAGGCACTGGGGGCACTAAAGACATAGGAAGGAAGCACTGGGGGCACTAAAGACAGGAAAGAGCACTAAGGACATGGGAAGGAGGCACTGGAGGCACTAAAGACATAGGAAGGAAGCACTGGGGGCACTAAAGACATGGGAAGGATGCACTGGGGGCACTAAAGACAGGAAGGGGCACTAAGGACATGGGAAGGAGGCACTGGGGGCACTAAATACATGGGAAGGATGCACTGGGGGCACTAAAGACATAGGAAGGAAAGAGGGAGGGAATAGAAAGGGACAATTCTTGGGCCTGAATGCAGAAAGAAAGAAATGAAAGAAAGGATACACAGACAGAAGGAAACGCAACCAGAGACTCATGAAATCACCAGACAGCAAAGGTAGGAAAAATGATTTTATTTTCAATTTAGTGATCAAAACCTGTCAGTTTTGAGAATTTATATCTGCTGTCTCTATTTTGTACTATATTTGTCTATTTTTCTATATTACTGAGGTGACCGAGATCACGGAGATGGGGGGGAAACAGGATTTTAAAATTTTAGTCCTAGTAGTTTGCCGGTCCACAAAATAATTATTTTATTTCTGGCAGTCCACGAGTGTAAAAAGGTTGAAAACACTGATCTAGTGTATGTATCCTGCATCCATTGCTTCCAGAAGATCTTAGACTCGCCAATTTGAATCTTGGAGTTTAGCCATAAGGATTGACATGTGGATTTTTCTACTGGAATATTTGTTAAGTTGTTAATAAATTTCAAGGTTTTCCAGGTGTCAAATAAAATACTTAACATAGCTGAGTAACTTGATATTCAACACATGAAACAACCTTAATAGGGACATAAGTTGCCACTCTAAGTAAAGCCAATCAGGGAAATGTTCCATGAGCTCAGGAAGGATCTAATACATACCCTGACGCAGTATATAGGCCTGATGGTACCTATAAAAGTTTGGGAAATTTACCCCACCCGCTGCAATTGGTTTTTTGTAAAGATACTAAAGCAATAAGAGCAGTTTTACCCAGCCAAATAAATTTGGTGAGAATACTATTCAATTTCTTATAAAAGGACCCCTGAAAATAAAATGGCAACATACCCATTTGGTAGCAAACCATAGGCAAAATCATCACTTTAACCATTTGGACTCTTCCCCCACCACGGCAGATGTAATGGGTTCCATTGCTCACACATTTACTCTCATTGTATGTTCCAGTGTTTTTTTGAATCCAAATACCTAAATATTTTATACTTTCTTCCTTCCAAAGGAAAGGGAATGAGTCAAATAGTCCTAAAGGTTATGTTTCAGGTACTATGGCAGAATCTTTAACTATTGTTTTACCGAAGCCAAATAACGATCCCATGTTGGTTTCAAATTAAAATTACAGGCCTATTTCTTTGATTAATGTAGATGGAAAACTTTTGGCTAAATTATTGGTTTTACGCTTGGCAAAGGCTCTCCCTTATATTATTGGTATGCACCAAACGGGTTTCGTTGCTCAAAGACATTCATCAAACAACACCAGATTGGCTTTATATATGTTGAATTTAACAAAAGCCATGGAAGATCAGGCCTCAATGACATTCATCAAACAACACCAGATTGGCGTTACATATGCTGAATTTAACAAAAGCCATGGAAGATCCAGCCTTCTCTGTATCCTTGGATGCAGAGAAGGCCTTTGATCGTGTAGAATGGATCTTCATGTATCAAGCAATGGATTGGTTTGGTATAGGACCTGGATTTATTCAGCTGATTCAAACCTTGTATAGTTCCCCTTCTGCCAGATTATATATTAATAATACTTTTTAGAACGTTTTCTTCTGGAGAGGGGAGTTAGACAAAGGGGTCAGTTATCCCCTTTGCTTTTTGACATTGTTCTGGAACCCTTGTTATTGGCTATTCAACTGGCAAAGGAGATACAAGGTATTCCTTATGCAGGTCAGGAATATAAGTTCTCTGCTTATACAGATGATATTTTGCTTCATTTGAGGAATCCTGAATCTACCATACCGCATTTACTAGATTTGATTGACCGATTTGGAAAATTTTCTGGATATAAAATAAATTGGAGTAAATCGGAGGTTCTTTTGCTAAATGTACTGTCCAAAAGGAGTGTCTTTTTAAAAGGAGTGTCAACAGCGTAGGTAGGATTTGGAACACTGGTTTCCTTCGTTCTCAGACTATCGGTTTAAGCACAGGCCTAATCTGTTTATAATGGTTCATATATGACTTGAAATTTAATAATTAGATAATTTAAAAAAATGTTAGAACTCCCGAAGCCCAGGTTCCACACTTTTTTTGGGAAGAAGGATCGCCAACCATCCCAAGTTTTAGAGCTTCACTGCTTTTGCCCTGTTCGTTTTTCATATTACTGCAAAAAAACAAACCATAAAGCCCATAGACGCAGGCGATTACTTCTATTTGGCAGCTAAACTTACCCCTTCGCCACCTGGCGGACTATCTTAATAATCACAACTGACCACGATGCACACAGCCGTGATCATAACTCATGCATTAGTTTAAACAATTAAAATTAAACATTAAATTATTACATAAGAAGAATATAATTGTTTAGACGTTTTTTAAAGTCTGACACTACAAATCCTGCACACACTTACTTTCCTTTTTCTACGCCTGCACCAACCTGTATTTCCCTCGCCTTCCCCCCCTCTCTCTTTTTTTTCCTCTATTCTTCCTTTGATGGCTCCGCGCGCCGGCGCATAATGACGTCGTAGAAAGGGAAAGGAGGAGGTAGTAACGCGAGATTTTTTGCACATCGAGAAGCAGCATTTCTGAAAGAGCCAGCCAGCTAAAGCGAGGCCCAGTGTGAGAGCGCGAGTCACCGCCGAGGCCCAGCAACATGGCGAGCGCCTCCTACCATATCTCCAATTTGTTGGAGAAAATGACATCTAGTGATAAGGATTTCAGGTAAAAGAAAAGTTTTGGCTTCGTGGATGAGAGCGTAATGGTCTGTTAGGATTGTACGAAAGGTGGCAGTAACTATAACCACATTACAAGGAGAGGGAAAAAATGAGTGGTGGGCTTATTGGCATATAGGTAGCAGCCGTATAAGAAGAGCCCGATGTTGCAGATCAGGTATGCTATATGTTTTACCTTGTGATTGTCATTGGATGCTGAGCATCTTGAGTTAAACTACATAGTATTTTGGAGATGTCGATGTAAGTTTTTATTTCTTTTCTGTTGAAGACGTGTGTTCTTGGAGTATATAGACTTACATTTGAAACATAGCTGAACAAAATACTACGCAATAATTTATTTTAATTCTAGGGGGTCTGGGTTTTAAGGCAATTTAAAAAAGAAAAGCTATGCCCATTAAAGCTGAGTTCGTTCATTGTCTCATCCCTTGAAGCATAAAAATCTCAAATGATACAATTAGAGTTTTAATTTTATTATAATATAATCAGACTATAATATTCACATCACACACTGGAAGTACTAAATGTAATGAAATAAGATCCATAACTTTTTTTTAATTAGAAATACAGATATGTTTTGTGTTGTAGTTTACTTGCTTATAATTTGGAGCCAGATGTAATAAGTGTTTTGGGTTTGTTTTTTTTCTTTTCTCTTACACGAAATGAATGTAGTAAATATTTTTATTTGTTTTGTGTCTGGGGGGGTGGAACATTGTTGCTCACTGTGTCAAGTGGTCTAATTTTAGAAAAGTGCCCCACCTCACCATCACAAATTTTTATGAAAGTTTATATGCTGAATCTTATATGACTAACGTGACCATTAATTTTTTTCCCTCAAAATGGGACATCTACTTCCTGTTTCTGGTTGCAACTTCCTGTTTTGTTTTTAGCTGACTGCCCTGCACTGCTCCCGACGCTCATAGGACAACGGCCGGCTCACAAGCCTTCCCCCTACGTTATTCTGACGTTGGAGAGGAAGTTCCGGGTCAGCCAATCACCGGACCTTCCTCTCCGACGTCGGGTGGAAGGCTTGTGGGTCACGCTGTGCAATCGCTGCACGCGCCCTTCCTTGCGGTGGCTTCAGCGGGAAGCAGGGAGAGAACCCGAGGCTCTGCGATCGATTCGCGTAACCTCTGCACTGAAGTGTTCAGTTTTCAGGCTTTAGACGGGAGCCTGTCGTCAATGCTGGTATGTAGACAACGGCTTGCAAATGATGGTTAGTCTTGGCTCCCTCCTTTTTGAGAATGTATCTCAAAAAGGGGTTTTTTTCTTTCCTTTCCTGACTTGGAAATGGTGTCCCTTTCTATCTTTAAAGATAGCCACCCTCCCCCCCCCCCCAGTCTAGTTGCTAGCAGGCAGGATGTCCCCTCTCCCCCAATTACCTTTTTAAAATTCTTGTGATCCAGCATTGTATTGGCAAGAGCTATCCGCCTCCTGCCCCTCCCTTGCTGGATGGCTGCCTCCTCATGTGACAGAGCGGCGCACAAGGCAGGTGTGAGCTTTTTGCGCTCCTGCCTGGTCCCGCGCCGCTCCCTGAATGGCTTCCGTCAGTTCCCATGATTGCGTTGGTCCATGGTGGCATTGCTACTACTAGTTCAAGAAATCTGAACCAGCAACCTCTTCGCCATGGAGGTCACGCACAACAGCTGTGCAATACTAACCACAGGTGGGTCTCTTAGTTCAGGTTTCCAAGCCTATAGTTTTGGTTACTTCACTGAGGTTCCAAAGCCTTCGGTGGGTGTCTGTCTTGTTCCCCAGCCAATGATTGGGTAGCTTAACCTAAGTTCCCAAGCCTAAGGTGGGTATATTCTTTGGTTCCCAAGCCAAAATTTTGACTTCTTTTATTATTCATTCATTGCATTTTATTGAATTTATGCACCTCATTTGTTAAAATAGTTTTTAAAACTGATATTGTCGACCAATGATGTAACTGATGAAGTAGAGAGTACAGAAATAAGGTAGTGTTTTGTCTTTGAGACCAGTAAAATGAACTAGCAGGACCGTATGGGTGCATAAACTTTATCAAGATGTCATTTTCTTCAACTGATACTTCAGCAACTGATACTTCATTTGTTATCATATATGCATACAACATAACCAGGGAGCAGTTGTAATTTCTCAAGCATGGCATTATAGTGTGAATACTCAAAATTTTGAGCACAAAGTTAGTATAATTTGAACCTTGATCACATGAATGGCATTTGAGTCAAGTGGCACAAATTGATGATATTCTCTGGTTCCAGCTATTGTGCTGCTTTCTTTCCATCTCTCTTCATGAAATTTCTTACTTTCATCAGTTTCTTATTTGTGAACAAATATGTATTTAATTCCATGTATATTTTTAACACAGAAATTGAAAAGCTCTTTTGATGTCGATATCTGATTATTTAATGGTCTTTGAAGGCTAGCTCTGGCTGGCAGTAGAGATAAAGTAAATTATACAAAACAAAAAACTGAACGAGTGCAAAATTTGATAAAGCACAAGATAATATCTGCTTCTTGGCTCAAGATGACGAACAGTCAAGCCAAATCACAGAATGCACCTTGTGTTAAGACTATAATGACTTGATTAAAGAAATGAAGAAAAAAATTGCAGTATCTGATACCATATTTCCATGAAAATAAGACAGTGCCTTATATTAATTTTGGGCCCAAAAATGCACAAGGTCTTATTTTCGGGGTAGGTCTTAATTTCTTCATGTACAGTAATAATAATAATAACTTTATTTTGTATACTGCCATACCCAGAGAGTTCCAGGCGGTTCACAGCAATTAATAAGATTACACACGAAAAATAGCCTTGGAATTTACAATTTTTTGGAGTGTACAAGTCGTTGAAGTTAAACAGGAGTTTAAAATGCCATCAGTGGGAATATACAAGGAATATACAAGGAGTATACAAAGGAATATGCGAGGAATATATAGGGAATATAGTACATGGAATATACAAGAGTGTACAAAATATATATATTTTTTTTAATAGGGAAAAAACATACCGGTCAGGGAGGTTGGTTGGTTTGGGGGAACCTTGGGGGGGAAGGTGGAGGTTTAAGTGTATTGAAGGGAGTAGAAGTCGCGAGTGGGGGTGTTAGAGATTCTGTCTGTGGAATAAGTGAGTTTTGAGTTTTTTTCTGAAGTCCAGGTAAGTGGGGGCGTCAAGTATAATTTGGGCAAGCCATGAGTTTAGTTTGGCCGCCTGGAAGGAGAAGGTTTTGTCAACGAATCGTTTGAGAGGACATAGTTTTAGGGAGGGGAAGGCAAACAGATGAATTCTGCAAGAGTTCTTACTGTTGTGGTTTAATTTAAAGTGGGGGATGAGGTAGCTTGGGGATCTCTCCCTTCCTCTCCCTTTCTTCCTCTTTCCTTTCTCTCCCCCACATGTGCATCATCTTTCCTCTCCCCCATCCACTTGTGCCTTCCCTCTACTGCATCTTTCTATCCCTCCCTTCTGTGCAGCTCCAGCAGAACCCTTGAGCAGCCCCCCCACCCCGCCGCACAGCCAAACTCCTGCAGACCATCCTATCCGAGCCACGAGACCTACATACCACCCTCCACAGAGCAGCGTTGGCAGTACTCGAAACAGGCTGCTTCGTGGCCTTCTCCTGCCGGGGCCTTCCGTATGCCGTATTGCTGATGACATCATCAGTGATGTGGCAGAGGGAATGCCCTAGCAGGAGAAGGCCGCAAAGCAGCCTGTTTAGAGTGCTGTCGACGCTGCTCTGTGAAGGGAGGTAGTAGGTCTCGCAGTCAGAGGGTCGGCAGGGTTTGGACAGGAGGGAGAGATGGAAAGATGGGAGTCAGTGGGGGGTGGAGGGAGGGGGAAGTGCTGTTGCCGGCGAATCCAGGGACTAGGGCTTATTTTTGAGGTAGGGCTTATATTAAGACCTACCTCAAAAATCAGTTTAGGGCTTATTTTCAGGGAAACACAGTAGATCAAAAAAAGTACTCTGTTCTGTTGGTTACATCATCTGGTCAACAATATCAGTTTCCAGAAACTATTTTGGCAGATGAATAAATAATAAAAGCAGTTAGAACTTCGGCTTGGGAACCAATAGAAGATACCCACCTTAGGCTTGGGAGCCTCGATTAAGCTTCCCAATCTTCGGCTTGGGAACCAATAGAAGATACCCACCTTAGGCTTGGGAACCTCAGTGAAGAAACCAAAACTACAGGCTTGGGAGCCTGTACTAAGAGACCCACCTGTGCCACCATGGGTCAACGCATCAAATATTCTCCTTATAAAAAATGCAACACAACAGTTTATAACTTGAAGAACTGACCATATTTCAATGTTAATGTATGCTGTTACTATGGAAACTTCCATGACTTTGACCCTTATTTTCAGGCACTGTTTGCGTTGAAAAACAGCTTTTTCAGGGGGTCTGAAACATGGCTCTTTTTAATAGTTAGTTTGAAAATGTTTCCAGAATATTCATTTTTGTAAAAGCTGGTTAAAAATACCCAATTTTGACATTTTTTTGAAAAATAGTTTATAAGTTGAAATTGTATATTTGAGAACAGTCATGTCATAAAATTACAGACACATTTTTACAGGGATAGCTTTGTTATTACAGGAGCCATAGAAGGCTAAACTTTGAAATTTTTTTAACACAGTCCATTTTTTCAGCCCACTTTGAGGCTTTTTATGTACATCACTTTCAAAAAATGAAAATCTGAATTAGTTCCATTGAATAGATCATAAAAAGTTGTATAATATATCTAAGTTTTATTTGTTTAGCTTCAATGGCCAAGAAAATATTTTAACTCCAAAGTTGCCAAAATTGTGCAGGGATACTGTACATGGTCGTGGTATGGTATCAAAGAGTTATATCTCCACAAGTATTCCACTGGTGGATTTTAAACTTTACCAGAGTTTGGGTCATGTAAGATTCAGAATACAAAGTTTCATCAACATCCATGATGGTGAAGTGGGGCACTTTTCTAAAATTAGATCACTTGGACATGGAATGACCCTTGTGGAAGTGGGAGAAATTGCGTTCTGTACATAGCAGAATCAGGCATATATTTGTTACAGGCAAGGAACAATATTTTTCCCTTTTAACAAGCAAAACTGAGTCAGGCACAGAAGGCGGAGTTCTCTAAGCTCAGGGCTGCTCAAATGATTTCTCTCATTCTTGTATTCTTTTGGTCTGTCTCTACCTGCAAATACTGTTACACACGAGAAGGGTCATACGTTAGATCTCATCAGTTTTACAGATCACATGCATCAACAATCTACATTAGATGATGTCCATTGGCAGAGGGTTCCCTGGTTAGATCATTTACTTGGGGAATTTTGTCTGCCAATTTTCATGTCATCTACTTGTGATTATGTGCAGCAGAAGCGAATTATAACAATTAGGAAAAAGATTACTGTATTTTTCGCTCTATTAGATGCACCTGACCATAAGGCGCATTCTAGATTTAGAGGAGGAAAACAAGAAAAAAAACATTCTGAACCAAATTCTCCCTGCCAGGCTCTGCACCCAACTCCACACTCCTTGCCAAGCTCTGCACCCTGTCCCCCCTTCCCTGCCAGGTTCTGTACTTCCTCTGGTGGTCTAGTAGACCTTATGGTGGTCTAGTGGTAGGCTAGGACAGGGCAAACAGGCAGGTAGGGACAGGACAGGGCGGGTAGGTAGTTAGGCAGGTCTCCCCCTGGGCAGGCAGCAGGAAAGCCCTGGCCTCTCCCTCCTTATTTTTAATTCGGCAGGGCAGGAAGGTCCCAGCCTCTCCCTCCTAACTCCCTACCACCCAGGCAGGCGACAGGCAAGCCCTGGTCCTCTTCCTCCTCCCTCCTTACCCCCCTCCCCCACAAGCCAGGTAGGAGGCAGGCCCCCGCCTCTTCCTCCTCACCCCCCCCCCCCAGGCAGGCTCCATCCTCTTCCTCCTCACCCCCCAGGCAGGCCCTGGCCCTCTTCCTCCTCTTCGACATTCCTTGCGTGTACCTTTTTTTTTTTTTAACTTCTGGACACGGCGCCTTGCTGAGAGCGGCACACCAGGCTGGCTGCCTGTTTCCCGCCACTTCCTCAGAGAACTGCCGGCTGCCTCCTCTTCCGTTCTCTCTCATAGCGCACCAGGATGTCTGCCTGGTCCCACGCCGCTTCACAAGAGAGCGGAAGAGGAGGCAGCCAGCAGTTCTTGGAGGAAGTGGCGTGGGATCAGGCAGCCATCCAGCCTTGTGCACCGCGTCCAGCAAGGGAGGGTGGCCGCATTAAAATAAGGTAATGGGGGGGTGGGGGCGCACTTTGGGTATTCGCTTCATAAAACGCACCCTAATTTCCACCCACTTTTGGGGGGGTGGGGGAAAGTGCGTCTAATGGAGCGAAAAGTACAGTACACTTCCCCCTCTGAATCTGCAATTTCAGTATCCACGGATTTGGTTATTCGCAATTTTTTTTTTTTTTTTGGGGGGGGGGAAGCTTTGTTTTGGACCTTCCCTGCCTCACCTGGTAGTCTAGCGGTGTTTCAGGGCAGGAGTGATCTTCCTACGCTCCTGCCCTGTGCAGATCGCCAATAAGAAATGGCTGCTGTGAGCTCCCGTCATAGTCTCGATTGCTCCTGCCCCGAAAGCCCGCTAGACCACCAGGAAAGGCCAGCACAGGCTGCCCAGCCCAGAGAGGAATGATCTTCGCTCTGCCCGGCCCGACACCGAAGCGGGGAAAGAGGAGACTGAAGCACCCGCACTGACCCCTGCAAACACGCACGGAAGGAGGCATTCGGAGGTGGAGACCAGGTAAGGTCTGGGAGCGGGTCAGAGCCGGCACAAAGTTATTTGTGATTTTTCACACTTCGTGGTCTGGCTCTGCCCCTAACCCCTGCAAATACCGAGGGAGAAGTGTAGTCCTGAGTTCTTTTGGGCTCAACTTCTGAATGTAATGCCATGTGTCCCCTCTGATAAACTGTCAGTATTTGGAAAGGTTGGAGGGATTTGTCAAAAAGTACTTATCAATCTCTATCCCCTCCAATACCTAAACCAGTGAGTTATGCTCGGAAGGCACCCTGGTACTCGCCTTATCATTGAGAGTTGAAACAGGTGTGTAGAAGACTGGAACAGAAATGGGGAAAAAACTAACTTAGATAATGACAAGATGGCCTGGAGAGCTAGTATCAGGAAATATAATCTAGAGCTCAGGACTGCCAGAAAAAATTATTATGGCATCAAGCTAGTTAGCTCTGACAATCAAAGTAATGCTCTCTTTACATTTTGGCGTTCTTTAATTTCTGTAAGCATAAAACCAAATCAAACCTGTTTTCCAACTGCAGAGGATTTTGCAAAATTCTTTAAAAATAAAATTGCGCTCAAGGATATGTTTCCCGCTGTAAACTTCAACAATTTGTTTACATTCAATGTCCTAATGATTTAGTGGCTATTCCAGTGGACCGTTTTTGGAACACTTGATTCTGTGTCTGAAATCCAAGTTTTAAAGGTATGTGAAAAACTGAAAATATGTAGTTGTAAATTGGATACTTTTCCTTAATATCTCTTTGGAGGTATTATCCCACAAGCTATTACTTGGCTGACCTCACTGTTAAATCACTTTCTTCTAAAAGCTAAGTTACTCAGAATTTCATATTCTGCTCTTTTCACTGTTTTTCAGCATTATATTTGCTTAATTTCTCTTCTCATCCCTGTTTCTTACTTTAAAAAAACAAAAAAAAAATAAACTCTTCTCTTTCCTCTGTTAAATCTTATTTCCTCTTCATAAGAATAAGGGTAAGACTTATAGTCCCACCCACCCCATGGATCACTGCTCATATATAGAGAACCAAATAATCAGGACTACTCAAATCAAGTCACTTCACAACCAATCAAGATGACCTTTATTCTATGCAATCATTGTGGTGCTTTAATTCCAAGACACACTATTTGGAGGCTTAAGGCTTACCCCATCTGTCTTCAACTTGCTAGTATTAAGGAGGAGCTCTTCAAACTTAAACAGGAATTGAATACAATTAAAGCAGCTCCATCACTCCACAAAATCATACCAACTTACCACCTTAATCTCAAAGAATAAAACAGCCCAGGAATAAATGGGTCACAATAGGCTCAGGAAGACTGCAACATGTAACACAGAAACATCCACCTTCACCTTCACCTCTACAAAATTCCTTCGCTCCACTAGTGCACTGCGATACTCAAGAAAACAGAAGGGAGGTGGGACTGGAACCAATGAAGGGTAACTCAAGAGAACAAGCGCACCCTAAGCACAAATAAAAAAAGCCCAAAACAGAAAACTATTACTGTTGGGGGATTCCATCATCAGAGGCATTAACCTTGGCGAGGAGACCAAAATAGTGAAATGTCTTCCAGGATCCTCAGCTACCAGGAGTTCCAGGCAAATACAGACTATAATTAAGGAAGAAACTAAGGATTTTAACACTGATGTTGTTATCCATCTGGGAACAAATAACCTGACCAACAACTCCACACTTGCAGCACAGAAAGCTTTTCAGGAGGTTGGTGAGGGCTTGAAACCTTTTGTAAAGACTTTAGCTTTTTCTGAAATACTGCCTGCATATGGAAATGGAGAGCAAAGAGTAAAAAACACAGAGGACTTTAATAGATGGCTCAAAGCCTGGTGTCATCAAGAAGGCTTCAGGTATATAGGAGGATGGGGAAATACATGGAAGGACAAGAAACTATATTGCACTGATGGGCTACATATTACTACAGAAGGAAAAACAAATCTTGCAGAGAAATTTAGGCTCAGGAAGTCTCTCAGCACCCGTGTTTCTATTAGTTTCTGTTTACTTCTTGTTTCTCGTTTGAAAATCACTTTGGCCACATCGCTGGACCCAGGAGCAGGCAGGGAGGCTTACCGGTGTGGAAGCGCACTCCGCCCCGCCCCCCTCCCGATGGGACTGCACAGGGCCGACATCACTGGACCCAGGAGCAGGCAGAAAGGCTTGCCGGCATGGGAGCGAACTCCGCCCCTCCCCCCACCCGACGAGACTACACTGAGCCAGTTGGAAGGCTCAGGAAGTCTCTCAGCACCCGTATTTCTGTTAGTTTCTGTTTACTTCTTGTTTCTCATTTGAAATTCACTTTGGCCACATCGCTGGACCCAGGAGCAGTCAGGGAGGCTTGCCGGTGTGGGAGCGCACTCCGCCCCTCCTGACGGGACTGTACAGGGCCGACATCGCTGGACCCAGGAGCAGGCAGGGAGGCTTGCCAGCGTGGGAGCGCACTCCGCCCCTCCCCCCACCCGACGAGACTACACTGAGCCAGTTGGAAGGCTCAGGAAGTCTCTCAGCCCCTCATACCCACCCGACAGGACTACGCTGAACCAATAAAAGATTCAGCGCCTAACAGCACGCTGTCTAAGATGCTCATAGCACCTTTGTGAAGCGACCAAGAAGCGATCCACCCCCACAACACTACCAAACGTAAAACCAACCGAAAAACAGCAGCCAAACCACCAAAGACCCTTCTACCACCTTTCACCAACCACCAAACAAAAAACAACAAAAACCCAAAATGAAGCTAATCTCACAAGCCCAGCACTTCTTACTGTTAATCCTTCTTTTAACCAGTGGGAAGACAGCAGCAAATAACCTCCTCTCTACACCCGCTACAGATATAAATAAATCTCTCTTCCAAAATAGGAGAACATCAAGTGACAGAAACTCAAACCTACAATCTAACACTGTACACTTCGTTACCACAGCATGGGGAAGAAGACCAACACACACTAAGACTAAACCATACCGGCACACCAAATCACTTATATATCCAAACACAACCCACAACTATCACACAGAGATATCCACATTCAAATGTGCCTACTTAAATATCAGAGCGCTAGGTCCAAAAACAGAGCTTATAAAAACCTGGATAACACAAGAAAACCTGGACTGTCTTTTCCTCACAGAAACCTGGCTAACCTCCGACTCAGACCCCAGAATAACTGAAGTCTGCCCACAAGGATACAAAATTACAGTGGTCTGCAGAGAAAAAAAAAGAGGCGGAGGCCTAGCAATCTTAATCAAACAAGATCTAACCCTTAATATAATTGAGAAAACATCTAACCCGTACATGGACCTTTTAGCTTGCTAACTCTCAAGCACCACACTAAAAGACACACTAAACTGCATGCTCTGCTACATAGCGCCGGGAAACTGGTCTTTAGCAAGAACCGGGTGCCAGAGTAAAGGAGAAGGAGGCAGCGTGCTCGGGTAGCCTGACTGAGCAAGGGAGAGCCGGAGACACAGAGTTCTGCACAGGGGAAGGAGGCAGGAAGAAGCACAGGACTCGGGGAAACATAGAAATAGACGGCAGATAAGGGCTACGGCTCATCTAGTCTGCCCACCCTAATGACCCTCCCCTACCTTTGCTTAGTGAATAGAACCCACGTGTCGATCCCATTTGGCCTTAAAATCAGGCACGCTGCTGGCCTCAATCACCTGCAGTGGAAGACTATTCCAACGATCAACCACCCTTTCAGTGAAAAAGAATTTCCTGGTGTCACCTCGTAGTTTCCCGCCTCTGATTTTCCATGGATGCCCTCTTGTTGCCGTGGGTCCCTTGAAAAAGAAGATATCTTCTTCCGCTTCGATGCGGCCCTTGAGATACTTGAACGTCTCGATCATGTCCCCCCTCTCTCTGCGCTCCTCGAGCGAGTATAGCTGCAGTTTGTCTAACCGTTCTTCGTACGGGAGATCTTTGAGTCCCAAGACCATCCGGGTGGCCATTCTCTGAACCGACTCCAATCTCAGCACATCTTTGCGATAATGTGGCCTCCAGAATTGCACACAGTATTCCAGGTGGGGCCTCACCATGGATCTATACAATGGCATAATGACTTCCGGCTTCCGGCTGACGAAACCCCTGCGTATGCAACCTAGGATCTGTCTTGCCTTGGATGAGGCCTGCTCTACCTGACTGGCAGCCTTCATGTCCTCACTGACGATCACCCCCAAGTCTCGTTCTGCTACCGTTCTTGTTAGGATCTCACCATTAAGGGTATAAGTCTTGTATGGATTATGGTTGCCTAGGTGCATGACTTTGCATTTTTTGGCATTGAAGCTAAGTTGCCAGGTCCTAGACCAGCGCTCCAGTAGGAGTAGGTCGTGCGTCATGTTGTCGGGCATTGAATCTTCGTCCGTTGTGCATTTGCCCACTACATTACTTAGTTTGGCGTCATCAGCGAATAATGCTATTTTACCTCGAAGCCCTTCTGCCAAGTCTCTTATAAAGATGTTGAATAGGGTCGGGCCTAAGACCGAGCCCTGTGGCACTCCACTGATCACCTCCATCATTTCTGAGGGGGTGCCGTTTACCACTACCCTTTGAAGCCTACCACCAAGCCAGTTCCTAACCCATTTTGTCAAAGTGTCACCTAATCCTATAGAACCCATCTTGCTCAGCAACCTGCGGTGTGGTACGCTATCGAATGCTTTGCTAAAGTCCAGGTACACGATGTCCAGGGACTCCCCAACATCCAGCTTCCCCGTCACCCAGTCAAAGAAGCTGATCAGGTTGGATTGGCATGATCTCCCCTTAGTAAATCCATGTTGACGGGGGTCCCGTAGATTTTCCTCATCCAGGATCTTATCCAATTGGTGTTTGATTAGAGTTTCCATTAGTTTGCTCACCATTGATGTTAGACTCACTGGTCTGTAGTTTGCTGTCTCCATCTTTGAGCCTTTCTTGTGGAGTGGAATGACGTTAGCCGTCCTCCAGTCCAGCGGGACGCAGCCTGTACTAAGGGAGAGGTTGAAGAGCGCTGACAGTGGCTCCGCCAAAACATCACTCAACTCCCTAAGCACCCTGGGGTGAAAGTTGTCAGGCCCCATTGCCTTGTTAATCTTGAGTTTTGACAACTCATCGTAGACACTGCTGGGCGTAAACTCGAAGTTACTAAATGGGTCAACTGAGTCAGCCCTTGTCTGTAGCTGAGGGCCAAGCCTCGGCGCTTCACGGGTGAAGACTGAGCTGAAGTATTCATTTAATAGTTGGGCTTTTTCGGAATCCTTTTCCACATAGTCTCCGTCTGGTTTCTTAAGACGTACAATCCCGCCTGAGTTTTTACTTCTGTCACTGATATACCTGAAGAAGGATTTATCTCTCTTCTAGATGTTCTTTGCCAGAGACTCCTCCATGTGGAATTTAGCCTCCCTGACTGCTGTTTTGACTGCTTTTGACTTGGTCAGGTAGTCTGCTCTAGAGTCCTGTTTCCCCGATTGTTTGTAAGAGATGAATGCTTTTTTCTTCTCCTTGATGAGGTCTGAGATCTCTGCAGTGAACCATTGCGGCTTGTTGTTTCTTCGCCGTTTACTTACTAATTTAACATAGCGGTTTGTCGCTTCTTGTATGGTGGCTTTCAAAGTCGACCACATTTCTTCCACGCTATCGGTTTTTGCTTGGCTTAGTAGCGCCTGGTGAACAAAGGAACCCATGTCTTGGAAGTTAGTGTCCTTGAATTTGAGGACCTTGGTCAGCGTGGTAGATTTTTTTTTTTTATAATAATATTTCTTTATTGAGCAAACCAGCATACACAAAACAGAACATTGCACAGGAACATCCAGCAATCCAGCGAAAATCGCCCTATCGGGCACATACAGAGCAAAAGGCAAAAACACAAGGAAGATCAGAATGCTCCAACACAAGAGGTGCTCAATACAGTTTTCCATGTAACACCCTCGAAGGCTCCCCCAGAACATAGCAGAACACCCCACTACCATAACACACAGTAAAATGCACCTAAAACACCGGATGCAAACCCCCCAATCCCCCCACCCACCCCTACTCCCGACCTGTGGTAGACATAGATGAAGTATACAAAATATACACCAAATATACAAAAATTGACTAAACAAGAACCAAAGAGAGACCGCAAATAGACACACAAGAATGAGGAGAACTAAGTCCAGAGGGAAGAAGAGGAGAAAAAGAAAGAGAAAGGAATCCCTGAATGGAATCCACGGAAAAAGGAGTCTGAAGAGGGAAATGACCTAAGAGGATAGAAGACCCCAATATAGGCTAACAGTTCAATAGGAGACTCCTCTCGCGATGGGGAAGGGTCAGCCAATAGGCCTCCCAGATATCCTGAAAGCGAGACCACCTGCGTTCATCTCGAGTGCCCGCAGCCCGTCTTTCCAAGAGGGCTAAGTCATACAGGGACCCCTGCCATCGAGAGAAAGAGGGAGCATGCGGCTCTCTCCAAAAAGTCAAAATGGCTTTCTTAGCCAACAAAAGGGCCTTAGAAAGCAACTGCTGCTGCCCAACAGTGCACCCAGGGAGCTCCGCCTCTTGGTAAAAAAGAGCTCCACAGGGAGTACATCTCGGGATCCCAGGAACCAATGAGGACAAGTAGGTCCAGACACGCTGCCAAAAGGCTCCCACAGAGGGGCACTCCCAAAACATATGCCCCAGGGAAGCAGGATTAATAGGACATTTGGGACACCCCGCATGATCTGCAATACCGGCCCGGTGTGCTCTGTGAGGGGAAATAAAAGCTCTGTGAAGGAATTTATATTCTTGTTCCCTTTGTAACATGTTACATGATATGGTGCGTACATAGACAAAGCAGCGAGAGAGCAATTCAGACAGGACTATGCAGCCCAAGTCAGCACTCCACGCCCCTGCCAACCAATCAGCTCGTTCGGTCTGTAAAGGGGGGCCCAGAGCAGCAACATAATATCAAAGACGTGGAGCTGCATCCTCCCCCAACGCCAAACACCTCCCAAGTTCCCGTGCCACCGATCCGCTCAATCGATCCCCAGAGAAGCTAAGAACATAATGTCGGAGCTGGAGGTAGCCGAAAGCGTCCACCTTATCCAGCCAATACAGCGACCCCAATTCGGCAGAGGAAAGAAGATCACCCCCATCGGAGAGAACATCCCCTAGTCTACGAATTCCATGTGCATGCCAAATCCGAAATACCTTGCTGTCATTGCCTGGTTTAAAATGCAAATTACCCACCAGCGGGAGTAGAGGAGTGATATTAGAGTGGATGCCCAGATACTTACACAGTAATTTCCAAATGTGTCTCATATAAGCCCAAACAATATGTCCCCTGTAGACAGAATCCAACTGGGCAGCAGAAGCATGCAGCAAAAACAACCCAGAGATAGGGTGTAAAAAATCCCTGTCCACAGAAAACATTAAAAAAGAGGAGCTCTCCATACACCAGTCCCGAATCAATCTAGTCCCACATGCCAGATTATAGGTGCGAATGTCTAGCAGTCCAAATCCCCCCTGCGACTCAGGCAACATCAAAATACGAAGAGATTGCCGAGGCCGGCGCACACGCCACAAGAAAGTCCTCAAAGCCCTATACAACTGAGCTAAGTCCCCGGTCCGCAACCACAGCGGAAGAGTTTGAAACAGATAAAGCCACCGAGGGACTATCATCATATTGTACAAAAATATACGCCCCGCAAGGGATACCGGCAAATCACCCCACAAGCGGAGGAGCTCCACTGTGCTCCGGAGCAGGGGCTTTACATTGATCTCATAGAGTCGTGTGAGGGAAGACGGTATCAGAACCCCCAGATATTTTACCTGCTGTGGCGCTTCCCGAAGCGGGAAATCAGCCCACGCATGTGAGATACTAATATGGAGAGGAAGTGCCTCCGATTTAGACACATTTAGTTTGAGGCCCGAGATTACCCCAAACTGGTGGAACATCTCCAATAATCTAGGGAGACCTGAAACTGGGTCAGTCAACATTACCATAATGTCATCGGCAAAAGCCATGCAGCGCAGAGAGGAATTCCCCAGCTCTACTCCAGCTATCTGAGGGTGGCATCGAAGGGAAATCAACAAAGGCTCCAAAAACAATATATAAAGCAGAGGGGACAAGGGGCAGCCCTGGCGAGTGCCACGCTGGAGCACAAAGTCTGGAGAAGCTACCCCATTAACCAATACGGCCGCCACTGGATGAGAGTAAAGGGCTCCAAGAGCTCTCATAAAGAACCCCTCCAACCCATAATATCGCAACAAGGGGAATAAAAAAGCCCACTCTACTCTATCAAAGGCCTTTTCGGAGTCAAAACTGATAGCCAGCGCTGGTTGCTGCCGAGAAACACAATGGGCCACAGCAAGGAGGAGCTTCCTAACATTGTGACCTGCCATTCGCCCCCGCACAAAACCTACCTGATCTGCACCCACCAAAGAGGGAACAAACTGGGCCAGACGATTCGCCAGAACCCTAGCTAAAATTTTTAGATCAACATTAATAAGTGAAATAGGTCTATAGGAGCCCACAAGCAAGGGGTCTTTTCCCGGTTTAGGCAATACAGTAATCAACGCTCGATTCGCTCCCAGAGGAAAATGCCCCACCTCAGCTGCGCTTTCAAAATAGCCCCGTAACGGATCAGCCACATACCCCTTAAGAAGACGATAGAATTCCCCCCCAAAGCCGTCTGGGCCTGGAGATTTACAAAGAGGTAGATGCTTGAGAACATCCAGCACCTCCTCGTGGGTTATGGGGGAAGCCAAGACATCCGAGTCCGCCGCTAACAGCTTAGGTAAGGGCAAAGAGTCCAAAAATGCCCGAATCTGAGCCTCTCGACCCACTACTTCCGCTGTGTATAAAGATCTATAAAAGGTAACAAAAAGCCGTTCCATCTGAGACTGATCCATGACCAACCTTCCCCCATCATCTTTAAGCGAGGTAATCAAGGTGGCACCCCACCTCGCCTTAGTCATCTGGGCCAGCATTCTACCCGGCCTATTACCAAAACGCTGTAATCGGTACTTATAAGAGAAAAAGGATTTATGGGCCCTCTCATGAAGAAGTTCGTGGAGTGCTGACTGGGCCGTCTGAAAAGCATGCTTATGAGACAGGGTAGGATTCCGAAGGACCAAAATTCTACTGTCCCGCACCTTGCGTTCAAGAACCAAGATTTTTTCCGCAAGCATTTTCTTACGGCGCGCACAGTAAGCTATCACTGCCCCTCTGAGCACCGCCTTGGCCGCCTCTCAGAACAGAGTTCCATTATCCACATGGTCCCCATTAAATTCCACATAGTCCCGCCACTACTGCTCCAAGTAAGATTTAAAATCCGGGTCCAAATAAAGCGCTATCGGAAATCGCCAGTGCTTCCCTCCCCCCATGGTGCCAGCCGAGTAGCTTGTGTCCATCCACACCATAGTGTGATCCGAAATAGCCAGTACCCCAATTTCAGCCGCATGAACCGCATAAAAAGAGGAGCGTGAGAGAAAAATATAATCTATTCGAGAGGAGGAACCATGCACTTTAGACGTGTGAGTGAAGTCCCGCTCCCCTGGGTGTAGGGTCCGCCAAACATCCACTAGATCCAAAGCCTCCAGCCAAGCAGCAAGCCCATTATCGGACCTACCGGAGGTGGGAGATGATCCTTTAGAGGAATCCAGAAGCGGATCTAGTATAGAATTAAAATCCCCCATAAAGATTTTCTGAGACTAATGGATTTGTGATACAGACAGCAGTACCCCCAATAGTGTCTTATAAAAGGACCGCTGTGCACTGTTGGGAGCATATACGGACACCAAAATTACTGGGCGTTGATGGAGAGAACCCTGGACGATAACATAGTGGCCCTCTGGGTCAGAGATGACCCTAGATGCAGTAAAAGACACTGATTTGCGGATCAACAATGCTACCCCAGCCCTGGTTTTAGAGGAGGAGGCCGAGTAACACTGCCCCAACCAGGATTGGCACAATTTACCATGTTCCCGTTCATTGAGCTTAGTCTCCTGCAGGCCAGCTATATCAGCCTGATGTCTGGCTAGGCACTGCAAGATCTTAGTTCTCTTGACAGGAGAATTGATACCAGAGACATTCCAGGACACACATCTCAAACCCTTCTTAACAGGCATGATAGAGAAAAGAAGAACCATAGATACCAAAAGAGAAAAAGAGCACAAAACAGCTGCCGAGGGTCCCAGCCCATCCCCCAGCAGCCCATTCTCCACCTCACTTCCCCACAGGAATCAGCAACAGACTCACAGGTCAGGAGCCTCCCCCTCCCTCCCTCCTGAACTCAACATTCCCTCCTCCCACCCAACCCCCCCAACATACCAAGACCCACATCCTCAACACCCCCCTCACAAACCCCCCCAATCCCTCCCCCAACCAAGCCCCCTCCCACCACCCCAACCCCCACCCCCCTCCCATACCCTCCAAGACACACCACTCCATCACTCCAGAGAGGGTATATCAAAGGGCCCAAAGTCCCACCCCCCCCAACCTCCAGAACAGCCATCAAGCCAGAGTCATTCAATGGAAACCCAAAGTAAGAGCCCAGGAGCCAAGCGGATAATATAAAACCATAAGAAAGAGCAAAATCGTACAAAACCCCGCCAGGCAAGAAATCCACAAGAAGCCATGGCAGAAAACTGGAAAACAGGAACCTCAGCTATACAGTCAGAGCCCCGGAAAGGGGTACCACAAACAGAGTATAGGCACAACCGGTGCAAAGTAACAGTGCCAATGGGGATACCACCCGCTCTCCGCGGGTTGCCCCACTCAAATCAAACTGAGTAAACACAAAGTATTTTCAGAATTCCTCAGGTGCCAGACCCCAGATCAGGATACCATTGAAGAATTTGCGCTCTGGCCGCCGCACTGGTGTCAAACGGATGAGGCTGGCCATTATAGATTACCCGGAGCTTAGCAGGGAACTGCAGCATGAAGCGAAGTTGTTTCTCAATGAGTTGCTTGCAGACAGACGAGAAACCCCTCCTCAGAGAAGCTACCTGTGCAGAATAATCCTGAAATATGAGGATACGCTGGTTCTGAAACTGTAAATCTTTGCGCTGGCGATAGTTTCGGAGGAGAAGATCCTTGATGGCAAAGTTCAATATGCGAAGAATCACCACTCGCGGTCTGGTCGCTTCCTCCTGCCGTCTGCCCAGCCGGTGTGCCCGTTCAATGCACAAAGGTCCCAGGCCCCGCGTGTTCAGCAACTCCGCCGCCAGCCAGGTCTCCAGTGTGGGAAGCAGATCTCCCTCCTGCACAGATTCAGGGACCCCCACCAGGTGCAGATTGTTCCGTCTGGAGCGATTCTCCAGATCCTCCATTTTTTCCTCACATTGTCCCACCTTGCAGCGCAACTGCTGAACTTCGGTCTGCAGCGTGACCAGAGAATCTTCCACGGAGCCAACCCGCTGCTCTACTTCAGTGACCCGAGAATTAAATTCAGCCACCGTTGTGGATAAGGCAGCCAGTGACTCCTGCATTTTGTCCAGGCGCGTTCCCAGCGCTGAAACAACTGCCTCAGTGAGGCACGCGATGAGATCCGCTCTTTCTGCAGCCGCAGCAGCGCCCGGATCCGCCATTTTGTCCTCGTGGCTGGGCCCCGATTTCGCTCGTTCCCGATCCTTTTTCCCTACCTTGGAGGCCATATCTGCCGTGCCTCTGTGCACAAATCTGTCCATAAGCTCCCGAGGAGCTAGGGAAGGCACTTGGTGGAGCTGATTTTCGCCGATTTTAATTCAGGGAGGCCCAGGCAGGGGGAGAAAAGCGGAGCTCAGGGAAAACGCGTCCTCCCTGCTCTCAGCACGGCCCCTCCCCCCAGCGTGGTAGATTTAGTGAAACCTTTCCTAAGATTGAAACGTACCATGTTGTGGTCACTGGAGGCCAATGTGTCGCCTACCGAGACCTCTGTGACACTTTCTCCATTGGTAAGTAATAGGTCCAGTATTGCCTGATCCCTTGTTGGGTCCAACACCAGTTGCTTCAGACCAGCTCCCTTCATAGAGTTTAATAGCCTCCTGTTTCTGCCGGAATCAGAGGTTAGTGTATCCCAATCCACATCAGGCATGTTGAAGTCACCTAACAATACTGTGCCCCCACGTAAGGTGATATTTTCTATATCCCCATTTATTTCCATATCCAGGTCATCCAGTTGTCTTGGGGGTCTGTAAATTACGCCAAGATACAAGCATTTGTCCTTCCCTCTGGCCAAATTAACCCAAAGGGATTCCCAGTGTATTGGACATCTGAGATTCTTGTGACCTTAATGTCATCTTTAGTATATAATGCTACACCTCCTCCCAATCTGCCTTCTCTGTCCCGGCAAAGCAAGTTGTAACCCGGTATGACCATGTCCCACCCGTGGGAGTCTGTGAGCCAGGTCTCAGATATTGCCACCACATCCAGGTCGGCATTCCTTATTTCTGTTTCCAACTCCAGGATCTTGTTTCCCAAACTGTGTGCGTTGACGTACATAGCCCTCCATGTTGTATTTTTGTTATGTATCAGTGGGGATATACCTGCTTGAGCTACTTGAACACCTTCAGCATAATTTGCGTTGTATATGTTCCCCCTGGACCCAGAACTACAATGTGTACTCCCCAAAGTCCCAGAATTACAATGTGGCCCATACTTATAATGTGAACCTACCCCCGACTCGAAGGTGTGTGTACTCGCCCCTGACCCAGACTTTCGGTGACTACTTACCACATCCTCAAAACAGTATTTGCAGTTTAGTTCGCCAGGTATGTTGTTTGTGTCTGTACCCTCCCCCGACTTACCTAGTTTAAAGCCCTGTGAAGTAGGCGGGTTAGACGGTGTCCAAGGACATTCTTCCCTCTTCTGGTCAGGTGTAAGCCGTCGTGTCCCTGTAATCCTTGCAAAGCTTCTCCATGGTGCAGGAACCCGAAGTTCATCTCCTTGCACCATTCTCGCAGCCAGTCGTTTGCCCTCTGTATTCGATCATCTCTGGCTCTGCCCTTGCCCCTCACAGGGAGAATCGAGGAGAAGACCACCTGTGCATTCATCCTCCTCAGCTTCTCCCCCAGAGCTCTGAAGTCCTCAGGTATGCTGTTTGTGGTGCTCCTGGCGGTATCGTTGGTTCCAACGTGGATTAGAATCATGGGGAAGTGATCACGGGGCTTGATGAGTCTGTCAAGGCAAGCGGTTACATCCCAGATCCTAGCCCCTGGCAAACAGCAGACCTCTCTTGATTGTAGGTCTGATCTGCAAATTGGTCCCTCGGTGCCCCTCAGCAGCGAATCCTTGATGACCACCACTCTGCGCTTCCTGGGGGTGGGCCGTTCTGTTGATTCCGGAGCTGGAACCGTCTGCTGAACAACTTCTTGCACCTCGTTCTCAGGACCTTCCTGTAGCAGCTGATACCTGTTCCTCAGGGCGATTTGTGGTGTCGATGTAGAGCTGCCCTGTATGTGAGAAAAAGAGACAAGAGTTAGGTCCTCTGCGTTTTCCTGTGGAGGAAGTCACTAGCTGCCAGGAGTCAGCATATCCAGCCACTTCCTGCATTCCGGTGGTTGGTCTCAAGTTTGCAGGTTTGGACGCTTTGGGTGTTCCCAGGGTGGTCTTGTCAGGTTCCTGTTCAGCGAACTGAGACAGCTCCTGGATGACTCCATCGATGAAGGTCTCGTCGTCACGGATGCTCCTTAAGCGCTGAACCTCCTCTCTCAGGCTCCTCAGCTCCTGCAAAAGGTTTTCGTTCGGCTGGTCCATTACTTCTGTTTGTGTTGAGACTGTAGACATCTTTGGGGGGATGGCCTCGGTCTGTACAGAGACTTCTGTCCTCCTTCCTGGTTCCCCTTCTATCTGTACTCAGACCATAGCCATCCCCTGGGTACTCTCGGTGACTGAACTACCCGTTTTGATTGAAGACTTGCTGCTTCTAGTCCTACCTGCCATTTACAAAAGTTTATTATTATTTATTTATTTATATTATTATTATTATTTTTTTTTTTATAAGATCTTTGCTAGGGTGGGGGCTGTTAGGTGCTGGTCAGTATGTGTTTAGGGAGGGATAGAGGTAGGTGGGTTTTTTTTTGTTTTTTTTTTTTGTTTGTTTCTTGGTCTGAGGGATAGAGTAGTTAGTTAACAGTTAGTTGATTGTCAGTTAGGGTTGCCTACTTGTTAGTGTGCTAGAGAGACTAATCTAAGGGTTAGAGAATAGTGTGGTCTACCTGTTAAGTGTGAAAGATGTGGTGTTTGTATGTTAGGTAGAAGTAGAGAGATGAAAGACTTGGAGAAAGAAAGAAGAAGAAGGCTGAAGTTAATTAATGAAGAAAGACTGAAGTTAATTAACTAGATGTAGAAGTTGAGGGATCGGATAGAGTTGATAGCCCTGCCTTGATGCCCTTCTTGAGGCCCTTCGCAAAGGCTCTCTCGCTAAGGCGAGCGCCTTTGCCGCTCGCCTTCGCCGCGGGCCGTTGGCTCGACCCCTTTTATGGGGGAGCTCGGGGGTGGGCGGAGTTACCACCGCGTCCCGTCCGCCTCCTCCTCAGTGCCTGGCTGCTTCAGTGCTCCTCTTACTGCTCTCCGCCCCTCTCTCTGCCCCTTCCTCCGCCTCTCTACTCGTTCTCCGCTCCTCTCTCCTGCTGCTGTGTGCCTCCTGCGTCTCTCACAGCTGTTTTAGCCTCTCAGCCCTCTCTCCCTGCAAGCACCCTTGCGCTGCTCCCACGCTCTGCCCACCCCCACCGCGTCAGAGGCAGCATCGGACTCCCCCTTGAAAGGGGCGGAGCCAATGCGGCGAGCGCTGAATCGGGTGCCAGAGTAAAGGAGAAGGAGGCAGCATGCTCGGGTAGCCTGACTGAGCAAGGGAGAGCCGGAGACACAGAGTTCTGCACAGGGGAAGGAGGCAGGAAGAAGCACAGGACTCGGGGAAGCGGCGAGAGTACGCTCCGCCCACCCCCACCGCGTCAGAGGCAGCGTCGGACTCCCCCTTGAAAGGGGGCGGAGCCAACGCGGCGAGCGCTGAATCGGGTGCCAGAGTAAAGGAGAAGGAGGCAGCGTGCTCGGGTAGCCTGATTGAGCAAGGGAGAGCCGGAGACACAGAGTTCTGCACAGGGGAAGGAAGCAGGAAGAAGCACAGGACTCGGGAAGCAGCGAGAGTACGCTCCGCCCACCCCCACCGCGTCAGAGGCAGCGTCGGACTCCCTCTTGAAAGGGGGTGGAGCCAACGGCGCGCAGCCGTTCAGTGAGCGGCAAAGGCGCTCGCCTTAGCGAGAGCGCCTTTGCGAAGGACCTTTGCGAAGGGACAAGACAACGGAGTAAGAGAAGGGTAAAGAAGCGACAAGTACAGAAGGAAAGCACAGAAGGTAAGAAAGAGACAGACACAAAGGGCCAAGCCGTTCACACAAGTATACCAAGCAGGCAGAGGGAGAGAGTGAGAGAGAGACACTAGTGGCTGGTAGAGAGAGAGAGGACCCCAGCAGCAGGTAGAGAGAGAGAGAGACACCAGCACAGAGCACCAGCACAGAGAGAGAGTCAGGGAGGACACCAGCAGCAGATAGGGAGAGAGAAAGGACACAAAGCGGACACAAGTCACAAGTAATCTCAACTGGTATCTTAAAGTAAGAACAACAATGGAAGCAGAAGGAAGCCAGAAGATGAGCTTTCCAGTGTTCTGCACAGACTGTCATATGTATGACTATCTCCCCTCGGGGAGACAGTCATATGTATGCAGTCGGTGTCAGGAACTGAAAAGCTTGAAGAAGGAGGTCAAGCGACTAGAGGACATGATACAGGAGCTAGAAGGATTTCACACCACGGAGAGACACATTGAGGAGGAAGTCAGGGAACTCGAGAGATTCATTGAAGAGGCATACAGGACGAAGGTGGAAGAGAACGAACTTCAAATGAAAGAAGAAGCTACACGGATACCAACATGCAAGAGAGAGCAAGAAGAAGATTACCTCAAAGATGACACCCACAGAGGACTACCGCAAGAGGGGGAGAATTTGGCTAGTCGAGGCCCAGAAGAAGAAAGAGTGAAGCACATTGAGGACATTGACCTGAGACCGAAGCAAAAATTGAAGAAGGGAAAGTCAGCGATCCTAGTGGACAGCCACATAGCAGGAGGGAGAGAGGACCGACTGGTGACCTGCCTTCCGGGAGCAAGAACCAAGGACATCTTGGACAAAATTGGAATGATCCTGGAAGGGGCGGAGACAGAAGAGACCGCTGTAGTGATCCACATCGGGACGAATGATGTCAGCAGGAGAGACTACAAAAGAAGCACGCTGTTAGAACAATTCAAGATTCTGGGAAGGAAGCTGAGGATGAGGGCCCAGAAGATAGTGTTCTCAGAGATCCTACCAGTACCGAGGGCAGATGTGAAAAGGCAGGAGGAACTACAATCAATAAATACGTGGATGAGGAGATGGTGTGAGGAAGAAGGATTCCACTTCGTGAGGAACTGGACAGTGTTTTGGGGCAAGAGCAAGCTCTACAGGAAAGATGGACTGCATCTGAGCACGGCAGGAACTAGGCTCCTAGCAAACAACGTCAAGAGAGGAATAGAACAGGCTTTAAACTAAGAAGGGGAAAGCCGACAGTTGACCAAGGGTCGACGATTCGGAAGACGGTATCCTGTGAAGATAGAAACATAGAAAAATGACGGCAGAAAAGGGCCAAAGCCCATCAAGTCTGCCCACTCTAGTGACCCTTCGCCTTGAATTTGTTCACCACCCCCTGCCTTTACATCATTAGAGATCCCACGTCAATATCCCATTTATTTTTAAAATCTGCCACGCTGTTGGCCTCAATCACCTGCAGTGGGAGTTCGTTCCAATGATCGACTACCCTCTCGGTGAAGAAATACTTTCTGAAGTCACCATGAAATTTTCCTCCCCTAATTTTCAGCGGATGCCCTCTGGTGGACAAAGGTCCTATAAGACGGAAGATATCCTCTTCCACCTCGATACGGCCCGTGATATATTTAAATGTCTCAATCATGTCCCCTCTCTCTCTTCGTTCCTCAAGTGAGTACAGCTGCATTTTATTCAGCCTTACTTCATACGGGAGATCCTTGAGCCCCGAGACCATCCTGGTGGCCATCCGCTGAACTGACTCTATTCTCAGCACATCTTTCTGGTAATGTGGTCTCCAGAATTGAACACAATATTCCAAATGAGGTCTCACCATGGATCTGTACAGTGGCATTATGACTTCTGGCATCCTGCTGATAAAACCTCTACGGATGCAACCCATCATTAGCCTTGCCTTGGAGGAAGCCTTTTCCACTTGATTGGCAGTTTTCATGTCATCACTAATGATTACTCTTAAATCCCGTTCTTCTGTGGTCCTAGCTAAGGTCTCACCATTTAACGTGTAAGTCCTGCATAGATTTCTTTTACCCACTTTACATTTTTTAGCATTGAAGTTGAGCTGCTAAGTCGATGACCATTGTTCCAATAGTATTAGGTCCTGTGTCATACTGTCAGGCATAGTGCTTTTACCTACTATGTCTAATTTAGCTGGAAGAAGTTATCAAACAGCCTTAGTTAACTTCATTTAGTAAACTTTTGTTATATGTTCACTGGTCCTCAGCGGGCCACCACACACTCAAATACATTCATAGTGAATGGCTTTACGCTCCCACTCGTCATTGGAACCAGCCCGACCTTATATTAAATTTGACTTGCATTAATGAAGGTGATATATAAATACTAAAAGTACTTAGCTTCTAGTAGAATGCTGTGCAGGGAGAATGTGTTCTAAATATCAACATGTTTCGCCCGTTAAACTCATTGGGCTTCATCAAGATATATACTCCCTAGAAATAGAAAACAAGAAACCTTAGTACCCATATTAACAAATAAATAATGCCACCTGAATATAGCTAAGTCATATCTATATGAAATAGAATCATAGTTCACACTCTCACCTTTAAATGAACTTGCAGCCACCATTGCACAAATGTGAAATGGCGGCCCGACCTAATGTCACATGTTTTATACGTTCCCGCCCCCGACGTCAACTCCCTTGCCATTACGGGAAGATGACTATGTGGCACAGTTTGGCGTCGTCGGCGAACAATGATATTTTTCCTCTGAGCCCTTGGGTCATATCACTTATGAATATGTTGAATAGGATTGGACCCAAGACCGAGCCCTGTGACACTCCACTGATCACATCTGATGTTTTGGATGGGGTACCATTTATCATCACCCTCTGAAGTCTACCGCTCAGCCAATCCTTAACCCATGCAGCTAGTGTTTCCCCTAATCCCAGCGATTTCAGCTTGTTCAATAACCTGCGGTGTGGGACTCTATCAAAAGCTTTGCTGAAGTCCAAATACACTACGTCCAGGGACTCCCCGGCATCTAGTTGTCTTGTTACCCAGTCGAAGAAACTAATCAGATTTGATTGGCAGGACCTGCCCTTGGTAAATCCATGTTGATGGGGATCACGTAGATCTTCTTTATCCAGGATTGTATCAAGTTTCTGTTTGATCAGTGTTTCCATGAGTTTGCATACTATGGATGTGAGACTCATCGGTCTGTAATTCGCCGTCTCTGTCCTGCAGTCCTTTTTGTGGAGTGGAATAACGTTAGCTGTTTTCCAGTCCAGGGGGACTCTTCCCATGCTTAGAGAGAGATCGAAGAGCACGGATAATGGTTCCGCCAGGACTTCACTCAACTCTCTGAGCACCCTGGGGTGTAGGTTGTGTGGTCCCATGGCTTTGTTTACTTTGAGCCTTGAAAGTTCACAGTAGACGCTACTGGGCGTAAACTTGAAGTCTTGAAGCGGGTCTTTCTGGCTTTCCCTTATCCGTAAATGTGGACCGGATCCCGGCGCCTCACAGGTGAAGACCGAGCAGAAGTATTCATTTAGTAGTTCGGCCTTAGTGGAATTCGATTCTGCATAATTCCTGTCCGATTTCCTGAGTCGTTCTATCCCATCTTTGTTTCTTTTCCTGTCACTAATATATCTAAAGAAGGATTTATCCCCTTTCTTAATGTTCCGCGCTAGATTCTCCTCTATTCGGAGCTTGGCCTCTCTGACTGCGTTCTTGACAGCTTTAGACCTGTCCAGATAGTCTTCTTTTGCCTCCTGCTTTCCTAAATGTTTGTAGGCAATAAATGCTTTTTTCTTCTCCTTAACGAGGTCCGAAATTTCAGTACTGAACCACTGGGGTCTTTTGTTTCTCCGACTTTTGCTGACCGTTTTTACATAGCGATTTGTTGCTTCATGCAGGGTGGATTTCAGAGTCGACCACATATTCTCCACGTTGTCAGGTTGTGCTTGGTTTTGCAGCTCCCGATGGACAAAATCTCCCATGCGTTCGAAGTCTGTGCCTTTAAAGTTGAGGACTCTCGTCACTGTATTCGATCTAGAGAAACCCCACCTGAGGTTAAGCCATACCATGTTATGGTCGCTGGAGGCCAGCGTATCTCCTACCGATACTTCTGTGACGCTGTCTCCATTGGTGAGTACCAGGTCCAGTTTTGCCTGATTTCTAGTAGGCTCCAGTACCATTTGTTTGAGTCGTGCACCCTTTATGGAGGTTAATATTCTTCTGCTGCCAGAGGTAGTCGCAGAGAGTGTGTTCCAATCTGCATCGGGCATGTTGAAGTCCCCTAGCAGAACTGTGTCCCCGCGCAAAGTGATGTTCTCTATATCCTCGATCAGTTCTATATCCTTGTCTTCCTGTTGTCTAGGAGGTCTATATACCACACCAAGGTATAAGCATTTTTCGTTCCCTCTGGCCAGGTTCACCCAGAGGGATTCCCCGGAGTATCTAACATCTATGATTCTGGTAGTCTTGATGTTTTCTTTAATGTATAGTGCTACCCCTCCTCCTAACTTTCCCTCTCTGTCTCGACGAAGCAGGTTATAGCCTGGTATAACCATATCCCACCCGTGCGAGTCCGTGAACCAAGTCTCAGATATTGCCACCACATCTAGGTCTGCGTTCATTATCTCAGTCTCCAATTCCAGAATTTTGTTGCCCAAACTGTGTGCATTAACATACATTGCCCTCCATACCTTATTGTTGTTAAGTCCCTGTGAAGAGATTCCCTTCTGATTTAGTGTGACTCCCATTTTATCGTGTATAGTATGGGTACTTACCTTGGACTCAGAAGTGTGGTTGTGGCTCGCCACCTCAGGATAGTTTCTTACTGCTCTGGAATGTGAGTGGATACCCTCCCCCAACTTACCTAGTTTAAAGCCCTACGAAGTAGGCGGGCTAGTCGATGTCCAAATACGTTTTTACCTCTCCTGGTCTGGTGGAGTCCGTCTGGTCCTTGTAGTCCCTGTAGCGCCTCTCCGTGGTATAGGAATCCAAAGTTCATCTCTATGCACCATCTGCGAAGCCACTCGTTAGTCCATTTGATACGCTCTTCTCTGGCTTTGCCTTTGTCTCTTACTGGGAGGATCGATGAGAAGACCACCTGTGCTCCTATCTGCTTAACTTCTTACCCAGGGCTCCGAAGTCTTCGGGTATGTTCTCCGAGGTGCTCCTGGCAGTGTCGTTCGTACCTACATGGATGAGAAGCATGGGGAAATGATCATGAGGTTTTAGAAGTTTATCTAGACAGGTGGTGACATCTTGGATCTTGGCTCCAGGGAGACAGCAGACCTCCCTTGAATGCATATCTGGTCTGCAGATTGGTCCCTCAGTGCCCCGCAGCATGGAGTCCCCAATGACCACCACTCTGCGCTTCCTCCGCGGGGGCCGAACCGTGAGCTCCTGAATTGAAGTTATGTGCTGGGTATCTTCCTGAGCCTCTTCTGGTACCTCCTCGACGGTTCCATCTTGTAAGATCTGGAATCTGTTCCTCAGGGTGAGTTATGGGGTTGATGTAGAACTACCCTGTTTGTGAGAAAAGAAAGAAGAGGAGGAGGTTACCAGCTGCCAGGATCCAGCATCTCCAATCATTTCCTGTACCCCAGTTGTTGAATCTAAAGCTGGAGGTTTGGGGAAAAAGGCTGGGAAGAAACAAGGGACAAATTGCAGGAGTCGACTAACCCAGAAGAAGAGGTTACAATGTCTGCAGCAAAAGAGAAGAAAATAAGGACCGAAGCACAGGGAAAGGAAAGGAGGACAGCAAAATACCAGGTTCTAAAGTGCATATATGCTAATGCAAGGAGCCTAAGAAACAAAATGGGGGAACTAGAAGCCTTGGTCAACGCAGAAGACATCGACATCATTGGAATCTCTGAAACATGGTGGAATGAGGAAAGCAAATGGGATACAGCACTACCGGGATACAAGCTCTATCGCCAGGACAGATCAGGACAAAAAGGAGGTGGAATAGCCCTATACATAAAAGAAGGCATACAATCCACAAGAATGGACACAGCAGAGACGGCCAACAAGCTGGAATCTCTATTGGTTAAAAAACCGGGAAGGAAAAGGTCTGAAATAAAGATGGGCCTATATTATCGCCCACCCGGGCAAACCGGAGATATCGATGAGGAAATGGAAGCTGAGATGAAGCAAGAATGCAAAAGTGGCAACACGGTTATTATGGGAGACTTCAACTACCCTGGGATAGACTGGAGTCTTGGAAGCTCGAAATGCGCTAGGGAGACAAAATTCCTGGAAGCTGCACAGGATGGCTTCATGGAGCAGCTTGTTAGAGAACCAACAAGAGGAAATGCCACTCTGGATCTAATCCTAAATGGGTTAAGGGGACCTGCAAAGGAAGTAGAAGTAGTGGGACCATTGGGAAACAGCGATCATAATATGATCAAGTTCAAGGTTGAGGTAGGAGTATCAAAAGGCAAGAGATCCATAGCGACAACCTTTAACTTCAGGAAAGGAAACTATGAAGCAATGAGGGAATTGGTAAGGAAGAAACTTAGGAACATTTCCAAAACATGGCTAACGGTAAATCATGCCTGGTCCTTCTTCAGGGACATGGTGAGCGAGGTGCAAAATCTGTATATCCCCAGATTCAGGAAGGGATGCAAAAAGAATAGAACAAAAGACCCGGCGTGGATAACCAAAATAGTGAAGGAAGCGATAGGCAATAAGAAAAATTCATTCAAGAAATGGAAAAAGGACAAAACTGAGTGGAACTGGAAAGAGCATAAGAAGCATCAAAAAGAATGTCACCGTGAGGTTCGGAAAGCCAAAAGAGAATATGAAGAGAGGTTAGCCAGGGAAGCAAGAAATTTCAAACCATTCTTCAGATATGTTAAAGGGAAGCAGCCGGCTAGAGAGGAAGTGGGACCGCTGGACGACGGAGACAGGAAGAGAGTGGTGAAGGGAGGAGAAGGTAATGGAAGAAAGGCTTAACATGTTCTTCTCGTCTGTATTTACTAATGAAAACACGTCCAACATACCGGAACCTGAGCAATTCTTCAACGGAAGTCAGGCAGAAAAATTAACATCCATAGAAGTGAGCCTTGAGGACGTTCGCAGGCAGATAGAAAAACTAAAAACTGACAAATCCCCGGGTCCGGATGGCATACATCCAAGGGTTCTAAAGGAATTAAAGGAGGAGATAGCGGAACTACTGCAGCAAATTTGCAACTTATCCCTGAAAACAGGCGAGATCCCGGAAGATTGGAAGATAGCCAACGTTACGCCCATCTTTAAAAAGGGATCAAGAGGTGACCCGGGAAACTACAGGCCGGTGAGCCTGACTTCGGTTCCGGGGAAAATGGCAGAAGCACTGATAAAAGAAAACATCGATCAACATTTTGAAAAACACGAACTTTTGATAACCAGCCAGCATGGTTTCTGCAAGGGAAGATCGTGCCTAACGAACTTATTGCACTTCTTCGAAGGGATCGACAAACGGATGGACAAAGGAGACCCCATAGACATCATATATCTAGATTTCCAAAAAGCCTTTGACAAGGTGCCCCATGAACGTCTACTCCGAAAACTGAAGAACCATGGGGTGGAAGGAGACGTACATAGATGGATCAGAAACTGGTTGGAGGGTAGAAAACAAAGGGTAGGAGTGAAGGGTCACTACTCCGACTGGAGGAGGGTCACGAGTGGTGTCCCGCAGGGCTCGGTGCTCGGGCCGCTGCTATTTAATATCTTCATAAATGATCTAGAAACAGGGACGAAGTGCGAGATAATAAAATTTGCGGATGACACCAAACTATTTAATAGAGCAGGGACTACAGAGGACTGCGAAGAATTGCAAAGGGACTTGAACAAACTAGAAGAATGGGCGGTGAGATGGCAGTTCAACATTGAAAAATGTAAAGTATTACATGTGGGGAGCAGAAACTCGAGGTACAACTTTACAATGGGAGGGATGTCATTGAATAAGAGTACCCAGGAAAGGGACTTGGGGGTAATGGTGGACATGACAATGAAGCCGTCGGCACAGTGTGCAGCGGCGGCTAAGAGAGCGAATAGAATGCTTGGTATAATCAAAAAGGGTATTACAGCCAGAACGAAAGAAGTTATCCTGCCGTTGTATCGGGCGATGGTGCGCCCGCATTTGGAGTACTGCGTCCAATATTGGTCGCCGTACCTTAAGAAGGATATGGCGTTAATCGAGAGGGTTCAGAGGAGAGCGACACGTCTGATAAAAGGTATGGAAAACCTGTCATATTCTGAGAGATTGGAGAAGCTGGGTCTCTTTTCCCTGGAGAAGAGGAGACTTAGAGGAGATATGATAGAGACTTATAGGATCATGAAGGGCATAGAGAGAGTAAAGAGGGACAGATTCTTCAAACTTTCTAATAATAAAAGAACAAGAGGGTACTCAGAAAAGTTGATAAGAGACAGATTCAAAACAAATACTAGGAAGTTCTTTTTTACCCAACGTGTGGTGGACACCTGGAATGCGCTTCCAGAGGACATAATAGAGCAGAGTATGGTACTGGGGTTCAAGAAAGGATTGAACAAATTCCTACTGGAAAAGGGGATAGAGGGGTATAGATAGAAGATTACTGCACAGGTCCTGGACCTGTTGGGCCACCGCGTGAGCGGACTGCTAGGCACGATGGACCTCGGGTCTGACCCAGCAGAGGCATTTCTTATGTTCTTATGTTCTAAAGTGGAAGACTTCATATACCAAAACTTACTAATAGCAACCTACAACCTACTCCTAGGAGACCTAAATCTACACCTAGATGATCAATCATCCAAACAAGTAGACAACTTTCTCTCATTTCTCAAAGCCTTATCCTTCCAAATGCTAAATCCACAAACAACTCATGAAAAAGGCCACCAACTTGATATTGCAGCCTTCATGACCCACCAACCATCCTTAACAGAAATTCATACATCTAACGGAACGTGGTCCAGATCCATCTGGTCAGACCACTACACCTACACTTTCAACATCAACTGGACCAAAAACAAAAAAACTATTACAAAACTCAATAAAGTAACATACACCTCACGCAAACACATCGAACCCTCCATATTCTGGTCTAAAATAGATGAAACTATTCTAGAAAACAACCCCGAGGACTTCGTCTTACATTGGGAAAGACTTTGCTCCAACACCTTTGATGATTTAGCCCCACTGCAAACCAAATCCAGACCCAGCAGGAGATCAGATAAATGGTTTGACTCCAAACTGCTACAACTCAAAAGAAAATGTAGACGACTAGAGAGAAAATGGAGAAAAATCAAACTCGGATCATACAAAATCCGCCTGGAAAAAAATCAACAAACAATACAAATCACAATTAAAGAACAAGAGAAAAGCACACTACACCAACCTAATAGGCACTGAAACCCAAGACACCAAAAAACTATTCCAAATTCTAAAAACCCTACCCGACACCAAACCCTACCTGACCACTAACAATACTACCCCCCCCCTCATCCACTCTATTAGCAGAACACTTCCAAAATAAAATTACCAATGCAAGAGCTACCCTCAATGACACCTCTACCCATCCTAACGAATTCACAATTCTCCCCATAGATAGAGATTCTACTGCAGCAGATAGAATATGGTCTCAATTCCCCAACATACAATGGCCCAAATTCAACAAATACTACAAAAAATACAGCCATGCATCCTGTGACTTCAACAACTGTCCACCATATCTCCTAAAAACATCCAGCACAAAATTCCGCGCTCTTCTTCTAAACTGGATACAAATCTCGCTAATAAACGGCCACTACCCTACCAACCTCAGCGAAATCATCATCACCCCAATCCTCAAAGACCCCAAAGGACCGATAGACCAAACAGCCAACTACAGACCCATTGCCTCTATTCCACTCTACGTCAAAATAATAGAAGGACTAGTTGCCAAATTCCTCTCCAATTACCTAGAAAACCATAACGTACTCCATCCCACACAATCCGGCTTCAGAAACAACTTCAGTACGGAAACATTACTAGGATCTCTCTTGGACACAGTCAGACAACATCTCAGCACAGGAAAAAAAATGATGCTCATACAACTAGACCTGACTGCTGCATTCGACTTGGTGGACCATAACATGCTACTACAAATCCTAGATACAATAGACATCACAGATAAAGTATACACATGGTTTGAAGGATTCCTTAAATCAAGAACCTATAGAGTAAAATCAGACAAAAATCTGAATCTTGGTCAAACCCCTGTGGAGTTCCACAAGGATCCCCTCTATCCCTGACTCTCTTCAATCTCTATACTGCCTTCCTCAGCTCTCACCTGGACAAACAAGGCATAACCTCCTACAGCTTTGCCGATGACATTACCTTCTCATACCCTATGATCAATCAGAACTCTCCATGACAAACACAATATACCAAACACTAAAATCAATAGCAACCTGGATGAAAGATCACAAACTGAAATTGAACCCAGATAAAACTAAATTCATCCTCCTAGAAAACGACAAAATACCAACCATAACCAACATTGAAATCAACGCAATCAGCTACCCCATACAAGCCACCCTAAAACTGCTAGGAATAACTATCGACAGATGCTGCACCATGCAACCGCAAATCAATAAAATAATACAAAAGTAATTCTTAGTCATGAGAAACTTAAGACAAGTTTGAAAATTCTTTGAGAAAACACAATTCCAGCTCATAGTTCAGTCCTAAATACTAGGCCTACTTGACTACTGTAACATCCTCTACCTCCCATGCCCTACAACCATAACAAAACAACTACAAACTATTCAAAACACAGCACTAAGGCTCATCTACTCATTAAAGAAACAATACCACATTACAGAAGCATATCTCCAATCGCATTGGCTTCCGTTCCCAGCAAGAATACAATTTAAATTCTACTGTCTACTATTTAAGATTTTATACGGAGACAGTCCAAACTACCTGAATAACCACCTCAACCAGACATAGGAAAACTCATGCCCCATTCTCATACCCCCCAATTAAGGAGGTCAAATGGAAAAAACTATATGATGGCCTCCTGGCCACTCAAGCAGCCAAACTAGACAACCAAATCGCCAATCTACTGACGGCATCTCTCGACTACAAGACTTTTAGAAAAGAAATAAAGACCATACTCTTCAAGAATACTCTGAAAAAAGAAACAATTACGCAAGTCTCAAACTCCACCTCTCACTAAAGCCAACTACCCCAAACAAATAACCTTACCCATTTCTCACTCTTTTTGAAAATGACCAATTTTTTTTTTTTCTTTGTAAGTTCTTGTAATACATCTTGGATAATTCTTTTGTAATCCGCCTTGAACTGCAAGGTAATGGCAGAATAGAAATCCCTAATGTAATGTAATGTAATATGTTTCTAGGCATTTAAACTAGAAGGTGGAGGTGGTGTATGTATGAAGGACAATTATAGAGACCACCCCCGTCAAAAGAAAAGATGTGATGGTAGTAAAGATTGCAACGTAAATAATACACTTCTCCCTCTCTATTCGCGGTTTCGATTATTCATGGTTTTTAGCTTGCTGGCTCCTCCCCCCAAATTACATCAGCTTGCATATAGAAATCGCTGATTCCAAGCGTTTATAGAGAAAATCGCTGATTCCCAGCACGTGTTTTGCCTCTCCTTCAGAAACAGGCCAGGTCTCCCACCATGTTATTCTCAGTTTCACCATATTCACGATGGTTTTTGATAGAAAATAGCAAATAACATATAAAAAAGTTATTCGCGTTTTTTCAGTATTTACGGTTCTTTTAATCCCCTATCACAGCGAATACGGAGGGAGAAATGTATTAACAACTCATTTCATAGCATTGCAACAGAAAGTGAAACAAAACAAAATCTATACGAAAAAGATTACCACTGAAAAATAGCTGGAAAGCGATGACCACAAATGCTCGCAGTCTAAGCAACAAAAGTTCATGATCTGCAAGCCCTGATGTTAGAGGCAGATCTAGATATTGTCGCTGTCACAGAGACATGGTTCAGTGAATCACATGGATGGGATGCAAACATACTGGGATATAATCTTTTTAGGAAGGACAGAGATGGTCAAAAAGGTGGAGGAGTAGCTCTCTATGGAAAGATCAATATCAAGCGACTGAAATGCAAGGGACCTAGAGAGAGGAAGAAGCGATATGGATCATTGAAAACAGAAGATGGAACTTCTATCTACGTGGGTGTAGTCTACAGACCTCCGATTCAATCACAGCAAATTGAGAAGGATCTGATTGTGGATATCCAAAAGTTTGGAAGGAAAGAGGTGGTGCTGCTGTGTTGTGAGATTTCAACCTGCCGGATGCAGATTGGAATGTTCCGTCTGCAGAATCAGAAGGAAGTAGGGAGTTTGTGGATGCCTTTCAAATGGTGACAGAACCCATGAGGGAAAAAGTGATATTGGATCTGGTCCTCACAAATGGAGAGAGCATCTCTAATGTTCGAGTGGGTGCTCACCTGGGGAAGTAGCGATCATCAAACAGTTTGGTTTGATATAACGGCTAAAGTGGAAAGTGGCCGCACGATACTTAAAGTCCTAGATTTCAAACATACAGACTTTAATGAAATGGGAGAGTACCTGAAGAAAGAGCTGTTAGGATGGGAGGACATAAGAGAAGTGGAAAGACAGTGGTCTAAGCTGAAAGGAACGATAAAAATGGCTACGGGCCTTTATGTGAAGAAAATAAATAAAACCAAGAGAAAAAGGAAGCCAATATGGTTCTCCAAACTAGTGGCAGAGAAAATAAAGGTGAAAGAGTTGGCGTTCCTGAAATATAAAAAAACTCAAGAAGAGGAATGGAGAAAGGACTACAGGGTGAAACTGAAAGAAGCCAAGAGAGAGATACGTCTGGCGAAAGCACAGGCAAGCCCTCTCTTACCCCCTCCAAGATGGCGGCGGAATCGGCCACTTTTACTATACCCGCCGGAGACTGGATCACTGACATCACGCGATCGGTCTCGGCGGCGCTGGCAGATAGACTCAATAAGATCCAGTCGGCTGTGGATGAGATGAATGAGAAATTTGATTCCCACAGCCGACGCTTGACGGATGTCGAGCAGCGTGTGTCTGATCAAGAGGACAAGTGCGCGGGCCTGACTACCCAGGTGGAAGAATTGCAGAGAACTTCCCGGGAGTTACTGTCCGCCATGGAGGAGCAGGAGAATAGAAGCCGCCGAAACAACCTGCGGCTGGTCGGGCTCCCGGAGACGGTAAGCGATCAAGATCTCTATACCGTCTTTAGCACGTGGCTGCCCGAACAATTGGATCTGGCCGGCGGCGCCGAGGGCTTTGCCTGCGAACGAGCACACCGCATCGGAGCCCGGCCTGCGGAGGGGGGGAGAGCGAGGACTGCAATAGCCCGCTATATCAACTGGCGGGAAAAGGAAATGCTTCTTCGGGCCTACCGCAGGGCGGGGGCCCTGGATTATAAGGGCCCTGGATTATAAGGGCTCTCGGGTTCTCCTGTTTAATGACTACTCCGTGCGGGTGGCGGCCCAACGCAAGATCATGGCGCCCTCCTGCACGGATCTTCACAACAGGGGAATTAAGTTCGCGCTGGTTTACCTGGCGAAGCTTCGGGTCTGGCATGATGGTAAGACCCTTACTTTCAACACCGAAGATGAAGCTAAGGCGTTCCTGGCAAAACTACCTGCCTGATGTACTCGACGTGAGCTTCTTTGTCATCTATTTCCTGCCTTTTACACCGAGTTGAGCTGGGGTCCCTATGAGCCCGGGTCGCAGAGCTGACACCTGCCTGTACATTTCAACATGCACCTTGTGGATGTGGGATTCCGGCTACTGTGGAGGGAACATTTCTTCCTGTTTAGAGCCAGCTTCAGAGCCTGCTTTAGAGGATTTGCTCGGGTGGACTGAGCAGGGCTTTTGTTTTTTTTGCGCCTGCAAGGATTCTTTTCTACCTCTCTGCCATATCCCATTTTGGGGGATCTTTGAGACAACTTCGGCGGAGGAAGTCTTGGCCAGCTCAGAAGCCCCTTAGTTACAGTGTGGACCCTATGCAGAATTTGTCCTGGACTTGTTGGTGACCTCTTATGACTTATGATTTACGATTTTTACTTTATCCTTGGGCTGTGTGATCCTTCAGGATGCAGAAGGGGAGTTTCTTGAGGGTGGGGGGAGGTCTCCGGACAGGCTGGGGGGTACATATGGGAATGTATGCTGGCAGGGAGGGCGCAGCATGGGGGGTTGGGGAGGGGGGCGGTGGATTGCTGGGGGGATGTGGGGTGGGGTGTGAGTGGGGGTCTGTGTCTGATTCGGGGGTGTGCGTGGGGGGGGTTTGTGTGGGGGTATTGTTTGCTGGGCCATGGGGCACCTGGATAGCGAGGGCGGCGAAGCTTAGCTGGGAGGCTTCGCATGCGCCTATCTGTTATAACTGTATACGTTCAGTTCCTGTATGGCTGGTGGAGAATGGATGAATCTTTACACTCTTGGAGGGACGCTTCCCTCTGGGTTTCTGCGAGGTATAATGTTTCCCTCTCTTTGCTATGGCTGATTTAAGGGTTGTCACCTTTAATGTTGATGGCATCAGGTCCCCAGTTAAAAGATCTCGCATACTCACTAGCTTGCATAATTTGAAAGCGGATGTGGCCTTTCTGCAGGAGACCCACCTAACTCAGATCGAATATTCCAAATTGCGGAGAAACTGGGTCGGGGATGTTTACTCCTCCACTTCTGGGGGCCGACAGCGGGGGGTGGCAATTCTGCTCCATAAGCGGTTGCCCTTTGTCCTGCATAAACAATTGACGGATCGGGAGGGGAGATATGTTATTGTACTAGGGGAGGTCTGGGGTCTAAAGCTGCTGTTTTGTAACTTATATGCCCCGAACTCCTACTGTCATAAATTTTTCTCCACAGTCCTCTCTATGGTATCGGCTCACCCAGATTACCAGGTGATCTTGGGGGGAGATATGAATATCACTGCAGACCCAGGGGTGGATTGCAAACCTCCTAGGGGCAGCTTGAGGGATCATGACAACAAGAGTGTGGGATTCCCGGCACAACACTTAGGCCTGGTGGACGTTTGGCGGGCACTACACCTGTATGATTCGGACTTTACCTTTTATTCCCATGTCCACAAAGTGTACGCCCAACTGGATTACATCTTACTCGACCAACGGCTGTTCTCCAGGGCTACTAGGTCAGACATTGTGGAATCCACGGTTTCTGATCATGCCACCGTGGATCTTACATTGACTCTTGCAGCTGGCAGCAAAGCTTCTTCCTGGAAAATGGCGCTGTACTTGTACCATGATCAGGAATTTCGGACCTTCCTGCGGGCGCACTGGGTAGATTATCAGGCCACTAACGCTACTCCTGAGATAGGGCCGGTATCCTTTTGGTACGCCTCCAAGGCAGTCCTGAGAGGGCACATGATAGCATATACGGCTGCCAAGCACCGGGCTCTGGGAGCAGAGCTTTTATCGCTTACACGCCAGCTACATCATTTACGCAGGGCCCATATCTCCTCTCTGTCGGATTCTGATAGACTGGATTATAAAAAAAATACGAGAACGCATTGAGACTTTACTTCATCAGCGGGCAGAACAGACCCTTTCGTTTCAACGGTATAATATGCATAGGTGGGGGGGCAAGACGGGGAAACTTCTGGCAAACCTAGTGCGACCGTATAAAAAGTGCCAACTTATCACTGCAATCCGCGACGCTACGGGAGCTCGGCATGAGGGGGAGAGTCAAATTGCAGAACAGTTTGTCAGGTACTATGAGACCCTGTATGGTAAACGCCTGTTGGATGAGACTGCCCTCGCGGAATTTTTCCGGGGCCTATCTCTACCGCACCTGGAGGAGGATCAGGCTGCATCACTGAGCCAACCTATCTCCGAGGCTGAACTCCGCGTCTCCATTCGGTCTCTCAAACTGGCGAAAGCGCCTGGCCCGGATGGGTTTGGACCTGAATATTACCGGATTCTCGAGGACCTGGTGGCGCAGCCCCTGAGTGCAATGTATAATGCGGTGGCGGAGGCGGGAGGCTCCTTCCCGGATAATATGGCCCACATAGTTCTGCTCCCAAAGCCAGGCAAGGACCCGGATCTGGTGGGGTCATTTCGTCCTATTTCCCTTCTAGATCAGGACATTAAACTTCTGGCCGTGACCCTGGCGCGGCGATTGAACCGCTTTCTTCCTGACCTTATTCACCCAGACCAGGTTGGGTTTGTACCGGGCCGCTACACCTCTATGAATTTGCTGAAGGTCTTGGGCGCGATTCACGACAGGGTGGGTTGGGGTAGCCAGGAGGCGGTGGCAGGACTGGATATGGAAAAGGCGTTCGACAGCATTTCCTGGGATTACCTTTTTTGGGTCCTGCGCAGGGGTGGTTTTCAGGGTGAGTTTCTGGCCTGGGTGACAGCTTTATATCATAACCCCAGGGCGCGATTACTGATTAATGGGGGTCTAACTGAAGATTTTGGTCTGCAGAGAGGTACGAGACAGGGCTGCCCTCTCTCCCCCCTTCTTTTTCTTTTGGCTATCGAACCTCTAGCAGCTAAAATTCGGCAGGATGAGACTATCCAGGGCATTGTGGTGAGGGGGCAGGAATGCAAAATCAGCCTCTTTGCTGACGACATCTTACTTTATATGGACCAGATTCCCCTGCACCTGCCCAGAGCCTTGGCAGTGATTCGAGCCTTTGGTGCCTTGTCTGGTTTACAAGTTAATTGTAGCAAGTCGGAACTCTTACTGCTATCCGGGGGTCCAGCGGAGCCTTGGCATGCGGTGTTGCCTATTGCTCCCACGAAAAAACCGATGCGCTATTTGGGAATATACCTTAGTACTGATCTGCCTACTCTTTACAATGCCAATGTTCGGCGCCCACTTGAGGCCATTGGAAAGCTGTGCCAGGCCTGGCAGGAGCTACCGTTGGGTGTCTTGGGACGGGTAGCTTTGGTGAAGATGGTTTTGGTTCCGAAACTTCTGTATCCCTTGCAGACTATGCTTATTTGGCTTAGCAGGCGGGATGAACTTGCTTTTAAATCTACTATTTCTCGTTTCATTTGGAGGTCCCGAGCCCCTCGGATAGCGATGTACAAGCTCACCTTGGACAAATGTCTGGGGGGCCTTAATGTCCCGGATATTCGGCTTTATAATGTAGCGTCTCTCATTCGCTGGATCCATGAGGGTTACACAGGGTGTTCTCGCTACTCTCCCCGGGGTTGGCTGGCGGCTGGAGTTCCCCTTTTCATTTTTTGAATACGCTACATTGTCAAGAAGACCCCGGGAGGCGGTACCTAGCTTGCTTTCGTTTTCTACGCCCGTTCCGACTGGCATGGCGCTGGTGGCGGCGCAGACAGCAGCTGTCGACGGAGGTGTCTCCTTTTGTACGGTCTGGAGGGCAACTCCAGGTTTCAGCCGGGTTGGGGTAAATCAGTATTCCAGCACTGGGCAGTTCGGGGTTGTGTGGCAATGGAGGACTTACTTGATTTATCCCCCGCCGGTTTCCCATCCTTCCAGCAAACACGTGACGCGTGGGGCCTTCCCTCTTGTTATCTATTTTCTTACTTTCAAGTACGTCACTATTGGGATGTTGAGCGTAGAGGTGATGATGGGGTTTGGGTTAAGGGCCATCCGGATACTCTCTTCTCAGCTACTCCGCCAATAGCTAACTCTCTTGCCCACTGGTACCGAGTCCTTAAATCGTCTTTCTCTATCGGTGCTTATCTCTGTGCACTCTTCCTGGGAAAGGGATTTGGGACAGGACATTTCTGAACCTCAATTTTTGGCCTGTTTTAGCACTTTATACTCATACACTAAATCCGCTGACTTCCAAGAACTTCAGTATAAGATCCTCCACCGTGCCTATTTCACTGCACAGTGAGGGGCGCGCTTGGGGCTTTGGGATAGTGATTTTTGTGTTAAATGCAAGAGCCGGGTAGGTACGTACCTCCACTCTTTTCTGGAATGCCCCCAACTGAGTATCTGGAAGGAGGCTCTCCCCCTACTGGAGCGCGCTGTGCAACGCACTGTTGAATGGGACTATGGGTTTCTTCTTCTGGGTCTGCAGACCTCCCTCCAAGATCAAGGTTTCACTACCCCCCAATGTAGATTCTTCTATAATGTTATACTCCTAGTGAAGAAATTGATTTTGACTTATTGGATGTCGGTGGAATCACCTCCGATACCCCAATGGAGGAGTAGACTCCGGGAAGTGGCACAGTTTGAAATTCGGTCTTATGCTAGGTCTCCGAGTGTGCTTAAGCAGCATTACGTTGGTCTATGGGAGAGACTGAAGGACTTGATGCCATCAAGAGAACAGGACGGGGGACTGGCGCCTGTTTAGTTTTATTCTGTGTTCCTACTGCAGCGCCCCTGATATGCTCCATTATTTCTTCTCTCTGTCATACTTTGGTGCCCTGGGGATGGGGGGAGGGTGGTGCTTGGGGGAATGTGTGCTTTGTTGAGCGGTGTGGATGGTGCAGTGTGTGAGTGGTGATGTGAGTCCTATGTGGTTCTCATGGGTTATTTGTATATTACAAAAAAGGTGAGAGATCACTGTCCCTGATGGGCAGCTTTATCTTTTTCTGTTGTCCTTCACCGCCTTTGTTTCCGATGCCCTCGTTGTCTCTTTTTACTTGTCACATTTTGTATCTGTGTGGGGGGATACTCTGGGAGGCTTCGCCTCTGCTTCTGTATTTTTTGCTTGTAATGGACAACCTTTGACTTATTGTTGTTTGTTGTTGTGCCCTGTTGGGTGGTGTATTTTTCACTGCTAATAAACATACGTTTAAAAAAAAAAAAAAGTAAAAAAGGGAGACAAAAATTTTTTCTGATATATTAGTGAAAGGAGGAAGATGAAAAATGGAATTGCTAAACTAAAAGATGCTGGGAACCGATATATGGAGAGTGATGAGGAAAAAAGCAAATATGCTAAACAAATACTTCTGTTCTGTGTTCACAGAAGAAAATCCTAGAGAAGGAGAGAGATTGTCTGGCAAAGTTACACGAGAAAATGGAGTAGATTCTGCGCCGTTCACGGAGGAGAGTGTTTATCAGCAAATTGAAAAACTGAAGGTGGACAAAGCGATGGGATCAAACGGGATCCATCCCAGGATACTGTGGGAGCTCAGAGAGGTTCTGGCGGGTCCTATTAAAAACTTGTTCCCGGGGATTGGAGGAGAGCGGATGTAGTCCCAATTCACAAAAGTGGTCATAGGGATGAAGCAGGAAACTACAGGCCTCATTTCGGTTGCTGGAAAAGTAATGGAAGTGTTGCTAAAAGAATAGTGTACTTCCTTGAATCTTATGGGTTATAGGATCCGAGGCAACATGGCTTTACAAAAGGTAAATCGTGCCAAACGAACCTGATTGAATTTTTTGATTGGGTGACCGGAGAACTGGATCGAGGACATATGCTAGATATAATTTACTTAGATTTCAGCAAAGCTTTTGATACGGTTCCTCATAGGAGGCTGTTGAACAAACTTGAAGGGCTGAAGTTAGGGTCCAAAGTGGTGAACTGGGTTAGAAACTGGTTGTCGGACAGATGCCAGAGGGTGGTGGTTAATGAAAGTCGCTCAGAGGAAGGAAAGGTGGTAGTGGAGTCTCTCAGGATTCGGTGCCGGGGCCGATCCTGTTCAATATGTTTGTGAGTGAAATTGCTGAAGGGTTAGAAGGAAAAGTGTGCCTTTTTGCAGATGATACCAAGATTTGTAACAGAGTAGACACCGAAGAGGGAGTAGAAAATATGAAAAAGGGTCTGCAAAAGTTAGAGGAATGGTCTAATGCCTGGCAACTAAAATTCAATGCAGAGTAATGCATTTCGGGATTAATAATCGGAAGGAACCGTATATGCTGGGAGGTGAGAAGCTGATATGCACGAATGGGGAGAGGGACCTTGGGGTGATAGTGTCTGAAGATCTAAAGGCGAAAAAAACAGCGCGACAAGGCGGTGGCTGCTGCCAGAAGGATGCTGATCTATATAAAGAGAGGCGTAGCCAGTAGAAGGAAGAAGGTGTTGATGCCCCTGTACAGGTCATTGGTGAGGCCCCACTTGGAGTATTGTGTTCAGTTTTGGAGACCGTATCTGGCGAAGGATGTAAGAAGACTTGAAGCGGTCCAGAGGAGAGCGACGAATATGATAGGAGGCTTGCACCAGAAAATGTATGAGGAGAGACTGGAAACCCTGAATATGTATACCCTGGAGCAGGGGTGCCCAATACGGCGATTGACCGATTGATCGCATAGGCAACCCCAGTCGATCGCAGAGCCGGGTTCCCTTCTCTTTTTTTCCCCTCTTGACTGGCCCGCCTCTTGAAGAATGCTGGCCAATCATAGTGCTGGCAGGGTGGGGTGAAGGTCGGTAGCGCACTACATGAGAAAGAAGCCTGTTGAGGTAAGAGCCAAGGACTTCTTAGTACTGCCCAATTCGAATCGATTCACATCGGGTGAATCAATATGATTTTTATCCCAGGACAAGCAGGCATGATATTCTCACATGTGGGTGACGTCATCTACGGAGCCCCAGCGCGGACAGCTTTTCAAGCAAACTTGATTGAAGTTTCAAGTTTGCACACTGCACCACGCATGTGCTAGCCTTCTTGCCCACTAGAGGGCGCATCCCCACCTCGTGGTCCTCAGTTCATTTTCATCCGCGGAGCCAGAAGCCCTGTGGAGAATTTGTGCTAAATTGTGCCTTCTGTCGCCGCGGCTGTGTAGGGATTTTCGCACGGTCGCTGCGTTTTTTTGTCTTCTTCTTTCTTTATTTTCTTTCTTTTCCAAAAAAAAAAAAAAAAAAAACTTTTCGTTTCGTAGCTACCGGGGGCTCCCGGTAGCCGTGGCCGAGGAACCTCGCTTGTTCCCGGCTCTCTTTTGGGCCCATGTCCCGGCCCGTAACGGGCTTTAAAAAGTGCGGGCGCTGTGAACGGCTTCTATCAATTACTGATCCGCACGGGTGCTGCTTGCGGTGTTTGGGGCCCCAACACCCGACAGCGTCCTGCGAGAAGTGTGCCACTTTCCAGAAGCGGGCACTTAAACGCCGCAAAGCCCGCATGGCAGAACTTTTCTCGGTCGAGTCCCCTCCGGGGAAGGCCTCGAGTTCGGCCGCGGCTTCGGCCCCGGCCTTGACCTCGGCCTCGACATCGTATGAACGTATGAACCGAAGACCAAGTGGCAGCTTTACAAATATCCTCCATAGGTGTAGATCGGAGGAAAGCCACAGAAGCTGCCATCGCTCGGACTTTATGACCCGTAACACGACCCGCAAGCGGGAGACCAGCCTGAGCGTAGCAAAAAGAAATACAAGCAGCTAACCAGTTTGACAAGCTGCGCGAGCTTTTGTCCACCTACTGCACGACCAGGTGGTACTCGTGCGGACGGACAACCAGGTAGCAATGTACTATGTCAACAAACAGGGGGGTACGGGCTCTTGGCCTCTGTGTCACGAGGCTCTCCGCCTTTGGGACTGGGCGATCTCGCAGAACATATTCCTGCGGGCAGTTTACATTCAGGGAGAGCAAAACCGGCTGGCGGACAAGCTCAGTCGTCTTCTCCAGCCGCACGAGTGGTCTCTGAATTCCCGGGTCCTTCGCATGGTCTTCGACCGCTGGGGAACTCCTCAGGTGGATCTGTTTGCCTCACCGGAGACCCACAAACTGCCCCTCTATTGTTCTCGGATTTACTCTCCGGATCGTCTCGAGGCGGATGCCTTCCTTCTCGATTGGGAGGGGAAGTTCCTTTATGCGTTTCCGCCGTTTCCGCTGATTTTGAGAACGTTGGTTCATCTCAGATCGACCGGAGCCTCCATGATCCTCATTGCGCCTCGTTGGGCCAGGCAGCCCTGGTTCTCCCTACTTCTTCAACTCAGTACCAGGGAACCTCTGCTTCTGCCGGTGTTTCCCTCTCTGCTGTCTCAGAGTCGGGGTTCGCTGTTGCATCCCAATCTTCAGTCTTTACATCTGACTGCTTGGTTTCTCTCCCCCTGACTTCGATTCCGGTGTCTCGGGCCGTGAGGGACATTTTAGAGGCCTCGCGTAAGGTCTCGACTCGGCTTTGCTATGCTCAGAAATGGACCAGGTTTACATCCTGGTGTTCTTTGAATCGTCTGGAACCGGATTCGGTGCCTGTGGCTTCGGTTCTGGAGTATCTTTTGCATTTGTCTGAGTCTGGCCTGAAAACGACTTCCATTCGGGTACATCTCAGTGCCATTGCAGCATTCCATCGGCATCTTGAGGGTCGTTCTCTCTCTCTTCATCCTCTGGTGACTCGTTTCATGAAGGGGCTAGTGAATATCCATCCTCCTCTGAAACCTCCTCCGGTGGTGTGGGATCTTAATGTGGTCTTGGCTCAGCTGATGAAGCCTCCCTTTGAGCCCATCGACAAGTCGCATCTTAAGTTTCTTACTTGGAAAGTAGTCTTTTTGATTGCACTCACGTCTGCTCGTCGGATCAGTGAACTACAGTCCTTGGTGGCGGATCCTCCTTTCACGGTGTTTCATCATGATAAGGTGGTTCTTCGCACCCATCCAAAATTTTTACCTAAAGTTGTGTCTGATTTCCACCTCAATCAGTCTATTGTCCTTCCGGTGTTTTTTCCGAAGCCCCATTCTCATCCTGGTGAGGCGGCGCTTCATACCCTTGACTGTAAGAGGGCGTTGGCCTTTTATCTCCAACGCTCCAAGTCTTATCGGAAGGTTCCTCAATTATTTTTGTCCTTTGATCCTAATCGTTTGGGACACCCGGTTTCAAAGCGCACCTTGTCAAACTGGTTAGCTGCTTGTATTTCTTTTTGCTACGCTCAGGCTGGTCTCCCGCTTGCGGGTCGTGTTACGGGTCATAAAGTCCGAGCAATGGCAGCTTCTGTGGCTTTCCTCCGATCTACACCTATGGAGGATATTTGTAAAGCTGCCACTTGGTCTTCGGTTCATACGTTCACCTCCCACTACTGTCTGGACACTTTGTCCAGAAGCGACGGCCGGTTTGGCCAGTCGGTGTTACGTAACCTGTTTTCATAATTTGCCATCCTCCCACCTGCCCTTTTTTGGTTGGCTTGGAGGTCACCCACATGTGAGAATATCATGCCTGCTTGTCCTGGGATAAAGCACAGTTACTTACCGTAACAGGTGTTATCCAGGGACAGCAGGCATATATTCTCACAACCCGCCCACCTCCCCGGGGATGGCTTCTTTGCTATGATATGGAACTGAGGACCACGAGGTGGGGATGCGCCCTCTAGTGGGCAAGAAGGCTAGCACATGCGTGGTGCAGTGTGCAAACTTGAAACTTCAATCAAGTTTGCTTGAAAAGCTGTCCGCGCTGGGGCTCCGTAGATGACGTCACCCACATGTGAGAATATATGCCTGCTGTCCCTGGATAACACCTGTTACGGTAAGTAACTGTGCTTTTTTTAATTATTATTTTAAACCCAAAATCGGCCTCCCAATTCTGTGATTGACCCTCACCCCCTAAAGCAGGATCGGCAGCACTGCCTCTTGCTGGCTGGTCGCTGTCGCTCCTGCTTTAGAGGGCGAGGGAGTAGGGTCAGTCGGGAGGTCAGCTGTGGTGTCCGGCTTTATCACTGGCCTCCCGGTACTTTAGCAAGTCTTGCAGGTTGCCATAGGCCTCAGGAGCTGTCTTCCCTCTGCTGCGGTCCCGCCCCTCCTCTGAGTCAAGGGCAGGATCGGGGCAAAGGGAAGACAGCTCCTGAGGCCTATGGCAACCTGCAAGGATCGCTAAAGTACCAGCGATCCTCTTTGCAGGCTGCTCCCTGCAGGAATTAGGTAAATGGATGTGGGAGGGCAGGGAGGAACACGCAGGCCTTCAGGGGGAATGTGCAGGCCTTCAGGGGGGACAGGCAGGCCTTCAGGGGTGGGGTGCAGGCCTTCGGGGGGGGGGGGAACAGGCCTTCGGGGGAAGAGGGGTTCAAAGAGATGTGCATATGCCGGACTTTGGGGGGAAGAAATAATGGGTCTAAAAACATAGGAGTGGGAGAGAGATGGTGGACAATGGGATTTAGGGAGGGAAGGAACAGAAAGGGAGACAAGTTGGATACAAGGGATGGTGTGGAGGGGGGATAGATACTGGATAGGAGGGTAGTTGGGAAAAGAAAGGGAGAAATGGTGGACCCTGGGGTGATGGGGATAGAGGGAGAGATGCTGGATGAAAAGGTAGTTGAGAAAAGGTGGATCTGTGAATGGAGACGAAATAAAGGAAAGATGCCAGACTTCCAGGGGAGGGAAGGGAAATGGAAGGGGAGGACAGAGATAGAAGATGGATGGTTAGCACAGAGAAAGAAGGAGACCCTGGCAAGCAAGTTATCAGAAGACAACCAGAGCCGGGGACCAACAAGATTTGAATAATGACCAGACAACAAAGGTAGGAAAAATGATTTTATTTTCCATTTAGTGATCAAAATGTGGCTGTGGTGAGAATTTATATCTGCTGTCTATATTTTGTACTATGGGCCCTTTTTACTAAACCGCAATAGTGGTTTTTAGGGCAGGGAGCCTATGAGCATTGAGAGCAGCGCATGGCATTCAGCGCAACTCCCTGCGCTAAAAACCGCTATCGCGTTTAGTAAAAAGGGAGAGGGTATATTTGTCTATTTTTGTATAGTTGTTACTGAAGTGACATTGCATAAAGTCATCTGCCTTGATCTCTTTGGAAAAACCCCCCAGAATATAAATAATTAAAATTTTCTGTGATTACAGTGTGCTTTGTGTTTTTAAAAATTTTATTGTTGGTATATCATTTTGACTTGGTCATTTTTAAAGTAGCTCGCAAGCCCCAAAAGTGTGGACACCCCTGCCCTAGAGGAAAGGAGGGACAGGGGAGAAATGATTCAGACGTTCAAATACTTGAAGGGTATTAACATAGGAGAAAATCTTTTCCAGAGAAAGGAAAATGGTAAAACCAGAGGACATAATTTGAGGTTGACGGGTGGTAGATTCAAGAGCAGTGTTAGGAAATTCTACTTTACGGAGAGGGTGGTGGATGCCTGGAATGCGCTCCCGAGAGAAGTGGTGGAGAGGAAAACGGTGACTGAGTTCAAAGAAGCATGGGATGAACACAGAATCTAGAATCAGAAAATAATATTAAATAGTGAACTAAGGCCAGTACTGGGCAGACTTGCACGGTCAGTATATGGCCGTTTGGGGGAGGATAGGCTGGAGAGGGCTTCAATGGCTGGGAGGGTGTAGATGGGCTGGAGTAGGTTTTGATGGAGATTTCAGCAGCTGGAACCCAAGCACAGTACCGGGTAGAGCTTTGGATTCTTGCACAGAAATAGCTAAGAAAAATAAATTTAAAAAAATTAAATTGAATCAGGTTGGGCAGACTGGATGGACCATTCGGGTCTTTATCTGCCATCATCTACTATGTTACTACGTTGTTAATGGACATTTCTCCTCAAGTATGGGACATATAATTTTGGTTCATAGTCTAAAGTGCGCGAGGACAAAGGCACGCTGACAACCGAGCGCGGACAACTGAGCGCAGGACTTCATCGCGCCGAAGAAAAAACGTATTTTAAAGGGCTTCAACGGGGGGGAGGGGGTGTTGGCGGGGAACCCCTCCACACACTTTACTTAATAGAGATCACGCTGGTGTAGTGGGGGGTTTGAGGGGTTGTAAACCCCCTCATTATACTGGAAACTTAACTTTTTCCCTGTTTTTTTGAGAAAAAGTTAAGTTTTCAGTATAATTGGGGGGGGGGGGGGGGGTTACACCTCCCACCCACTCCTAACATGGCAGCGTGAGGCAGCGCAATCCCTATTAAGTAGAGTGGGGGGGTTCCCCCCCCACACCCTCCGTCAGAGCCCTTTAAAATATGGGTTTTCTTCGGCGCGATTAAGCCCTGCGCTCAGTTGTCGGCGTGCCTTTGTCCTCGCACGCTTTTGACCCATCACCATAATTTTGACACCTTTATTGAAAAGCGTTGATTTAGACCCTTCTGTTCCCTCACATTATCGTCCTATCGCAAGTATACCATTACTGATGAAAATGATAGAATCTATTATATCTAATCAACTTTTCAACTACTTGGAGAAGTTCTCCATTCTTTTACCATTTCATTATCCCAGGACAAACAGGCAGCATATTCTCTACATGTGGGTGACGTCATCCACGGAGCCCCGTCGCGGACAGCTTTTCAAGCAAACTTGATTGAAGATCTTAAAGTTTGCTAGTGCTGCACCACGCATGCGTGTGCCTTCCCGCTCAACTAGAGGGTGCATCTCCTCAACGTGGTCCTCAGTTCTTAGTTTTCCGCGGAACCAGAATGCCCTGTCTTTCTTCTCTGCGACTCTAAGTGCCTTTCTTGCACCGCGGCTTCTTTTATTGTTTTTCTTTGGAAGTCGCTGTGCCCCTCGTCTTTTATTATTTTCTTACACAAATAAAAAAATAAAACATTTTGTTTTTACCTTCTTCGTTCGCGACCGGGGGACCCGTTTTTTTCCTTGGCCGCCCGGCCTCGCAGTGGCCGCGGCGTTCCTTCCTGCCTTATGCCCGGCCTCTTACCGGGTTCAAGAAGTGCACGTAATGTGGTCAGGTGATCTCTATCACAGACCCGCACCATTGGTGTATACTTTGCCTGGGTAATGACCACCCTACGGACTCTTGCCCTCGTTGTGCCACCCTTCAACCTCGGGCTCTTCGTCGATGGCGGACCAAGAATGTGGAACTCTTCAACATGGACCCACCAGCAGAGAAATCCTCGACCACGGTTTCGGTCTCGGCCTCGGTCCCGACTTCGGCCTCGAAGACCTCAGTCCTGAGCATGTCTCCCTCGATTTCGAAGGCTTCGACAGCTCCGGCTTCAAAGACCTCAGCCTCAGGTAAGTCTCCTCTTCCTCCTTCAGGTTCAGCTCTGCTACCGAAGAAGCCGTCCTCGGAGTCTCTAGCCAACCATAAGAACATAAGCAATGCCTCTTCTGGGTCAGACCTGGGGTCCATTGTGCTCAGCAGCCCGCTCACGCGGCGTCCAACAGGTCCAGGACCTGTGCAGTAATCCTCTATCTATACCCTTCTATCCCCTTTTCCAGCAGGAAATTGTCCAATCCTTTCTTAAACCCTAGTACCGTACTCTACCCTATTACATCCTTTGGAAGCCCATTCCAGGTGTCCACCACACGTTGGGTAAAGAAGAACTTCCTAGCATTCGTTTTGAATCTGTCCCCTTTCAACTTTTCTGAATGCCCTCTTGTTCTTTTATTTTTTGAAAGTTTGAAGAATCTGTCCCTCTCTACTCTCTCTATGCCCTTCATGATCTTGTAAGTCTCTATCATATCCCCTCTAAGTCTCCTCTTCTCCAGGGAAAAGAGACCCAGTTTCTCCAATCTCTCAGCGTATGAAAAGTTTTCCATCCCTTTAATCAGACGTGTCGCTCTCCTCTGAACTCTCTCGAGTAACGCCATATCCTTCTGTATTGGATGCAGTACTCAAGATGTGGACGCACCATCGCCCGATACAGCAGCAGGATAACTTCTTTCGTTCTGGTTGTAATACCCTTCTTGATTATACCTAGCATTCTATTCCCTCTCTTAGCGGCCACTGCGCACTGTGCCGTCGGCTTCATTGTCATGTCCACTATTACCCCCAAGTCCCTTTCTTGGGTACTCTCATTCAGTAACATCCCTCCCGTCGTGTAATTGTACTTCGGGTTTCTGCTTCCCACATGCAATACTTTACACTTCTCAACGTTGAACTTCATCTGCCATCTCGTCGCCCATTCCCCTAGTTTGTCCAAGTCCCTTTGCAATTCTTCACAGTCCTCCTTTGTCCGAGCTCCACTAAATATTTTGGTGTCGTCCGCAAATTTTATTATCTCACACCGTCCCTGTTTCTAGATCATTTATGAATATATTAAATAGCAGCGGCCCGAGCACCGAGCCCTGCGGAACACCATTCGTGACCTTGCTCCAGTCCGAGTAGTGGCCCTTCACCCCTACCCTCTTCACACTCTCTTTTGGCTTTTCGAACCACACGGTGACATTCCTTTTGATACTTCCTGTGCTCTTTCCAGTTTCCCTTAGTTTTATCCTTTTTTCATTTTCTAAATGAATTTTTCTTATTGCCTATCGCTTCCTTCACTGTTTTAGTTATCCACGCCAGGTCTTTTGTTCGACTCTTTTTGCACCCTTTTCTGAATCTGGGGATATACAGATTTTGTGCCTCGCTCACCGTGTCCTTGAAAAAAGACCAGGCATGTTCAACCGTTTGCCATTTTTTGGAAGTGTTCCTAAGTTTCTTCTTTACCATTCCCCTCATTGCTTCGTAGTTTCCTTTCCTGAAGTTAAAAGTTGTCGCTATGGTTCTCTTTCCTTTCGGTATTCCTACCTCAACCTTGAACCTTGATCATATTATGATCGCTGTTTCCCAATGGTCCCACTACTTCCACTTCCTTTGCAGGTCCCCTTAGTCCATTTAGGATTAGATCCAGAGTGGCATTTCCTCTCGTCGGTTCTCTAACAAGCTGCTCCATGAAGCAATCTTGTATAGCCTCCTGGAATTCTGTCTCCTTAGCGCATCTTGAGCTTCCAAGACTCCAGTCTATCCCGGGGTAGTTGAAGTCTCTCATAATAACCATGTTACCGCTTTTGCATTCTCGCTTCATCTCGGCTTCCATTTCTTCATCGATATCTCTGGTTTGTCCGGGTGGACGATAGTATAGGCCTATCTTTATTTCAGGCCCTTTCCTTCCTGGTATTTTAACCCATAGCGATTCTAGCTTGTTGGTCATCTCTACTGTGTCCATTCTTGTCGATTGTATGCTTTCTTTTATGTATAGTGCTATTCCACCGTCTTTCTGTCCTGACCTGTCCTGGCAGTACTGTATCCCATTTGCTTTCCTCATTCCACCATGTTTCAGGGATTCCAATGATGTCTTATGTCCTCTGCATTGGCCATGGCTTCTAATTCCCCTATTTTGTTTCTTAGGCTCCTTGCATTAGTATATATGCAATTTAGTTCCTGATATTTTGTTGCCTTCATTTTCTTTCCCTGTGCTTCAGTCTTTAGTTTCTTCTCTTTTGCTATAATCTCTCTAACCCCTTCTTCTGGGTTAGTTGACTCCTGCAATTTGTCCCTCATTTCTTCCCAGCCTTTTTTCCCCTTAGTATCTTCACGGGATACCGTCTTCCGAATCATCGACGCTTGGTCAACTGTCGGCTTTCCCCTTCCTCTTAGTTTAAAGCCTCTCTTGATGTTGTGTGCTAGAAGTCTAGTTCCCGCCATGCTCAGGTGCAGTCCATCTCTCCTGTAGAGCTTGCTCTTGCCCCAGAACGTTGTCCAGTTCCTCACGAAGTGGAATCCTTCTTCTTCACACCATCTCCTCATCCACGCATTTATTGATTGTAGTTCCTCCTGCCTTTTCACATCTGCTCTCGGTACCGGTAGGATCTTCTGGGTCCTCATCTTCAGCTTCCTTCCCAGAATCTTGAACTGTTCTATCAGCGTTCTTCTTTTGTAGTCTCTCCTGCTGACATCATTCGTCCCGATGTGGATCATTACTGCAGTCTCTTCCGTTTCTATTCCTTCCAGGATCTTTCCAATTTTGTCCACGATGTCCTTGGTTCTCGCTCCTGGCAGGCAGGTCACCAGTCGATCCTCTCTCCCTCCTGCTAAGTGGCTGTCCACATGCCTTAGGATCGAGTCTCCCACTAGTATCACTGACTTTCCCTTCTTCAATTTTTGCTTCGGTCTCAGGTCAATGTCCTCGGTGTGCTTTGCTGCTTCTTCTTCTGGGCATCGTCTAGCCAATTCCTCCCCCTCATGTGGTATTCCTCTGTGGGTGTCTTCTTTGAGGTCATCTGTTACTTGTTCGCCCTTCCATGCTGGTGTTGGTATAACTTCATCTTTCATCTGAAGTTCGTTCTCTTCCACCCTCCTCCTGTATGCTTCCTCAATGAATTTCTCGAGTTCCCTGATTTCCTCCTCGATGTGTCTCTCACTCATGAAGTCTTCAGCTGTCCTGATTGGGTCCTCCATGGTGTAAAGTCCTTCTAGCTCCTGTATCTTGTCCTCTAGTCGCTTGACCTCCTTCTTCAAGCTTTTCAGATCCTGACACCGACCGTATACATATGACTGTCTCCCCGAGGGGAGGTAGTCATACATATGACAGTCTGTGCAGAACACTGGAAAGCTCATCTTCTGGTTTCCCTCTGCTTCCATTGTCATTCCTACTTTAAGTAACAGTTAAGATTACATGTTCTTGTGTGCCTACTTCTTTCTGCGCCTGCTTCTTGCCTTGCTGCCGCCTTCTTGTGTGCACTGCCTTCGCTCTACCTTACCTTACCTCTGCTTGTGTGTTTGTTCCTTGTGTGCCTGCTTCCTTCTGCACCTGCTTCTTGCCTTGCTGCCTTCTTCTTGTGTATGCTGCCTTTGCTCTACCTTACCTTACTGTTGCTTGTGTGTGTGTTCGTTCCTTCTGCACCTGCTTCTTCCGTACCTTTCAATCTTTCCCTGGTGCTCCTGGGTGTAGTGACTTGGCCCTTCGCAAAGGCCCTTCACAAAGGCGCTCTCGCTAAGGTGAGCGCCTTTGCCGTACGCCGAATGGCTGGGCGCCGTTGACTCCTCCCCTTTTAAGGGGGAGTCCAGCACTGCCTCTGACGCGGTGGGGGTGGGCGGAGAGAACTCTTGCCGCTTCTCCGAGCCTTGATTCCTCCTGCCTTCCTTCTTCGGTGCCTTCCTTCACCAGTGCTGCCCTTCTCCTCCCGGAACAGGGAACCCTTAGGTACGCTGATCCTCTTCTCTCTTCGGCACCGCTTGTGGACACTGACATGCTGGTGCAGTACTCGAGGGAGGCTTCCCCCTTGTTCTCCGCTGCTCCGAAGTCCCGCTCGGCTTCGCCCCTTGAGGGGCATTCTGCGGGCAAGCCGTCCTCCTTCACCAGGTTTGTGATGGATATGGGCAAAGCACTGCAACTGGACCTCAAGTCGGAATCCAGGTATACCCGGGAATATTTGGAGGAGATGGAGCTTCCTTATCCACCGAAGGAATCCCTTCGCCTCCCCTTGAATCCAGTTTTGCAGCAGACTTTCTTCCGGAATTTGGAGACACCGTACGCTATTCCGGCCATTCCGTCCAAGATGGAGTCCAGGTACCTGACGGTCCTCTGTAAAGGGTTTGAAAAGGCTCAGCTCTCTCACCAATCCTTGGTGGTGGAATCTTCCTTGAAGAAGTCTACTCCTTCCAAGGTCTAAGCGGCTGTCCCGCCGGGCTGGGAAGGCCAGACTGTGGACAAGTTTAGCAGGCGCTTTTACCAAAATTCTATGATGGCGAACAGAGTTCTGAACTACAATTTTACTTTTACATCATATCTGAAGCAGTGCATCAAATCCATGCCCTCTTTTCAGGATAATTTGCCTGTCCATCACCGGATGGAATTTTGCCGGCTACGGGATACGCTGTCTTAGATTTGATTTTATATGTTTCAGATGAAATATGATGCCTTTGAACTTTCCTCGAGGGTCTCTGCCTTTGCGGTAGCCATGCGCTGCCTAGCTTGGCTCCACATCGTTGACATGGACCCGAACCTGCAGGACTGGCTGGCGAATCTCCCGTGTTTGGGCAATGAACTCTTTGACGACTCCATCGAGGCAGCTACCAAATGCCTCTCTGAGCATGAATGATCCTTTGCCTCCTTGGTCAGACCCAAGGCAAAGCCTGCTATTCCTAAGTCGTACAAGTTGCCTCCCCAGTGTTATCCCCAGAAGTCCACACCGGCTTTTTCCCGGCCGCCTCCTCGGCATCCGCAGCAGCAAAGGGCCCCTCAGAAGCCGCAAGCCCCCGCGTCGGCTAAGCCTGCTCTATCCTTTTGACTAGTCCTGTTGGAGAGGGCTTGCCCCCTCCGCCCTCAAGCCTTCTCCTCTGCCTATAGGGGGCTGTCTCGGTGCCTTTTATCACCGTTGGAAACTGATTACTACGGGCATCTGGGTCCTCTTCGTCATCAGAGAGGGGTATTCCCTACACTTCCAGACGCTTCCTCCGGACCTGCCCCCAAGAGAGTGTCCTTCCAACAGAGCGCAACTCCCCCTTCTTTTCCGGGAGGCTCATGCCCTCCTTCGCCTCCGGGCGGTGGAGGAGGTCCCTTTGGTGTCAGCGGAGCACTGGGTTCTACTCCCGGTACTTTCTAGTCCCCAAAAAGACCGGGGATCTGCGCCCTATCCTGGACTTCTGGGTGCTGAACAAGTTCCTGGTCAAGGAGAAGTTCTGTATGCTCTCTCTTTCCACGTTGTACCCCCTGAAAGACGAGTGGGACTGGTTATGTTCCCTGGATCTGAAAGAGGCCTACACTCACATTCCGATCCACCCGGCCTCTCGCAGGTTCCTTTGCTTTTCAGGTGGGAGACCTTCACCTGCAGTATCGAGTCCTCCCGTTCGGTCTCGCTTCGTCCCCATGAGTCTTCACGAAGTGCCTCGTGGTGGTGGTAGCGGCCCTGCGGTCGCAGGGTCTTCAAGTGTTCCCGTACCTCGACAACTGGCTCATCAAGGCACCGTCACAGCAGGAGGTTATTTCAGCGATCCAATGGACTATTATGTTCCTTCAGAATCTAGGCTTTGAGGTCTACTTCCCCAAGTCCCAGTTGTGCCCCTCTCAGTCTCTGCAGTTCAAAGGGATGGTGCTGAACACGGTTCGCCTCCACTCATTTCTGCCTCAGCCTTGGTAGGCCACCCTCATTCACCTGTGCTAACAGGTCTCCTTTCAGTCCACGGCCTCAGCCAAACAGATGATGATACTGTTGGGACACATGGCCTCCACCGTTCATCTGACTCCTTTTACCAGACTTCACCTCCGAGTGTCTTAGTGGACCCTGGCGTCCCAGTGGAGACAGGATCGGGATCCCGCATCTCAGCACATTGCGGTGACTCCCTCCTTGAAGCGTTCGCTCCAGAGGTTTTCTCTTTCTCGTGTCCTCGCCGCAGAAGGTCCTAACAACGGACTCCTCCGCGTATGCATGGGGGGCTCACCTCGAAGGCCTCCAGACTCAGGGTCTTTGGTCGAGCTCCGACCATCGCTGCCACATCAACCTACTGGAGCTTCGGGCCATTTACAATGCTTTGGTTGCCTTTCGGCATTTGCTTCAGGATCGCGTGGTCCTGGTGTGCATGGACAACCAGGTGGCAATATATTATGTGAACAAGCAGGGGGGTACGGGTTCCCTGTCCCTTTGCCGGGAGGCTCTTCGGCTCTGGGAATGGGCGATTTGCCACAACATCTTTCTTCGAGCGGTCTACATCCAAGGCGAGCAAAACTGCCTGGCGGACAGGTTGAGTTGCCTTCTCCAGCCGCACGAGTGGTCACTCCATTCCTCGACTCTGCGTCAGGTGTTTGCTCGATGGGGGACGCCACAGATAGATCTGTTCACCTCACCCCTCAACCACAAGTTGCCTTGCTTCTGCTCCAGGATTTACTCCCCGGATCGTCTCAAGGCGGATGCTCTCCTTCTAGATTGGACGGGATGGTTCCTCTACGTGTTCCCTCCATTTCCTCTGATTCTGAAGACTCTCGTTCAACTGAAGTCAGTTCACGCCACCATGATTTTGATAGCTGTGGTTCTCCCTTCTCCTTCGACTCAGTGCCAGGGAGCCTCTGCTTCTGCCTGTATTTCCTTCTCTGCTGTCTCAGAGTCGGGGTTCGCTGCTGCATCCCAATCTGCAGTCTCTACACTTAACAGCATGGTTCCTTTCCACCTAACTCCCTCCTTCGGTTTTTCTCAGTCGGTGCGGGATGTCCTCGAGGCCTCTCGAAAGAGTTCCACTGGACAATGCTACTCCCAAAAATGGACTAGGTTTGCTGCGTGGTGTGCTACGCATCGCGTGGAGCCGCTGCCTGCCTCCTTGTCCTCCATGCTGGACTATCTGCTGCACTTGTCTCGGTCTAGTCTCTAATCGACTTTTGTTTGAGTCCATCTCAGTGCGATTGATGCCTTTCATCAGCCGATTGATGGGAATTCGCTCTTGGTCCATCCGGTAGTTTCCCGATTTATGAAGGGCCTTTTCAATGTCCATCCTCCGCTCAAGCCCCCCCCCCCCCTGTGGTTTGGGAACTTAATATGGTTCTGGCTCAATTGATGAAACCTCCGTTTGAACCCATTGATAAGACTCATGTGAAGTATCTCACTTGGAAGGTGGTGTTTCTGATTGCCCTTACGTCTGGTCGCAGAGTCAATGAGCTGCAGGCTCTGGTTGTGGACCCGCCTTTTACTGTTTTTCATTATGACAAGGTGGTCCTTCGTACTCATCCTAAGTTTTTGCCTAAGGTGGTTTCGGATTTCCAGCTCAACTAGTCCATTGTTCTTCCGGTGTTTTTCCCTAAGCCCCATTCTCATCCTGGAGAGGTGGCGCTTCACACTCTTGACTGTAAGAGGGCGTTGGCTTTTTACCTCCAACGCACCCAATCTCATTGGATGGCTCCTCAACTCTTCATATCTTTTGATCCTAATCGGTTGGGGCGTCCTGTTTCTAAGTACACCTTTTCCAACTGGTTGGCTGCTTATATTTCCTTCTGCTACGCTCAAGCTGGTCTTCCGCTGCAGGGTCGGGTCACGGGGCATAAAGTCCAAGTGATGGCGGCGCCTGTCGCTTTCCTCAGGTCCACGCCTATTGAGGAGATCTGTAAGGCCGCCACTTGGTCCTTGGTTCATACTTTCACCTCTCACTACTGTCTGGATACTTTCTCCAGGCGCGACGGCCAGTTCGTCCAGTCGGTTTTACGTAATCTGTTCTCCTAAATTGCCAACTCTCCCACCGTCCCATCCTGGTTAGCTTGGAGGTCACCTACATGTAGAGAATATGCTGCCTGCTTGTCCTGGGATAAAGTAGAGTTACTTACCGTAACATGTGTTATCCAGGGACAGCAGGCAGATATTCTCGCAACCCTCCCACCTCCCGGGTTGGCTTCTTTGCTAGCTATCTGAACTGAGGACCATGTTGAGGAGATGCGCCCTCTAGCTGAGTGGGAAGGCACAATCAAGTTTGCTTGAAAAGCTGTCCGCGACAGGGCTCTGTGGATGACGTCACCCACATGTAGAGAATATCTGCCTGCTGTCCCTGGATAACACCTGTTACAGTAAGTAACTGTGCTATATGGATTCAGACCAAACTTTAGCACTGAAATCCTTCTAGTGTCATTAATTTCAAAGATTCAAAATATACGAGTGCAGAAAAAATATGTTGTATTGCTGCAATTTGACCTATCTGCTGCGTTTGATGTAGTTCATAATGATATTTTGATTCACATGCTATCTGATATAAGTCTAAATCAAGTAGTTTTGAATTGGTTTATTGAATTCCTGTCACTATGATCTTATGAGATACACTTGGACGATAAGACATCTTCTGAATTGAAGCCTGGAGGTGTAGTTCCTCAGGGCTCCCCTTTGTCACCGATACTTTTAACATCTATATGATCTCATTGAAAAGCTTCTGTCTCACATCAGTGGAGACCATGTTTACATATTCAGACGATATCTTTATTTTGCTGGAGGTTGACCCTGATCTTAATAATCTGGTTTCAAATATAGATTGCTGTGTTTCTAAGCTTCAATCGTGGGCAGTGTCCATTCAAATTAAATTGAACGCCGCTAAAACGAAACTATTATAGTTCGGTCCAAAGTTGGAAATTATTCCTGCTTCTTTCACATTGAAATCGGGTACCTCAATACAAATTGAGTTTTCTTCTAGAGTTCTGAGCATTATCCTGGACTTTTCACTTATATTCTGTGAACAGATAAACTTGTTAATGAAAAAGTGCTTTTTCAGTATGCGCATGTTGAAAAAAGTTAGATCACTACTCCATCAGAAACATTTTTCATTGTTGGTACAGTCCACTGTGGTTGCTCAGTTGGACTATTGCAATTTTGTGTATCAAGCAAGGAAACTTGCAATGTCTTCAGTTGTTACAAAACACGACGGCAAAACTTATCTTTGAGAAACAAAAGTTTGATCATGTCTCTCCTTTGCTTAGAAAGCTTCATTGGCTTCCTGTTCGCTTCAGGATCCAATTGAAATGCACAAGTATTATTTTCAAATTTCTTTATGGAATATTTGATCCTCTGATTCCCTTACATTGGAATGCCTATAGAACCTGCTATTTGAGGAACATACAGAAGTACAAATTATTTTTTCCCTCTTTCAAGGGAATTAAATCAGCTGGGAAACTTTGTCAGTCAAGTTGGTAGAGATTTGGAATGGACTTCCTGGTGTTATTAGAATGATAGACCAATTGCAGTTATTTCAGAAAATCTTAAAAACCCTGCTATTCTCACAATAATTAGCTTACCTGCAGAACCTACTAATTATTAACATTGCAAGATTTCTTTCTTAATAGACTAAACTAATTTTTATTATCTTTTTATTTCTCCTTATTTTATGTATATTCTACTCTCTTGACTTTTTGTAAACTTCTTGTAAACTCTTGACTTCAAGTAATCAACCTGATTCCTAACATCTCCTATTAATACCATCTAACTATCATTGTAAGGAAACCAGATAATCCTCTATGTAACATAACCAGAAATAATTTCCTTTGTAATGTAATTTCCTATAAATTGTAACTTCTTATTTAATGTAATTTCTTATGTTATGTAACCAGAAATAATTTCCTATGTAGCGTATCCAGATTTAATTTTCCTATGTATTGTATTCTGAACATCAATTCTGTAACCTTTATCAGCAATTGGTTGGTGGCTGGGCTTCATATTTCAGGACTCAAGGAGCATACCAGCTTTACTCCTAAGCATGTTGTCTTTTAAGAACTTCTAACATCAGATCCTATTGTCTGACTGGAATTGTTGGGATGTTCATATCTTGTCTCTATTTCTGTTTATCTTTTCTATCTTTACCATTTTTAATTATTGTTTTCTCAGGTACTTTAGTTAGATTGTGAGCCTTCGGGACAGTTAGAGAACTTCCAAGTACTTATCTTTATTTATTTTTATTTTATTGTATCTTTAATGCATCTTTATGTAAACCGCTTTGAACCTCACGGTATAGCGCAGGGGTCTCAAAGTCCCTCCTTGAGGGCCACAATCCAGTCGGGTTTTCAGGGTTTCCCCAATGAATATGCATGAGATCTATGTGCATGCACTGCTTTCAATGCATATTCATTGGGGAAATCCTGAAAACCCGACTGGATTGCGGCCCTCAAGGAGGGACTTTGAGATCCCTGGTATAGCGGTATATAAGAAATAAAATAAAATTAAATTAAACCGAGTCAAGCTCTGATGAGAGATGACCAGGTATATAAACTGAAGATTAGATTAGATTCATTTATTTTCCTTTATTGAAGAACATCCTACATATTAAAAGAAAGGTGCAAAAGTTGCAATGCTAATTGGCCTGTACAGTTCAACCAAATGAATATGTCCTATTATGGTTTGTTTATAATCTGCCTTTTTCAAGGTGAAGTACAACAGCACACACAATAGTACTTCACAGACATTTCAGACATCTTACAAAAAAAAAATATATCTATATAATAAAATGCTAAGCGCGCATGCGCACTCTTACCGCGTGCTTCCCTGATCTGTCGCGCTGTAGCCGGTAGGAGTGCACATGCGTGCCAGACAAGCCTTCCTGCTCTCTACCTTGCGCCGCTGCAGTGGGTCCTCTCACGAGACGCACCTGTGTCAGAGAAGGATTCCAACGAAGGCGGCGATCGTGAGGGGAGCCGCCGTGGCACCTTCAAAATTAAAAATAAACTTCGTCCAGAAACAGCCCCACACTCGCGGCTTGGCTTCAGGCATGCGCGCGGTGGTTGTTGGCATCTGCAGGCCGTGGCGGCGGGCAGACGCGAAAGGAGGTAATGAAAAGAGCAGGAGAGAGACAGATGAGGGGATCTGAAATGAAAAGATGGCAAAAGGGGTGCCACAGGGTCAGATAGAGGTGGTAGATGGTGTGAAAGGGGGAAAGGGAGCCGGCCAGACCGCAGGAAGGTAAGGGGGTGGAGGGGGAAATGCTGCTGCGGCAAACATTCCTCTCATACAATGAAGCAAGCAGCCGACTCCGAGCCACAGCCCAAAAAGCTCAAGCTGGAGGGAAAAAGACAACTACCGAGGTAATTCCCCTTCACTTCATGGACAGATCGGGTATGTTGGGGAGACAACCAACTTCAGGGGGCTGCCTCTCTCCCGTTGGCGTCAAGCACACAATTTTAATGAAAGGTGCTTGGTTTTGTTTTCAAACCAGGAAGCCTGAGAAGATACATTTAAACACAGCTTACACAGGTATTTCAACATGATAATGGACACTCCACTAACACAAATCATCGGTTCTCACAACAGAGCGTAGTAAACATACTTCTTTAATAAACAATATCGCTCTTCCAACCATTAACATCACATGTCCAAGACTTTTTTTTTCCCTCCCTCAAGGCGCGCTATCATATACCACTACTACTTTACAAACAAAACGTGTTCCTTACAATAAAGGGTGAAAAACAAAGCAAAAACACAGCTGCTGAAGGAGACCAGAGACTGAGGAATACTTGGCCACTTCTCATAACTGTACAATGCCAAATTTAAAAGTTGTAATAAAAAAAACAGTAAGGACTGTCTTTAACACCTCAAAAGCTTCAGCCTGAACATCCAACACCAATAATCATATCTTTTCTGATTTTGCATCAAGTTGAGACAGGATATTCAGAAAATGTGTTGTGTCTTTCATATATTAATCTGCCAAAGGTACCAAAGGACAGAGGAAACTATCTCCATATTTGCATACTCTCTCTAACAGGGAGTTTCTTGCGGATACTATAGGACAGTCAATGGGTTGTTGAGCAGCACACATTTCTTCTCTCTCCTGCACACATTAGGTATAATACTGGTGGGGATGCCAAAGTCCCAACAGTCAAAGAAAGGGAGCCAGCCAGACCGTGGGAGGGGGGAGGGGGGAAAATGTTGCTGCTGCTGCACAGGGACGTAGAGGGGTAGGGAAATACCGCTGCTGCTGCTGCTGCACAGAGAAGTGGAGGGGGAGGGAAATACTGCTGCTGAACAGGGAAGTGGCTTCGGCTTCTGCACAGGGAAGTGAGGGGGGGAATACTGCTGCTGATGCACAGGGAAGGGAAGTGGGGAGGGACATAGAAAGAAAGGAAGAAACAAACAGGCAGGGAGAGAGACAGATAGACAAAGGAGGCCAGGGAGAGAGACAGACACAAAGAAACAGCGGGAGGAAGAGAGACAGAAAGAAAAAGACGGGTATGGAGAGAGACAGAAAGAAAGACAGACAGACATATATTCTAGCACCCGTTAATGTAACGGGCTTAAAGACTAGTGTGTGTGCATATGTATGTATATATATATATATATACAGTGGTGCCTCACACAACGAACTTAATTTGTTCCAGGAGCAAGTTTGTTATGCGAAAAGTTCGTTATGTGAAACGCGTTAAGCGCAGTGACTAATGACTGCCTGCAGTGCCTGCGCGGAAGGATTCAATACATCGGCAGCGATCGTGGAAGCTCGGGCGACTTCATTGTGTGAAACGAAGTTCGTTGTATGAATCATGACATGAAGTTCGTTGTGTGCAGCGTTCGCTGTGCGAGGCGTTCTTTATGCGAGGCACCACTGTATATATATCATATTCAGCATAAAATCAAAATAAAATACCAGCCTTCCAATAATAGCAATACAATCACTTTTCCTATACCAATGATCAATCTCAAGCAACCGAATACAACTCAGATTTTCACTGACTGTGTATTTCATACAACAAAACAGATGTCTTTTTTCAACAGTTTATTAAAGGCATCCAAATGTTTTTGATGTTTAATGTAAGATGGGAGTCTATCCCACTCTTCTGGACCACAACATGAAGCAGGCTCATCTGTTTTCTTGATGGAATTGCCAGGTCATGTTGTGTTGCCGAGCACAGTCCTCTCGGAGAGCACAGCCCTCTCGGAGAGAGCGAGACCAGAAGGCTTTGAGTATGCGCAAATGCTCAAAGCCCAGTCCAGCCCGGCACAGGGATGAAGGATGATCTCCCTCGCACAGCCCAGCCCAGCCCAACGAGGAAGGATCTTCGGGCACTGGCACTGGCACGTCCTGTGCATTGGTGCTGGTGCCGGTGCCCAATCGGGTAAGAGATGTTTTGTGGTGCTGGGGGGGGGGGATATAGGATCGCGGGGGGGGGAATGTAGGATCGCGGGGGAGGGGGGGGTGACGCGAGCGGGGGGATGCCGGATCGGAATAAAAAAAAAAGTTGTAAAACGCGCTCACACGAATAACGCACACAGTTATGCACGGTTTGTAAAATCGTGTATAACACGCGCGTTATATGCGTGAAAATATGGTAAATGTATGAAGGAAGAACCAGATGGTTGCTTTCCAAATGATATAAACATTCCTATCATGATCAAATCAGTTCTGTCATCAAGAAATCTTTCTATAAACTAAAAATGATCCACTCTATATCTACACTCCTAGATCCCCCATAAAGCAAAAAAAATTGATTACATAACCCCTCTGATATGAGACAGGCAACCAGTGTACTTTCCGGATCACTTACAAACTGCTCCTGCTTACCGTTAAACAAGACTTTCAGACTCTCCTGCTTTCATTGATAAACTTATTATCCCTTACTCTTCTTCAAGAACTCAACGATCCAACTCTCAAAACATTCTTGTCATCCTCCCCATTCATGAAATCTTCTTTGAACTCCTGGATGAGTCCGCTGATTGTTCAAGCCTATTCTTATCTTACATTTAGGAAATTATTGAAAACTCAACTATTTGATAAAAAAGAATGTTATTTAAGAAAGTATTTTTTATTAGGTTCTGTATTTTAAATGTACTTTTTATCTGATGCTGTATTTAATGGATGTAGTAGTTATAATAGTTGTGTTTTTTTGAAATTGTATTTTTTAACTAAAATGTTTCAGTTCTTCTGTTGTGAACTGCCTAGAACTACTGGTGGGGTGGTATACAAGAAAATAAAATTATTATTATTTTATTCCAGGACAAACAGGCAGGTATTCTCACTAATGGGTGACGTGATCCAACGGAGCCCCGATGCGGACGCCTTACAAGCAGTCTTGCTTGAAGAAACTTGAAGTTTCGAGTCGCCCGCACCGCGCATGCGCGAGTGCCTTCCCACCCAGTGCAGGGCGCGTCTCCTCAGTTCTTACTTTTCCGCGAAGTTAAAGGAAAGATTTCTAAACTATAAAGAGTTTCACCTCATGCAAAATTATCATTTCTTTAATAAGAGAACTATTTTTTTATGCGGCCCTCCAAGTACCTACAAATCCAAAATGTGACCCTGCAAAGGGTTTGAATTTCAGACCAATGGTCTAGATACTTGGGATAGATGGTATAACAAGAAATTAATAAACTTGGAAACTGAAGCTAGGCCAGGATCACGTGATGCAGTGAGGAGTGAGGTCGCACGCCCTTCAGTTCCCGGGCCCCGCTCTGATTCCCTGCTCTACTTACCCCCGTGAATCAACTTCAGCGCACCGAATGGTGTTTTTTTAACGGCAGCGAATGGATCAGTTTGTTTCCAGATCCGGAGGAGGCACGACGAGCCGTACGGTCGCCAAGACGCGGGACAAGACGAGACAAGCTGAAGAAAAAATGGCGGATCCAGGTGCATTACAGCCTTCGGAGTTTACTGAGGGACAGATGCGCCAGCTTGCAGCCGTAGTTACTGCCGCATTAGCTTCCCCACTGGACAAATTATCTATTCAACTTTCCCATATGGAAACCTTGCTGGGGGAAACGGTGGCACGCACTACAGAATTGGAAACCAGGGTATCTGGGGTAGAAGATTCTACTCAGGCTCTTACTACAAAACTTGTCAAGTTAGAGAAACGCTTGGCAGAAAATGAGGAAAAAATAGATGACCTGGAGAACAGATCAAGGAGGGATAATCTCCGATTTGTTGGTGTTCCAGAATCTATCACAGACCAGCAGCTGGGATCTACCTTTAAAGATTGGTTGGCGGCTGAATTTCCCTTTCCACCCGGCCTAGGTTCACTTCGCTTTGAGCGAGTGCACCGTGGGGGCCGTCCTGAAGCAATATCGTCTTCGTCGTGACTCATTTAAATATGAAGACACACAGATTCAGATTTTTCAAGACTACTCTGTCACCCTGCAGGAGAGGAGGCGCAAATTCCAGCCCCTATGTGGGGCCTTGGCGGAGAAAAAGATCAGGTTCCTGTTTATATATCCTGCTATTCTTAAAATATATTTAAATGGAGTCTGGAAATCCTTTGACACTGTGGAAGCGGCTAAGGAATTTAATAATACTATGTTATAACTATGCGACCTTGAATGGTCACATAGGTCCATTTGCTAACTTCTGACTTAAAAGCTGTAATAGGCCTCACTGGACATGGTGTTGTCTTGGTGCATTCTGATTTGTATAAATCATTGCATTGTATCTTAGGGTCTCAGAGGGGGCCCCCGCATTTTGTGTTCATTTGGGATCCACTACGTTGTGGGCCCCGGTAGTGGGTTTGGCTTTGGGGGGATGGGAGAAGGGTTTGGGGAGGGGAGTTTGGGGGATGGAGTGGGGTTGGGATGGTTGGAGGTGGGGTTGGGTATTGAGGGTAGATCCGGAGTCCCTAAAAAATCTTTCTTTAAAGTTTATTTTTTGGCTTTTGAAATATTTTGTTAGTATAGGAACATGGAGAGATATACTTAGTAGATGTATAGCCCTGGGGGAGGCTGGGATCCTGGGGCATTTTCGTATTAGTTTCAATTGGAAAACTTCTCCTTGTCTAAGCCATGGGTTCACCTCTTAGGCTGGTCTCCTGGAATGTAGGGGGTATCACTACACCAATCAAGCGACAAAAAATTCTTACCTCCCTACAACGCACCAAAGCAGATATTGCTTGCCTCCAGGAGACCAGACTGACAGACGAGGAACACCTCAAGTTGAAAAGATCATGGGTAGGAGAGGTATTTTTCTCTTCCCCTACAGGTCGTCATGGTGGTGTAGCAGTCTTACTTCGCAGGTCCTCTTCCTTGGGTGTTCAGATTTTAGACAAAAATATAGAAGGTAGATATTTGCTGTTGCATCTCCAGGTGGGGGATACTTATTATCTTTTGTTAGTGGTATATGGACCAAATTCCTCACCATTTCCTTTTTTTCAACGCCTGATTGCGTTGTGTTCTCGCTATTCTGGCACTCCTCTACTTTTGGTGGGAGATATCAATTTAGCGATGGAACCTGAATTGGATAGGTCCTCCTGTCCTGTTACCTCTATTGGTCCACAGGGCTCAATCCTTAAAAACTTTTGCTCAAACCTTGATTTAATTGATCTGTGGCGGCTCCTCCATCCGGAAGTACGAGATTATACTCATCTATCTCGTGCTCACGGTTCTTGGTCTCGTCTCGATTATGTTTTGTTGTCTTCCTCTTTGTTTTCGCAGGTCAGAGAGGCGAGAATTGGCCATATTCATATTTCTGATCATGCTCCAGTTTGGATTGATATTCAATTAGAAGCCCCTCTTTTCCGTCCAGGGCATTGGAGGTTCCCTGTTTTATCCCAGGACAAGCAGGCAGCATATTCTCACATGTGGGTGATGTCATCTACGGAGCCCCGACACGGACAGCTTTTCAAGCAAACTTGATTGAAGATTCAAGTTTGCTGTGCTGCACCACGCATGCGTGCCTTCATGCTCCACTAGAGGGCGCATCCCCTCCTCGTGGTCTCCAGTTCTTTCGTTTCCGCAGAGCCAAGAAGTCCTCTTTCTTGCCTCTGCCTGAAAGTGCCTTCTAGCACCGTGACTTTTTGTTTTTTTATCGGAGAGTCGCTGTGCGCGTAGTTCACATTTTTTTGCTTAGCTTCTGCGAAATTCGCGGTCTTTTTTGCAGCCCGGGGGCTCCCGGGTTGTCGCGGCTGCGTGGCCTCGTTGGCCGCGGCCTGTTTTTTTCTGTATGTCCCGGCCCTTATCCGGGTTTAAAAAGTGCACCAGGTGCGATCGACTCCTGTCGATAACTGATCCGCATCGGTGGTGCATTCTTTGTCTGGGGGCTGATCATCCCACCGAGTCTTGCCCCTGGTGTGCCACGTTCCAGCATCGGGCTCTTCGTCGACGATGGACCTGCATGGCAGACCTTTTTGCAGTCGATCAACCTTTGACCTCGGCTTCGGCCCCGGCCTTGACCTCGGCCTCAGGTACCTCGGCCCCGCCTCGGGACTCTGCCCCGAAGACCTCGGTGTCATCGAAAGCCTCGGCTCCGGGTAAGTCCCCGCTTCCTCCAACAGGTTCCACGCCGGCGAAGAAGCCATCCTCGGGGACGCCGGCATGGCATGGTGGGAGTTCCTTACTGGTTGCCCCGGCGAAGCCCTCCAAGCCTTCGGGAAGTGCCTCCACCGCAAAGGAATACTCTGCATCGAGGTCGCCCTCAGTGGAGTGCACTACGGCCTCGGACATGCCATCGATGCTGTCAGTGTCAGTTTTTCAGGACATGCTCCGGGCGATGATCTCGTCGGAGCTGTCCGCTGCGCTGACCCATCTCCACCCGGCCCCGACCTCGCGTGCGCTGGATCAGCCTGAGCCTCGCATCGAGGCGCCTGGGGGCAAGGTGCGCCGTTCGCCGACTGCACGTGCTATGGGACCGCTGAGGGTTTCGGAGTTGTCTCTGGATAACCCTTGGTTGTTGCTGACTCCCCGTCATCGGTCGGTGCCTCGTACCCCATGGTCGTCTCCGAGGGGCTCCTCGAGACGGCGTAGGTCCTCGACCCCGGCGCACTCCTTGAGTGCCTCCTGGGGTTCTGAGCGCGGTGCAGAGAGGGAGCCTCGGTATTCCCGGGAAGCTTCCCCTTCATTTTCCATGCCATGGCGGTCCCGTTCGGCGACACCCCCCGAGACTAAGGGAGCGACCCGCTCGTCCTTCACGAGATCTGTGCAGGACATGAGTCGGGCGCTTAACCTTGACCTTCAGGCTGACTCACAATATACTAAGGAGTATCTGGAGGAATTGGATATGCCGTCTCCGCCTAGGGGGTCGCTTAGGCTTCCGCTGAACCCTGTGCTCCGGCAGGCTTTCATTAGAAACCTGGAGACTCCGTACGCGGTCACCGCAGTGCCCTCGAAGATGGAAACCAAGTACCGTACGGTCCCCTCTCCGGGGTTCGAGTGCGCCCAATTGTCTCATCAGTCGTTACTGGTTGAGTCTTCCCTCAAGAAATCTCACCCGTCCCGTGTTTTGGCGGCGGTTCCGCCGGGGCGAGAAAGTAGGACCCTGGACAAATTTGGCCGCAGGCTCTATCAAAATTCCATGATGGCCTCTAGGGTGTTGAACTATTCCTTCACCTTCACTTCCTATCTAAAACATCTGATTAGGTCGTTGCCCTCTTTCCAGGCGGACTTGCCTGCCTCTCGGGTGGCGTTTGGCCTGCTCATTGAGGATCTGTCCCAGTTGCGTCTCCACCTGTTCCATGCGGCGTACGACGCTTTCGAACTCTCGTCCAAGGTCTCCGCTTTTGCGGTGGCCATGCGCCGGCTAGCCTGGTTGCGCCTGGTCGACATGGATCCGAACCTTCAAGATAGGCTGGCCAACCTACCCTGTGTTGGGAACGAGTCGGGGTTCGCTGTTGCATCCCAATCTGCAGTCTCTACATCTGACGGCTTGGTACCTTTCCACCTGACTTCTTTTCAGTTATCTCAGTCGGTCAGGGAAGTTTTGGAAGCTTCTCGTAAAGCTTCGACTAGGCTCTGCTATTCTCAGAAGTGGACTAGATTCTCTTCCTGGTGTTCTTCACATCATCTGGAGCCTTTATCGGCCCCTGTGTCCTCGGTTCTGGAGTATTTGCTTCATTTGTCTCACTCCGGTCTTAAGACAAATTCTATTCGAGTGCATCTTAGCGCGATTGCTGCCTTTCATCAGCAGCTTGATGGCAAGTCCCTTTCTCTCCATCCTTTGGTTTCTCGTTTCATGAGGGGTCTCTTGAATGTCTATTCTCCTCTTAAGCCTCCCCCGGTGGTTTGGGATCTTAATGTAGTTCTGGCTCAACTAATAAAACCTCCGTTTGAGCCTATCGATAAATCTCATCTCAAGTTCCTCACTTGGAAGGTGATCTTCCTTCTTGCGCTCACTTCTGCCCGCAGGATTAGTGAGCTTCAGGCTCTGGTGGCGGATCCGCCTTTTACTGTATTCCATCATGATAAGGTGGTTCTTCGCACTCACCCCAAGTTTTTACCTAAGGTGGTGTCTGATTTCCATCTCAATCAGTCCATTGTTCTTCCAGTGTTTTTTCCCAAGCCCCACTCTCATCCTGGGGAGGTGGCGCTTCACACTCTTGACTGTAAGAGGGCGTTGGCTTTTTATCTTCAACGCACTCAGTCTCATCGGAAGGTTCCTCAGTTGTTTTTGTCCTTTGATCCTAATCGGTTGGGACGTCCTGTTTCCAAGCGCACCTTGTCCAACTGGTTGGCGGCTTGTATTTCCTTTTGCTACGCTCAGGCTGATCTCGCGCTGCATGGTCGGGTCACGGGACATAAGGTCCGAGCAATGGCGGCTTCTGTCGCTTTCCTCAGGTCAACGCCTATTGAGGAGATTTGCAAAGCTGCCACTTGGTCTTCGGTTCACTTTCACCTCACACTATTGCCTGGATACTCTGTCCAGGAGCGACGGCCGGTTTGGCCAGTCGGTTTTGCGTAATCTATTTTCTTGAATTGCCAACTTCCTTCCGTCCCTTTTTGGTTAGCTTAGAGGTCACCCACATGTGAGAATATGCTGCCTGCTTGTCCTGGGATAAAGCACAGTTACTTACCATAACAGGTGTTATTCAGGGACAGCAGGCAGATATTCTCGCAACCCTCCCGCCTCCCCGAGGTTGACTTCTTAGCTGGCTATATGAACTGGAGCCCACGAGGAGGGGATGCGCCCTCTAGTGGAGCAGGAAGGCACGCATGCGTGGTGCAGCACAGCAAACTTGAATCTTCAATCAAGTTTGTTTGAAAAGCTGTCCGCGTCGGGGCTCCGTAGATGACGTCACCCACATGTGAGAATATCTGCCTGCTGTCCCTGGATAACACCTGTTATGGTAAGTAACTGTGCTTTCTTGGCCCAAGATTCTGAGTTTAAAAAAATTTCTCTTGGCTCAATGGGAAGACTATGTTTCAAATAATGTCCAGCATCAAGATGACCCCCTTTTATTTTGGGACGCTGCTAAATCGGTCCTTCAGGGACATATCTTAGCTTATATTAGTACCAGGATGCGTAGAATAAATAAAGCTATTATTGAAATGGAACGGGCACTGCAAGTCGCTAAACGCATTTATGTGGCGAAGCCTTCAGAGGTTACTAAAGAAAAATATTTAACCACACAGGCTACTCTCAATGCCCTGCTCCATTCCAAGATGCAACGGTGGGCCTCCTATCGTAAATATCACTTTTCAAGATATGGTAACAAACCAGGTAAATTGTTGGCTAGATTGGTGGATATGCATAAAGGTAGGAAGCCTATTTTAGCTATACATTCTCCTGGAGGTACAATTGTTTCTCGCACCGCAGATATAATTAATGTTTTGAAAGATTATTTTGCATCTCAATATGTCGCAGGTTCTTCCTTGTCATTTGAACTGGTCAATGATTATTTAGACTCCTCAGGGATGCCGCGTCTCTCGGAGGAGGCAGTACTACAGCTTAATCGTCCACTACAAGCCTTAGAGTTACAGAAGGCTATTAGGGCTACTAAGCCCGGTACTGCTCCTGGCCCTGATGGCTTTTCAGGTGAATTTTATCGTATCTTAGAGTCATCGCTTTGCGGTCCCCTGTTGTCTTACTTTAATGAGGCTGTGCGAAGTGGCTCATTTCATCTATTCGCCAATGAGGCATCTATAATTCTTTTACTTAAATCTGGCAAGGCTGCAGACCTCCCAGGTTCTTATCGGCCTATCTCTCTACTTAACGTGGATCTTAAGCTTTTTTCTCGAATATTAGTAAATAGATTACTCCCCTATATTCCCTTGCTGATCCATAAAAACCAAGTTGGCTTCATCCCAGGACGCCAATCAGTGTTAAATGTGCGCAAGATTTTACTTGCTTTAGCTCATGCCCAGCAAGTAGCGCTCCCAACTTTATTTGTGAGCCTGGATGTGGCCAAAGCATTTCATAATGTCTCTTGGACCTATATGAATCAAACACTGGATTATATTGGAGTTTCTGGATTTTATCGCCTCGCTCTTTCTTCCTTGTATGCTAATTCTATGGCTTCCTTTCTGGTTAATGGAATTCCTTCTGAGAAATTTCCTATTCGCCGAGGAACCCGTCAGGGTTGTCCGCTTTCTCCATTATTATTTATCCTCACATTAGAACCACTTTTATGCATTTTGTGTAATTTCGCAGAGGTACAGGGGTTACAAATAGCTGACCAGGAACTTAAAATATTGGCGTTCGCAGACGATCTAATGCTTATATTAACGAACCCCACATTTTCTTTTCCGGTAGCTTTGGATCTAATAGCGGAATATAGGTTCTATTCGGGTCTGGTTATTAATCTTGACAAATCGATGGCTATGCCCTCCCACTCCTTTCTTCGTCAGCAGTGGGTAGGCGTTTTCCCAGTGCAATGGGCTGATACCTTAAGTATCTGGGAGTTTTGATTCCATCAGATCTTTCCACCCTATATGCCATCAACATAGACCCTCTGTTCCGATCTCTGTCTGCGAAGTTACGTATGTGGCACACCTTTCCTCTTTCTATTATGGGTAGAATCGCATTACTCAACATGATTGTGATTTCCTCTTGGATATATGTTTTTCAAACTCTTCCTTTATATTTTTTGACTCGAGACGAGACCAAGTACATCCGTTCTCTTCAATATTTTCTATGGAGGGGCCGCTGGGCACGATTATCTTACCACCAGATGGTGCGTCCACTTTCCAAAGGGAGCCTTGGATTACTTAATCTCCGTTACTTAACTATCAGTTGTGGTATGCGCCATATTAACGATTATTTTAGGGGAACGTCTGATTTTTTCCAATACCCCTATAGAACTCACTTGTTTCCTAGGAGATCATTTCAATGCATATCTACATTCCATTTCTTCGCCCTCTCCCTCTCATCCCGGACTAAAGTTGTTTGGTATGCCTTTGAGACGGGTTTGGGCATGGATATGTAAATTTCATGGATTTAGTTACCCGTGAGTCCCCCTTCTTGTCTATTTGCTTCAACAGACAATTTACACCTGGAATGGGGGTCTCGCGGTTTACCCACTGGGAAACTAAGGGGCTGATATATTTGTTCCACCTAGTTCATCGGGATGGTACCATTAAATCCTTTGCCCAGCTATGTAGAGAATATGATTTGACCGACAGAGATTGGTTTCCATACCTGCAAATCCATCATTATGTGAATTCCCTTAAGCGATCCAATCTGGACACTACCAGACGTGAATTATTGTCCACAGTTTATACGTTAAACGCCAAAATGCTGGTGCCTCTTAAATTTCATCATCGTTACTTGAAAGATGAGACCTCATTGCCTGATTATACTAAATATCAGATCGCTTGTGCACAGGATCTTAATGTTACACTGACCGATGATACTATTTTAACCGCTGTAACTCGATTGCCTTCTTTAAGGAAATATATATACTTTTTTGAAATGCAATATAAACTGCTATTTCGATTATTTATTTCACCTAAGTGGGCCTATCGAGCTAAGTTACGCCCTTCTCCTTGCTGTGTGACATGTGGATACCATGAAGCTACTCTTGGCCATATGTTCTGGTCTTGCCCGGCTGTACAGGTTTTTTGGTCCAATCTATTCGTCTTTATTGGACACATTTGGAAGATGACAGTACGTCCCTCACCAGAATGCTTTTCAGGGTCTTACCTTCTCACCATCCTAAATAACCTGGCGCTGGTGTCTTCCTGCGATGGTCAATTTTGTCTGTGCTCAAATGCATTTTGTTGCTTTGGTTAGAGCCCACAGTTCCCACGCTTTCTTTGTGGAGGTCTCAGATGATTACCTTGTTAGCCTGGGAACGTCGGAATATCCTGGACCTTTTCTCAGCAATTGGTCTCCATTATACGACTATTTGGGAACCTTTTTGGAACACTATGACACCTGTGGCCAGAAGTCGTATTTTGAATTATTGAATACCTGTTTAAACATGTTTATATATGTGTGTTAGTTTTCACGGGACTCCGGAGGTGGAGGTGGGGGAAGGGAGAGGGGGGTCGGGGGTTATAGTAAAAGGTTGAGCTCTTGTTTGCTATAAGGAATATTGGATTTGTTTGTTTAGTGCTCAATAAAAATTATTTAAACATAAACTTGGAAACTTGGATATGTCAGAAAAGCTACAGTATATCTCATTTGACGAGACTCCATTTTAAAGGTGAGAGGAGCACCAGCTTGTTCATAATAGATATACAACACCAGCCAGTTTATTAAAGTTCTTTTGGTGACTGATTCTGCTGGGATTGAAACAGAGAAACAGCTGAGTAGACAATTTGATCCCATTCTTTTGAGACGGTATCCTCCCTCATTCTAGAAATTTTACTTAGCGTTCAAAATTGCACCCACAGATTATATAGAATACCTACAATTACACACATAACTTTTGATAGTTGTTAATTGATACTAATAGCCAATGATAATTGGAACTGGTATTAAGGTACTAATTTGCAGCTATGTGCATAACTGTCCTTTGTCCGTATTCTATAACCTTACCCATACAAATTCAACAGCACGTAACTGCAAAGGGGTGTGGACATGCGAGGGGCATAGTTAGGTCAGAAGATTGTCTCATGCGGTTATAGTCTCATGCATAACTGTAGATTTTTTTAACATTTAGTTGTGGACACTTACACCAGCCATTGACATGGTTTAAGCGGCTGCCTAAATGCTAAGTTACACTAGTTTTTATAACTACTACTACTACTATTAATTATTTCTATAGCACTACCAGACGCACGCAGCGCTGGACAGAGTCACAAAGAAGAAGAAGAAAGTCCCTTTTTGAAAAAGCTTTCAATCTAAACAGACAAACAGAATGTCATGAATATACTTCTCCCTTCGTATTTGCTGTGATAGGGGATTAACAGAACCACAAATACAGAAAAACCGCGAATACCTTTTTCATATGTTATTCACTGTTTTCTATTAAAAATCATCGTGAATATAGTGAAACCGCGAATAACATTGTGGTCTGTTCCTGAAGGAGAGGCAAAACATGGTGAAGAAAGTGCAAGGAATCAGCAATTTGTCTCTGTAAACTCTTGGAATCAGCGATTTCTCTATGCAAGCTAATTTGGGGGGAAGAGCCAGCAAGCTAAAAACCGTGAATAATCGAAACCGCGAATGCTGAAACCGCAAATACGGAGGGAGAAGTGTACAGTTAAGGGTGAACGGTTAATCTGCTGGCTAGGTTGGTGGGCAGAGGGGAGTAGGGTTATGGACTGAAGGCCTGAAGAAGGGCCTTACGGTAGCTTCTCTCCAGGTGCAGATTGCCGGTCTTTCTTGTATGGGTCCTTCTTTTCTGAGGGGCCTGTTGGCAGCTCATCTGGATGTGGCCCGTTTTTTATCGGGCGCTTTGTGACTTACACCTTTCCTGTCCAACTTGGAATCTTAACCTGGTCCTCTGTTCTCTGCTCGTCCACCGTATAAGCCTCTGGAGCAGGCGTTCCTTATGGATTTTACAATCAAAATGATCTTCCTGGTGGCTATTACTTCATTCTGGAGGGTTTCGGAACTTCAGGCTCTCTATTGCCAGGATCCTTTTCTGCGTAGTACAGATTCTGGTATGATGCTGCGCACTGTTTCTTCTGAAAGTGGTTTCTGATTTCCATGTGAATCAGGAAGTCCGGCTTTCTCCTTTTGCTTCCTCCGGATCTAGGGAGCAGGACCGGATGTTGCAGTCCTTGGACGTACGCAAGCTCTTGTTATGGTACTTGCAGGTCATCAAAGAGTTTTGCCCCTCTATCTGTTCATTCTGGCAGTTCCTGCCCGCAAGGGTAGGCCAGCTTCTAAGGCTACCATTTCTAGATGGATCAGTATGGCCATTTCTGTGGCTTGCATGGCAGCCATTCCTTCACAGTGCAGGCTCATTCAACCAGGGGTGTTTTGTCCTCTTGGGCAAAGTGACCGGCTGTTTCTCTGGATGAGATTTGCAGGGCTGCTACCTGGTCCTTCTTGCATTCACCAAGTTTTACAGGATCGATGTGGCAGCCAAGCAGGAGGCTGCTTTTGGTGCCTCCGTTTTGGCAATGGGCTCACCCTTTCTAAATTTTTGGGACTGCTCTGTTATGTCCCACTGGTCCCGGAATAAAGTGGGATTGTACAAGAACAAAAAATTAGGCTGTTACCTTTGCTAATCTTCTTTATCCCAGGACAAGCAGGCAGCCTATTCTCACAAATGGGTTACATCATCCACGGAGCCCCGATGCGGACAGCCTCGCAAGTATACTTGCTTGTAGAAACTTCAGAAGTTTCAAGTCAGCTGCACCGCATATGCGCGAGTCTCCTCAGTTCTCAGTTTTCCGCGGAGCCGAGAAGTCTATACTTTGACATTCTGCACTGAACTTCATTCGCTTCGTGCCTTCTCTCACCGCGGTTTGTGTTCTCTTTAGTCACGAATCGCTGTGTTACTTATTTTCTTTTCATTTTATTTTTTTTCATTGACTGGCTGGGCATGCCGCTCGGCTGCAGCCTGCGGGCTTCGACTTCACAGCGACTATCTTCCCTCCTATGTCCTGGCCAGTAACGGGCTTCAAGAAGTGTAGCCAGTGCCGGTGTGCGATTTATCTCACAGACCCACACCGCTGGTGCCTCAAGTGCCTCGGACCTGATCATAGTCCAAAGTTGTGCCCTTAAATGTCGTCGGGTTTTAGTGGAAAAATTCTTCAGGATGGACTCTTCAGTGACACCCTCGACTTCGAATGCTGCCTTGGTCCCACCTTCCATTGAGGGTCCTCCTGCTTCCATGACTCCGACCTCGAGACTCATCAGACCGTCCTCGTTTGGATCATCTCTAGCCTCGAGTACACCTGCTTTATCTTCTCCTGAGCTCCCCTCAGGTCAGATACCTAAGCAGAAGGTTCCAGCGGTGGTACTCAAGCTCTCCAAGACCTCCAAGTCGAAGCACATCTCCACTGCCACCTTGGAGCCTTTAGCCTCAGCAAGTGGTCCGGTTTCAGACGCAGATCCACATTTGCAGGCTTCTCTCCAGACCATGTTAGAGCAGCAATTTGTTCAATTACTGAGCAAATATGGTTCTGCCTCGACAATGCCTCCTGTAATCCAACCTGTGCAATCAGCAGTCTCCCGTGAGGTCGAGTCCCTGCTTGTGCCTCGAGCTGAAGCTTCACACTCTATGCAAGGAGCAGAGTCTTTGCGAGTGTCTGGCATGGCATCTACACACTCGATGCAAGGAGCAGATTCTTTGCGAGTGTCTCGACAGGAATTCTCACACTCCATACAAGGAGGAGAGTTCATTAGCCTGGGTGTGTGTCGTGTAAACAGGCAATAAAGCTGAACCTGGATCAGAGTTTATGGTTTTCCCTAGACAAAACTAACAGAGACGTAACTTGTTTATGAAACTGCTTAGTGTACCATAAATCTTCCTACAAGAGTCTTTGCGAATGTCTGGTCTGGCATCTACACACTCAATGCAAGGAGTAGATTCTTTGCGAGTGCTCGACAGGAATCCTCACACTCCATACAAGGAGCAGAGTTTGCAAGTGTCTGGTCTGGCATCTACACACTTGATGCAAGGAGTAGATTCTTTGCGAGTGTCTCGACAGGAATCCTCACACTCCATACAAGGAGCAGAGTCTTTGCGATTGTCTGGTCTGGCATCTACACACTCGATGCAAGGAGTGGATTCTTTGTGAGTGTCTCGACAGGAATCCTTACACTCCATACAAGGAGCAGAGTCTTTGGGAGTGCTTTGAGATTCCTCGATCCAAACCACTGAGTTTTGATCTACAGCTTCTAGCCCTATTCATTCACCAGCAACATTGCCTGTTTCTATACATAGGGTGAAGTCTCCTCGATCCTATTTGAGACCTGCTTCCAGGCATCACTCTCATCGTCGATCGAGGCATTCATCGAGGCACAGGTCTCCTTCCAAAGAGCAGCCTTCCTCGTCATCAGTGAAGTGGCAGAGGGACTCACCAGCAGGAGAAAGCTGCGAAGCAGCCTGTTTAGCGTGCTGTGGCTGCCAACGCTGGAGGGAGGTTTGTGCCGGTATGTGCAGGAGAAGCGGTATGTCCCTCCCCCTCCAGTCCCTGTGCAGTACTTGGGTGCGGCGCCTCCTCCCACGATCCCCGTCTACGTGCAGCTTATTCAACAGGTGTGGCTGTGAGTTCGGGCGTGCACTGTGAGTCGGCTACAGCACTCGAGTGCTGGTGAGGCTCTTGAGAGGAACTGCCGCCGCTCTTAATAAATTCAACAGGTGCGGCTCCTGAGTTCGGGCGTGCAGTGTAAAAGAGTCGGCCACAGCGCTCGAGTGTGGGCCCGTTGTAAGCACGCATGCGCTCTCCTGCCTGCCACAGACCTACGGATCACTAGTAGATAGGAGTTCAGTGTTATTTCCAAGTTAATAAGAAGCTGGCCATCACCAGTAATTATCCTATATACTCTAATATAAACTGAGATTTTTGGGCCCAAAAATGGGGGGTGGTCTATTTATATTCAGGTCAGCGCAGCAGTGGGCGGGATAGGATGGATCCCTCCCGCCTCCTGTCCCAGCCTATTCTAATTATCTCCTCCCTCTTGCCTCCCCCGCGTACCTTTAGTTTCTCTGTGGTCCAGCGGTAAATTGCAGCAGGAGTGATCTTCCTTTGCTCCTGCCCATTTAGAGCCACTAGCTAATTGGCTGCTGCGAGTTCGTTAAGGGAGCCAGTTAGCTAGCAGCTCTGCACGAGCAAAGCGATTCTGTTCCACCCTAGACATTGCCACTCCTTTGGTACATCACCTGACATACGGACTCTGAGGAGATGTAACAGAATTGAAGATTAAGTTCTTGCCTTATGACAGAGAAGGACACAGTGCTCAGGACAGGATTTATACAAACATACATTTCACACTTTGTAGTACTAGGACTTCTAGATTACTGCAACATCCTCTATCTCCCCTGCCCCGCAGTCATGATAAAACAACTACAAACAGTACAAAACACAGCCCTGAGACTGATCTATTCGCTGAAGAAATATGACCACATTACCGCCGCATACCTCGACTCACACTGGATCCCAATACAAGCAAGAATACAATTCAAATTTTACTGTCTACTATTTAAAGCCATGAATGGAGACAGCCCAGCCTACTTGAACGACCGCCTTATCTGAACTACAGGCAAAGGAGAGCCCAGACACCATTCACGCACCCCCAATCAGAGGCGTCAAATGCAAAAAAATGTACGATGGCCACCAACTATCCAATCTACTGATCACAACACCAGACTACAAAACTTTCAGAAAAGAAATAAAAACCCTGCTATTCAAGAAATCCATCAAGACAAACTAACTCCGCAAGAAGCATTTCAATCCCCCAAAGTAACCCGCTCAGCTATGTAACTCTTCTGGAATTGTCCAGATAACCTCTAATGACAGAATAAAAGTCACTAATGTAATGTAGTGTTTAGAACAAAAATAATTCTTTATTAAACAGCAGGGAAGAGCCTGTTTCTTTACAAGTTTCCCCTTAATGGTTTCTTTTTTTTTTTTTTTTACTTTCTTTAGTTTTTAATGCCAACAAAATGTGCAATACAACTTACATACAAATAATAATAATCAAGCACTTATAATCAATCAGTATCTATACAAAAATAAAACTCCCTCCCCCCATCCAACATTATCATCAGGAATAATACCAAAACAAAAGATATACCCCACTCCCACCCCCTCTTAATGGTTTTTTTTTTCCTCAGAAACAGCTATGCTTTCCAACTTTCTCACTACTTTCCTTTTGACATTCTCAATAGGGCTTGCCACACCCCAAACCAGTCTTTATCACAGTTGCAAGAAACAGTTTTATGCAACATTCAATCACGGCTCTTGTCGGGCATTAGATAATAGGTGGAATTTTCCACATAGGACAGTGTCCCGCAAACTTTCTCGAGCCAAGGCACACTAAAGGTAGTGGCCATGGCTCAAGGCACCTGGAAGTGTGTGGATATTGCCGTGATGAAATCATGCGCATGCATGATATCTCGATGTCCGCATGTGTGTGAAGGCCCTCCAGGCGGGCACTGCAACGCCAGTGGGGAGTGCCAGAAGGGAAGAGGCCAGAGAGAAGGTTAGGTACTGGTGCCCACTGATTGCCACGAGGGGCACGTCCTGTAGGCAGTCAGCTGGCGCCGGCGCTTCTCTCCCCCAGTGTACCATGGCACGCCTGAAATCTCAGGAGGCACACTAGTGTGCTTGGTACATAGTTTGAGATACACTGACATAGGAGAATTTTACCTCCAGAAGATTCTGTCAGCAAAACAGGTCAGCTCTTATATACATCTTTCCTAGCTCCTATGTTCCCTCATCAGGGCCTCCATATGTGGCAAGGCTGGTCCACACTTACAGCCCAGATATCCTCAGCCCAGCTGTTAATAACTGTTTCACCTTATACAGTCTTTCTTTCTCAGCTCAAGTGGAAGTAACTTCCCCAGGGCTTCTGCCTCAGCCACGTTTAGGGGAAAGCTGAGAAATCCTTTTCTCTTCCAAGGACCTCCTCTCTTTACTGTATCCCCAGGGCACATCACAGCCCTTAGCTGGGGAGAGTTCCCTTTTACTGAGCACACTAAGCTCAGGGAAGCCACTTCATTTTGGGACTCTTCCTCCCTTGGGACCCTGCTGAATGAATTCCAGACTTGGGCATTTTAATCTCTCCCTTCCTGGGTTCCACCCCATGATTCAGCAGGGTAGCCTGTTCATGCAATTCAGTGCCACCTACTGGATGAAGATTGAGCTCTGAGCTACAGAGCTCAATGCATCCTTGTTTCTGTAGTTTACCATGTAATGGGACAGTTTCCTCCGCTGCCCATTGATGGAATAATAGTATCATTTGTGAGGGAGAATCCCTGACTCCCTCACACCTTTGTTAATTTTCTGAGGAGAACGTACAGCCCACCCTCTGTTTCCTCAATTACGTATGTTTTTCTGTGTCTGATATTTTTCACTTCCAGGCCTGAAGTTTTTTTCCTGCCAACTAGGATTGTCCTGTGCATTATTCAGCCTCTGTCTCCTTTGATGTCAATGCTTGTTGCATACAGCAAGTTGGTTATTTATTGTTGCTATGTTTTGCTGTTTATTACTAACTAGTCTTTAAGCCCGTTACATTAAAGGCTGCTAAATTTTTGTCTGTCTGTCATTCTTTCTGTCTCTCTACCTCCTGCTGTATTTCTCTCTCCCTGGCCCCCTTTCTCTGTTTGTATTTCTGTCCCTCTTCCTGCCCCTGTGTCTTTCTTCCTTTCTTTCTGTCTCCCTCCCTCCAACTGTCTGTCTTTCTTTCTCTGTCCCTGCCCCCTAAGTAGCATTCTCTCCGCTTCCATTTATCTGTGCAGCATTTCCCCCCACCCCACTTTCCTGTACAGCAGCAGCAATCCCTCCCCCTCCACCTTGCTCCTGAGCGGGGGTTACTATTTATTTTGCTGGAGGGAGAATGCATTTTTGAAGTGCAAAGGAGGGCTGTGCAAGAGAGAAAGGGGGAGGGGAAGAGATCTGTGTCTTTCTCACGATTTCCAGATGATGTTGCTGGATTTCCTCAGGGGGCAGGAGCGCCCCAGCACTTCGGAAATGCCACAGAGGGGCTTCTTTGCTGCGGCCCCTCCTTTCTTTTCTAATTTTGTTGCTGCAGATGAGACTGGTGTCTTTGCTGTCAGATTTTTGATTGTAAATAAAGACTGCGGACAGGCTGGGTGCAGAAAAGCAGATACACTGTGTGTGTGTATGTGTGCCCTGATGGATGTTTAGGAAGAGCAGCAGCAGTGCTGTGGGAGGGAGGGTTTGAAAAGGTGCAGCGGCGGCGGTGCTGGGGGGGGGGGTTTGAAAAGCCGCTTGCTCCTGACCTGAGCGAGAGCCGTCGGTGTTTTAAATTTGTCACGGCGTCTCTGCGCCTTTGTGCACGACTCCGATCTTTACTGGGCCCTTTGAAAGCAGCTACACACAGCGGCGTGAGGTGGAGAGCAGGGAGGCTGTTGTGACATAATAAGCGCGCATGCGCACTCTTGCCGGCACATCCCGACAGATCAGGGATCAGGGAACACGCGGCGCGAGTGCACATGCGCGCTTAGCGTTTTATTATAGATTGTTTGTTCTTATATAATGTCGGCAGGGAAGTTCCCTGTACCCCTTCTTCTTTGTGTTTTATTCCAGTGGCGATCGATTGCTTTGAGACAAAACTGAAGGGGGCAATATACTCCACTGGTAATGTGGGAGGTACTGAAAGCTGTGAATATCACACTTCTGCAAGACTCCTGAGAATATTAACAAAGATAAGAACCTAATCTTCCAATGTTAATTGGTAATGTTTGTTACAGAGCTGAACAGAATTGTACTGTCAGGGATTTTCCCTGTTTCCCTTCTTCCTGTTAATGTATTTCATTACAGTGCTACTTGATTGCTTTTGTACAAAGTGAAGGTTGCAGGAACGGCTCCCTGGGACAGAAGCAGAGTTCAAAAGATGATTGACAGCATTCTGCAAGCAACTTGCGGATTCAGATGCATAACCCTAACATTCACGACCACTGGACACATGTACAAGAAAGGTTCTTCTCTCGATAATCTTATAATCTTTCTTTCCAGATTTTGTGTTTGTGGGGTGGGTTTTTAAAAAAATTATTATTTATCTATCAATTTTTAATGTACAATTTCAAGAATCTTGTACAGAAAAGAAAATATTAGCTAAGAGCAAGTAATACATAATCTATTTCAAAAGAAAATACTTAAGCTAATCCATCTCAAGTCCACATGATGGTTGACATCCTTGATTACTAGAACGAAGAAAAGCAAGCATACAATGCGAGATAATCTTCTAATCTTTCTTTCCAGATTTTGTGTTTGTGGGGTGGGTTTCTTTTTAAATTATTATTTATTTATCAATTTTAAATGTACAATATCAAGAATTAATCCTGTACAGAAAAGGAAATATTAGCTAAGAGCAAGTAATAATCTATATCGAAAGAAAATACTTAAGCTAATCCATCTCAAGTCCACATGATGGTTGAAATCCTTGATTACTAAAACGAAGAAAAACAAGCGTACAATGATCTAGGAAAACTATGTTCTAACATCTGAATCAGAATCTAATTTCTAAGAGTTCAAAAAAATTCAAACCCCTTCAAGGTGCTTTTAGGACAGAAATGCTGTTAAGTGTGAAGGTTCAAAAAATATATATTTCAAGGATTTATATTTAACTACACATTTGCAAATGTATCTTAAATAAAAGGTACCTCCTATAAGCAAAATTCCAGATGTTAATATCAAGAATTATCTTTGCTTTTGAGTCTTGCGTGAAACATCTGGGAAAATCTGAGTTTTTAAACCGAAAAACTGTCTATTTTCGAAGAACAACTTCATTATCCAAAATTTATCAGGTAGAAGCGCAACCGAAGCTACTCAAGTAGATGGTTTAGCAACTTCTTTATCGAATGTCTCTAATATGGTTGAAATATCTAATAAATCTGCTTTTGGATTTTGATAATTAACTTGCTGATCCTGTAAAAAAATTTGTGGTAAATAGTAGACTAAGGAGAAAGGGGGAATTGATGTCTCTGGAATCAAAAGAATGTCTAGGAAATTGTTTGTGTTTTAATATGTGCTTTGAAATTAGATGTTTGGGACTGTGGTGCATTGTTCAATGTATCATTTAACTTGCAGGTTTATGGCTACAAATGATTTGATGACAGAACTTCAGAAGGATTCCATTAAGTTGGATGATGATAGTGAAAGGAAAGTAGTGAAAATGATTTTAAAGTTGTTGGAAGACAAAAATGGTGAGGTACAAAACCTGGCTGTTAAATGGTAAGTTCTATTAAGATAAGAACATAAGAATAGTCATTCTGGGTCAGACCAGTGGCCCATCTAGCCAAGTATCCTGTTTCCAACAGTGACTAATCCAGGTCCCAAGTACCTGGCAGAAACCCAAATAGAAGCAACATTCTATATTTTTATATGCTTTATTTTTATTTCTGACTCCTGAATACAGTTTGACAAAGTATATATTGCATACTCTTGAAATAGAACTACTGTATATACTCAAATATTAAATGAAATTTTGGGGCCCAAAAATGGGGGTCTCATCTTATATTCGGGTCAGCGCCCACCCGCCCCTCTCCTGGCATTGTTGCGGGCCTCCGCCAGCCTGCCTTATGACCTGGTAAGCTGGACAGGAGGGATCCCTCCCGTCTCCTGTCCTGGCCAACTCTTAACAATTTTTTACCCCCCACGTATCTTTTTTGGCTTTCTGAATCCCTGGTGGTCTAGCAGTGTATTGGGCAGGAACGAGTTTTCCACGCTCCTGCCCTGCACCCCTCCCTCCATGAATGGCTGCCTGAGTTCTCGCGGCTCAGTATACTGGGCAGGAGTGAGCTTTATGTGCTCCTGCCTGGCCCTGAGCTGGTCCCTGAATGGCTGCCACGAACATGAATATTCCTCCCCCCCCCCAATCTTGTATTCGCGTCAACCTTTTTTGGGGGGAAAAGGGTACTTCATCTTATACTCGGATCAACTTATATTTGAGTATATATAGTATAAAGTCTGAAAACGACTCTGATCTAACTTGGTATAAATTTTATATTTTGTATCAGAGCTGGTAATAATTTAAGGAAGTGAGCTCTATGTTTGTTGAATATACTATATTTTTACATGTTTAAATATTCTATATTAATAAAAATTGAGTAAGCATACATGTTAGAAAAACCTTTTGAGTTTTCATTTGTTAAAGAGTTCAGAAAAGAAGATAATAATTTAAACCAGAAATGTCCTCCTATATATATTTTGCAGAAATTTTGCTAGGTAGGAATTTCTTAAATATTTACTCTAATTCTTGGGTTTTACTCCTGCCACCTTTAGTGGTAGCTCAGGGTAGAGAATGACATGGTAACAAAGTTTGTCCCTTTCCCCGCAAGATCTGCCTGATCCCATCTGCACAAGCCTCAAACAGTTAAGATTTTATTATTTGAATCATTTTATTAAAGTAAAAAAAGCAACAATATTCATACAACTGTCCTTTTTGAAATCGCAAACAATGCATAAGGATCAATAACACCCCCATTTCCTCTCCCCCACCTCACAAATACCCCGTCCATGATCTGGAAAACTGAACAAGCCAAATTACTACAGAATGCTACATAGAAAATTGATACTAATATCTCCATTCCAATCCCCATTCCAGCCAATCAAGATGACTTTTATTCAGTGCAATCATTGTGGCACTTTAGTTCCAAGGTGCCTCATCTGTTTCAGCTTGCTAGTATTAAAGAGGATCTCTGTAACCCTAAGCGAGAATTGGTTGCAATTAAAGCAGTGACATCACCCCACAGGATCATACCAATTTACCTCCACTGCTTCAAAGAATAAATCAACTGATTCCAGTGCCTTGCCCCAGTCTGTTTATTTGCTGGTGGATCAATTGTATTTTTCATCCTTCCTCCGTCAAATGGCTGAGGACCTGGATCTTAAATTGGACGCTGGTTCTAAGTACTCTAAGGAGTATTTAGAAGAAATGAGTATGCCTCGGCCTCCTGCGGAGTCTTTCAAACTTCCTCTGAATAGACTTCTTTCTCAGACTTTCAAACGAAACCTGGAGACTCCTTATGCAATTCCTGCTGTTCCAGGCAAGCTGGAATTTTGGTATAGAACTGTACATTGCAAGGGCTTTGAGAACTCCCAACTATCTCATCAGTCCCTTCTTGTGGAATCTTCCTTAAAGAGGAGTCATCCTTCCAGGGTCTATGCTACCGTATCTCCTGGCAGAGAGGGTAGGACAATGGACAAGTTTGGTCGTCGTCTTTATCAAAATTCGATGATGGCCTCCAGGGTTTTAAATTATAATTTTATCTTTACTACTTAGTTCAAGTATTTTATTGATATGCTCCCTGGTTTTATTAAAGACCTTGGTCAACACAGGCTTTTAGAGTTCCAACAAGTCATTGCTACCTTAGCGCAACTCAGGTTGCACCTTCTTCAGTCAATGATGCCTTTGAACTATCTTCAAGGGTCACTGCTTTCTCAGTAGCGATGCACCGCCTTGCCTGGCTTCGCACCATTGATCCAACATTCAGGATCGTCTGGCCAATATTCCTTGTGAAGGCAATGACCTCTTTGATGAATCCATAAAGGCCACCACCAAGAAATTGTCTGAGCATGAGAATTTTTTTTCTTCCATCGTCAGACCAAAACCTAAGCCAGCTCCTCTTAAACCTTCTCAGCCTCTTCCATCCTATCAGAGGCGTTATCCTCCGAGGGCAGCTCCTTACACTCGAGCACCCCCCTAAGAAACAACAACAGCAGAAGCAACAGAATCCTCAGCCTTCTGCTATACCAAAGGCTTCTCAGCCTTTTTGACTGTCTCAAACAGAGCATAACCTCCATCGTTCTGCCTCTGTCCTCCCTTCTTCCCATAGGAGGTTGTCTCCATCATTTTTACCATCGATGGGAGACCATTAGATCCAACCTCTGGGTTCTGTCCATAGTCAGGGAAGGATACTCTTCATTTCACTCAGATTCCAATAGAGTGTCCTTCAAGAGAGTATCCTTCCAATCCATCCTAGGCCGCCCTTCTTCATGAAGCTCAAGCTCTGCTTCGTCTCCGTACTATCGAGGAAATTCCCTTGGAACAGCAGAGCAGGGGGTTTTACTCCCGTTACTTCCTAGTTCCGAAGAAGATGGGCAATCTATGGCCTATATTGGATCTCAAGGCCCTCAACAAATTTTTGGTGAAAGAAACGTTTCGCATGTTGACCCTGGCATCTTTATATCCCCTTCTAGATCAGAACGATTGGTTATGTTCTCTAGATCTCAAGGAGGCTTACACTCACATTCCCATTCATCCATTCTCCCGTCAGTACCTCAGATTTTGGGTGGGAAATCTGCATTTTCAGTATAGAGTGCTACCCTTCGGCCTGGCATCATCTCCGAGATTGTTCATCAAGTGCCTAGTGGTGATTGCAGCAACTCTGGCGAACCATGATCTCCAGGTGTTCCCCTACCTGGATGACTGGTTCATCAAAGATTCAACATCTCAGGGGGTTATTGTAGCAATCCAACGGACTACGTGATTCCTACAAAGCTTGGGATTCAAAATCAACTTTCCTAAATCTCACCTTCAATCCTTTCAGAATCTGCAATTCATCGGAGCTGTTCTGGACATTATCCAACTCGGAGCATTCCTTCCTCAACAACATCTGGATGCTCTTCTTCAGCTTTGCCACAAAGTGTCTTTCCTTTCTTCACTCTCAGCAAGAGACATGATGGTATTTCTCGGTCACATGGCCTCGACCGTTCACATGACTCCTTTTACCAGACTTCACCTCAGAATTCCTCAGTGGACCCTGGCATCTCAGTGGGTGCAGGCTTACGACCCACTCTTTCAACACATTATAGTCACTCCTTCGTTGAGACAGTCTCTCCATTGGTGGATGCTCTCTTCCAATCTATCCAGAGGTTTACTATTTCAAACACCCCCTCATCAGAAAGTCCTCATGACAGATTCCTCGACCTACCATCCTAGAGACACCCAAAGCATCCAAACCTGCAAACTTGAGACCAACCGTCGGAATACAGGAAGTGGCTGGTGACGCTGATTCCTGGCAACTGGTGACTTCCTCCACAGGAAAACGCAGAAGACCTTACTCTGTCTCTTTCTCTCACATACAGGGCGGCTCTACATCGACACCACAAATCACCCTGAGGAACAGATACCAGCTGCTACAGGAAGGTCCTGACAACGAGGAACAGGAAGTTGTTCAGCAGATGGTTCCAGTTCCGGAGTCAAAAGATCAGCCCACCCCTAAGAAGCGCAGAGTGGTGGTCTTTGGGGATTCGCTGCTGAAGGGCACCGAGGGTCCAATTTGTAGATCAGATCTGCAATCAAGAGAGATCTGCTGTTTGCCAGGGGCCAGGATCCGGGGTGTAACCGCTTGCCTGGACAGACTTATCAAGCCCTGTGACCACTTCCCCATGATTCTCATCCACGTCGGAACCAACGGCACCACCAGGAGCACCCCGGAGAGCATACCTGAAGACTTCAGAACCCTGGGTGAGAAGCTGAGGAGAATGAATGCGCAGGTGGTCTTCTCGATCCTCCCAGTATGCGGTAAGGGCAGTGCCAGGGAGGATTGCATCCAGATGGCAAACGACTGGCTGCAGGGATGGTGCAAGGAGATGAACTTTGGGTTCTTGCACCATGGAGAGGCATTGCAAGGACTACAGGGACCAGACGGGTTACACCTGACCAGAAGAGGGAAGAACATCCTTGGACACCGTCTAGCCCGCCTACTACACAGGGCTTTAAACTAGGTAAGTTGGGGGAGGGTACGGGCACAAACAACCTACCTGGCGAGCTAAGCTGCCAATACTTTTTTGAGACTAAGGTAAGTAAACACCGATCTGGATCAGGGGAGAGTATACACACTTTCAAGTCTGGGGTTGGCTCACATTATAATTCTGGGTCACATTGTAATTCTGAGTCTTAGGGGAGTACACATTGTAATTCAGGGTCTAAGGGGAGTACACATTGTAATTCTAGGTCCAGCGAGAGAACACACATTGCAAATTGTACTAAAGGAGTTCAAATAGCCCAAGCGGGAATACCCCCACAGGGTACACACATTTCCTAGTCTGGGATAGGAACACACTGTAGTTCTGGGTCTAGGGAGTCCGGGATAGGTGCACGTTGTAACTCTGGGTCTAGGGAAAGTTCAAAACATGCGAATAATGCTAAAGGTGTCCAAGTAGCTCAAGCGGGAACATCCCCACTGAGACGTAACAAACATACAACATGGAGGGCTATGTACGTAAACGCCCACAGTCTGGGAAACAAGATCCTGGAATTAGAAACAGAAATGAGGAATGCCGACCTGGATGTGGTGGCGATATCTGAGATCTGGCTCACGGACTCCCATGGGTGGGACATGGTCATACTGGGTTACAACTTGCTTTGCCGGGACAGGGAGGGCAAAATGGGAGGAGGTGTAGCATTATATACTAAAGATGACATTAAGGTCACCAGAATCACAGATGTCCACTACACTGGGGAATCCCTTTGGGTAAATTTGGCCAGAGGGAAGGACAAATGCTTGTATCTTGGCGTAATATACAGACCCCCAAGACAACAGGATGACCTAGATATGGAATTAATCGGAGATATAGAGAATATCACCTTGCGTGGGGACACAGTATTTTAGGTGACTTCAACATGCCTGATGTGGATTGGGACATGCTTTCCTCTGCTTCCGGCAGCAGCAGGAGGCTATTAAACTCTATGAAGGGAGCAAGACTCAGGCAACTGGTGTTGGAACCAACAAGGGATCAGGTGGACCTGATACTTACCAATGGAGAAAGTGTCACAGAGGTCTCGGTGGGCGACACATTGGCCTCCAGTGACCACAACATGGTGTGGTTCAATCTCGGGAAAGGTTTCACTAAATCTACCACACTGGCCAAGGTCCTCAAATTCAAGGACACAAACTTCAAAGAAATGGGAGACTTCGTTCACCAGACGCTACAAAGCCAAGCAGAAACCGATAACGTGGAAGAAATGTGGTCGACTTTGAAAGCCACCATACAAGAAGCAACAAACCGCTATGTTAAATCAATAAGTAAACGGCGAAGGAACAATAAGCCACAGTGGTTCTCTGCGGAGATTTCGGACCTCATCAAGGAGAAGAAAAAAGCATTCATCTCTTACAAATAATCAGGGAAACAGGACTCTAGGGAAGTCTATCTGGCCAAGTCAAAAGCCGTCAAAACAGCAGTTAGGGAGGCCAAATTCCGCATGGAGGAGTCTCTAGCGAAGAACATCCAGAAAGGAGATAAATCCTTCTTCAGGTATATCAGTGACAGAAATAAGAACTCAGGCAGGATAGTACGTCTTAGGAAACCAGACGGAGACTATGTATAAGCAGACTCGGAAAAAGCCCAACTATTAAATGAATACTTCTGCTCAGTCTTCACCTGCGAGACGCCAGGACTCGGCCCTCAGCTACAGACAAGGGTTGACGCAGATGACCCGTTTAGTAATTTCGAGTTTACACCCAGCGGTGTCTACTGCGAGCTGTAAAAGCTTAAGGTTAACAAGGCAATGGGGCCTGACAACTACACCCCAGGGTGCTAAGGGAGTTGTGTGATGTCTTGGTGGAACCGCTATCCGTGCTCTTCAATCTCTCCCTTAGTAAGGGTAACGTCCCGTTGGACTGGAAGACGGCTATCATCATTCCACTCCACAAGAAAGGCTCCAAGATGGAGACAGCAAACTACAGACCGGTGAGTCTCACATCAATAGTGTGCAAACTAATGGAAACTCTAATCAAACGCCAATTGGATACAATCCTGAACGAGGAGAATCTATGGGATCCCCGTCAACATGGATTTACTAAGGGGAGATCCTGCCAATCCAACCTGATCAGCATCTTTGACTGGGTGACGAGGAAGCTGGATGTTGGGGAGTCCCTGGACATCATATACCTGGACTTCAGTAAAGCATTCGATAGCGTACCACACCGCAGGTTGCTGAGCAAGATGAGTTCTATAGGATTGGGCGACACATTGATGAAATGGGTTGGGAACTGGCTTGGAGGTAGGCTTCAGAGGGTAGTGGTGAACGGCACCCCCTCCGAAATAACGGAGGTAATCAGTGGAGTGCCGCAGGGCTCGGTCCTGGGCCCGATCCTATTCAACATCTTTATAAGAGACTTGGCAGAAGGGCTGCGAGGTCAAATAATATTATTCGCCGATGACGCCAAACTAAGCAATGTAGTGGGCAAAAGCACAACAGACATAAATTCAATGTCCGACAACATGAGCGCTGGTCTAGGTCCTGGCAACTCAGCTTCAATGCCAAAAAATGCAAAGTCATGGGCAGCCAAAATCCATGTAAGACTTACACCTTTAATGGTGAGATCCTAACAAGAACTGAAGCAGAACGAGACTTAGGGGTGATCGTCAGTGAGAACATGAAGACTGCCAATCAAGTGAAGCAAGCTTCATCCAAGGCAAGGCAAATCATAGGTTGCATACGCAGGAGTTTCGTCAGCCGTAAGCCTGAAGTCATTATGCCATTGTATAGATCCATGGTGAGGCTCCACCTGGAATACTGTGTGCAATTCTGGAAGCCGCATTACCGTAAGGATGTGCTGAGACTGGAGTCGGTCCAGAGAATGGCCACCCGGATGGTCTCGGGACTCAAGGATCTCCCGTACGAGGAACGGCTGAATAAGTTGCAGCTGTACTCACTCGAGGAACGCAGAGAGAGGGGTGACATGATCGAGACATTCAAGTATCTCACGTGCCACATCGAGGTGGAAGAAGATATCTTCTTTTTCAAGGGTCCCGCGGCAACAAGGGGGCATCCGTGGAAAATCAGGGGCAGGAAACTGCACGGGGACACCAGGAAATTATTTTTCACTGAAAGGATGGTTGATCGCTGGAATAGTCTTCCACTTCAGGTTATTGAGGCCAGCAGCGTGCCTGATTTTAAGGCCAAATGGGATAGACACGTGGGATCTATTCACAGAGAAAGGTAGGGGAGGGTCATTGGGGTGGGCAGACTAGATGGGCCGTGGCCCTTATCTGCCGTCTATTTCTATGTTTCTATGTTACGCTTAGGGGCTCATTTCGTCGGTCTCCATACTCAAGGCCACTGGTCCAGCACTGATTGTCAGTGTCTTATCAATCTGTTGGAACTCAGAGCGATAATCAATGCTCTCAAAGCTTTTCAGCATCTTCTTTAAGACCAGGTAGTCCTTATTTGGACAGACAATCAGGTCACCTTATACTATGTCAGTGGTCTCAAACTCGCGGCCTCCCAGGTACTATTTTGAGGCCCTCGGTATGTTTATCGTAATCACAAAAGTAAAATAAAACAGTTTCTTGATCATATGTCTCTTTAGCTATAAATGACAATATTATTATTAAGATTTAGCCAAAAGGAAAGATTTATAAGCTATAAAGAGTTTTACCTCATGCAAAATTGTTATTTCTTTAATAAGACATTAACTATTTTTTGTGCGGCCCTCCATGTACCTACAAATTCAAAATGTGGCCCTGCAAAGGGTTTGAGTTTGAGACCACTGTACTATGTCAACAAGCAGGGAGGAACAGGATCTCTCCCTCTTTGTCAAGAAGCTCAAAAGGTGTGGTACTGGTCGATCCATCACAACATCTTCTTGAAAGCAGTCTACATTCAAGGAGAGAAAAACTGTCTGGCGGACAAATTGAGTTGTCTTCTGCAACCTCACGAATGGACACTCAATTCCTCGCCTCTTCATCACATTTTTTCTCAGTGGGGAACTCCTCAAATAGATCTCTTTGCGTCTCCCCTCAACCACTAACTGCCTCAGTTCTGCTCTAGGATATACTCTCCTTATCGCCTAGAGGCAGATGCTTTTCTTCTGGAATGGACAAATTTCTTCCTGTATGCGTTCCCTCCATTCCCTCTCATTCTCAAGACCCTTTGTCAAGCTCAAGAACGATCATGCCACGATGATTCTAATAGCTCTTCGGTGGCCCAGGCAACCCTGGTTTTCCCTTCTACTTTAGCTTAGCAGCTTAGCCTTCTACCAGTTTTTCCATCTCTGCTTACACAGAGTCAAGGATCTCTTCTTCATCTCAACCTGCAGTCTCTACACCTGACAGCTTGATACCTCTCAACATAGCTCCTCTTCAGTTTTCTCAACCTGTTCGGGATGTTTTAGAGCAGTGGTTCCCAACCCTGTCCTGGGGGACCACCAGGCCAATCGGGTTTTCAGGATAGCCCTAATGAATATGCATGAGAGAGAGCTGCATATAATGGAGGTTCCAGGTATGCAAATCTGCTCCATGCATATTCATTAGGGCTATCCTAAAAACCCAACTGGCCTGGTTGTCCTCCAGGACAGGGTTGGGAACCACTGTTTTAGAGCATGGCTGCCCAAGTCCAGTCTTCGAAATCTACTGGCAGGCCAGGTTTTTTGGATATCCACAATGAATATGTATGAGAGAGATTTGCCTGCACTGCCTTCCTGGTATGCAAATCTCTCATGCATGTTCATTGTGGATATCCAGAAAACCTGGCCTGCCAGTAGATCTTGAGGACCAAACTTGGGCAGCTCTGTTTTAGAGTTTTCCAGAAAACTTGCCACTAGACAATGCTACCACCAAAAATGGACTAGATTTTCTACGTGATGCATCTCTCATAACAAGGAGCCTTGAGATACCTCCTTGTCTTCCGTCTTGGATTATCTTCTGCACTTATCTACCTCTGGCCTCAAGTCTACATCCATTCGAGTCCATCTTAGTGCAATTGATGTGTTCCATCAGCCTATCGAAGGGAAACCCCTTTCTGCTTATCCTGTGGTTTCCAGATTCATGAAAAGACTTTTCAATGCCAAACCTCCTCTCAAACTGCCTCCAGTGGTTTGGGATCTCAATGCTGTTCTTGCTCAATTGATGAAGCCTCGTTTTGAACCAATGCATACGGCTCATCTGAAATATCTCACTTGGAAAGTGGCGTTTCTCTTTGCCCTCACTTCTGTTCGAAGAGTCAGTGAGTTGCAAGCTTTAGTTGCTGATCCACATTTCACAGTTTTCACAAGGTGGTCCTCCGTACTCTTCCTAAATCTTACCTAAAGTAGTTTCAGAATTTCATTTCAATCAATCCATTGTACTTCCAGTGTTTTTTCCAAGACCTATTCAGAATTTCATCTCAATCAATCCATTGTACTTCCAGTGTTTTTTCCAAGACCTCATACTCATCCTGGAGAATCAGCTCTTCATACCCTAGACTGTAAACGTGCTTTGGCCTTCTACTTGAAACGCACCAAACCACACAGATTTGCTCAACTTTTCTCTCATTCAATCCAAACAAGTTAGGACATCCGATTTCTAAATGAACCATCTCCAACTGGATGGCACTTGTATCTCTTTCTGCTATGCTCAGACTGGACTGCATCTATAGAGTCGTGTCACAGCCCACAAAGTCAGAGCCATGGCGGCTTCAGATCCACTCCTATTGAGGACATTTGCAAAGCTGCCACCTGCTCCTCGGTTCATACTTTCACCTCTCATTATTGTATGGATGTCTTCTCCAGATGGGATGGCCATTTTGGCCAGAGAGTATTACACTCTCACTATCCCATCCTGGTTAGCTTGGAGGTCACCCACATGTGAGAATAGATTGCCTGCTTGTCCTGGGATAAAGCACAGTTACTTACCCTAACAGCTGTTATCTAGGGACAGCAGGCAGCTATTCTCATAACCCTCCCACCTGCCCTGGTTGGCTTCTCTGCTAGCTATCTGAACTGAGGAGACGCGCCCTGTGCTTGGCGGGAAGGCATGCGCGATGCGGCAGACTCAAAACTTCTGAGTTTTCTACAAGCAAATCTATTTGCGAGGCTATCCTCATCCGAGCTCCATGGATGACGTCACCCACATGTGAGAATAGCTGCCTGCTGTCCCTGGATAACACCTGTTATGGTAAGTAACTGTGCTTTCCAGTAGATAGGTGTGTTATTCTGGACCCTGCCTGCCTACTGTCTCATTCTGTTTATTCCTCTACAAGTATGTATCTTGGATGCCAGTCAGTTCTTTGGGCCCTGAAGAATTCTGTATAGTCTGTTTATAGTGTCTACAGGTACTACCTGAACTCCTTTGATGCTTCTGTTGACTGTTCTTGTTCATTGAGTGTTCAAGTGTTAGTATGTTTGAGCAGAAGAGTTGATTTTTTGGGAAATTTCCTATTTTTGTTCTTACTTCACATAATGTCGATGGAGATCTTATTTTCTTGGGTACTAACTGAAGGTGGCAGTAGAGCTCACAGTGAATTAGGAAGATTACAGAAAAAAATTTGGAGTGGATTCCTTCTGCATAAGACTCGCAGCTATGGAGAGATAACCCACTTGTCTAGAATGACACACCTATCTACTGGAAAAGATATTATTAAGGTAAGGACATCAGCTCTTTTTCATGATGAATAGCTTTTGGACTATTAGAAAACTATTAGATGTTTTTTCCCTCAAGAAAGCATTTTTTAAAACCCTTTGATTTAAATGAAAAATATCTGATGTTCTTGATTTAAAAAAAAAAAATAGATTTTTATCTGCCCTGCCTCTCATTCCAGAGTTTTTCCTTTCAATTGAAAGGTATGCCTACTATGCATTTATAAATAAGCATACCATGCACAACTATTTTATATAATTTATATAATTTTAAGGTGATTATTCAATCAATATCCACTTTAAACTTGATAGTGTTCTTAACTACCAGTTTTATACCACCTTTTCACTATAGAGTTTTTCAGGAACCTCAGCGCCACCACTCAGAGCTCAAACTCGTTCATTGCTCTAAGCTTTATGTGTTAGCTCCTCATCGGATCCTTTTTTATTTTAAACTCTTTTTTGCTTTTGTAATGTGTATTATATTTTTACCATTTAATCGGTTTAGCCCTTAAGCTTAAAATATTAAGTTGTACTTAGCTTTATTTCTTGTGGTCTTTGGCTAGGGGAAACATCTTGAATGTTTCGCTTTACAGCTTTATCAAGGCTTTTACCCCTGAAATGTAACAAAAGCCAACATAATTATCTTAATAGTGACACAACCAGATACAAACTTTACTGAAGTGCCCTGTTTTCACGCTTACCTTACTAGTTTACCGCCAATACTTGGGACCACTCTATCCACAAATATGGCGGCGGCGTTCTTACTATGAATTTAAATAGAACGGGGCCCCCATTAGCATAAGCTGCGTCATCACGCAACGTAAGCATCACCGGGTGCCACGTCAGTGAAACTTAATTATTTAGAATATGAATGAATTATTATTAATAAGAGACCCTTCCCCTCCCGACTCACGCTAGATCAAAGAACCCCATTCTAGTTCCGCATTCAATCCGTGCGGAACCACTGTATTCAGCATATATATCCAACGCTGTTCTTTATAATTCAACCATTCTTCACTGTTTCCTCCCGCCCACCCCTCTTCCATATTTTCAATTATACGCCATTGTATCTGTTCTATTGTATGTTGGTGTTCCAAGAAATGTTCCACCATTGGTGCTAAAATATTTTTTGTTTTTAATCGCGATTTATGTTCATTTAGTCTTATGTGCATGGGCCGTGAAGTCCGACCCACGTAGACAAGACTACATGGACATACTACTATATAGACCACATGTGTTGACTGGCAATTTGTATTAGCTCTGGCTGTAATAATTTTTCCTTTCTGAGGATCTTTCCAAGTGGTGCCTGTGATAGTCGAAGAGCACCACTGGCAATGTCCACAACCCGTGTGATTACCTGGCATCCTGGTTTTAAAATTCCCCAATTTCTGTTGAATTAAAACTTGGCCTATGGTTTTTCCTCTTCTAAAGGCAAACATCGGGATCTCATTAAGTATGGAATGCAATTGTAACACATGCCAATATGTCTTCATGTATGTTATGAGTTCTTTCGCTGCTTCTGAATAAGGAAGTACACAAATTAGTTTATCATTTTTTTTTTTGTTGTTGTTCTACTAGCTTTTCAGAAATTAATAAGTCCCTATTAGCATATTTTGCCCTAGTATAGGCTCGTTTAATGGATTTCGCAGGATATCCCCTAGCTTGGAAACGTTGTTTTAGCTCTTCTGCTGCCTCCATAAAATCACTTAGGTTAGATGACACTCTACGGATTCTTAAAAATTGACTGACTGGAATATTAAACTTTAGGTGATAAGGGTGGTGGCTGGAGAAGTGAAGGAGTGTATTCCTAGCTACTGATTTTCTATATAGCTTAGTTTTAACCTGTAATTCTTCCTTTATTATTAGTAGATCTAAAAACTCAATTTTATCTTTACTGTAAGATGGGGTAAACTGGAGATGGGTTTTTTTTGTATTAATCCAATCTAAAAATTCACATAACTCAACTTCCGAACCTTCCCACAAGAAAAAAATGTCATCCAAAAACCTTCTCCATAAGATTATATGTTGGAAATATTTAGATGTGTAAATATATGTCTCTTCAAATTTTCCCACATAAAGGGTCGCAACAGATGGGGCTAAAGTAGCTCCCATCGCCACTCCTTGGGTTTGCTGTTCCAGAGATTTAATGATTTTACTAGTGGAGACCACATCTAATATAGAATCAGAATTAAGGTCTAAAACAGTGTCCATGGAATTACAGATGAAGGATCAGATTCAAAAAGATGAGTTTGAAAAGAAGAGGAATGATCTTGAAGATCTTATGGTCCAATATAGAGATACCACTAAAAGTCCATAGTCTGTTATTAAGACATGAGGGAAGCCTCTGCTTGCCCTGGATCGGTAGCATGAAATGTTGCTATTCTTTGGGTTTTGGCCAAGTACTAGTGACCTGGATTGGCCACCGTGAGAATGGGCTACTGGGGTTGATGGACCATTGGTATGACCCAGTAAGGCTATTCTTATGTTCTTAAATCTTAGTTGTCAATTTCTAGACCATTCCTCAAGCTTTGCTAGATTCTTCCTCATGTTATCCACACCGTCATGTGTGTCTATGCTATCACAGAGTTTGGTATAATCTGCAAAGAGACAAACTTTACCAGACAGTCCTTCTGCAATATCGTTCACAAAGATGTTAAAAAGAGCTGGCACTCCACTAACAACATCCTTTTCCTCCGAACAAAATAAGTTTACCACTATCCTTTGTCTCCTTCCACTTAACCAATTTTTAATCCAGTCCATCACTTTACATCCCATACCAAGGGCACTCAGTTTGTTTATCAGCCGGCTATGTAGCATCATGTCAAAGGCTTTCCTAAAATCCAAGTACACCATATCTAGTACTCCTCCCATACCCAACTGTCAAAGAAATCAATCAAATTTGTCTGACAAGACCCGCATTTCATAAAACTATGCTGCCTCGGGTTTTGTAGTCCATTCAATTCTGGGAATCTTACCATCCTCCGCTTAATAAGAAGCATTTCCATTAGTTTACTCACTATCGAGGTCAGGTGACACCCCCTCCCCCGCCCTCTTCCCCACACTCCCTGCTGTGCGCGTGCCCCCCTTCACTTTTCCCGTTATCTTTTTAACTTCTCCAGCGTGAGCAGCATGCCCACGGTGGTGTCGGCTCGCCCTTTGATGTCACTTCCTAGGTGCGGGTCCCAAAAGTGACATCAAAAAGAGCGCCGATGCTGACACAGGCAGCGGAGGTATGGGGGAAGTAAGGGGTGCATGGCAAGGAGAGGAGCGGGGGAGGGGGGCAGAGAGAAGGGGGGTGCCGCGTCCTTAGGAAGACGCACTTGGGGCAGACTACCCGTACTATGCCACTATCCATGCCTAGTCATGACAATGGTCATCACCATCAAGGCATAGCAAGAACCTTTCTAAGGAACATTGGTTGAAAAGCATTGTTTTATGGACTAAACTAGTCCTGGACTCACTATGGTCCCAGTGCCTATAAAATACACTAAAATAAGGAAGTGGAAAAGAGATGAAAAAGATTATCAGGTGGGAAGAATCTATACATGGAATAAAAGAATTTTATCAGGACCAATTAAAAAGAAAGTAGCCTTTAATGCCTCGTCTGAAGAATCAGACAATACGAGTGGAGAATCAACTGATGTTCCTTCAACTAAGAGTTCGGGGGACGATATGCGAACAAGAGGAGGACGTCCAAGAGGCAAGCCCAGAGGAGCCCCTCGAAGACGGGGCAAATCGATGAACAACGGGAAGACAAAATAGAATCCACAGTGGTTAACATCTCTACAGTGATATTGACGAAAGCTCAGTTAGAGGTGCTTGAACTGGGTTTAGGATATGTAATAACCCAACGTCCTGATTTCTTTCAATTGAGAATATCGTTCTATAAATTTTTAAGAAAGATACAACTGAAAATATTTTTTGCTGATAAAGAAGCTTTGGAGAGTGAAGATGAGGGCTCTATTTGTAAAAATGAATCAAAATGGAATCCACCAGGCCCTATGGATCCAGCGGTAGTAACATTCCAAAATTTGGTATTGACTGGGTTATCAACGTATGAAAATTCATCTGCTCATCAATGGCCTTCTTACAATTTAACATACTACCAATATCAGGCATTGATGCAACTAAGACAAAAGAGAGACTGTATGATATTAAGAGCAGATAAAGGTGGTGCTACAGTCATTTTAGATCGAGCATACTATTTAAAAGAGGCTGCCCGTCAGTTATCTGATACAGTTGCTTATAACCTGATTCCAGACGACCCAGTAGGTCCTTTGATGAAAAAGATTTTTGATTGGGTGACTGCTTTCTATGAAAAAGGAATGCTCACTAAAAAGGAATACCAGTTCCTACTTGAAAAATATCCGAGCACTCCTAATATATATTATCCCAGGACAAGCAGGCATGATATTCTCACATGTGGGTGACGTCATCTACGGAGCCCCGGCGCGGACAGCTTTTCAAGCAAACTTGATTGAAGTTTCAAGTTTGCACACTGCACCACGCATGTGCGTGCCTTCTCGCCCACTAGAGGGCGCATCCCACCTCGTGGTCCTCAGTTCAAATTTTTCCGCGGAGCAAGAAAGCCCTGTGGATCTGAGCTCCAGTGTTTTTGCCTTCTAGCTGCCGCGTTTAGTTTGTTTTTCCCTTCGAATTAGTTCGCGGTACTGTTTTCCTTTCGTTTCTTTTCAAAAAAAAAAAAAAAAAAAAAAAGTCTTTCGTTTTTCGTCGGGTTCCGGGGGCTCCCGGAAGCCGTGGCCGCGGGACGTCGGTACGTTCCCGGCCTTCTTCTTTTTCTTCGTGGATGTCCCGTCCTGTTACGGGATTCAAAAAGTGCAGCCGGTGTGAGAGGTTGCTTTCCATCACTGACCCTCACCGGTGGTGCATTGTCTGTCTTGGGCCCGAACATCCGACAGACTCGTGTGATCGCTGTGCTACCTTCCAAAACAGGGCCCTCCGTCGCCGTAAGGCAAGAATGGCCGAATTGTTCGCCGTCGACGCGCCGCCTAAGGCCTCGACGTCGGCCTCTGCTTCGGCCCCGGCCTTGACCTCGGCCTCGGCGTCCTCGGGGGCCTCGGCCTCGCCTCGGCCCTCTTCCTCGAGGGCGTCGTCAGTGAAGCAAGCTTCGGGTAAGTCCTCTGTTCCATCCCCTTCAGCAAAGAAGCCATCCTCGAGTCAGGCCAAGGCGGGTGGGTCGACCCCGGCCCCGCATCGGACCTCGACTCCGCACACCCCGAGGGAATACTCGAGACCGAGGTCGCCCTCCAGGGAGTGTGCCCCGGACTCGGAACTCCCCACCTTCGTGGGGATTCCGGCCTTCCAGGATCTCCTCCGAGCTCTGATCTCATCGGAGCTGTCGGGAGCCCTGGAAGTGTTGCAGCGTGCTGCGGTTCCGGCGGCCTCGACCTCGGCCTGGACGCCTTCGGTCTCGGAGGCCCCGGCCTCGGCTCCCTCGGGAGCCCCGGCCTCGGCGACCTCGGTCTCGGGTACTGGGACCCCGTTCACCTCGGTCTCGGCCCCGCCCCGGACCTCGACCTCGGGGGAACCCCCTGAGCGGAGTGTAAGGCCCAAAGAAAAGTTGCGCAGAGTGCGCCGTCTTTCCTCCTCTTCCTCCGGGTCTTCCAGACACGCCTCGCCCTCGACGCGACCTCGGACGGGGCGTCGATCGAGGAAGTCTAAGCGGCCCCGAGGCTCGCCTCGGCGCGACCGTTCCTCGTCGTTCGGGGACGAGGCGTTGCAGGTGTCGGAGTTGCGCCTCGACAACCCGAGGCTCCTCCGCTCACCCCATGGGAAGTCTTCCCGGGCCGCCTCGCCGAGGAAACGGGAGAGTGTCCCACGAACCCCGGGGTCCTCACCCAAGGGTTCTGCGAGGAGGATAACTTCCCCTTCCCCCTCGAGGGCCCTCGAGAGGGGATCCTGGGATTCGGGATCGGTTAGGGATCCTCATTATTCCCATGAGGCCTCCCCCCTCTCCTCGGTGGGGCGGTCGAGAACCCCCTCTCCCCAGGCTAGGCCGTCCTCATTTTCATCCTTCGTTCAGGACATGGCCCAAGCCCTGGGGATTGACCTGATGGTAGGCTCTCGGTATTCCAAAGAATTTTTGGAGGAACAGGACCTCCCCATTCTTCCTAGGGAGGTGCCTAGACTCCCTCTCAACAGTGTCCTTCTGCAAACCTGGCTGAAGAACTTGTCAAACCCTCTTACAGTCACGTCTGTGCCTTCAAAAATGGAATCGAAGTATAGGACGATTCCCCCTAAAGGGTTCGATAAGGCGCAGCTCTCACACCAGTCTCTTCTGGTGGAGTCTGCTCTTAAAAAATCACAGCCCTCACGGGTTTCTGCGGCGGTTCCACCAGGCAGGGAGGGGCGGACCCTGGACAAGTTTGGCCGTCGCCTCTATTCAAATTCCCTGATGGCCACCAGGGTTCTAAATTACGCCTTCACCTTCTCCTCCTTTTTGCGTGGGATGGTGAAGGACCTTCCTCAATATCGAAACTCGTTACCGGACTCCCAAAGAGCAGGATTCGACAAGTTTATGTCCAACCTGTCTCATTTGCGGTTGTACCTATTCCATGCAGTGTACGACGCCTTTGAGCTGGTTTCGAGGGTGTCGGCCCTCGCGGTGGCCATGCGCCGCTTGGCCTGGCTTCGCACCCTCGACATGGACCCAAACCTGCAGGAACGCCTGGCAGACTTGCCTTGTGTGGGGTCCGAGTTATTCGACGAGTCATTGGATGCGGCGACCAAGCGCTTGTCGGAACAGGAGCGCTCTCTAGCATCCCTGGTCCGCCCCAAACCTAGGCCCCTGCCGCAGAAACCCTTCCGGCCTCCGCCGCGCCGATACCCTCAGAAGTCGACCCCGGCTTTCTCGAGACCGCCTCCGAGACGTCCGTCTCAGCGAGGCAGAGGGGGACAACCCCAAGCCCCGGCGCAGGGCCCTTCTAAGCCAGCGCCTTCCTTTTGACGGGCTGAGCGGACGGGGCGGGTTCCCCTCCGCACTTTCTCAGGAACCCCTTCCTATCGGGGGCCGTCTTCGGTTCTTCCGGGAGGCATGGACCGGGATTACCTCAGACGCTTGGGTGCTCCGGATCGTCTCCGAGGGCTACTCGCTCAACTTTGTGTCCTCGCCGCCGGACAGTCCCCCAAGTTTAGTCCCCTGCAACCGTTCGCAGCTACCGACCCTTATAACCGAAGCCAAAGCCCTCTTGAAGCTTCGGGCGGTCGAGCCGGTCCCCAAGGACCAGTGGGGTACGGGGTTTTACTCCCGCTACTTTTTGGTCCCAAAAAAGACCGGGGACCTGCGCCCCATACTGGACCTCAGGAAGCTCAACAAATTCCTGGCCCGGGAGAAGTTTCGAATGCTATCTCTCCCGGTTTTGTACCCCCTCTTGGGGGAAGGGGACTGGATGTGCTCCCTCGACCTGAAGGAAGCATACACCCATGTTCCGGTGCACCCCGCCTGTCGAAGATTCTTACGATTCCAGGTGGGGGACCTCCACCTCCAGTACAGGGTACTGCCCTTCGGCCTGGCCGCGTCCCCACGAGTATTCACGAAGTGCATGGTGGTGGTTGCAGCAGCCCTCAGGTCACGTGGACTCCATGTGTTCCCTTACCTGGACGATTGGCTCATCAAAGCCCCGACCAGGGAGGGGGTTATCTCAGCGACCCGACAGTCTATTGCCTTCCTGCAAACTCTCGGGTTCGAGATAAACTTTCCAAAGTCTCAGTTGAGACCGTCGCAGTCTCTTCAATTCATAGGTGCGGTGCTGGACACGGTGCGCCTACGCTCCTACCTGCCGACCCAGCGGGTGGAAACCTTGGTACGGATGAGCCGCCAGGTCTCCCAACTATCGAGGGTGTCGGCCAAGCGCATGATGATGCTGCTGGGCCATATGGCCTCGACGGTACATGTCACGCCGTTTGCGAGGCTACACCTGAGGATCCCTCAGTGGACCCTCGCATCCCAGTGGCGCCAGGAGTGCGACCCGGGGTCTCGCCTCATTTCGGTAACTCCGCCCTTGCGGAAATTGCTGCGTTGGTGGACAGACTCTTCAAATCTGTCCATGGGGCTATTGTTTCGCACTCCGCCTTTTCGCAAGGTCCTGACCACGGACCCCTCGGAGTACGCGTGGGGAGCCCATCTCGACGGTCTTCGCACGCAGGGCCTGTGGTCGTCAGAAGACCGTCAGTGTCATATCAACGTGCTAGAGCTGCGAGCCATCTTCCTAGCACTTCGAGCCTTCGTTCACATATTGCAGGACCAGGTGGTCCTCGTCCGCACGGACAATCAGGTGGCAATGTATTATGTGAACAAGCAGGGAGGAACGGGGTCATGGCCCCTCTGCTCCGAAGCTCTTCGCCTCTGGGAGTGGGCGGCCTCCCGGAACATCTTCCTCCGGGCGGTCTACATCCAAGGAGAACGGAATTGCCTGGCGGACAAACTGAGTCGACTTCTGCAACCGCACGAGTGGACTCTACACTCAGCAGTTCTACGCGAGGTCTTCGCTCGCTGGGGAACGCCACAGGTGGATCTGTTTGCCTCTCCGGAGACACACAAACTACCACTATATTGTTCTCGGATGTACTCGCAGGACCGTCTGGAAGCGGATGCCTTCCTACTCGACTGGGAAGGGAGGTTCCTGTATGCATTCCCTCCGTTCCCTCTGATCATGCGAACGTTGGTACACCTAAAATCGTCCACGGCCACGATGATTCTCATAGCACCTCGGTGGCCGCGTCAGCACTGGTTCTCCCTGCTGCTCCAGCTCAGTGCCAGAGAGCCTCTTCCCCTGCCTGTCTCTCCTTCTCTGCTGTCTCAGAGTCAAGGATCCATGTTACATCCCAATCTGCAGTCATTGCACCTGACAGCCTGGTTTCTTGTTCCCTGACTCCTCCGGACCTGTCTCAATCGGTGAAGGAGGTGTTGGAAGCCTCCCGCAAGATCTCGACGAGGCTTTGCTATGCGCAGAAATGGACCAGGTTTTCCACCTGGTGCTCGTCTTTTCACCTGGATCCGGTATCAGTCCCGGTATCCTCGGTTTTAGAATATTTGTTTCATTTGTCGCGCTCCGGCTTGAAAACCACTTCGGTGCGGGTTCATCTCAGTGCGATTTCTGCTTTCCACCAACCTCTGGAGGGACGCCCTCTGTCACTCCATCCCTTGGTGACACGCTTCATGAAAGGGTTACTCAGGGTTTGTCCCCCTCTTAAGCCTCCGTCTGTCGTGTGGAATTTGAATGTAGTTCTGGCTCAACTGATGAAACCCCCGTTTGAGCCACTCAACAAGTCCCTCTTGAAATTTCTGACTTGGAAGGCGGTGTTTCTAATTGCCCTCACCTCCGCCAGGCGGATCGGCGAGTTGCAAGCCTTGGTTGCGGACCCCCCTTTCACGGTCTTTCATCACGACAAGGTGGTTCTCCGCACCCATCCTAAGTTTTTACCTAAAGTTGTTTCTGACTTCCACCTCAATCAGTCCATTGTCCTTCCTGTGTTCTTCCCGAAGCCCCACTCCCATCCTGGCGAGACGGCGCTTCACACGCTTGACTGTAAGAGGGCGTTGGCATTTTATCTTCAACGCACCAGGCCTCATCGGAAGGTTCCTCAATTGTTTTTGTCCTTCGATCCCAATCGATTAGGGCATCCAGTTTCCAAGCGCACTCTGTCTAACTGGTTGGCCGCTTGCATTTCCTTTTGCTACGCTCAGGCTGGCCTTCCTCCCCCGGGTCGAGTCACGGGGCACAAGGTCCGAGCGATGGCAGCTTCGATAGCTTTCCTCCGATCCACTCCGATGGAGGACATATGTAAGGCTGCCACTTGGTCTTCGGTTCATACATTCACCTCTCATTACTGTCTGGACACTTTATCCAGAAGTGACGGCCGGTTTGGCCAGTCAGTTTTGCAAAATCTGTTTTCCTAAATTGCCATCCTCCCACCTGCCCTTTTTTGGTTAGCTTGGAGGTCACCCACATGTGAGAATATCATGCCTGCTTGTCCTGGGATAAAGCACAGTTACTTACCGTAACAGGTGTTATCCAGGGACAGCAGGCATATATTCTCACAACCCGCCCGCCTCCCCGGGGATGGCTTCCTTGCTAGTTATGGAACTGAGGACCACGAGGTGGGATGCGCCCTCTAGTGGGCGAGAAGGCACGCACATGCGTGGTGCAGTGTGCAAACTTGAAACTTCAATCAAGTTTGCTTGAAAAGCTGTCCGCGCCGGGGCTCCGTAGATGACGTCACCCACATGTGAGAATATATGCCTGCTGTCCCTGGATAACACCTGTTACGGTAAGTAACTGTGCTTTTCGTACCGAAAATTCATAAAACTTTAAAACACCCTCCAGGCAGACCCATAGTAAATACTAGAGGATCTTTGCTGGAACCCTTGTCCAAATTTCTAGATGTATTCTTGGCAAAAGAAGCATTAAAAACGACTTCTTACTTGAAAGATTCGTCTCATCTTTTAAGAATTCTGTCCCAGGAGATTACTGTCAGCACCCATACCTTTTTAGTTTCGTTAGATGTGGTTTCCCTATACACTAATATTCCCCAGAATGGAGCTTTAGAGATCATACAAGAGGTCCTCTGTAAGCGAGAGGACCCCCAAAGGATCAGCACTGAATTTCTAGTGCAGTTAGCTCAGTGGGTGATAAAGAAAAACTATTTTGAATTTGAAGGGAAATTTTACCAGCAAACCCAAGGAGTGGCGATGGGAGCTACTTTAGCCCCATCTGTTGCGACCCTTTAAGTGGGAAAATTTGAAGAGACATATATTTACACATCTAAATATTTCCAACATATAATCTTATGGAGAAGGTTTTTGGATGACATTTTTTTCTTGTGGGAAGGTTCGGAAGTTGAGTTATGTGAATTTTTAGATTGGATTAATACAAAAAAACCCCATCTCCAGTTTACCCCATCTTACAGTAAAGATAAAATTGAGTTTTTAGATCTACTAATAATAAAGGAAGAATAACAGGTTAAAACTAAGCTATATAGAAAATCAGTAGCTAGGAATACACTCCTTCACTTCTCCAGCCACCACCCTTATCACCTAAAGTTTAATATTCCAGTCAGTCAATTTTTAAGAATCCGTAGAGTGTCATCTAACCTAAGTGATTTTATGGAGGCAGCAGAAGAGCTAAAACAACGTTTCCAAGCTAGGGGATATCCTGCGAAATCCATTAAACGAGCCTATACTAGGGCAAAATATGCTAATAGGGACTTATTAATTTCTGAAAAGCTAGTAGAACAACAACAAAAAAAAAATGATAAACTAATTTGTGTACTTCCTTATTCAGAAGCAGCGAAAGAACTCATAACATACATGAAGACATATTGGCATGTGTTACAATTGCATTCCATACTTAATGAGATCCCGATGTTTGCCTTTAGAAGAGGAAAAACCATAGGCCAAGTTTTAATTCAACAGAAATTGGGGAATTTTAAAACCAGGATGCCAGGTAATCACACGGGTTGTGGACATTGCCAGTGGTGCTCTTCGACTATCACAGGCACCACTTGGAAAGATCCTCAGAAAGGAAAAATTATTACAGCCAGAGCTAATACAAATTGCCAGTCAACACATGTGGTCTATATAGTAGTATGTCCATGTAGTCTTGTCTACGTGGGTCGGACTTCACGGCCCATGCACATAAGACTAAATGAACATAAATCGCGATTAAAAACAAAAAATATTTTAGCACCAATGGTGGAACATTTCTTGGAACACCAACATACAATAGAACAGATACAATGGCGTATAATTGAAAATATGGAAGAGGGGTGGGCGGGAGGAAACAGTGAAGAATGGTTGAATTATAAAGAACAGCGTTGGATATATATGCTGAATACAGTGGTTCCGCACGGATTGAATGCGGAACTAGAATGGGGTTCTTTGATCTAGCGTGAGTCGGGAGGGGAAGGGTCTCTTATTAATAATAATTCATTCATATTCTAAATAATTAAGTTTCACTGACGTGGCACCCGGTGATGCTTACGTTGCGTGATGACGCAGCTTATGCTAATGGGGGCCCCGTTCTATTTAAATTCATAGTAAGAACGCCGCCGCCATATTTGTGGATAGAGTGGTCCCAAGTATTGGCGGTAAACTAGTTAGGTAAGCGTGAAAACAGGGCACTTCAGTAAAGTTTGTATCTGGTTGTGTCACTATTAAGATAATTATGTTGGCTTTTGTTACATTTCAGGGGTAAAAGCCTTGATAAAGCTGAAACATGTCGGCAAGATGTTTCCCCTAGCCAAAGACCACAAGAAATAAAGCTAAGTACAACTTAATATTTTAAGCTTAAGGGTTAAACCGATTAAATGGTAAAAATATAATACACATTACAAAAGCAAAAAAGAGTTTAAAATAAAAAAGGATCCGATGAGGAGCTAACACATAAAGCTTAGAGCAATGAACGAGTTTGAGCTCTGAGTGGTGGCGCTGAGGTTCCTGAAAAACTCTATAGTGAAAAGGTGGTATAAAACTGGTAGTTAAGAACAATATCAAGTTTAAAGTGGATACTATGCATTTATGGCACAGATATTATTTAAATATCTGTATCATTTTCTCTCTCTCTCGCTTGTCTTCCATGATGGTGATGACTGTCTGTCCCTATGTGCATTATGATGAAGACCATTGACCATTTTAGTAGCTGCCCTTTGGTCTGACTATCTTATTTATATCTTTTTGAGGGTGTGATCTCTAGAATTGTACTCAGTACCCCAAATGGGGCTTCAGCAGAATCTTTTATAAAGCCGCATTCTTCACCTCCTTTTTCCTGCTGGCTGTTCCTTCCTATGTTCGCAAGCATCTTTTTACCTTTGGCTGTTACCTTTTCTATCTGTTTGACCACCTTATAATCATAACATTTGATCACCTCCAAATTCTATTCTTTCATGCATGGAAATACTGCTTCCTCAGGTTTTAGAGCCTAATCCGGTTTGGTGGTCTTGTATTGCTGCTTATGATAAGGCTGTTTTTTTTTCAATATTACTGGCCAATGTTTGTGTGTCACTGTTTCTTTGAAATGAATAAAGATGATTTGGTGTGCTTTGGTTTATTTATAATCCGCCTTATACAAGGCGAAGTACATCAACACATTCATAAATAGACATAAATAACATTTCAATTATTTTACAAAAATAAAAATTGACAACACCAAATTACATAATCTGTCTGACATGTCAACATTAACATCGTCAAACAACCCTGCCTTCACAAAATGATCAATTCAATAAACAAGCATGTAGTAGTTATAACAAAGCTGATGGAGTCATACTGTGTATTTCATACAACAGAACAAATGACACTAACAATTTCTTGAAAGCCTGCAAACTTTCTTGCTGCAGATTCTTCGAACTTTCGAAAACTACAAGAATGAGAAGGCATTTGGAAAAATTAAGAGGGGACAGATTCAGAACCAATGCTAGAAAGTTCTTCTTCACCCAAAGGGTGGTGGACACCTGGAATGCGCTTCCAGAGGGTATGATAAGACAGAGTACGGTATTGGGGTTCAAGATGGGATTGGATGATTTCCTGAAGGAAAAGAGGATAGAAGGGTATAGATAGAGGATTACTATACACGTCCTAGACCTGATCGGCCACCGCATGAGCGGACTGCTGGGCAAGATGGACCCCCTGGTCTGACCCAGCAGAGGCACTTCTTATGTTCTTATGCTTATTCCACTCATCTGGACCACTGCATGAAGAAGAAAAAAAAAAGTAAAACCTTTTGACTAATGGAAGTCATCTCCCTTCCCCACATGCTTGTTCCAATTCTGATTCCATTGATATTGTTAGAACACCTAGGGGGCGATAAAGCAGATGCACCTTTTTTCTCGGCACAGAGGTTTATAAGAACACACATCTATTTTAAATAAGTTTTCATCATTGAAAGATGGACACATGGGTATTTAAAAACTGTAAATCATTTTGTAATAAATATACCCTCTTTTCTAGAAAGCCGCACAGTAACGGCCCCAAAGCCCATAGAGATTTAAAGGTCTTCGGGGCTGTTGCCACGCGGCAGCCTCTAGTGCGGCTTTGTAGAAGAGGGGGACAGTATAGTACTAGTCTGAAATGTGATTCTACATCTTAGTGCATCGAGTATGCTGGTATCACCTGGTACGATGGATAAATGTGCTGGGGAGTTGCACAGGACTTGCATTTAGAAATTTGTGGCTTTTTTGCCTTGTTCTAGAAAGAAAAATGTTTGGTAGAGGCGCCTTAATTTTGTAGTCAGTGTTAAGCAGCTCCTTGTTAAAATTTTCCATATAAAATCAGTTTTGATTTTATTTTCTGAGCTTAGCTTTATTTTTATGCTTTTAGTCTTGGTCCTTTGGTGAGTAAAGTGAAGGAGTATCAAGTGGAGACAATTGTTGACACCCTGTGTACAAACATGCTGTCGGATAAAGAGCAACTACGAGATATTTCAAGCATTGGCCTTAAAACAGTAATTGGAGAACTACCTCCAGCTTCCAGTGGTAAGAAAATATTTTTTTAACATTTCAAGATTTAAGTGATACTGCACAATGTCCATCATACCCAACTTTTTTCTTTTAACAGGGGCCAATCTATTATAAAGATTTGGTAGATCTTAATGGGAAGTTGAATTCCATGTTGCTTGTACTGGAATTAAGAGTGTGTGTAGCTAATTAATGCATCTGTCCCTCAGCTGTCTTGTCTCCAAGCCAGAGGTCCGTAATCTCTTTAGTTATTTTCTCATAGGGAATTCTCTCTCTTATGTTGGTTGTCCTTATCTGTATCTTTTCTAATTCCTCTATATCTTTTATTTCCTTTTTCTTTTTGTGATGCAGCAATCAGAATTGTCCACAGTACTTGAGGTTGCACAATGGAACAGTACAGAGGCATTATGATATTCAATTTTATTCTGTTTCTTTTAATTTCTATCATATTTGCTTATCAATGTGTTGTCATGATGATACTTAGATGCTTTTCCTGGGTGGTGACTTATTATGTAGAACCTAGCATTGTGCATTTATAGTCTGGCTTATTCTTCCCTGGGTACATCACTGTTCATTTGTTCACATTAAATTTCATATGCAGGGGGGGAGGAGTTAAGATGGCGTCTCGCTGGCAGTCACGCTGAGAAAGGCTATCATTTGGAATTCATTTTTCCTCTGCTGTACAGCTTTGAAAAGTATACAAGATGGGTAAGAGAAAAGGGAAAGTAAGGACTTACCCCTCCGAGTCCTCTCCACTTCCCCTTTCCACCATTGAGAAGTTTGTGGTCCGATCAGTGCATATCCCCGGAGCAGGTGATGGCGAAGGGGCGGCCTTTCCTGAGCTCAATGTTACTCTGAGCCCGGAGGATAGACTTCTACCCTCTGACCCAGGCATGGTGACGCTGTCGGAACAATCGTTGAATTTGCAGGCTGTGTTTAACGCGGCGGTTTTCTCAACGGAGGAGGGCAGTATCCGGAGTGTAAGGAGAAACCAGAGAGCTGGGAGACAATATGGGAGCGGATTCTGAGCTCCACTTGACGCTCGATGGTGCTGTAGGAGGAGTAGAGGAGTTGCACGGAGAGAGTCCCAGGACTGAGAAATTAGACCATCGGCAAGATATTGCTGAGCAACCATTTACACCACTGATTAAACCTCCCCATGTTACTTTAGACTCTATCTGGGACGCTGTAGCCCGCTTGGAGAAGATTTTCATGGGAAATAAGGTTTTGGTGGACAATTCTTTGCAAGATTGTAAAACACATATTGTCACCCAGGAGGCAAAGAATTTTGAGCTCGAAAAAAGAGTAGAGGAAGTTCAACAAAGTCTTAAAGAAATAAATTCTGATACCCTGTTCTATGGGCAAGGTATGGCTGGACTGAGGAATAAAGTGGAGAAAATGGAGAATTACACCCGTAGGTTGAATCTGCATTTTATCAACTTTCTTCAAACCAAGACTGTAGCCCCCATTGAACTGCTTAAGAAATATCTGATGGAAGTTTTGGGGGTTCCAAAGGAAACTGTGCCTCCATTTTCTCGAGTCTATTCTATGCCAGGGAAGAAACGGCAAACTTCTCTCCAAGAAGAACTATCTATGGACAGTTTGAATGTAACACAAATATTAGAAACATCTTTGGAAGAAGAGTGTATAAGAGCAACACTCTTAGTTACATTTGTTTTTGAGTCCGATAAGGACTGGGTGATGAGTGTTTTTTCATAATTCTGATAAATTGTTTTTGGGAGGTAAAGTATGGGTTTTCCCTGATGTCTGTGTAGACACACAGGAGAAAAGGAAGCAATTTTTGGCTCTACGCCCTCAGGTGATAGCCCTGGGTGCTCATTTCTTTTTACGCTTTCCTTGTAAATGTTTAATATTGTATGAGTCAAATAGGTATCTTTTCTTTGATCCCAAACAATTGGAGGCTTTTCTTGAGAATAAGCGCAAAATACAGGTTCAAGTGTCTGGTCCGGGAGAAAGAATTTGATTATTAGGAAAATGGAAGACTAGTTTAGTTATTACCGGCGAGATGTTGTCATTATTGTTTTTATTAAGTTCTTTTTTCTTTTGAGATGTGCCTCTTTTTCCTTATCCTCTGCCTCTTTTGTAGTTGAGGACTTATAGAGAAAGTTGCTATGAATATATTTATTTGTTAGGTTCCATATGGAAAATACTTTGTTGATTTTTTCTGTTTATAGCATTATGTTTTCTGTTTCTTAATGCATTTTTATGCTGTATGTTCAATTAAAATTGAATAAATAAATAATTAAAAAAAAAAAAATTTCATTTGCAATTTGGATGCCCAGACATATGGATTTCCAGTTTAAAGTCCTCTTGCAATCTGCCTGTGAATTAACAACTTTGAAAAATTTTGTATTGCCTATGTATTTGGTTACTCCACTCATTCCCCTTTTCATATGTTCACGAATTGAGACATGAATGAAAGCAGGAAATTTGAGATGTATTGAAACAGCTGTTAGGATAGGGTTCATTATACACAGGCAACAATGCACAGAAAAATAACAGTTCTTCTATAGCAAAACCTGCTTTGTTTCTTATATTCTGCCCTCCCATCCCAGGTCTATAAAATTATATGGAATAAAAAATTTCCCCCCTCCTGATTTCCCCTATTACTGCATATTGCACACTGAGAAGCTGATGCAGAAAGCTACTGTGAAGCTAACCATGCAGTTAACACAAGTTTAAAGTGAAAGTTATCAGCTGAGACATGCAGAAAGGGTTTCAGCATGGATGTTAACTTTCTTGGAAATCACAACTGCATTAATAATTGTGGTCATGCAATAATACATTTTTTTTAGTGTCAGCTCCACCATTCCACGCAAATTGGTGTTTTCTCTACCTCCACTTGCTGGCAGGAAAGGATAATTAAATTCTGCCAGTGACATCGCTACCGGTATAAGCAGGGACTGCCTTATAATTAGGCCAGCTGAGGCAGAGGCCTCAGGTGGCAACTTTTAGGGATCGGAATTACACAGCAAATAAAAAGAACATACAATTTGAATTTCCTGCAGCTGAAGAACCTGAAGCACTACAAGTACTTCCTCTTAGAAGGCTTTAAGTGCCTGGGCCAATTGGAGCCTTGGGCCCCTCCCCGGCGCATTTCAGGATGCACTGGGAAGGGACAGGCCCGCCATTTCATAAGAAGTGCGGGCCTGTCAGCCAGAGCAGGTAAGTGACTATCTGTCAATCTTTTTCAAACCAATGGAGTAGTGCATCTTCGGTAATTTAAAAATGCTGAATGATACTTTGAGTTAGATTAATTTATAAAAAATCTAAATTGAAAATAAGTAAAAATAACTAAATATAAATAATAAATGTAGATTTCAGGTTTTTTGGCCGATGACTGGAGCATTAAAAAAACTACGCTGACCTTTCAGTCTATGATAAGACTGTGCGTAGGCTCCAATTCTGAGGCCTTTTCCTGAATAGAGAGAAGCTGTTATAAGTAATATAACATTGGAGATGTACCTCCTGGATTGAGTGGAGTATTGTTTATTATGTTATATCCCTTGTCTGGCTGTGTCAATAACACCTTAGTACAGGAAAAAAAATGCTTCTCATACAACTGGACCTGACCGCAGCATTTGACCTACAGTGTCCTCCCTAGCGTGTTTTAGGCGGGCGCTGCGCCCAGCTAATTTAGGTGAGCGCCCGGCTGTAATTTTGCAACCGCACCACCAGCATCAAAGCCGCGCTCCAATCCTCTTCCCTGTCCTCACTCCAGGGGTGTCCAACCCGCGGCCCGACAAGAAGTTTTGTGCGGCCCAGCTTCTCTCTCCCTCCGGCGGGTAGTTTTCTGGCCGGCTCCCTTCTGCAGTCGACTGTGGGTGGCGTCGGCTCCTCGCGCGCGATCTGTGGCTGTGTCAGAAGCGTTCCCTCTGACGTCACGACGTCAGAGAGAAGGCTACCGAATCAGCAATGAATCGCGCACGAGGAGCCGACTCCATCCGCAGCCGACTGCAGAAGGGAGCCGGCCAGAAAACTACCGCCGGAGGGAGAGAGAAGCTGGGCCGCACAAAACTCCTTGTCGGGCCGCGGGTTGGACACCCCTGGAGTAGAGACAGGGAAGAGGATTGGTGCGGGCTTGCAAAAAAAAAAAAAAAATGTGTCCCAAGAACCAAAGTGGCTTAGGAGTCCTGAGACTCTGACTGGAGTTTCTGAATTATTAATTGGTGAGTATTTTGGGGTATTTCATATATGTAGTCTTGAATAAACTCAGAACTTTGTATAAGGGATTGAAACCTTCATATACAGTACAAAATGGGAACAGACCAAAATAACTTGACCCATTTCTTTAAATTTATTTCTAATTTCTGCACTGGCAGCTATGACTGTTTGAATGACAATCACTCTATCCAAAAGGAAGAAGACTAAAAATTATTCCCAGAGAATAGTTCCTCATGTAGAGGGATAAAAGTTCACTGCACTCAGCTGGTTGAAATGCCCAAAACCAGGTGCTCTAGAGCAGTGTTCTTCAACCGCCAGTCCGTGGACCGGTGCCAGACTGCAGAAATTTTCTGCTGGTTCACAGGGCCGGCATGTCCATCGGGCCCTAGACAGCGTTCTTCAGCCGCCAGTCCACGGTGCGATCAACGTGGCATCTTCGGGCCAGCTTCCTGAGTGCTGCAGTGCACAAAGCCATGGGAAAAGGCTTCTCCACGCGGCCTGCACTTGAACCAGAAGCCTTCTCTCTGACATTGCAACGTCAGAGGGAAGGCTTCCAGATGAGGCGCGGGATGCATGCGAGGAGCTGCTGCCCATAGCTTTGTGCAATGCAGCACTCAGGGAGCCGGCCCGAAGATGCTGCATTGATCGCAAAGTAGACCGGCCCAAAGATAACACCGGGGGGCAGGCCAGAAGGCAAGGCACATGGAGGGAGAGAGACAACAACGGTAGGGGAAATGCTTTTATTTTTTTTAATTTAGTGATTGATTTGTCTGTTCAGGAAGAAATGCATTTGTTTCTTTTCCTCTGAGATTGTACTGCTTGCAGAGCCTTGCATCTTAGGGTTTGTAAATATTAGTACTTTTAATTTTTGGTCCTGCATTTGCATGGGGTTATCTGTTTTATGGTAGGAATGAATGTTAAAAAGCATACGGTGTGCTTTGTGTATTTTAATTTTGTGGTTAAGCATTATGTGCTGTTAATACAATTATATTGTGTGTTTATATGAAAAATGAATGGAAAAAATGGTGTTACAATTAGTACTATTATGGGGGCAGGGTTTAGGGCAGAGATTGAGTGGAGATGGGCATGACTTATCTAAGTGTTCTTCAACTGCCGGTCCGTGGACTGGTGCCGGTGCCCAAATAATTATTTTATTTCCGCCGGTCCATAGGTGTCAAAAGGTTGAGGAACACTGCTCTAGAGATCCAGATCAATTGTAGATACATTTGATAACTCTTCAAAAGCATTCTAGAAATGATCTAGTTCATCTTACCTGCATAATCCTGATACCCTGCACAGAATTTATAGCATTGGTGTGGAGGAAGAGGGAAAGAGATATTTGAAGGGAGAACTGTTGGGAACAGAAAGGAAGAAATGGTGGACCTGGGGAAGGGAGGCAGGCAGGCAGGGGGAGAGATGGGATGGGGTCAGTTGGGAAGAGAAAGGGAGAGAAGTTGGATCTTGGGATGGGAAGGAGGGAGAAATGTTAGGTATGTGGATGGGTTTTTCCCCCCTCCATTTCATTGTTCAGCATCAAAGAGGGAGGGAAGAAGAAAACAGAAAAGAGAGGGAGCAAAATGTTGGACCATGGAGATAGAGGAAGAGAGATGGACCCATGGGAGGGCAGGAGGGAAGAGAGCTGGGATAAGAAGATGCTAGGCAGGAGATGGAAAGAAAGGGACAGGGAGTTACAACCTGACCAGTGGAGAGAGGGAGGGGGATTCTGAAAGTGGTGAGCCATGTGAATGAGGTCAAAAGGGAGATGACAAGATGAGTGAGAGAGGAGTGAGTACAGTGGTAGAAATGTGGTAATGGGGAGTAGATAGAAGGAAATAGGAGGCTGGGAAAGGAGTGAGATGGGAAATGGGAGAGCTAGGGACTGAGAGAAGATGGAGAATTGAGAGGTAGTTGAACATTTATAAAGAAGAAGGGTGAGAAAGAAGGCAAGATTTGAGTGGACAGAGGCAAAAAAGAAAAGAAAAAGTTAAGAAAGCTGAAAGGGAAAAATCAATACATTGGAGACAGGCATAAGGAAAGAATGGAATAGTATTGAGAGGAGAAAAACTGGACAGCAAACATTGGAAAGAGAATTGGTAGAAGATCGACAAAAAGCAGAAAGAGAAACTGGGACCAAGATGATGGAAAAACAAAACATCCAGACAATAAGGTAGAAAAAATTGTTTTATTATGAATTTATTAACTGGAATATGTTAGCTTTGGGATATGTGCATCACAATTATGTTTGTATTCAGTGGCGTAGTCATATACAGTTGATTTGGAAGAGGGACTAGAGCCCAAAATTAGTGGAGGGGCACCAAAGTTTCTCCCTGCCTGAGTGCAATTTATAAATACTTGAGCTAATGGAGATTCCCAAGCCCTGCCAACTGAAGACATCTTCCTCCAGTCTGGCAACTCAAAATCTCCAAGCTTTGCAGCCAAAGGCAATATCCTCAAGCTGCCCCTGCTTTCATGCATACATGAAAACCAAGGGGGGGGGGGGCAGGTAGGAGGCCCCAAAAAGCAGTAATATTTACCCTGATTAAACGATCCTCCACGTGCGCTGCTGACAGCTGATTCAGCATCCCCACTCTGATGAGGCTCACCTCTGAAGAGGCTCACCATAGCTGTAATAGAAGTGAATGGGAGAACGAGGAATGCGCATCCCTGCTCATCAGAGTGGTGATGCGGAAGCCTGTGGCTGCTCCCACTGTCAGCGGTGTACGTGGAGGATCACTCAATCAGGGTAAGAATTATTGCTTTTTTGGGTTCTTCTCCACAGTGTCCCTTTAATGAAGGTTTATTATTAGATATGTACATCTTCTATATTAGTGATTGCAAATTTGGGACCTGCTCAGCCTTTTTTTTTGTTGGTGTTTGTGTGGCCCCAGAAAATTTTTTTGTCCAATGTGGCCCAGGGAAGCCAAAAGGTTGGACACCCCTACCCTACTCCTTCACCGTGAGCAGGGAGGGGTAACTTTCATAGCGTTCCAGGTCGTGGGCCAACCCTCTTCCCCACTCCTACTCCTTCACTGTAAGCAGGGAGGGTTAATTTGCATAGCATCAAATTTGCACCAACATATTTCCCCGTCCCGCCCCACCCAGCTATTTTTTTGTGCCACCCGGCTAGAAAAAATTTCTGGGGAGAACACTGACCTAGTAGACCATAACATCCTACTGCAAATTTTGGATGCAATAGGTATCTCAGATAAAGTATACTCTTGGTTTGAAGGCTTCAAAAAATCCAGAACATATAGAGTAAAAGCAGATAAAGAAAAATCTGAACCTTGGTCCAACCCCTGCGGCGTACCACAAAGATCCCCACTAAACCCCTACTCTCTTCAACCTATAACATTGCCTCTCTCGGAACATACCTGGATAATCTAGGCATAACCACCTATAGTTATGCATGCAGATGACATTACCATTCTCATATCTTTTGATCAGCCAAACACACTACACCAAACAATAGAAACAGTAGCGACCTGGATGAAAGATCACAAACTGAAACTCAACCCAGACAAAACTAAATTCATCCTCCTCGAAAATGACAAAGTCCCAACCATAACCAATATAGAAATCAACTATCCCATCCAAACCACCATAAAACTACTAGGAATGACTATAGACAGATGCTGCACCATGCAACCGCAAATAAATAAAACAATACAGAAATCCTTCGCAGTTATGAGAAACCTAAGACAAGTCCGGAAATTCTTCGAAAGAACACAATTCCAGTTTATAGTACAGTCCCTAATCCTAGGTCTACTAGATTACTGCAACATCTTCTACCTCCCCTGCCCTGCTACTATGACTAAACAACTACAAGCAATCCAAAATTCAGCTCTGAGACCCATCTACTCATTGAGGAAACACAACCATATTACAGAAGCATACATCAACTCACACTGGCTACCAATCCAAGAAAGAATACTATTTAAATTCTACTGTATGTTATTTAAAACCTTAAATCGAGATAGCCCAGCCTACCTGAACAACCGCCTCATCCAAACCACCTCAATCACACATAGAAAAACAACCCCCATTCACCCCCCTTCCCCCGATCAAAGAAGTAAAACGGAAAAAACTATATGATGGCCTCCTAGCCACTCAAGCAGCAAAAATAGATAACCAGTTCTCCAATCTACTGACAACTACCCCAGACTACAAGATGTTCAGAAAAGAAAAAAATATATACTCTTCAAGAAATTCCTGAAACAGTCCCAACATCACATATACCGTCCTTCCCCCCCTCCCTCTTACTGCCACACTGAAACTACCTGACTTACTCTTTACCTCTCTAGAAATGACAAATGATTTTCCATTATAACCTGCCGTTTATAATTCTTTTGTAATCCGCCTTGAACCGCAAGGTAATGGCGGAATAGAAATCTCTAATGTAATGTAATGATATCATTGAATTTAAGCAGTGGATTCACACTGATCGGGATACACTGAAAACTCGACAGTTATCCATAGAGGACTTCCGAATTAATTGGAAAAATTTCTAATTTGACCAGCCACCATTTTATTTCCAAGTACCAAAGTGTTTATCTGAAGGAACTGAAGGCAAATATAAAGGAGGGGCATGCTATTGTTTTGATGGACTTCGCTGAGCCCAGAGAGCAGGGCATGCAGGAGAAAGTCGGGAGGCAGAAGAAGAGTTAGAGAGGAGTAAGAGGGGAAAGAACAAGAGAAGGCGGGCGATAGTGAGGGGCAGTGGCGAGAGGTAGCTCCGCCTACCCCTCCGACATCAGCAAAGCACCGATCTAGAGCTCCCCCTTAAAAGGGGAGGGGCCAATGGCGATCTGAACAGATGAGCCCAGCGATCTGAACAGATGAGCCCAGAGAACAGGGAAGGCAGGAGAAAGATGCAGAATCGGGAGAAGAGTGAGAGAGGAGTAATAGGGGAAAGAACAAGAGAAGGCAGGCGAGAGTGAGGGGCAGCGGAGAGAGGTAGCTCCGCCCACCCCTCTGACGTCTGCAAAACACTGATCCAGATCTCCCGCTTAAAAGGGGAAGGGCCAACGGCGCTCAGCAATTTGGCACACGTCGAAGGAGAGTGTTAAAGGCTCTCACCTTAGCAAGAGCGCCTTTGCAAAGGGCCTTAAGAAGGTACGAGTCACTGCAAAGAAGAAACACTAGGGAAGGACACCTACATAGGCAAGTACCACAAGGGCAAAAGAACAGACAAGCAGTAGATAAACAACCACAGCAGGCACAGAGGACACACAAGCAACACAGCAGACAGAGAGGACACAAGCAACCAAGGGTAGCAGGTTTAAAATCAGGTGAGGGACCTTACAGTAACACCAAGTTCGCTACATAAGAACATAAGAATTGCCACTGCTGAGTCAGACCAGTGGTCCATCATGCCCAGCAGTCCGCTCACGCGGCGGCCCTCTGGTCTAAGACCAGCACCCTAACTGAGACTAGCCCTAACAGCGCACGTTCTTGTTCAACAGAAACTTGTCTAACTTTGTCTTGAATCCTTGGAGGGTGTTTTCCCCTATAACAGCCTCTGGAAGGGCGTTCCAGCTTTCTACCACTCTCTGGGTGAAGAAGAACTTCCTTACGTTTGTACGGAATCTATCCCCTTTCAACTTTAGAGAGTGCCCTCTTGTTCTCCCTACCTTGGAGAGGGTGAACAACCTGTCCTTATCTACTAAGTCTATCCCCTTCAGTACCTTGAATGTTTCGATCATGTCCCCTCTCAATCTCCTCTGTTCGAGAGAGAAGAGGCCCAGTTTATCTAATCTTTCACTGTACGGCAGCTCCTCCAGCCCCTTAACCATCTTAGTCTCTCTTCTCTGGACCCTTTCGAGTAGTACCGTGTCCTTCTTCAGGTACGGCGACCAGTGCTGAACGCAGTACTCCAGGTGAGGGCGTACCATGGCCCGGTACAGCGGCATGATAACCTTCTCTGATCTGTTCATGATCCCCTTCTTTATCATTCCTAGCATTCTGTTTGCCCTTTTTGTTGCCGCCGCACATTATGTGGACGGCTTCATCGACTTGTCGATCAGAACTCCCAAGTCCTTTTCCTGGGAGGTCTCTCCAAGTACCGCCCCAGACATCCTGTATTCGTGCATGAGATTTTTGTTACCGACATGCATCACTTTACACTTATCCACGTTGAACCTCATCTGCCATGTCGATGCCCATTCCTCAAGCTTGATTATGTCACGTTGCAGATCTTCGCAATCCCCCTGCGTCTTTACTACTCTGAATAACTTCGTATCATCCGCAAGTTTAATCACCTCGCTCGTTGTACCTATGTCCAGATCATTTATAAAGATGTTAAAGAGCACAGGTCCAAGCACCGAGCCCTGCGGACCCCACTGGTGACGCTCTTCCAGTCCGAGTATTGTCCATTTACCCCCACTCTCTGTTTCCTATGCTCCAGCCAGTTTTTAATCCACGTGAGTATTTCACCCTTAATTCCATGGCTTGCAATTTTCCGAAGTAGTCGTTCATGCAGAACCTTGTCGAACGCCTTCTGAAAATCCAGATATACAATGTCGACTGGATCACCCTTGTCTATCTGTCTGTTTACTCCCTCAAAGAAGTGCTTCAAGTTCGTCAAACACGATCTGCCTTTGCTAAAACCGTGCTGACTGGTCCTCATCAGCCTGTTTCCGGGAGAAGCCACTTCATGCAGCAGACCGGCAAGTGTACAGCAATGGAAGCAGCAGACAAGCAGGATGTTGAGCTACCCAGTTTTCTGCACCGTTTGCCATATGTATGACTACCTACCCTCTGCGAAGCGGTCTTATGTAGGCACTCGATGCGAGGAACTGGAGGACCTGAAGAAACAAGTTAGATTCCTGGAAGGCAGAATGCTGAAACTAGAAGCACTTCGAGCAGTGGAGGAGCAGGACAGAGAGGCTGAAAACTTCAAGACAGAGGAAACCATTGAGGAAGAAGTCTGGGAATTAGATAAATTCATCGAGGAGGCATACAGAGAGGCCATGGTAAATAACCAGCAACAGTGGAACTGCCAAGATACATCTACAGTGAGTGAGGACCACCTGGAGGACAGCCACAAGGAAGAAATGGGTGACAAAGCATCGAGACCTGGAAACAGCGGAAGGAACCCACAGGAAGATGGGTCCAGTGCAAGCCAACGCCAGGATGAGGGAAGATGGAAGTGCACAGAGTTCACGGACCTACGGCTGGAGAGATGGACATACACCGGGGACATGGACCTGTGGCTGGAGAGACAATAATAATAACTTTATTTTTCTATACCGCCACAATCTTGCGACTTCTAGGCGGTTTACAATCAAGATAGCTGGACATTCAGCGGAATACAATAAGCAGATATTCAGAGATTTTAAGAAAGCAAGAAAATAGAAATACAAGTTGCTGAGCAAGAGATTAAGATGTACATTTTGGTGGGTGATGTCCGAGAGGCCCTGTTAGGAATGGGCCGCATGTATTAGAAAATAACAATGAATAATTACGATAAGATAACAGTTTATAAGTATCACAGTGTCATGAAATTCAAGTGGATTGAGGAGGGGGGGAAGGTTTGGGAGAGTGGGTCAGTTGTTTAGGTATTTCAGGAATAGGTACGTTTTTAGGCGCTTCCTGAATTCCCCGTAGGTAGTGGGCGAAAGCAGTTGATCTAGGTCTTTACCCCATAGGGCTGCTTGGTGAGAGAGAAGGTGTTCATGGTGTTTTTTAAATTTGCAACCTTTAACTGGAGAGGAAATGAATTTTGAGTGTGTGTTTCTCTTGCGCTTGTTGTTAGTAAATGAGAAAAGGTCCGTTATGTATTTGGGGGCGAGTCCATAAAGTACTTTGAAGCAGATGCAGGCGAATTTAAACTTTACTCGTGCTTCCGTTGGCAGCCAGTGCAACTGCCGATAGTAAGGTGTCACGTGATCGAATTTCTTCAGCCCAAAGATAAGTTTGACCGCAGCATTCTGCATTATTTGAAGACGTCTCATATTCTTTTGGGAGATTGCTAGATAGGCGATGTTGCAGTAGTCAAGTTGACTCAGTACGAGAGATTGCACTAGGATTCTGAATGCTGACGTATCGAAGTATGATCTAATGGCTCTGAGTTTCCAGAGAGTAAGAAAACCCTTTCTGAATAGGGAGTCCACTTGATCCTTCATAGTTAGGCATTGGTCTAGAGTAATGCCTAATATCTTCATGGTGGGCTGGATGGGATAGTTGACTTTATTGATGCATAATGGGGTTTTATTGTCAAGCAGGTGAGGGGAGGCAACAAAGAATTTTGTTTTTTCTGGGTTAAGTTTGAGCTTGAAATCTGTCATCCATTGTTCCATCTCATTTATGGCATCGGATGCCTTGGGAATGGTATCCGAGATAGAGAAGATAGGACAGAAATCGTCAGGGAAACTCCATCATCAGACAAGTTGACAGTCACATAGCGGGAGGAAGACAGGATCGGCTGGTGACCTACCTACCAGGAGCTAAGATAGAAGATATAGTGAGCCGCATCGACAGGATCATCGATAGCGTGGAAGAGGAAGATATAGCGGTGGTGATCCATGTGGGGACAAACAATGTGAGTAACAGGAATTACAGCAGGAAAGTACTGAAGGACCAGTTCCGGATGCTAGGAAGTAAGCTGAAGACCAGAATACCGAGGGTAGCATTCTCAGAGATCCTGCCCAGGGTACCCAGGGCCGATGAGAAGAGGCAGATGGAGTTACAAGCAATCAACACGTGGGATGAGGTGCTGGTGTGAGGAAGAAGGATTTCACTTTGTGCACAACTGGATGACATTCTGGGGGAAGAGCAAGCTATACAGAAAGGGTGGACTCCACCTCAGCGGAGACGGAACGAGGCTACTTGCAAGCAACAGCAAGAGAGAAATTGAGAAGTTTTTAAACTAGGAAGAAGGGGAAAGCCGACAGTCGACCAAGATTCGATGGTTCAGGAAACGGTAAACCCAGAGGATACTGTGCAGGAAGATTGTGGGAAAGACTCACCGGATCATAGGCAAGGCAGAATTCTTGATGGATCGAAAGAGACACGAGGGGAAGAAAAGCAAGAAAGTAACAGGCCGCAAACTCAAGTGTATGTACACGAATGCAAGGAGGCTAAGGAATAAGATGGGAGAATTGGAAGCTATGGCAGAAAAAGATAACCTTGACATCGGCATCACGGAAACATGGTGGAGCGAGGAAAATGTCTGGGACACTATGCTACCGGGATACAAGCTATACCGCAGAGACAGAGTGGGTGAAAAAGGTGGGAGTATTGCCCTTTATGTCAAAGAGGTAATTGAGTCTACCGGAGAGAACATGCCAGAAATGAAAAATAAGGTCTCTATGGGCCAAAATTCCAGGAACAAATGGAACGGAAACGAAGATCGGCATCTACTACTGACTCCCCCAGGGTAGTCCAAAAAAACTGATGGATGAGATTAAACGCAACTGCAAAGGAGGCAACGCAGTTAACATGGGCGACTTCAATTATCCGGGGATAGACTGGAACCTAGGCACCTGGATGCTGTAGGCAATTGCTTCCTGGAACAACTTGTCAAGGAAAATATGAAGAGGAAATGCAATTCTGGACTTAATTCTAAATGGACTACGAGGACCGGCGCAAGGTGTAGAAGTAGAAGGGATGCTGGGAATCAGTGATCACAATATGATCCACTTCAACCTGGACAAGGGGGCAAAACATCGATCCAGAACAACGGCCACGGCACTGAACTTCCGAAAAAGGAATTACGAAGAGATGAGACTCATGGTGGTGAAGAAGATTAAGGAAAGGATAAGCACTGTAAAAACGCTAGAGCAAGCATGGACCCTTTTTAAGGACATGGTCACCGAGGCGCAAAATCTATATATACTGCATATCAACAAGGGATCCAAGAAGAAAAAGAACAAGGAACCAGCGTGGCTCACTGTAATGGTGAAGGAAGCGATCAGAGACAAGAAGACTTCGTTTAAGGAATGGAAAAGGTAAAAAACGGAAGAAAACTGGAAAAAGCACAAAAACATCAAAGCAAGTGCCATAAGGTGGTAAGAGAGGCCAAAAGAGACTATGAGGAAAAAATAGCCAAGAAGGCAAAAAATTCAAGCCGTTCTTTCGATATACTAAGGGGAAACGACCAGTGAAGGAAGTGGTGGGGCTGTTGGATGACAATGGAATAAAGGGAGTGCTAAAGGAGGACAAAGCCATCACCGACAAACTGAACACATTTTTTGCGTCTGTATTTACCGAAGAGGATATACATAATATACCGGAAGCCGACAGGCTATACGCAGGAAACTAAGACGGGAAACTGACTGGGTTGACAGTCAGTCTAGAAGAGGTATGCAGGCAGAATGATAGATTTTAAAACGATAAATCCCCCTGACCAGATGGCATCCATCATAGGGTAATCAAGGACCTGAAAGGGGTTATAGCTGAATACTTCAAATAATAACCAATCTGTTGATCAAATTGCGAAAATTCCAGAAGACTGGAAAGTGGCGAATGTTATGCCGATCTTCAAGAAAGGTTCGAGGGGAGATCCGGGAACTACAGAGTCTGACCTCGGTACCGGGAAGGATGGTAGAAGCGCTGATAAAGGACCGCATCATTGACCACCTTGATGGACACAATCTGATGAGGGCCAGCCAACATGGCTTCAGCAAAGGAAGATCTTGCTTGATGAACTTCCTGCACGTCTTCGAGGGAGTTAATAGGCAGATAGACAAAGATGATTCGGTCAACATTGTATATCTGAATTTTCAGAAGGCATTCGACAAGGTCCCGCTTGAACGACTACTTCGAAAAATTGCAAACCATGGAATCGAGGGTGAAATACTCATGTGGATTTAAAACTGGTTAGCGGATAGGAAACAGGGGGAGAGGGTAAATGGACAATACTCGGACTGGAAAAGTATCACGAGTGGAGTGCCGAAGGGTTCGGTGTTTGGACCCGTGCTCTTCAACATATTTATAAATGACCTGGAAATTGGTATGACGAGTGAGGTGATTAAATTTGCAGATGATACGAAGTTATTCAGAGTAGTGAAAACACAGAAGGATTGCAAAGACCTGCAGCGTGACATAAGCATGCTCGAGAAATGGGCTGCAACATGGCAAATGAGATTTAACGTGGATAAGTATAAGGTGATGCATGTTGGTAACAAAAATCTTATACACGAAAACAGGATGTCTGGTGCAATACTCGGAGGGACCCCCCCCCCCAGGAAAGAGACTTGGGAGTACTGGTCGACAAGTCAATAAAGCCGTCTGCGCAATGTGTGGTGGTGGCGGCGAAAAGGGCGAACAGAATGCTAGGAATGATTAAGAAGGGGATCACGAATAGATCGGAGAAGGTTATCATGCTGCTGTACCAGGCCATGATACACCCCCACCTGCACTGGTCACCGTACTTGAAGAAGGACACAGTACTACTCAAAAGGGTCCAGAGAAGAGCGACTAAAATGGTTAAGGAGCTGGAGGAGTTGTCGTACAGTGAGAGATTAGAGAAACTGGGCCTCTTCTCCCTTGAAAAGAGGAGACTGAGAGGGGACATGATAGAAACATTCAAGATAATGAAGGGAATAGACTTAGTAGATAAAGACAGTTTGTTCACCCTCTTCAAGTAGGGAGAACGAGGGGATAGATTCTGCACAAACGTAAGGAAGTTCTTCTTCACCCAGAGTGGTGGAAAACTGGAACGCTCTTCCGGAGGCTGTTATAAGAGAAAACACCCTCCAGAGATTCAAGACAAAGTTAGACAAGTTCCTGCTAAACCAGAACATCCGCAGGTAAGGCTCGACTCAGGGCACTGGTCTTTGACCTAAGGGCCGACGTGGTAGCAGACTACTGGGCACGATGGACCACTGGTCTGACCGAGCAGCGGCAATTCTTATGTTCCTTCATCGTTCAGCATTCAGTACAGGGGTTTCACTGGGAAAATAGTCAAGCAACATTACACCCCTTCGTTGTCTTCTTCTGCAATCCTGATATCCAAAGTAGAGAGTTGCGTGGGGATAGAAATCCCACCTGTCCCCACTAGAGAGTTGCGCGGGGACAGAAATCCCACCCGTCCCCGCCAAAATCCCACCCGTCCCTGCCAAAATCCCACCCGACCCGCCAAAATCCCACCCGTCCCTGCCAAAATCCCACCCGTCCCCGTGAGGAATCCCACCCGTCCCCGTGAGGAATCCCACCCGTCCCCACCCATCCCCGCGAGGAATCCCTCCGTCCCCACCCATCCCCGCGAGGAAACCCCTCCGTTCCCACCCGTCCCCGCGAGGAATCCCTTCCGTCCCCGCCCGTCCCTATAAACTTCAGAAATAGTTATTTTATTTAATTATGCTACTGAATTAAAGGCTCTGGTAGAGACCCATTTACAAATAAGCAAAGAGACTTTATTAATTTGGAAATATTAATTGGGAAGAATACATACTTTGCAAATGGATTTCTACCAGAACCTCTAATGTAAATATAAAATATAAATACTCGGCTGAGGAGAAACCCCCAAGCTGTCAGCTGAGGACTTCCTTTGCAGTTGGCCGGGGGTCCCTTTTGCCAAGCTTGGCAGGCAGCAGTAGCGTCCCTGAGTCACAGATGCTGGCACCTCAGTGGCTCATGGATGCTGCCAGTGACTGCTGCACTTGGTGGAGGGGGAGTTCTGGCCGTCTCTAGAGGAGGTCCTCTGCTGGTAGTGCTTGGGGATCCCCACCAGCCACAGCAAGGGTCAGCAAGTACTTCAACACTGTAGAAATAAAACCAGAAATGCATTTCCTTTTCTTTTGAACACAATACAAAGACATCTGCTATATACATTTCTCAAAGCTAACATATTTTAGTCAATAAATTCCATTTTTTACCTTCGTTGTCTGGAGACTTATTTTTCCATAAAGTTAGTCCCGGTTTCTTTTTTCTACTTTCCCATCTTCTGTAAATTCTTCTGTTGCTGTCCATTGGTTCCTCCTACCATGGTCCAGCATTTATCGCTCCGTCATCTCCCGGACCATGTGCAGCATGTTTTGCCCCTGCCCACCAACCCAATGCCCAACATTTCTCCAGCATCATGCCACATCTCTCCCTCCATTCCCTTCATCACTATGTCCAACATTCCTCCCTCTTGCATCCCTTTCAATTTGTCATACTGTCCCCTTTCCACCACAACATTTCTCCCTCTCATCTGTACCTCACTCCCTCCCTATGACCAAAAATTCTCCTCTTTCTTCCATTCCCCATGTACACCTTCTCTCTTTCCCTCTCATTGACACACTCACGCCCAATTCTCCCTTTTACATTGTATTTTGTTTACCTTCTATCTATTACTTCAGTTCAGACCCATCAGTTGACTCATTTCCATTCTGCACTTGTATATTCCTGCACTTTGATACACACACTAACAAAAAGAATTCTTAAATGCTGATTTCCCCTTAAAAAACTAGATAACAGTACACTATAATATGCATATGGTCAGAAGTCAATAAAACACACACAGAAAATACGGAACGGGCCATCTAAAGAAAGCCTACCCCCTCCCCCCCCCTCCCAATGCTGAAAAGCAAAAATCCAGAGAAAGTGCAGTAAACTTTGAAAGGACAAAGCCTTAAGGAAAGCCCCCCCAAAATGCATTTAAATGATCACTTACCAGATATGTGTTCTGAATACACAACACAAAACAGCCCTGTTTCTCCCAACTGACTGAGCTGCACTTCTTCGCAGGGCAGAGGGCCCTGCCTTTTCTGACCCCTCCTGTCTCCCGAGTGCTGCAGTTCTTCAGGGCACCGGGCCCTGCCTTTTCTCCCCCCCCCCCCTCTCCTGTCTCCTGAGTGCTGCACTTCTTCAGGGCAGTGGGCCCTGCCTTTTCTGCCTTCCTCCTGTTGTCTCCCGAGTGCTGCAGTTCTTCAGGGCAGCGGGCCCTGCCTTTTCTGACCCCTCCTGTCTCCCGTGTGCTGCACTTCTTCGCAGGGCAGCAGGCCCTGCCTTTTCTGTCCACCTCCGAGGCTCCTGCAAGACTTTACTGCTCCCAAGTGCTGCACTTCTTCGTAGGGCAGCAGGCCCTGCCTTTTCTGTCCACCTCCGAGGCTCCTGCAAGACTTTACTGCTCCTGAGTGCTGCACTTCTTCACAAGGCAGCGGGCCCTTTTCGCTCCACCTGGCTGACCCGAAGCCTTACCTCCGACGTCAGCTCAGACGTCGGGGGAAGACTTCCGGGTCGGATACATGTGGTGTGCTGGGAGCAGAAGGGCAGGAAAAGAAGACAAGCCATTTGGCTCGAGCTGCCTCCCAACCCCGTGGGATTCCGGAGACCATGAGGGGCGTCCCCACGGGATCCCCGTGACCCTAGGGGGCATCCCCACGGGATCCCCGTGACCTGAAGGGGGAACCCGTGGGATCAACGCGGGTCCTGCGGGATTCCCGTCGTTCCCGTGCAGCTCTCTAGTCCCCACCCATCCCCGCGAGGAATCCCTCCGTCCCCACCCGTCCCCGCAAGGAATCCCTCCGTCCCCACGAGGAATCCCCTCCATCCCCACCCGTCCCCCCGAGGAATCCCCTCCGTCCCCACCCGTCTCTGTAAACTTCAAAAATAGTTATTTCATTTAATTATGCTACTGAATTAAAGGCTCTGGAAGAGACCCATTTACAAATAAGCAAAGAGACTTTATTAATTTGGAAATATTAATTGGGAAGAATACATACTTTGTAAACGGGTTTCTACCAGAGCCTCTAATGTAAATATAAAATATAAATACTCGGCTGATGAGAACCCCCAAGCTGTCAGCTGAGGACTTCCTTTGCAGTTGGCCAGGGGTCCCTTTTGCCAAGCTTGGCAGGCAGCAGTAGCGTCCCTGAGTCACAGATGCTAGCACCTCAGTGGCTCATGGATGCTGCTAGTGACTGCTGCACTTGGTGGAGGGGAGTTCTGGCCGTCTCTGGAGGAGGTCCTCTGCTGGCGGTGCTTGGGGATCCCCACCAGTCACAGCAAGGGTCAGCAAGTACTTCAACACTGTAGAAATAAAACCAGAAATGCATTTCCTTTTCTTTTGAACACAATACAAAGACATCTGCTATATACATTTCCCAAAGCTAACATATTTTAGTCAATAAATTCCGTTTTTTACCTTTGTTGTCTGGAGACTTATTTTTCCATAAAGTTGGTCCTAGTTTCTTTTTTCCGCTTTCCCATCTTCTGTAAATTCTTCTGTTGCTGTCCATTGGTTCCTCCTACCATGGTCCAGCATTTATCCCTTTCTCATCTTTTGTGCCTGCCCATCAGCCCCATGCCCAACATTTCTCTTTCTATCACTCCTCTCCATTCCCTTCACCACTATGTCCAACATTCCTCCCTCTTGCATCCATTTCAATCTGTCCCACTGTTCTCTTTCCACCACAATATTTCTCCCTCTCATCTGTACCTCACTCCCTCCCTATGACCAAAAATTCTCCTTTCTTCCATTCCTGTGTACACAACCATCTCTTTCCCTCCCTTCCTCTCTCCCAAGTTGGGAGATGATGCCACAATTCAAGGCCTTGTACAGAAAAGATCAAGCTGCGATTAGTATCTGAGATAATTTGCCAAACAGTAGGAACAACCGGGTCATTTCGATTGGTGGATCTGAGAGATTGAGGTTAAATGTCTGCTGAGGTAAAGGGGCATATCGGTGGCATGGGTTTTGCAAACGAGTAGCAGGATATTATAGGTGAGACAGGAAGCCAGTGTGCGGATTTCAGTAATAATAACAATAACTTTATTTTTGTATACCGCAGTACCACAACAGTTCAGAGCGGTTTACAGAGGAAGAGACTGTACACAGACAGCGATGTTACATACAAGACATTCAGATTAGCTTAGCAAATCGAGAGTAGTCAGGTATATCCAGAGGCATATCAGAGATACAAGGTAGGGAGGGAGTCAGAGAAATTTATCAGAGATAGGTTTTAATTGATTTCCTGAAGGTGACATGGTCAAATTTCATGTGGCCGGTGATTTATTTTTGTGGCAGTATTTTGGATCCATTCATTCAAGCTTGGTGTATTAGGGAGTACTGCTGATGGTACACCCAGTCTGAATGAATGGCCAAAAAGGGCATTTTTGTTCATGTCACCATCTGGTACATAAAACTGAGAGTATCCCCTCACTTAATTATAATAATATTGATAATCACATATCTAATCTAATCTAAACTTCTATTTCTGCGTCGCTCATACCTAGGTAGGCTCAAGGCGACTTAAAGAGGGGGTTGAGGAAGGAGGAGGGGGGAGGAGAAGAGCAGGATAGGAGGGGGGAGGGTAGGGAGAGGGGAAGATATTATATTATAAGACTCGTATTAGAGGGCAGAGCAGGTTTTATTGGTGAGAAATTGATCTTCATCTGCCTTCGTTTAACTAATTAATTGTGTTATTCCCAGTCACCCGGGAGGGGGGGGTTGTTCCTTTTGTGAAACAGGGATTAGATAATTCTCACATCTACCTCCTTCAGAATTATCTAAGTCTGTAAGAAACATTTAAAAAGTGATCAGGCTAAATCCATCTCTTTTTATAGGGAGTCCATACTGCTCTCCACATGACAAATAATAATGACTGAGACATACTAGCAGATAGCAGTGGTCTATTGATTTTAGACCATAGATGACTCCAATCTTTTTCCGTTAGAGGGGTTTCAAAATCTGTAGACCATTTATCCATAATAATTAAAGAAGGAGCGTAACAAGAATCCCTTAATATCTAATATAATAAAACGGTAAGCTGCGCATGCGCACTTCCTATGCATGCATCCGTTTTCCGTGAGCTGTAGCACACATAGGAAGTGCGCATGCGCGGCTTACAGACCAGCCTCACGCGAGGCAAGACAAGTGCCATGCGCGCCCTTCCCTGCTCTCCACCGCTGCCGGCTTCTAGCACCCCCTGCCCTCTCCGTCGCCTCCCGGCTCCAGCGGCGTAGGCAGCACTATAAACACGCTGCTTCGCGCCCTTCTCTGCCGATTTCCTCTGCCGCTTCTCTGATGACATCATCGGAGACAGACGCGGCAGAGGAAATCGCCAGTAGAAGGCCGCGATGCAGCGTGTTTAAAGTGCTGCCTACGCGGCTGGAGTCCCGAGGTTTGTCGGCGGTGGGAGGGTCAGGAGCAGGCCGGATCGACAACGCCAGTAAAAGAAGAGGGAGGGGCCGAATGGAGCAGGGAAGATAAGGTAAGGAAAGGGGGAGTGGGGGAAAATGCTGCTACTGCTTCTACACAGGAAAGGGGGGGGGGATAGGAGGGAAATGCTATTGCTGCTGCATAGGGAAGTGGGATGGAAATGCTGCTGCACAGGGAACTGGGGAAAAATGACACACAGACAGCGGGAGGAAGGGAGACAGAAAGAAAGAAAGACACAGGGGCAGGGAGAGGGACAGAAAGACAGACAGAGAAAGGGGGCCAGAGAGAGAGTCAGCGGGAGAGGGAAAGGGGTCTGCTTTGGGGAGAGGGGTGTGCTTGGGGCAAACAGCTTTGCTCTGGGGGGGAAGACAGAAGGGGCCATGGAGAGACAGGGAGAGGGATATGGGGCTACTTTGGGGGGAGGGGTGTACTGGGGGGAGACAGAAGGGGCCATGGAGAGATAGGGAAAGGGGACAGACAGTTTTGCTCTTGGGGGGAAGACAGAAGAGGGCCATGGAGAGACATTTGGGGGGGAGGTGGGTGCTGGGCGCAGACAGCTTTGCTTGGGGGGGAGGGGGAGACAGAAGGATACAGACAGCGGCCAAGGAGAGAGAGATAAAGAAACACAGACAGACAGACATATCTATTCTAGCACCCGTTAATGTAACGGGCTTAAAGACTAGTCTTGTAATAAAATGACATTTCCTTCCCCATTTCTATAGATAAGATACTCCACTCTGAGATGGTTGAAGTATCAGAGAGATGGAGATTAGAGAGGAGAGAAGAAAGAATTGACCATTGGTGTTTTTTAGTCGATAATGTCGGGAAATTTGCACAGAAAGCGGAAAAGGATGACAATACCGATCCATTAAATAAGGATCTAGCAGTCCATGTACCAGCATCTTTCCATTTCTTCCAGTTTAAGCATCGTTTATTAATTTTCAGGGAATTATTATTCCAAAGCGACATACTTTTATGGGAGTAGATGGACCTAAGAGCCACTTTATCTAGAGCATGAAGTGCAGAGAGAGTTGCCGGAAAGAGAGGAAATTGTTTAAGATGTTTAGGGATACGCATAGTAGGGAGAGCATAAATATGTATTGGGTTACTAATTGAGATTTCTAGATTTAGCCAGGAAGGCATGGTAGAAGTATAATCAGACTTTCTACAGGTGATCCAATAGGACCCGTATTTAGCTAACGAGGCTAAGTGATATTTATAAAAATCAGGAAGATTAACACCCCCATGATTTTTAGTAGCTTTTAATTTACTAAGAGCTATTTTAGGACATTTATTATGCCAAATAAAAGAAGATAATTTTCGATCAATCCATTTATATATCTGTGCTTTACATAAGCTGGGAAGCATAATAAGTTTAAATAAAATTTGAGGTGCTAAAGTCATTTTAAGGGCCGAAATGCGACCCCACCATGTAATATAGAGTGGGGACCAATTTGAGATATTGTGAGTTATTAATTCTTTCAGTTTGGTGACATTAAGTCCATAATAATCTCAGGATCTTTATGTACAAATGTACCCAGATATTTTACTGGTGAAGTAGACCATGAGAATGGGAATTCTTGGATATCTGAGTATGAAGCGTAGTTATTGAGTGGAAAAATAACGGATTTAGTCCAATTAACATTATAACCCGAAAATGTCGAATATAATTCCGTTAATGAGATGAGGGCCGAAAGAGATTGTTTAGGGTTTTTAAGATAGAGCATAATATCATCAGCATATGCTGCAATCTTAAAATCTCGAGAGGTAGTGGGAATTCCTTGTATAGTGGGGGACTGTCTAATGGCAGATAAAAAGGGTTCCAAAGAAAGATTAAAGAGGAGAGGTGAAAGGGGGCATCCCTGTCATGTTCCCCTACGTAAGTAAATTGGATTTGAAATAATTATTTATTAAAATTCTTGAGCATGGTTTCCAATATAACGCACAAATCCAAGCTACAAAATTATCCCCGAAATGATACCATTTCAGAACCTGCAGTAGGAATCGCCATTCTACACGATCAAAGGCCTTTTCGGCATCTATTGCTAGTCCCACTACAGGTTCATCAATGGTTTTGGCAGAGCCAGAGATATTATGAAAAATTTGAAGATTATCTCCAATAAAACATTGTTTGACAAATCCCACTTGATCAGGAGATATCAGCAGCTGGATTACCTTATTAATTCTGTTCGCAAAAAAGTTGACGTTCCTGAAATATAAAAAAACCCAAGAAGAGGAGTGCAGAAAGGACTACAGGGCGAAACTGAAAGAAGCCAAGAGAGATATGTCTGGCGAAAGCACAGGTGGAAGAACAAATGGCTAAAAATGTAAAAAAAAAAAAAAAAGGGAGACAAAAATTTTTTCTGATATATTAGTGAAAGGAGGAAGATGAAAAATGGAATTGCTAAACTAAAAGATGCTGGGAACTGATATGTGGAGAGTAATGAGGAAAAAGCAAACATACTAAACAAATACTTCTGTTCTGTGTTCACGGAAGAAAATCCAGGCGAAGGACTGAGATTGTCTGGCAAAGTAATGCGAGAAAATGGAGTAGATTCTGCGCCGTTCACGGAGGAGAGTGTTTATGAGCAACTTGAAAAACTGAAGGTGGACAAAGTGATAGGACTGGATGGGATCCATCCCAGGATACTGAGGAAGCTCAGAGAGGTTCTGATGGGTCCTATTAAAGACTTGTTCAACAAATCTCTGAAAAAGGGAGTGGTTCCTGGGGATTGAAGGAGAGTGGATGTAGTCACTATTTACAAAAGTGGTCACAGAGATGAAGCGGGAAACTAAAGGCCGGTAAGTCTCACTTTGGTTGTTGGAAAAATAATGGAAGTGTTGCTGAAAGAAAGGATAGTGAACTTCCTAGCATCTAATGGGTTATAGGATGCGAGGCAACATGGCTTCACTAAAGGTAAATCGTGCCAAACGAACCTGATTGAATTTTTTGATTGGGTGACCGGAGAGCTGGATCGAGGACATATGCTAGTGTAATTTATTTAGTTTTCAGCAAAGCTTTTGTTATCCCAGAACAAGCAGGCAGCATATTCTCAACATATGGGTGACGTCATCCACGGAGCCCTGATGCAGACAGCTTCACAAGCAGACTTGCTTGAAGAACTTTAGAAAGTTCGCAAGTGCCTTTCCACCCGTCATAAGGCGCACGTCTCCTCAGTTCTAAGTTTTCTACGAAGCTGAGAAACCCTCGTGTCAAGGCTCTGCCTGAGAATTGGTTCTGCTCATGCCTTCTCTCACCGCAGCTCATGTATTTTCCTTTTATTTACAGGGTCGCTGTGTTGCACATGTTAAAAAAATGTCTTTGTTTAATTTTTTTGAGTCGTGTCAGGCGAGGCCTGTTCTGCGGCCTCAGCCTTCAGGCTTCGATTTAGCCGCGGCCGTGTTTCATTCCAGGTATCGGCCGGTCACAGGATTTCAGAAGTATAGCCGGTGTCAACTCCATCACTGACCCACATAAGTGGTGTGTGCAGTGTTTAGGACTGGATCATCATCCGGAGTTGTGCGCCCGCTGAGCTACACTTCAAAATCAAGCCCTTAAACGTCATTGAGTTCAGATTGAAAAAAAATCTGGGGGGAATGGATCTTTCTTCAACTAAAGCCTCAACCCCGATTGTGGCCTCGACCTCGACTCCGTTGAAATCTACTGTGGGGTCCAAAGCTTCAACCTCAACCTCGCTAGAACCTTCCTCGATGGGTAGGTCCTCATTCTCGGGGAAGTCAGCTACATTTTCTTTGGAGGGGCCGTTATCCTCAGTGTCTCCATCAGGCAAGCTACCAAGCTAACCTCTCAGTAGTCACAGACTATTTCAACAGCGACCTTGGTGGACCCGGTCGCTTCGAGACTTCCTGGGAAACGTGCCTCAAAGTTGAGACAACACTCTTCCTCGAGGTTGTCTTCTTTGGAGTCCATAGCCACACCAATTGTACCAGCTCCAGTGGTCTCAATGCCGGCTTTGCAGAATATGTTGGAAACTATTCTGCATCAGGAGTTTTGGTAATATGCTTGCAAAATTGACTCCTGTCTCGACCCTGCGGTCCAGCCTTAGCACTCAGCAGTACTACAAGGAGTCGAGTCCTTGAGAGTGCCTCGAGTTCAACCTGACCACTCTATTCAAGGAGTGCCTCGAGATCAATCTATACACTCTGGGCAAGGAGCTGAGTCCTTGAGAGTGCCTCAAGATACATCTGTACAAGGAGCTGAGTCTATCAGTGTCTCGACTTCTATCTCCAACCTCCAGCCCTACCTTTACACATAAGGCATTGCCTTCTTTGAGGCACAGGGCAAATCCATCCTTGATGTATCGAGGAACACATCGAGGCTGGATTCAACTCAATCACGGGCCCGTGATTCGAGACATAGTTGCTCTTCACATCATTTATCAAGGCATTCATTGAGGCCCCAATCTTCTTCTCGAGACAGATCTTGTTTATCGAGGCATCAAGACTCTTCAAGACCTCCAACTCCTTTATCCAGAAAACCTATTGTGGAGCCTCAGCATTCTCACCAGTCGAGTTCTCCTGCAAGGTTTTCTTCATCTCTGCCTACGGATTCAGACCTGTGGTACCAATACTCCAGAGAGGCTTCACCTTCTTTCAGAGAGGTTCTCGTTCACCTTCACCTCCTCTTCTGATCCAGTGTCCTTTACTAAATTATTATGTCAAATGAGTAAACATTTCACCATTGCTTTTGAGTCTGATTCAAAATACTCTTAAGGAGTATTTAGAAGAGCTGGTTATGTCTAATCCTCCTAGGGATTCTCTTGAATTACCCATGAATGGCATTCTTTCTCAATCTTTCAAACTGCTGTTCCTACAAAGCTGGAATCTCGATATAAGATGATCCATTGTAAGGGATTTGAGAAGTCTCAACTATTCCATCAATCTCTTCTCGTGGAGTCTTCTTTACAAAGAACCAATCCTGCCAAAGTTTATGCCACAGTCCCTCCTGGCCGAGAGGGCAGGACCATGGACAAGTTTTGCTGTCGGCTGTATCAAAATTCTATGATGACAAATAGGATTTTAAACTACAATTTTGTCTTTACATCATATATGCATTCAACTCTAGGTCAACTTCGCATGCATGTGGTTCAAGCTGCATATGATGCTTTTGAGATGTCCTCCAGGGTCACTGCGTTCTTGGTGGCGATGTGCTGTCTAGCCTGGCTCCACACTGTAGACATGGATCCAAATCTGCAGGATCAGCTGGCCAACATTCCATGTCAAGGGAATGAGCTGTTAAGATGACTATTGAGGCAGCTACAAAACACTTGTCTGAGCATGAGAAATCATTTGCCTCTATCGTTAGGCTGACGCAGAAGCCCTCCACTGCTAAGAGTATAGGCCTCCTCCATCTTATCAGAGGCGTTATCCTCAGAAGGCAGCCCTTATTCAAGGCCACCTCCTAAGAAACAGCAGCAACAACAAAGGCAGCATAAGCCTCAGACTCCTGCTGCGTCCAAGTCTACTCAGCCTTTTTAACCATCTAACACAGAGCATAACTTCAATCGTTCTGCCTCTGTCCTCTCCTCTTCCCATAGAAGATCCTCTCCATCATTTTTATCAACGATGGGAACTCATTACATCCGACCTCTGGGTCCTCGCAATAATCAGGGCAGGTTATCCTTGTCAACAATAGGACAAAATCTCCACAAGTCTAAATATTCAATAAATAATTATATAAAAAATGGAAAACACACACTAAAGTGCACAGTGCTATAGTTGATTAATCTAATATCATAAAGTGCTCAGTCACCAAGCAAACAGTGTCATAAAAAATGCCAGCATTGGTTGTGAAGAGGGACCATCATTGCACTTGAGAGTCCCTCTTACTGCCCTCCAAATGAAATACAAACAATAAAATTATTAAAGTGTCTTGTTATGTAAAATTTTTGTTATTGTTACTTATCTGGTTATAGCAGAATCAATTTTGGAGGCAGAAGTATGGCAATGGTGCTATATTATAATCAGTGCATTATTATTCAAGTGCTGGGAATGCTCTAAAACCCCGTGTTCTCTGAAGTTCCGGCCTCCCTTAGACTCGAGTTTCGCCTATTGCGTCGTCAGGAAGGGGACACTACAAAAAGCATATAAAAACGTGTATAATCAAAAAACTTTAACAATTTGGTTAAAAACTTATCAATTACAAGCTCCCATAGTATCACATTGGGTAGAAGCAAACCATCAGATTGATGATTTTCGATATACAGTTTTAAAACAAGTATACCTCCCTAGAGGAGGTGATATATCCCATAGGATATATCACCAATGGAAGAACTAAGATTTATTTACGAATGGCAGATGCTCAGCCCTGGTGGTTTAAACGAAGAGATTGAATGGTTCAAACTGTGATTGGTCAGCTTGCATTGAAGTGGGTGGGTTTAGGATCTTCCCTTTAGTATTGGTGGAGGATACACTACACGTCACTTGTGACGTATTTGTTCCAGCGCTTTTAAATTATCTCATTTAATGTTAGCGTTTTTCCGCTCTGCTTTTGTTCCCCCTGAACAAATTTCATCTGAACAAATCCTCTGGCTGTGCAAGTAAGTTGATATTTACTTTATTTTTGTGGTTTTGACTGATTTTTAGAATCTATATGATATTGAATTAATATAAGAAAGATTTGATAAGTTTTTAACCAAATAGTTAAGGTTTTTTGATTATATACGTTTTTATAGTGTTTTTGTAGTGCCCCCTTTCTGACAACGCAGTAGGTGAAACTTGAGTCGAAGGGAGGTCGGAATTTCAGAGAACACGGGGTTTTAGAGCATTCACAGCACTTGAATAATAATGCACTGATTATAACATAGCACCATTGCCATGCTTCTGCCTCCAAAATTGATTCTGCTATAACCAGATAAGTAACGATAATAAAAATTTTACATAACAAGACACTTTTTTTAAATTGTTTTTTTTTTTAATATCTTTTTTAGCAATTGCAAAGGGACATACAACCAGAACAAGACACTTTAATAATTTTATTGTTTGTATTTCATTTGGAGGGCAGTAAGAGGGGCTCTCAAGTGCAATGATGGTCCCTCTTCACAACCAATGCTGGCATTTTTTTATGACACTGGTTGGTGACAGAGCACTTTATGATATTAGATTAATCAACTAAGTGCACTTTAGTGTGTGTTTATTTCCATTTTTTATATAATTATTTATTGAATATTTAGACTTGTGGAGATTTTGTCCTATTATCTACTCTAACGCAAGCAATAATTATATGAGCGCCTGGAATTTGTCTAGTACTCTTGTCAACTTCTTCTTCAGGAAGCACAAGCTCTGCTTTGTCTCTGTGCAATCGAGGAAGTTCCTCTAGAACAGCAGAGCAAGGGGTTTTACTCCTATTCCTTCCTTATCCCGAAGAAGACTGGAGATCTACGACCTATATTGGATCTCAGAGCTCTCAACAAATTTCTTGCCAAAGAAAAATTTTGAATGCTGTCTCTAGCATTTTTGTATCCCCTTCTGGATCACAACGATTGGTTATGCTTTCTGGATCTCAAAGAGGCTTTTACTCACATTCCCATTCATCCAGCCTCTCGCAAGTTACTCAGATTTCGGGTGGGAAATCATCATTTTCAATACAGAGTGCTGCCTTTCGGCCTGGCATCATCTCCCAGAGTTTTCACCAAGTGCCTAGTAGTGGTGGCAGCAGCTCCGCACAGCCATGGTCTCCAGGTTTTCCCATACTTGGACGACTGGTTCATCAAAGATTCAACATCTCGGGGGGTTATTGTAGCAATCCAGTGGACTATTTGGTTCCTCCAACATTTGGGTTTCGAAATAAACTTTCCAAAATCCCAGCTACAACCCTCTCAAACTCTACAGTTTATTGGAGCTGTACTGTTCACTGTGCAACTCATAGCATTCCTTTTTCAACAGCGTCGGGATACTCTCATACAGCTTTGCCTCAAGGTGTCGTCCCTTCCTTCATTTTCAGTGAGACACATAATGGTTCTCCTAGGTCACGGCCTCTACAGTTCATGTGACTCCTTTTGCCAGACTTCACCTCAGAATTCCTCAGTGGACCTTGACCTCTCAGTGGGCGCAGGCTTTCGATCCACTCTCTCAGCACATTGCAGTGACGCCTTCGTTCAGACAGTCTCTCCAAAGGTGGATGCTCTCTTCCAATCTATCCAGAGGTTTACTGTTTCAAATGCCCCTTCACCCATCAGAAGGTCCTCATGACAGATTCCTCGATCTACGCTTGGTGGGGCTCATCTTGATGGCCTCCGTACTCAAGGGCATTGGTCCAGCACAGATCATCGGAGCCACATAAATCTGTTGGAACTCGGAGCATTTTTCAATGCTCTCAAAGCTTTTCATCGTCGTCTTCACGATCAAGTAGTCCTCATTCGTACAGACAATCAAGTAGAGATGTACTATGTCAACAAGCAGGGAGGAACAGGATTCCTCCCTCTTTGCAACGAAGCTCAGAAGGTTTGGATTTGGGCTATTCTTCACAACATCTTTCTGAAAGCGGGCTACATTTAAGGAGAGAAAAACTTTCTGGTGGACAAATTGAGTCGACTTCTACAACCTCACGAATGGACACTCAATTCGTCTACTCTCAATCACATTTTTTTCTCAGTGGGAAACCCCTAAAATAGATATCTTTGCGTATCCCCACAACAAAAAACTGCCTCAGTTTTGCTCTAGGATATACTCTCTTCACCGAATGGAGGCAGATACCTTTCTTCTGGAATGGACGAACAAGTTTCTCTATGCATTTCCTCCATTCCCTCTAATTCTCAAGACACTCGTCAAACTCAAACACGAACATGCCACCATGATTCTTATAGCTCCTCGGTGGCCCAGCCAACAGTGGCTCTCCCTTCTACTTCAACTCAGCAGCAGGGAGCCACTACTTCTACCAGTTTTTCCATTTCTGTTGACCCAGAGTCGGGGATCTCTGCTTCATCCAAATCTGCAGTTTCTGCATCTGACAGCTTGGTACCTTTCAACGTAACTGCCAATTTCCAATTCTCTCAATCTGTAGCAGACATTTTAGAGGCTTCCAGAAAGCCTACTACAAGGCAACGTTACCATCAGAAATGGACTAAGTTTTCTGCTTTGTTCGCCCTTCATCACAAGGAGCGTCAATCTACCTCCTTGTCTCCAGTGTTGGATTACTTGTTGCATTTATCTCACTCAGGCCTCAAATCCACGTTCATTAGTATCCATCTCAGCGCAATTGCTGCTTTTCATTAGCCACTAGAGGGGAAACCTTTATCTGCTCATCCTGTGGTTTTCAATGTCAAGCCACCTCTCAAACCGCTTCCCATGGTTTAGGATCTCAATGTTCTTGCTAAGTTGATGAAGCCTCCATTTGAACCAATGTCTATGGCTCATCTGAAATATCTCACTTGGAAAGTGGTCTTCCTTATTGCTCTCATGTCTGCTCGCAGAGTCAGTGAGCTACAAGCTTTAGTAGCAGACCCACCTTTCACAGTATTCCATCACAACAAGGTGGGCCTCCGTACTCATCCTAAATTCTTACCAAAAGTAGTTTCAGAATTTCATCTCAATCAATCTGTTGTTCTTCCAGTGTTTTTTCCAAAGCCTCATTCTCATCCTGGAGAAACAGCTCTTCATACTCTGGACTGCAAGGTTGCTTTGGCTTTCTACTTGCAAAGGACTAAGCCACAGAGATCTTCTCAACTTTTTGTCTCCTTTGATCCAAACAAGTTGGGACATTCAGTTTCCAAGAGAACCATCTCCAACTGGTTGGCTGCTTGCATCTCTTTCTGCTATGCTCAGGCTAGACTTTTCCTTCCCATTCTTTCCTAATGTATCATGTACGTTCATGCGTAAATGTTTCCCCCTTTTTTTTTTTTTTTTTTAGTTTTTATTCTTTTTTTTAACTTCTACTACATATTACTGTAAACTGTTTAGATACCTGTATGATAAACGGTATATCAAAAATAAAGAAAACTTAAAAACTTGAAACTTGCAACTAGAGCATCGAGTCACAGCCCATAAAGTTAGAGCCATGGCGGCATCTGTAGCTTTCCTTAGATCTACTCCTATTGAGGAAATCTGCAAAGCTGCCACTTGGTCCTCGGATAATACATTCACCTCTCATTATTGTCTGGATTCTTTTTCCAGACTGGATGGCCACTTTGGCCAGGCAGTTTTACAAAATTTATTCTCCTGAATTGCCAACACTCCCACCATCTCATTCTGGTTAGCTTGGAGGTCACCCATATGTTGAGAATATGCTGCCTGCTTGGCCTGGGATAAAGCACAGTTACTTACCGTAGCAGGTGTTATCCAGGGACAGCAGGCAGATATTCTCACAACCCACCCACCTCCCCTGGTTGGCTTCTTAGCTAGCTATCTGAACTGAGGAGACGCACGTCCTACGTCGGGCGGGAAGGCACTCGCACATGCGCGGTGCGGCAGTTGCAAACTTTCTAAAGTTCATCAAGCAAGTCTGCTTGTGAAGCTGTCCGCATTGGGCTCCGTGGATGACGTCACCCATATGTTGAGAATATCTGCCTGCTGTCCCTGGATAACACCTATTATGGTAAGTAACTGTGCTATATGGTTTCTCATAGGAGGCTCTTGAACAAACTTGAAGGGCTGAAGTTGGGACCCAAAGTGGTGAACTGGGTTAGAAACTGGCTGTTGGACAGATGCCAGAGGGTGGTGTTTAATGGAAGTAGCTCGGAGGAAGGAAAGGTGAGTAGTGGAGTCCCTCAGGGTTTGGTGCTGGGGCCGATCCTGTTCAATATTTTTGTGAGTGACACTGCTGAATGGTTAGAAGGAAAAGTTTGCCTTTTTGCAGATGATACCAAGATTTGTAACAGAATAGACACCAAAGAGGGAGTGGAAAATATGAAAAAGGATCTGTAAAAGTTAGAAGAATGGTCTAATGTCTGGCAACTAAAATTCAATGCAAGGAAATGTAGAGTAATGCATTTCGGGATTAATAATTGGAAGGAACCGTATATGCTGGGAAAGGAAAATGGTAAAACCAGAGGACATAATTTGAGGTTGAGGGGTGGTAGATTCAAGAGCAATGTTAGGAAATTCTACTTTATGGAGAGTATGGAGAGAGTGGTAGATGCCTGGAATGTGCTTCCGAGAGAGGAAAACGGTGATGGAGTTCAAAGAAGTGTGGGATGAACACAGAGGATCTAGAATCGGTAAATAATAGTAAATATTGAACTAAGGCCAGTACTGGGCAGACTTGCATGGTATGTGTCTGTATATGGCCTTTTGGTTGAGGATGGGCTGGGGAGGGCTTCAATGGCTGGGAGGGTGATGGGCTGGAGTGAGTTTTGACGGAGATTTCGGCAGTTGGAACCCAAGCACAGTACCGGGTAGAGCTTTGGATTCTTGCCCAGAAATAGCTAAGAAGAAAAAATTTAAAAAAATTTAAATTGAATCAGGTAGAGCAGACTGGATGGACCATTTGAGTCTTTATCTGCCGTCATCTACTGTGTTACTATGTTAATAAAGGATCTGCTGCGAGTTGCCTCTCTTCCCACCTCTCTGGGTCAGCAGCCTCCCCCTAGCAAGTCCAGCAACCCTCCCCTCCCTCCCTATCGTGGGTTGAAAAGTCCCCCACCCTCCCATCTAATGCGTTTGCCGCTGGGGGGAATTCCATTTATAAACAGGCCTCCTTCCTGCTCTCCAGCTGCATGCCCTCCTCTGCTGAAGCCAACCCTGAAAGCTTTCCTCCAGTGTCAGAGCTGACATCGGAGGTAAGCCTTCCGTGTCAGCCGGGGATCCCAGTTATCTCACTCAACAGTCCTCCTTCCAGCTGGGCTGCTGTTCCTGATTTCAGCCGTACTTGTTTGCAGGGATGCTCCACGGGCAGCGGCTCTTGCATGCTGCACATGGCTGACCTGGAAGCAATGGCTCCTCATGTATTTTTCATCATGTTTTATTTGGAACAGATAATAAAATACCTGATATACTGTATATCCAGCTCATGTACTCCATTGAATCCTGTACTTTCAGTATAGGACACTTGTTTTGCGGTTTTCCTTTTCAAGTGGAGCATAGGGGTTGGTTTGTTTTGTACTTAACTAATGTAACACGTAATTGAATCAATACTATATTCCTGTCATTTGTAGTATAAAGTACCAGTTATGCAAGTAACTTTTCAGAGGACCAAAAAATAATTGAAAATCACATCCTAGGTTATTGTTATGAATTGTAGCTGGCAAAAATGATCCTTAATGTTATCTCCCTTTTTTTTTTTTTTCAGGCTCTGCACTTGCTGCAAATGTTTGTAAAAAGATCACAGGACGTCTTACAAGTGCTATAGCCAAGCAGGAAGATGTGTCTGTGCAACTGGAAGCTTTGGACATTATGGCTGACATGCTGAGCAGGTGAACAGGATGATACATCTATTAGTCTTTCTTTTTTAAAAGTGCATACCAGATAAATTCATCACATTGGCACTTTAGAGTAGCTACTTTTTTAGGTTCTGAGGTATTTCAGTAGTCCAAGTATGCATTGCTGACTATGGGGAAGCCTTGTTTATTAGGGAATCCAGAACACTGGGTTACAAAGCAGTCCCCAGGCCTCCACAAAAAATTTAAATTAACATTAGTTACATTTTCCCATAAGGATTTGGAACTAATAAGAACAGAGAACTATATTCTAGGAACTTAAATGCTCTTTTAAACAAGTAGGAAAGTTTGTGGAAGCATTACTTCAAAAAGGCTTTTCACCATATAGTATGGGTGGAAAAGGTTTATGTTGGTATGTTTTAGAGAAATGTATGATATATAGATTGGTCTATGCTTATAAGGTAGGGGTGTGTGTATGTATCAATATGTATGTATGCTGGGGGTGGGGGTTACAAAGATGTGAATAGGCAGGGGATAGTTGTTTGGGGGGGTTTCAGGGTTGGTATGAGATCATATATGAAGTTATGGGTGTAGGTTGGTTTGGGGAACGTGTGTTTGTGGATGTTAGAAATCTGGGGCATGATGTTGTCAGCCTTACATTGCTAACTGTTAGCATTTTCTGTTGGCCTAACCAATGTCGGCAAAGGTCTATGGGAAATTATATTAAACAAATCTGATCTTGGGCATGTCAGTGCAGATAAATCTTAGGGCTCCTGGTCATGTAGTCTTAGGAAAGACATTGGAATGATGTCTAAATTTCCAATACTTAAGATTGACAAAGAGTCCTGACAGAAGGCTGGGAGGATCCACAGTTTCAACAGATGTGCTAAGGTCTGGTGCTTAAGGAAAAGAATAGCCCCAGCTGCTGTTCTTAAAAGACAAATAGTTATGGTCATTCAAGAGCCATTGTCACAGAGAGATACTGAAAGCTACCATTTATTTATTCATTCATTCAATTTTCTATACCATTTTCCCAGGGAGCTCAGAATGGTTTACATGAATTTATTCAGGTACTCAAGCATTTTCCCTGTCTGTCCCAGTGGGCTCATAATCTATCTAATGTACCTGGGGCAATGGGGGGATTAAGTGACTTGCCCAGGGGCACAAGGAGCAACATTGGTTTGAACCCACAACCTCGGTGCTGAGGCTGTAGCTTTAACAACTGAGCCACACACTCTCCAGAAACTCAAATTGACGAGGGACAGGACTCGCCCCTGTTTTCTTTCTCTTTCTCTTCTCCTGTAGCCTTTTCACACCTCATACCCCTTCACCCATGCAGGTACACACACAGCATGCAGATAAAATCTCTTACCTGCTTTTGGCCTGCCCCTTTCTATCTTCAACTTCTCACACACAAATCTTCCCTCTCTCTTTTATTTCCCTCTTCCCCCACACATTACCTCACCTATCCAGAGACGCACAAGCTTGTCTTTTCTCTCTTATTCACTAGAGCACAGAATCAGCTACATAATAGAATATCTTTCTGCATTTTTCTTCTAAGCATTGCATATCTATAATATCAAGCCTATTTTTGCACAATATATTCTTTATGCAACCACTGTTGGCTATCGTTGTCATTAATTTCACTTCCCATTGTCATTAATTTCACTTCATTTCGCTGAGGGTACTGAACCCAGGACCTCTGATGCACACCCACAATAGACTAGACAAAAACATACACACTTTTAAACACCAAAAGATTACATTATGGGGGCACATCCTTACAGATGTCTGTGTGGAGATTCAGAAATACAGTATGGAGGGTGGTATGTGGTAGGGTTGTGGCATGTGTGATAAGATTTGACTTGTGTAGTTTCTGGGTTTTGGGGGGGTTAATTGAGAAGTGTGGAGGATGGTAGACTGGTACCATCCTACCTCAGCTGCTTCAACTATTTTCCCTGTATGGGGAAGGGAGATTGGTTGGTATGGTAGGAGGTATGGAGGAGATGGTTTTAAAGTCAAATTGTGGTGCCATCCTTCATAAGTAGCTTGTGAAATAGAGAGTTGTATTGATGTGCGATGCAATTCTGCATGTGTCACTGCACTGCAGCAAAGAGAAGATGCCTATGATTGAGTTAGCCTTAATAAAAGATCAAAATGATTATCCCAGGACAAGCAGGCAGCATATTCTCACATGGGAATGACGTCATCCAGTACAGACAGTACAAAATTCTACTGTCACTTTAACTTCTTAGAAGTCTCAAGATAGCCTGGTACTGCACATGGCATGAGTACCTTCCTACATGTTGGCTTGCAGGGCCGTCAGTTCTTAGTTTTCCCTGGAGCTAAGATGACATGTTTTTTTGGAGCTTAATCCAAAGCATTTTTTATATTCTTTCATATTTCTTTTCCCTTTACATTACATTACATTAGAGATTTCTATTCCGCCATTACATTGCAATTCAAGGCGGATTACAAAAGAGTAATAGATGGAGGTTACAATAGAAGATCTCTGGTCATTTTTAGAGAGGGTAAAAGAGAGTCAGGTTGATTTGGGGGTCAGGAAGAATATGGGGGGAAGGAAGGTACTTGTGGTGTTAAGACTTTGTCAGGGATTTCTTGAAGAGTATAGTCTTTGTTTCTTTTCTGAATGTCTTGTAGTCTGGGGCTGTTATCAGTAGATTGGAGATTTGGTTGTCTAGTTTTGTTGCTTGGGTGGCTAGGAGGCCGTCATATAGTTTTTTCCGTTTAACTTCTTTGATTGGAGGATGTGTGAATGGGGTGTGAGTTTTCCTATGCCTGGTTGAGGTGGTCTGGATGATTTTGTCTTTCTTTTGGGGGTTAATTAAGTAGTTAAAACTTCACTGGCTCCCAGTAATCTCTAGGGTTTACTTTAAATGTGCCTGCCTAACATTTAAGATCTTGCATGGCACTCTTCCTCCTTTAATTCCCTTATTTTGGAATTCTGCAAGACTTGATATTACCAGATCTATCCAAAAGCTTAAATTATCTTTCCCCTCCATTAAATGGTGCTATTGATATTGGGAAATTAGGGAAATCTCTTTCCTTTAAAATCATTGAGCTTTGGAATAATTTTCCTGTCCGGCTGCATAACTTGGGCTCTTTCCAATTATTTCGAAAACATCTGAAAACGTAGCGATTTTCAAAAATGTATATAATCATTAATTCATATTAAATTTCCCTTTCTTTAAAACTCCTGTAAACCGTGCTGAGCTCTGTCTCTATAAAGAAGATGTGGTATATAAGCTTAAGGTTTAGTTTAGTTTAAAAATTTTTTAGAGTGTTCAGTTTTTCTTTCTTCCAGTTTTAGGCTCCTGTGGCCCCCCTCAAGCTGGGGTCCCTGCAGGATGTCTCAATCCTTTTTCAGACTCATTTTCATGTAACCCTTGGTAGGAATTGATTTCTTCAATTTAGCTTTGGCGGTGTTTCCATCCATGTCAAAGCCTTCTACTGGCTTCAAGAGGTGTACTTGGTGCAACAGGGCCATTTCAGTCACTGACCTATAGAGCTGTTGTCTCCAGTGCCTTCACCCGAGCACTGAGTTGACTCTTGCTCTGGCTGTTCAAAGCTGAAGAACGCTCCTTGAAGACTCAATGTTTACAGCAGGATAAGTTATTCGGGTCTCCTCAGATTTCCACGATGTCAATCTCATTGGACATCGATAAAGCTATATTGACACCAGCATCCAGCCCTCGCTTGACATCAGCCTCATCAGCACTGGCTCTGTCTTTTAAAACAGCTAAGAAGCATTATGATCCTTCTCAACATTCATATCACCATCCATACAGTGGTTGTCACCTTTGAGACATGCCTCTACATTGAGGTCACCAACACCACGACACCCTGTTCAACATGTGGTACCTTTGCAATCCTTAGAACCACAGTTGTCAATTCAAAATCAACTACGAGAACTGCTTCACAAAGAGTTGTCAGCCATACTTCAGAGCCAATTGGCACCATCTGATGCAGCGACCTCTGAGATACCGGCTCAGCCCGAGCAAGGCTCATTGAGGTCCCATGGTATGTGCTCGATGTCTCCTCCTTGGTGCAAGTCCAGGTCTCAGCGCCGCACTACCTCTTCATCATGGGACCTTTCATTGAGGAGGCATTGAAGCCCTTATCAACTCTCCCATCAGCATCGTAGCTGTCAACCATCTCAGCATCACATTTCTTCCAGGAGTGCACACTCTCCAGGTATAAATGACTGACTCTGATCTCTCTCTCTGCATAACAACTGTGATCCACAATATTCAACACCAGAATTTTATGGTCTGGAGTCAGGTCCATCTCCTCTACCGCTGCTCAGATTGCCTCCAGAGAGTCTTGAGTTAGTTCTACCAGTAAAAACAGTCTGAAGTTGAACCATGGGCTGAGCTTTTTGATCCCTTAGACTTTGACCAAGTTCCTGGAGATCTTCGGAAATTCCCATTTAATAACCTCATGAAATATACCATGTTTAAGAATTGGGAGTATCCCCTCCTCATAGCTGTAGTACCACATAAATTGGACTCTCACCCCTATTCCTACCCTTTTTTCTTTTATTTGTAATATTTCAATGTACAGCAATTTTATTTCCCTGTGCCCTCCTTCTACATGGCTCAATGTTTTGTAAACTCCCCTCTTCATTTTTTTAAAATCTAGAACTGTTTTTATTTTTTTTTTTATTGTAAACCATTTAGATATTTTGTGATAGATGGTATATCAAGTAATTAATAAACTTGGAAACTTAGGCCCTGATTCTGCAAAACGTGTCTAAATTTAAGTTAAGCATACTTTGTGGAATCCCGCTCAGCAGAGTTCAGCACTGTTTAGGCATCTAATTTTTTAGGCATCCTTTAGAGAATCAGGTTTTAGGTGAGATTTAGACATCCGACGAAGTCTTTAATGTTATATGTTATTATTATGTTATAAGAATGGTGATTTTATGCTGTTTTTCATTATAATTGTAATAATGGGAGTTGGATCTGTTTAATGCTTTTATTTATTTCTCATCCATCAGACAGAGTGACTGGGATTCAAACCAGCAACATTAGGGTAGAAGACTATAGGTTTAACCAGTGTGATACAGAGTGAGCTTACAAGCTTCATAGCAATTGTAAAACTAGGTCTTATAGGCATTGTAAAGAAGTTTACTTTTGAGCATAGTTTAGGCTTCAGATAGACCATAGTTCTATGCATGGAACTTAGGCACAGTTTGGATGTCCTTAATGCGATCTGCTAAATAGCTCTCTGGGTTTTTATTTTTGCTTTATTAAGGTCAAAATACATTTAATAAACCACCACATAAACAGGGCACATCAATACAAAGATATGCAGATCTCTAAGCTATCCTATCACAGGGCAGTCAGAGACACCTGCCTGGAAGCTGCTATAGCTTAATAAGTAAAAGCCCTGTGCTCCTCTTCAGAGGTCATAAGTTCAAATCTCAACCAGCTCCCCCAGCACATATTTTAATTGTAGCATTCTACCTTGCAGGTGCACCTTGATGATCTCACAATGAGGTCACCATTGTGCAGCTGCAAACCTCCATTTGCAATGAAGTAGAAGCCATTCTAAGGTCTGTATCTGGTTTTTTCTGTTTTTAACCTTTTGCAAATGAAGTTATGTATGCAATCTAAATTCGCTTATTAAAAAGTGTTTTTTCAGCCTCCGTGCTCTGAGAAGAGTGAGAGCACTTTTTCACCAACAACACTTCTCTGTATTGGTTCAATCAATCATTTTGTCAAGGCTGGATTACTGCAATTATGTGTATTTGGGTCTTTCAAAGGTCAGTCTGCAGAGACTTCAATTAATACAGAACACTGCAGCTAAACTTATCTTTGGTAAGAGTAAATTTGATCATGTAACCTCTCTGCTCAAGGAATTACATTGGCTTCCAGTGTATCTCAGAATTCAATTTAAGTGCATTTGTATTGCATTTACGATCCTATTTGGCATTTTTGCCACTTTGATTCCTTTAGACTGGAATGTTCATAGATCTCATCTTGCCAGAAGTTCTCAAAAATGAAAACTTACATTTCCCTCTCTCAGTGGGCTTACATTGAGAAGTTTAGGTTCTTTTGCTTTATTCCGGAAAGTTCTGAAAACTTTTTAGTTTGCTAAACATTTTGGAAATTAACTATTTCAGTCTACTTTTTCTTGTCAAATTTATGTACTATGTTTTACATTATTGTAAACTGAGTCGAGCTCCTCTTGGTTAATGACTCAGTCTATAAAACTAAGGGCTCCTTTTACTAAGCTGCGGTAGCGTTTTTAGCGCACGCTAACCCCCGTGCTACATGGAAAAACTAATGCCAGCTCAATGGAGGCGTTAGCATCTAGCGCAGTAAAACTGCTAGCACAGCTTAGTAAAAGGAGCCCTAAGTTTTAGTTTAGTTTAATTTTTGTCATGTGCTTTCTTTGCTTTCAAGAATGAGCTGATTGGAGCACTGTTTAGTCAGAAAAAAGGGTAGCTTTTTAGCAAGAAAACTAAAGCTATGTTTTTCATGTGCTGTGCTTCAGTTAATGGATCTTTTCCTCTAATTAGCAAATAGCATTGCTGTTTGTCCACAAAAATAGGTTTTGCATGCAATATATCTGTTTTGATGTGCCCCGTTTATGTGGTGCCTTATTAAATATATTTTGAGCTTAATAAAGCAAAAAAACAAACAAACCCAGAGAGCTGTCCATAGAACTTAGATCTATTTGAAGTCCAAACTAAGCTCAAAAGTAAACCTGGTTTTCATTCGCTTACAATATAGGCTTGATATGGACGCTCAGTGTTATGTAAATGAATCAAAGTACACCCAAATTGAGTCATTGCCCAAACCACACCCATTCCATGCCCACACCTATTGAGTTAGGCACTAGTTTTAAACATGGGCTTCCATGAAATTGTGGCTGCGTCTACAAAGTGGTGTCTATGTCCTTTGGATGCCTAAGTACCAATTATCACTTGTTAAGACCCTTAATTGGCTCATTAACTACTTAGATTAGATGCCTAAGTACCAATTATCACCTGTTAAGACCCTTAATTGGCTCATTAACTACTTAGATTGGATGCCTAAAGCACGCTTAACTTTAGGCATGACTTAGGCGCCCTTTATAGAATCAGGGCTGACGAGTACAATTCTGTTCTGGTTTTGACAAACCTCAACTACAGCATCAGTCTCTTTTGGTGGAGTCTGCTTTAGAAAAGTCATCTAGTAAAAGAACATATGCTAGTACTCCTCCTGGTAGAGAGGGATTTGGGACTTATATACCACCTTTTTGTTGTTATACAACCACACTCAATGCGGTTTACATCCAGGAACTTCAAGCATTTTCCCTATTTGTTCCGGTAGGCTCACAATTTATCTAACGTATGGGGGACAGTAGAGGTTTGAACCCAAAACCTCAGGATGTTGAGACTGTAGCTCTAACCACTACGCCACACACTCCACAGATTTGGTTGTCGGCCCTTCCAAAACTCCATGCTCACAAGCTGTAAGACTAGCCTTACTGGGTCAGACCAATGGTCCATCAAACCCAGTAGCCCGCTCTCACGGTAGCCAATCCAGATCACTAGTACCTGGCCAAAACCCAAGGAGTAGCAATATTCCATGCTACCGATACAGGGCAAGCAGTGGCTTCTCCCATGTCTTTCTCAATAACAGACTATAGATTTTTCCTCCAAGAACTTGTCCAAACCTTTCTTAAAACCAGCTGCGCTATCCACTCTTACCACATCCTCTGGCAATGCATTCCAGAAGTTAACTATTCTCTGAGTGAAAAATGTTTTTTCTCCTATTGGTTTTAAAAGTATTTCCCTGTAACTTCATTGCTTACAATTTCTATATTCCCTTTTATTTCAAACATCTTGTTTAACACCTCTCTAATTATGAACAGTTCATCCCTGGCCAGATCAGTCTTTCATTCCTTCGATGTAATCTCCCAAGCATCAGCTTTGAGTAACTGATCTAGATCCCAATGTACAAGACCACCTGGCAAATATCCTACGTTTAGGGGATGAATATTTTGGTGACAAAATTGAGGAAACCGTTCAGAAGATCACCAGTCATGAGCAAAGTATGACTACTCTTTCAGCTGCTAAGTCATCCAAACCTCAGCCTGCGAGATGCTACTACAATCCTAGGCTCTTGTTCTCACCTTATTAATGGCACTGCACTCTACCACCAATGTCCTCTATGGCTCCTGCTCATAAGCATGCTAGAAATCAATGCTCCCAGAAATCTCAGGCTCCTGCTCAGCAAAAATCAACTCAGTCCTTTTGACGCGCTACTATAGAGCCTCGCCACTGTTTAACCTATGCTACCCCCCTCTTCCCATTGGAGGTCATCTCACCCATTACCATCAACATTGGACTCTAATCATCATAGACACTTGGGTTCTGTGGGTGGTGAAAGAAGGGTACACTCTTCACCTCCGAGAACTCCCGCCCCACAGGCCACCAAGAGAGTCCTCTTTCACTTCCCTGTTCATTGTTTTTCTTTAACATCTTTATTTACTTTTAGTTGATAATTTCATCTTCATTATTTATGCATAGGATATCTTGACGTTGTACAATATTGAACCACAATGTCATCCTTTTTCATGAAAACTCCAAACACCCACTATTTGGCGCACCTAATCTTTAGAGATTTTATGCATACAGTGCTCCCCCAGTCATTCGCGGTCCCGGTCATTCGTGGTATTTTCCGACTGCGAATGACCAGGCAGGAGAGGGCAGCTGGAGCGCCGGCGAATGAAGAAAATCACTCGTGATATGCTCTGACCGCCTCTTCCTGTACTAAAGTCAGGCCTCACCAATCAGGAGCTTCGTGTCAAAGCTCTGGCTGCCCTCTCCTGTCTCCCCTGCTAAAAACCGTATTTGTGGTTTTTCAACATTCTCGGGGTTTCCTGGAACGGAACCCCCTGCGAATATCGGGGGATAACTGTATTCCCCATTGTTTTATTGATTTCATACATTTATGAGATTCTTATGCACCTCCCCTTGTTTTATTGATTTTATAAAGTATTTACAAATTTCCATTTTCAATCAGTACCTTCTCTTGCTTTATACAAACTGATTTTTTTTGTTTGTGTTTTTTTAATCTCTCCTTTTTACTTTCATTTAGACTTTTGTTTTGGTTTTAGGTTAAGTTTCCAATGTCTTTTTCGGCCTTTTTGACATTCTCAGGCATGGGAGTATGCTACCATCATCACCCCACACCTTTTTAAAACTCTTTTGGTGAGGAGTTTTTAACTTTTCAAAGATCTTCTCTTTTGGTGAGGAGTTTTTAACTTTTCAAAGATCTTCTATACGTTGTTTTCCACATTCTATAAACTATTTTAGTTCACACCATTTTAAAAAACTTTTTTTGTTGGCTTAGAATTGTTTAAACAGTGATTGTTTAAAGATGTCACGATTTTGCTCCTTTTTTTATTTTTAAGGGATCAGTGTTTTGTGCGCTTTTTTTTAGCGATCACGCTGCCCGCATGTGAACTGCTTTACAGTACTTTGGATTGGTGAGTACGGTACAACTTATTTTATTAATGGATTTAAGAACATAAGAACATAAGAATTGCCAATGCTGAGTCAGACCAGTGGTCCATCATGCCCAGCAGTCCGCTCACGCGGCGGCCCTCTGGTCTAAGACCAGCACCCTAACTGAGACTAGCCCTACCAGCACACGTTCTTGTTCAACAGAAACTTGTCTAACTTTGTCTTGAATCCTTGGAGGGAGTTTTCCCCTATAACAGCCTCTGGAAGGGCGTTCCAGCTTTCTACCACTCTCTGGGTGAAGAAGAACTTCCTTATGTTTGTACGGAATCTATCCCCTTTCAACTTTAGAGAGTGCCCTCTTGTTCTCCCTACCTTGGAGAGGGTGAACAACCTGTCCTTATCTACTAAGTCTAGCCCCTTCAGTAGCTTGAATGTTTCGATCATGTCCCCTCTCAATCTCCTCTGTTCGAGAGAGAAGAGGCCCAGTTTCTCTAATCTTTCGCTGTACGGCAGCTCCTCCAGCCCCTTAACCATCTTAGTCACTCTTCTCTGGACCCTTTCGAGTAGTACCGTGTCCTTCTTCAGGTATGGCGACCAGTGCTGGACGCAGTACTCCAGGTGAGGGCGTACCATGGCCCAGTACAGCTGCATGATAACCTTTTCTGATCTGTTCATGATCCCCTTCTTTATCATCCCTAGCATTCTGTTTGCCCTTTTTGCTGCCGCCGCACATTGTGTGGATGGCTTTATCGACTTGTCGATCAAAACTCCCAAATCTCTTTCCTGGGAGGTCTCTCCAAGTACCACCCCAGACATCCTGTGTTCGTGCATGAGATTTTTGTTACCGACATGCAATTACTGTCTTTGAAGCATTGCGTTTTTTTCTCTCGTCCGCAGAGTACTTTGTTTTTGACAACTCTTTTGCGTAAGCCAAGAGGTATTTATTGTTTTCCACTATTGTTTTACCTTTACAGTACTCCCCTGAAATTTACGGGGGTTCCGTTCTAGGAACCCCCGCGAATCTTAAAAAACCGTGAATACAGTTTTTCCCCGAAATTCACGGGGGTTCCGTTCTAGAACCCCCGCGAATCTTGAAAAACTGCGAATACAGTTTTTCATGGGGGAGACTGGAGAGGGAAGCGGGAGAGGCAGGAGAGAGTAGCTGGAGCACCAGTGAGTGAAGAAAATCACTCGCTGTATGCTCCAACTGCCTCTTCCTGCCCTAAAGTCAAGCCTTATCAATCAGGAGCTGCTTTGACACGCAGCTCCTGATTGGTAAGGCCCGACTTTAGTGCAGGAAGAGGCGGTCAGAGCATACAGCAAGTGATTTCCTTCACTCGCCAGTGCTCCAGCTCTCTCCTGCCTCTCCAGCTGTCCTCTTCTGGTCGGTGGTTGCGGTCGGAAAATACCGTGAATGACTGGGACCGCGAATGACCGGGGGAACACTGTATGTTGACTTACACTCTCTCCCTACTTTTAAGAAATGTCTTGAGGGGTTCCTTATATGAGTATCTTCTCATGGTGCAGTTTGGAGCCTTTTCAATTTTAATTTATATGGTCACTTTTTTCACATATTGTGCTCTCAATGGGTTTACACTATGTACCCGGTTGTTTTTCTGATTACATTGACACGTCCTTTGTTTTTATAGCATCCTTTTTTAGATCTCTAGTACACCAGCGTCATCTACTGGGTATGTTTGGTTTTGTCTCTCCCTTTGTATGTTCTCCATACGCTCTCTTAACTCTACATTTTTGACCACATTTGTCTGTATTTTGATGTTATTTATGATATTTAATTTATATTTACAATGTTTCATTTAATAATCATTGTTTATGATTTATATTTATGATGGGTTGTTTAATTTTAATTTTATTTGGTTCTGTTTTCATTTATTCATTTTGTATCTGTTTGAAATTTACATGGATGCATTCATATGTCCTTTGTTTTATAGATATCACACACATACCCCTGTGGAAGGCTTTTTTAGAAGCCAAAACACGGACTGTATTGGCGGTCTACCTAAAAAGGACTAGGGACTCTTTATTGGGCTTACATGATTTTTATGTATATGTTATAATGGTTGATGTACTTACAATTATTTATTTAAAAATTTGTATACTGAATACAACTATGCAGTTTCCATATCATAAGAACATAAGAAATGGCTTCGCCGGATCAGACCCTAGGTCCATCCAGTCCGGCGACCCGCACTCGCGGAGGCCAAGCCAGGTGTTCCCTGTTGAGAAACCTTGTTTACTCGTATCCCTTGATGTGATTTGCGAGAAGGTGTGCATCCAACTTGCCCTTGAATCCCGGAATAGTGGTCTCCATCACGACCTCCTCCGGGAGTGCGTTCCAAGCGTCCACCACTCGTTGTGTGAAGCAGAATTTCCTGATATTTGTCCTGGGCCTGGTGCCCCTCAGCTTCAGTCCATGACCTCTTGTCCGAGTCACAGTGGACAATGTGAATAACGATGTTTCTTGCTCTATTTTGTCGAATCCTTTTAGTATTTTAAAAGTCTCTATCATGTCCCCTCACAGTCTTCTCTTCCCTACAATTATCATATATAACAGACATGTCTAAACAACATCATTAATCGTCCCTGTTATAAACAGGAATAGAGCGCAAATTCAATCAATTCAGAAATACAAGCAAGCGTTAAATCATACGTTGCTGTCAAAAAAATTCTAAAAGGCGATTATCAACTGAAATATACCTTAGCTTAAGAAGGCATTGGCAAATAATTGAGTTTTCAGCATTTTCCTAAAATTCATCCTCACCATACAAAACCACAGGATACCAGGCAAGGCATTCCATAGTTTTATGCCAGCCACAGATATCATTGATGCTCCGATCCTAGTATGCATAGTTGACATTCTACCCTCCAAACTTAATTTAATCCCATTTACATCTCTAAGCTCTCTTCTCGGTTTATAGATCTCAAAGAATTCTAGAGGCTGATGTGCAAAGTCCCTTCCCCACTTTTTCTTGTGGTCTGTTCCATTATACATGGGGTTGTATTTTCCTTTTGTTTGTTGGGTATATTGGTTGTATTTTAAACATTGTAGAGCACAATCGGCTTGTTAGGGAGTTTCCCCATATTTTGCTTTTTTTTTATACCACCTCTTATAGTGATTGCCAACTGCTTTAGTACAAGCTGAGTAGCTAGAACACTGCCCAGTTATGTAGGAGGTGGAGCCAAGAGAGAAAAAAAATGTAGATGATGCTTTCTACACAACTTGCGACTAGAGGAGAAACCCATTGGTTCAAGACTCATATACCTTTCTACTAGAAAGAAGATTGAGGTAAGAACTTAATCTTTTCCTTCATGGTCTAGTCTAGAGTGAAACTAACAAAGTAGTTACCAGGTAAATAACTTAGAAAAATAAGTCTTTTCGGTATGTTCAACCTTATTCTGTTTATCTATATTTAAACAATTATTTGTGGGAAACATGAATGGAAAAACATGCATAGTTTTAAATTACAAGCAACAACACTAGAAATAGTTGAAAAGCTAAAACTAATCAGAATTCCTTTGTAAATAGGACAAATCTTAAGCTCAGTGTAAAAGTAAAAATTTAAAACATTTGAGTGTAATGGATTTGAAATGTACCTTTCTATAGTACAATCAAAGCAGTTTACATTTATTTTATGAAGGGTCTTGGGCAGTTTTTCTCATAGCAGAATAGTATACATTTTTCTTATAATGCAGCCGAATGTTTCTAAACCATGTAAATATTTTTTATATCATCTTGTTTTATTCATTTTTAGGCAAGGAGGGCTTCTTGTTAATTTCCACCCTTCAATTCTGAACTGCCTGCTTCCACAGTTGACAAGCCCAAGACTTGCTGTTAGAAAAAGAACAATCATTGCTCTTGGTCATCTGGTGATGAGCTGTGGTAATATAGTTTTTGTTGACCTCATCGAGCATCTGTTGACAGAACTTTCTAAAAATGATTCCATGTCAACAACCAGGACCTATATACAGTGCATAGCTGCCATCAGTAGGCAGGCAGGCCATAGAATAGGTAAGGAAACTAAAATATTTTCTGCAAGGATACAAACTCATTGTTACTTGATTATCAAAATGTTATTCTTTCTGTCAGGTGAATATCTGGAGAAGATTATTCCCCTTGTGGTTAAATTTTGTAATGTGGATGATGATGAATTGAGAGAATACTGCATTCAAGCTTTTGAATCTTTCGTCAGAAGGTAAATTACTTGAATTGATTCATTTATAACCTGCCAATGGTAACTTTTAGCTGGGGTACAACAAAAGACCAGAAATAATGAAATACAAAGCAAAGATAAAATAAAACAAGATCACTCAATTTTAAACACTTCCCTATATTTAAAATTAAAAAAAAAAGCCTTTCACTTTGGATTGCGAATTATCCAGTAATGAATGCCACATGGCTGGTGCAACAATCAGTAAATCATAAGAGCAAACATTCTTGTACAATCCCATGGTTCAGGAAGCCAAAACGCATTCGAAGACACAATCCACGCATTCATCTCCAGGATGCGAGCTTCTCTGCCCTGGCCTTTACCCTTGACAGGGAGGATGGACGAGACTAGCACCTGACTGCTTCACCTTCTCTCCCAGAGCCACAAAGTCACTTTTGACAATTTTGCAGGTGTACCTGGCAGTATCGTTAGTGCCAATATGGATGAGCAGCATCAGATAGTAGTCATCAGTCATTCAGACATTCAAATACTTGAAAGGTATTAGTGTAGAACAAAATCTATTCCAGAGAAAGGAAAATGGTAAAACCAGAGGGCATAATTTGAGGTTGAGGGGTGGTAGATTCAAGAGTAATGTTAGGAAATTCTTCTTTACAGAGAGGGTGGTTGATGCATGGAATGCGCTCCCAAGGGAGGTGGTGGAGAATAAAACACTATCAAACAAGCGTGGCATGAACACAGAAGATCTCTAATCAAAAAATAATGGGTATACGTTGAAGGAAGTAAGGCCAGTACTGGGCAGGCTTGCATGGCCTGTGTCCCGTATATGAACATTCAGTTGAGGACGGGCTGGGGAGGGTTTCGATGGCTGGGATGGTTAAGATGGGCTGGAGTGAGCTTTGATGGAACCTAAGCACACTGCTGGGCAGAGCTCTGAGTTTCTGGCTCAGAAATATCTAAGTAAAAGGACCATTTAAACTAAATAATTAATTTATGGAGCCTGTATGGTTGAGCAGACTGGATAGACCATTCGGGTCTTTATCTGCCATCATGTACTATATTACTATGTTAGAGAAAACAATATATGTGTTGTGACTTGGCAGCATCTATTACATGTAGGGCTCTGCGGATGTTATCTAATGCCTTTCTATCCTGGACAAATCCAAACTGATCTGGATGCACTACTGCTCTCAAACACCTTTGGAGGCGAGCTGCCAAAATTTTTGTGTAGATTTTATGGTCAATAAAGAGATGGGTCGATATAAACTACAGTGTTGGGGATTCTTATCAGGTTTAGGTTTCAGGGTGATGGCAGCTAATCTTCACGAATGGGGGAGAACAGTAGTCTCATCAAAAGCATTATAGACCTCAACAAGAGAGGGGCCAGATAAGTAGCAAAGCTTTTATAAAATCTGTTACTAAAACCATCCAATCCAGGTGCCTTGGAATTAGGTAAATACTTTATTGCCCATAGCACCTCTTCTAATGTGATAGGTTGGGACAGTATCTCGGGCTCTGCTAAAGATATCTGAGGTAGCTTTACCTTAGCCAAAAAATTATCAATCAGGGTATCTGAAGGTGCTGTCTCTGGAGTGTAAAGAGTTCTAAAATAGTGCTGGAATTGCTGGTGTATAACTTGAGTGTCAAAGGATAGTTCCCCCTGCAATATAATTTTGTTCTCTATGTTTACGAAGCTTATGTGCCAATAATTGACTAGACTTATTATTAAATTCAAATAATTTTATTTTAGTCTATTCAACTTGTCAGCTATATCCCTTAACTCTAATTCATGCAATTGTTGTTTCACCTCTTTAAGTTTAGTCCGGGGGATGGTTTTATCTCCAGCAGTTTGTAATTCATGTTCTGTCTGTACAATTTGTGTTCGAAGGTGGGATTCCTGTTCTTTTCTTGTTTTCGTCAGGTGAGCCTACAATGAGATAATAATCCTTCGCATAACTTCTTTTAAGGATTCCCATAGGATATCAGGCTCCATTCCTGGGGTATCATTAATGTTAAGAAAATCTCGCAACTGAGATTCCAGGATTGTGATATTATCTGGCTACGATTTCAGAGAGCTTTAGTAGTGCATTCAATATATATTTTGACACACAGACAGAAGATCAAATAGACAGATGCTGTACTAGAGTAGTCAGTAGTAGAGAATGACACGGTGGCTGTTACCCGCGGGTAACCTGCAGAAACGGGGGAAAGAAAAGAAGTGGTCGCTGTGGGTACGGGGGAGAAGGCCATTCACCACCCTGTGGAGCGGTGAATGGCCTTGTCTGTGCAGTGAAGGGAGGGAACGCGCACGGTCATGGATCGCACTCCCTCCCTCCATACTGATAGCTGCCGCTGCCCAAGCAACTCCCTCCCTCCTTATCGCTGCCACTCGATTGCTGCCGCCTGAGCATCTCCCTCCCTGCTCCTTACCTTCGCAGCAGGCAATTTCTCTAAAAGTGCTTCCTACCAGCAGCTGGAGCGTTGAAATCGCGTGTGGCTGCCATAAAGGTCATCTCTGACGCAACCATTAGTTGCATCAGAAACGACCTTTCCTGCAGCCACATGCGATTTCAGTGCTCTGGCTGCTGGTAGGAAGCACTTTTAGAGAAATTGCCTGCCGCAAAGGTAAGGAGTAGGGTGGGAGAAAAGGAGGAAAGGTGGGGTGAAAAGAACAGACTCTGAAGGGACCTGGGAAGGTGGGGTGGGGAGGAACAGATGCTGAAGGGAACTGGGAAAGGTGGGGTGCGGAGGAAAAGACGCTCAAGAGAAATGGGGAAGAGAGAGATTTCAGATTATGGGTGAGCGGAGGGAAGAAATTGGGGTGGGGGTGGGGGTGGGGTGGGGGGAGAGATGGAAGGGAGAGGCACAGTAATAGAGCATATGGAAGAGACAGAGAAGGCAGGAAGTGGATGGAAGGAAATGAATGAGGAGAAGATGAGGAAAGCAGAAACCAGACAAAGGTAGAAAAAAAATTTATATTTATTTATTTTTTTTGCTTTAGGATAAAGTAGTATATTAGTTGTGTTGATAAAAATTTATAAACAAAGCCCTGCTAGCTGAACATCTCTTTCTCTAGTTCAGCAGCCAGAACTTTGATTTATATGGAAGGAATAAGCTAAATATTGCAGTACCTAGGCTTGTATGGATGCTGCGGGGATAGGGCGGGGACAGTGATGACAGAGATGGGGTGGGGACAGTGATTGCAGGGACAGGGTCGGTGGTCGCGGGGACAGGGACAAATTTTTTCGTATCATTCTCTAGTCAGTAGTATCACGTAGTTCACAAGAAAGTAAACTACCCACTTTTGTTGTGAGTGAATGCATAAAAATGTGCATCGGCTACAAGGCTTATGGCCCAATGGGAGCTCGGAGATTTTGGCAGAGGCAAACTTAAACTGAGATTTTGTCAAACTTTCCTGGAGGTTGTGGTGTTGTGAAAAAGAAAAACGTGGTGGCTCCTTAAAAACCTTATGAGCACCCATCACATGCCAGTATTGTCTAATGATTTTTTTCACTGATTTAGTAGGATGTAACAGCCATTTTTGAGGTGCATAAATATGTATAGGCCTCTTAACAATTTTAGCTGGATATGCTTGTTGCAGGTTTCCGGGTCTTGCTGCATCTTGTCATGTAGAAACCAACGTTTCAGCCACCATGCTGTGGCTTTCTTCAGAGTATGCTATGAAGTCTGCAGTTTGACTTTGTAAATAGTGGATTCACTGACCTGATTGGGAACAGGGCAGTCCACCCATTTGAATTTAGGCGGGAAAGTCAGTTGGTCAGAAATTTGAATTTTGGCGGGAAAGTCCATAGAGTGGAAAAGTCTCTGGCAGGTTTAAAGATGCTCTCCCCATAGAGATAGGTTAGATGTTTTTTCAGGATTTTGCAGTTGGCATTGTGGATACCCTTGTACTAAAAAGCATTCCATCATATCTTTGGCACATTCAATAAACAGACTTCTTTGTGAGCACAGGTATCGTAAGCACAGAAACTGTCCAATGGGTAAATTGTCTCTGAGATGCTTAGGATGAAAACTGCAACAAGTTTGTGTCCTTGCGGTAGATAGTAGTAGAAAACTCTGATCCTTCCAAGGTAATGAGAATATCCTAAAAAAGGCACTTTCACAAAGCTGGTATAAGCTGTAAACTTAAGATAGATATTACAGCTGTTAAGCCACATCAAAATGTTTGAGAAAGCGAGGCTGGACCTTTCCAAACTAAAAGCATATCATCAATATAAAGTTTCCACAAAAAGACATACCAATAGCATTTAGATGTATATAGAAAATCCACCTCAAATTGGGACACATGCAACAGAGGGTGCCATAGTGGCACCCATTGCTGTGCTGCAAATTTGAAGAAAAAACTGTCAAACTCTAATTCTTGCTGAGGGCTATGCTAGCCAGAGTAGTTAAAAATTCCACCCTATGAGACTCATTGCCCTTTGCCAGGAGGTGGTGACGTATCACTGCCACAACTTCAACCTGTGGGATATTTGTGTAAAGAGCTAAAATGTCGAGTGTGGCTACCAGTGCTCCCTGGGAACATCTGTGCATGATTGTACACAATCCACAAATCCCTGTTGAATCCTCCAGGGCGCCCTATAGTTTCTGGCATTGGTTCTATTTTGGAATCATTGTCTGATTTTGTTGACTTATCTCAAGTCAGAGGTTCAGAAAAGTGAATCTTGTGTAAAAGATACAACATCTATGATTTTTAACTTGCAGTCAAGCTAATCTGTGGCTTTGGCTCTTCCCTCTGTATCCCGGGACACAGAGAAAGGGGCCTTAGGCTCCTCCCGGTGCAGCACATAATGCACTGGGGAGGGGAAGGCTCGCCATTTTGGACTGGCAGACTTTGGAGTAGGTGAGACAGCATCACTCCTGCTCCCAACTTGTGAAAAAGGTATTAGGTGGGTTCAAGGGGGATGGGGGAGGGGTTTGGGGGAGCATTTGGTGGCAGGAGGGCATGGGCATCCCTCCTGCCTTTTTTTGTGTGGAAGGGGGAGGAGGGGAGGGGATGGTTCGGGGGTGGGCTGCCTGGCGTGGGGGGACATCCTCCATTGGTAGGAGGGAGCAGGTATCCCTCATGCCTTTAAAAAAATTTTTTTTTGCACGGGGGGCATGATGGTAGGAGGGAGTGGGCATCCTTCCTGCTGTTTTTGCTGAGGAGTGTTGGTTCAAGGGGAGGGGCTTTTTTAAAAAAAAAAAAAAAATAAATAAAAAAATGAGACAGATATTGTATGTGTGTATAACACTCGCAGCATCTGTGCCCATTAAAAAAAAAAGGGTGGTGGAGCTAAACTATCGGTGACAGGTTTTTTAAAAAAATTTAAATTTTATATATTTATTCAATTTATAGATATACAATAACAATATCTATATAAAGGGAAAAAAAAGAGAGATTACATATAGTTAAACAGGAAAATAAAATAAAGTATATTCCCTAAGGATTAAACAATCTCTAAAAGTAAGTCTACAATTTGGGAGAAGCAGTACACATACCATCATGGGATCTGATAGTTCATCAAAGTAATATAAAAATTAACCATACAATAGTGTAGTGTACATCTTCTAAATTATTAAGGACTAAGCCCGCGTGGAGGTACTGGGAGGGATTATTCCTTTTCCCTCAAGGAAAAACCGTAACTGGGAAGGGTCAAAAAAAAGTATAAGAATGTTGATCTAAAAGGATCAAACATTTACAAGGATATCTAAGTTGAAATTTAGCACCCAAAGACAGTACGGATTGTCTCAATTGCAGGAACTCTTTCCTTCTAGTCTGAACTTCAAAAAAGGGAATTATGATGCCATGAGGAAAATGGTGGGAAAGAAACTCAACGACACCGCAAGGAAGATGGAGTCCGTAGAAAAAGCCTGGACCTTACTCAAGGGCACGGTTCACGAAGCACAAAACCTGTGCGTCCCCAAGTTCAGGAAAGGGTGCAAAAAAAATAGAACAAAAAACCCAGGGTGGATAACAAATGCAGTGAAAAGGGCGATAAGTGACAAGAAGGCATCATTCAAAAAATGGAAAAAGGACAAATCAGAGGACAACCAAAAGGAGCACAAAAAACACCAAAAGGAGTGTCACCGAGTGGTTAGGAAAGCAAAAAGAGAATATGAAGAGAGACTGGCGAGGGAAGCAACAAACTTCAAATCATTCTTCAGGTATGTCAAGGGGAAGCAACCAGCAAGGGAAGAAGTAGGACCCTTGGATGATGGAGACAGAAAGGGGAGTGGTAAAAGAGGAAAAGGAGATAGCTAACAGGCTAAATGAGTTTTTCACTTCAGTCTTTACGAGGGAGGACACAACCAACATTCCGGAACCCGAGGAGATCGTAAAAGGAGATCAGGATGAAAATCTGGTCCAACTAGAGGTAAGCAAAGTGGATGTCCTCAGGCAGATAGACAGGCTAAAGAGCGACAAATCGCCAGGTCCGGACGGCATTCACCCAAGGGTACTCATGGAACTAAGGAACGAAATAGCTGAGCCACTTAGACAAATATGCAACCTATTCTTAAAAACTGGAGAGATTCCGGAAGACTGAAATATAGCAAATGTCACGCCCATCTTCAAGAAAGGCTCAAGGGGGGCCCAGGAAACTACAGGCCGGTGAGCTTGACCTCGGTCCCGGGAAAGATGATGGAAGCACTGATTAAAGACTGCATCTGGGAACACATCGAAAACACTGGGCGGCTAAAGCCGAGCCAGCATGGCTTCTGCAAGGGCAGGTCATGCCTCACTAACTTATTATACTTCTTTGAGGGGGTAAACAGCCAGGTGGATAAAGGGGAATCTATAGACATCATTTACCTTGACTTCCAAAAAGCCTTCGACAAGGTACCACATGAAAGACTGCTAAGGAAGCTATGGAACCACGGGGTGCAAGGGGAGGTCCACCGATGGATCAAAAACTGGCTGGCGGACAGGAAACAGAGGGTTGGAATAAAGGGCCATTACTCAGACTGGCAATGGGTCACGAGCGGAGTTCCGCGGGGGTCGGTGCTGGGACCACTCCTGTTCAATATATTTATTAACGACCTGGAAGCAGGAACAAAATGTGAGGTTATTAAATTTGCGGATGACACCAAATTATACAGCAGGGTTGAAAGCAAGGAGGACTGCAAAAATCTCCAAAAAGATCTGACAGCGCTGGAAGAGTGGGCCAAAAAGTGGCAAATGAGCTTCAACATAGGGAAATGCAAGGTCATGCATGTAGGGAAAAAGAACCCGATGTTCACTTACAAAATGGGGGGGCTAGGGGTGAGTAACCTTGAAAGAGACCTGAGAGTGATGGTAGACACATCATTGAAGGCGTCGGAGCAGTGCGCCACAGCCTCAAGGAAGGCAAACAGAATGTTGGGCATCATTAAGAAGGGTATCACGACCAGGACGAACGAAGTCATCCTGCCACTGTATCGTGCAATGGTGCGCCCGCACCTGGAGTACTGTGTTCAGTACTGGTCGCCGTACCTCAAGAAGGACATGGCGGTACTTGAGAGAGTCCAGAAAAGAGCAACTAAGCTAATAAAGGGTATAGAAGACCTCTCATATACTGACAGACTGAAGAAGCTGGGGCTTTTCTCCCTGGAAAAGCAGAGACTTAGAGGAGACATGATAGAAACCTTCAAGATCATGAAGGGCATATAAAGAGTACGGGGAAACACAATTACAAGGGGGCACTCAGAGAAATTGAAAGGGGAAAGGTTTAGAACAAACGCCAGGAAGTTCTTTTTCACTCAGAGGGTGGTGGATACATGGAACGCGCTACCGGAGGATGTGATAAGCAGGAGCACGCTACAGGGCTTCAAAGAGGGTCTGGACAGGTACCTGGAGGACAAAGGGATTGAGGGGTACAGATAGGAGTAGAGGTAGGTAATAGGGATAGGATTAGAGGATTAGAGGCAGTTACAAAATTAGTCAGGGACACTGTTCAGGCAATTAGGCCTGATGGGCCGCTGCGAGAGTCCACTTTTACCCCCTGTGTCTTCATTCCTTCTTGTAGTTCTTCAATCCTTTTTCCATAATCCTTGACTAGGGGTAGAGTTCCTGTGTGGAGCTGGTACAAGGAATCTAAAGCCTTCCAGATAGACTCCAATGTGAACTCTGCTGGCCTTTCCAGTGGGGGAATAGGTGGAATCTGTCCTCCCTCTGGGATTGGCTTGTCTGCCCTCTCCTCAATATCTTCAGCTGCTAGGTGTACATCCAGGGACACCGGTAAGCCCTTCAGCTCAAGAAGGGAAGTAGTTTCCTGTCCCCTTCTGAGCCGCCATATTTCCCCCTTCTCGTGGCTGCTGGGGAGGGACAGGTCCTGCTGGGCTGAGCGATACCTCGCTCCCGAGTGCTGAGATCTCTCTCCGAATCGGCATAGCCGGTTCGCCCCGGGGCGAAGACGTTAGGAAGCCGTCTATCGTCCCCCGTTGTCACGAGGAGCGTTCAGGTTGCAGGGTTGTGGCAGCCGCTCTCCCCCTCCTTTTCAGCATCAGGGAAATCCTCGTTCAGAGGTAAGAATAATTTTCAGCAGGATGACAGAAAGTCGGCATCCTCACTGCACCGTGGCCATCTTACTTCATGTGTATGCTTTTTTTTTTTTTTAATCGCTAAAACCCCCGGGTTTTTTTTTTTTTTTTTTGTGCATAGCCAAACAATTTTAGTGCATCAACTGCTTGGCTGTTAGCATGGGGCTTTAGCTAATTTGCATGGACGGATCGGAAAATGGATGATCGAGGGGAAAAACACGCTTTGAGGCGTTTTGTGCATCGGGTCAGCAAATGCGATTGTTGCTAAAGCAGTCAAAACTGGTTTAGCGATGATCGCTGACTTTAGTGCATCTGGGCCCTAGTCTCTATAGTCATAGTCACCAATGAGTTATAGTCCAAATGGGGAAGGAAGAAAGCCTGCACTGTAGATCAAAAGTTCTTAAGCTCTGTAACAGTGCGAGCAGGGTTTGGGTTTTGGGCCTATGAACACAGTGAAACATGACCAGCATTAGTGCAGAAAAGTTCGTTTATGACACAAAACAAGCCTCCCTGAATCCTGTTAACTTCACAAGATATGGCATATAAGAAAACAGTCTTGGTTTCAAAAGTCTTTTTTTTTTTTTAACTCTTAATTTTTCATTCAAAAACAATGCATTAAAATATACATTTACATATACAGTAATTAATTTAAAAATTGCATTTACATCAGTCATAGAAATACTTCAAAAACTTTTCCCCCCTCCCTCTCCAATACAAGAACAAAAACAAAATGCATTATTTCAGACATATAGGGCTCCTTTTACGAAGGTGTGCTAGCGTTTTTAGCGCACGCATGGGATTAGCGCGCACTAGCTGATAAACTACCGCCTGCTCAAGAGAAGGTGGTAGTGGCTAGCGCGCATGCCTTTTTAGCGCGTGCTATTTCGCGCGTTAAGGTCCTAACGTGCCTTTGTAAATGGAGCCCATAGTGAAAATCATATTGAACTTATTGATCAGTGAAAACATCAAAATATAATACCCATCCACCCACCCACCCTCCCTGTATGTGTAAATCAAATAAGAAATCAGGGGAATAAACCAGCTAATCATCATTAACAAAATTTGTCAATGAACACCCTGCTAATTTAAATAACTTATTATTACACAACATTTCTGAATTAATTTTCTCATATTTGTAGCATAAACATAGAGTCCCACCAAAAGGAGAAATTAAGTCGATCCCAATTTTTGCAGTTTTTGTTAACCATTTGAATGGCTATCCCAGTCATGATGGAAAATAATCTACTTTTATACTTGTCTAAAGGAGGTTTAGGTGACAACAGTGTACCACAAATAACCACCTCATACGATAACAGAATCAAAGACTCCAAAAATCAATTAATTTGTCCCCATATTGATTTCCAAAAGATGAGTATCAGAGGACAATAGAACAACAAATGATCCAGTGTTTTCAAAAGTCTTGATATAAGCCTGGAGCTGGTATTGCCATGCCCCAAACAGAGACTGCAAAAAGTCTTCTCCAAAACAGACAGTGAGGTCTGGTCCCAGACCTTAGAACAAGGCTCACATGTAGTTAGCACAAGAAATTGGTTTACTTCAGCCAAGCAGAATGCAAGAAGTATGCTGGGTCCACTTATTCCTCTTACTGTCCTAGGCCATTTCTCTGGAAAGTCTCTTGCTGTGAGACCTCTCTCAATCACTCCAGGACATATGAACTCCTTACTGCCTGAATCTTGCCCCACCTTCCCTAAGGTGGCCTACTCTTCTACCCTGTAAGTTAGCACCTTCTGCTATATAGTGATATAATTGCAGCACCAGTGAGATAGCACCTAGAGAATGACACGATGATCCTGTCCCACAGGTAACAACAGTAAAACCACATGAATAGGTAAAGTCGATATCTGTTTACTGCCAGTATGGAACAAAGCTTTTCACCGCTCCATGGAGTGGTATAAATCTTTGTTACTGCGGGAAACCCTACCCACCACAGCTCAATATCCCACCATCGCGAATCCGGTGGATCCGGCAACTCTAGCCTTCCTCCTCCTTGCTCACGGGTACAGAGACTCCAGCCGGCTTTCCTCCGTCCCTGCCACTGGCACACACCTTGCACTGCGAGCTGATCTCTTTATGGGCCTGCTCGACAGTGCAACTTCCTTTTTTCGCAAAGACATGAAGTTGCATCATAAGAAGGAACCCGGCAGAGGGAAGGCCTTGAGCACCGTGGAGCAAGCCTCTGTAGAGATTGGCTCACTCTGCATGGTGTGTGTCAGTGGCAGGGAGGAAAGTCATCCCGCCAGACCTGTGAGCGAGTGGGGGAGCTGGAGCCATTGGCCCTGATGAGGGAGCAATGTAAGGCAAAGTAGGAGGCCAAAAGGACGTAGGAAGGGGGGCTAGAGCTGAAGATAAGGGAGTGAAAGGTGCTTGACCTATAGAGGGGAGGGCTGGAACTGAAGGGAAGGGAGAGAGCTACAGGATCTGCAGGAGGAGGAGCTGAAGGGGCAGAGATGATGGATGTATTGGGGAAGGGGCTGAAGGGAAAAAGATGCCATGTGTGGCAGGGTCAAGCCCCACCATGCATGCTTGGATCTAGTCCCCACAGAGTGCCAATGAGGTGTTCAGGTTTTCCAAAATAAACACGTTTTTTTTTTTCCTTTTTGCACTTTCAAAACCAAAAGATTTATTTTCCTTGGAATTCTTTTATACGGTGAAACTGGCAGCAAAATCCCCTTTGCTGCTTCCAACACAGTCCAAGCTTCAAAAATACAGCAACTTTTCAAATATCTCCAACAGTTCAGGATTTCAATATTCTTCATTCAAAAACAGCAAACTTATTTTACAGCTTTTGTCCCCCGGGCTGCTGCTTTAACACAGTCCAGGTAGCCTTTGCAAATAGGACCAAAGTTTGCTTCTTCTTGCCCACAGGCAACTCCAGGCAGTGCTTCCGCCTGCTGCTAATTCTCAGATTGCTACTAAAATCCACAGTCAAATCAAGGACACTCCTCTGTGCCTAGCTCCAAAGAGCTTTCTCACTGTACTGCCCTGACTCTCTAGCTGGGCCAGTAGGTGTGGGAACAAGCTCCACCCAATTACAGAAAATAGACCCTGTACACCTCCCGTGTTCCCAATTAATTAGTGTCTCAGGACATGGACAAACTTTGGGGCACTTGAAACAGCCTTGGTTTTAAACCTGGCTTCCTCTGCAGTAGTATTGGGCTGTCCTCCCCCACTACACCAAAACTCATACACACTGCTGTCCCCACACTCAGACAAATCTCCGTTTCAAATCCCTTAGTAAAAGGATCCTTGTTTCACCTTTAAACAGGAAGGTTTCTTATTTAAATCAGGTTTATTCACACATGTTTTCATCAAATATTCCTTCCTCTGGTTCACAACTGTAATCCATGTCATAGTCAAAAGCAGGGGTGCCCAACCTTTTGGCTTTCCTGGGCCACATGGCCAAAAAAAAATGTTTCTGGGGCCACACAAACACGCAAACGCTGCAGCAAGACAGAGGAGGGAGCCAGCAAGACGGTAAACACCCGGGGACAGCAGAGGAAAACACTGTATCGCCCTCGACCGGGGCTGTACAAAATACTTCACAGAGCAGTGGACACCCCTGGTCTAAAGTATTATCATCAAAACCTTGTTCATTCACCTCCATAGGAGCTACTTCTTTGCAATGTGGCTCCCCTCCCCCACTCTGTAAAAGCCCTCATTTCTCAAAGCCAGCCTGAACAAGCTTCTCTTCAGAATCCTCCCCCTCCCAAACTAACCTTGCTTTGGGAAATGGATTCCTGCCTTTCCTGGAAGTTGCTGACTGAAGTGTCCCATGGGGTAGTGGTACTGTAATGGAACTCAGTGTTTCCTGAGATGCCTGGCAGAGCTCTCAGCTTTGCAGCTCTGGGTTGCTGTTTCTCCTGCTCCTCTGGCTCTTCTTGTTCCTGCCACTCCTCCCCTCATCTCTCAGCTGTGGAAGCTTTATTCTTCCCGGGCTCTAGCCCTGCTTGATGCACAGTCAGCCCTGCTGACTCCTCCCCTTTCTTTAACCTTCTGTGTGTGAGCTTGTAAAGCTGCAGGTTTAAAAGGAGTTTTTTTTACTTCTGCAGTTTTGAATAAGGAATAATAGGGTAAATTGAAGGAAATCTGAGCTTCTGCTGTATTCTGTCCTATTCTCTGCCTTTCTGGTGTGTGAGCTGTCTGCTTGCCATACCTTACAGTTTGCTTTCTTGTTCTGGGAATAAGCACTGGCTTGCCAGGAGTAGGGTTAGCAGCAAAGTCTCTAAATAAGACAGGGTCTTGCCTGTCACACATAGTAAGTGAATGAAGGCATAGGGAACGAAATATTGAACACAGCAGAGAGAGGGAACAATACAGAGTTACCAGAAACAGAGGGGAAATAATGGGCATGGAGAGGAGACTAGGGACAGAGACACAAAGGGAGATGCTGCATGGGAATATGGTACATGGACAGAGAGGGGCAATGCCAGACATGGGAGGGGGTATATGGACACAGAGGGAAAGTGCTAAATGTGGGAGAGAATAAGAACACAGAAGGGAGATGAGTAATGCAGGACATAGTGATGATAAATACAGGGAGATGGGCACAGGGAAGATGCTGGACGGGGAGTTATAGGGAACTCAGAGAAGGGAAAGGTAGGTACACAAAGATGGAAGATGGATGGTGAGCACAGAGAAGAAATATTAAATGAGTAGGAGACCCTGGCGAGTGAATTAAGAGATGACAGGGGGAAACAGAAACCTGAGCTTGGGACCAACGTCTGAAAAATAAAATGCAATTTTCTTATGTTAAATATTCAATTCATGACCAAATAACTACTTTGCCAATATAAATAAATATAAATAAATAATCATAAAGTACTCAGTGCCACCACCAGGTCATTGCTAATACAGTTCAGACCACAATAGTTTTGGAACCATCATTGCACTTTATTGTTCCCTGCCTTCCATAAAACAATGGCTTGGATGTTACTCAAAATAATCACTGGTATTCCAATTACCTATATAGTTGTTTTAAAGTGCTGTCAGAAACATGTTAAGAACTATAGTTGTTTTAAAATGCTATCAAAAGCTTGTTTAGAACTGTACTTATCTTGTTGTTGTTGTTGTTGCTCTCCTGTCCAGCGTTTAACTATCATGTAACATGAGCTGATAAAATTAATCCATATAAAGTGCTTGTGTAATAAAGTGCTGCCCAGTGTTGTTTTAAAATAACATAGTCATGCTTGCAATCAAGTCTAATCTTTCACTGCCCTCCGACCCAAGCTGGGTTTCATGTTCATCTTCAGGGAGAGCAATTCCTAGGAGAAACTGAAAACACACTATGATGTGATATAACTCTTCTTAGTCAGTTCTTGTTGTGCAAGTCATGTAAAAGTTCTAAATGACTCTTCATAATAATAAACTCAAAACTTCATACTTATCATTTGGCTGAAACCGTCCCAGGAACTCCAATTCTCAGCATAAAGTTCCTGACTTTATCAGGCTCAAAGTTCTTGATTGGATGTGTGTTTGCTCACTCATACTGTGGGCCATTCTGTCTCATGATTCAAACCAGGGGGAGCAACAGTTCTCCAATTATAACTAAATTTCTGTCTTTGCATTACAGTGCCTGAAATAAATCTCCACCATGTTTTAAATGAATTTGCTGTAACACAGTGAATCGCAATTCTTGTAGAGTGTGATTGTGACTGCTCCAATTTTGGGTGAGTGAAGCTTCCACCTTCCCTGTCCGGATACTGTTGAGATGCTCTGCTATACGAATCTTCACCGGACACTATGTGACCAATGTAATATAAATTATAAGGGTAGATGATGCAGTATATAACCCCCAAGGAAGTACAATCTGTATGCTGTTTTAACTTGAATGTCTTCCTTTTATTGGGTATAGTTATTTCATTGGTGACTATTGCCAGCTCACAATATTTACATTTCCCACAAGTGAAATGCCCGGGGTTCAGGTCTGCCTTAGGGAAAGACATTTTCACCAATTCCCCATATTCTTGCTATGCTTATAAGCAAAGTGTGGAAAATCTCTCATTGATTGATGCAAATTGCAAACCCAAAACATGCCAATGTTTGCAAATAGCTTGCTGCACTATATGGATGTTAGAGTTGTATGGCAATACACATGTGAGCCTGTTGTCACTACAAGTGTGTGTGTCATTTCTTGTATTTTGGCTCCATTCTATGTGAGTGTATCTAGATCTTTTATAGGCTTTCTTTATGAGCTGTGGTGGGTACGCACGTTGTAAAAATCTCAAACATTTCTTTTGCTTTTAACTCATATGTTTTCTTGTCAGAACACAAACTCTTAACTCGGAGGAATTGTCCATAGGGGATACTATCCCTCAAATTTTTGGGATGATAACTTCTATAGTGGAGCATGGTGTTACGGTCTGTTTCCTTTCTAAACAAACTAGTTTGCCACAATCCGTCTTTCTTCCTGATTTCTATATCCAAGAACTGTTGCTCCCCTTGGTTTGAATCATGAGATAGAATGGCCCACAGTGTGAGTGAGCAAACACACATCCAATCAGGAACTTTGAGCCTGATACAGTCAGGAACTTTATGCTTAAAAGCATTGCTACTGGCTGAGAGATAATCACATGACAAGCTTAAAAAATATCACTGCATAGTTCCTGCTGACACGCTGAGAATTAGAGTTCCTGGGACGGTTTCAGCCAAATAATAAGTATGAAGTTTTGAGTTTATTATTATGAAGAGTCATTTAGAACTTTTACATGACTTGCACAATAAGAACCAACTAAGAAGAGTTATATCACATCATACTGTGTTTTCAGTTTTTCCTAGGCATTGTTCTCCCTGAAGACGAACATGAAACCCAGCTTGGGTCGGAGGGCAGTGAAAGATTAGACTTATTGCAAGCGTGACTATGTTATTTTAAAACACTGGACAGCACTTTATTACACAAGCACTTTATATGGATTAATTTTCTCAGTTAATGATACATGATAGCTAAATGCTGGGCAGGATAGCAACAAGATAAGTACAGTTCTAAACATGTTTTTGATAGCATTTTAAAACAATTATAGTTCTTAACATGTTTCTGACAGCACTTTAAAAAAAACTACCGTATTTTTCGGACCATAAGATGCACTTTTTCCACCCCCAAAAAGGGGGTGGAAAAGGGGCAGTGCGTCTTATGGTCCGAATACTACAATCACACACCCCCTCCCTCCGGTACCTGGTTTTAATCCGGCAAGCCTGTTCCCCCTCGGAGGTGGCTTTTGGCTGTGGCTTGTGGTGCGTTTGGTTTCGGGTGCCGGTCGGCGTGGGGGCGGCTGTCAAAAGTGTGACTTGCGGTACCTCCATGGGTAATTGCAGTACAGGCTGTCTTCAGGGGTGGATCGGACAGGTGTTACGTGCTGCATGTGGGCCTGACTGCTGCCGGTGTGTTGGGTGGGGCCATGACTGTCTGGATTGTGTTAGTGGCCGGTGGGGAACATAACAGGGTGGATTGGCAGCCAGTTAGGTGACAGCTCCTGGGTAAGCATTCGGAGCTGCGCGTCGAGCGATGGCGGGGAGCTGGGGGTTTGAGGGAGGAGTCCCTGGAGTCAGTGGTTGGGTGGAGAGTGTTGGACACAATGTGGCTCATGGGGTATGGTTCCTGCCGTTTCCTGACTGCTGGTGCTTTAGAGGTACGACACTTGGCTTTCGCAGGATCTTATTGTGGGTGTCCTCACACCTGCTGTCAGGGTTGGCGCCTCCTCCAGGGGGCCTAGCTTAATTGGAGGCAGGGCGGAGGTTCAGTAATGGGCTTGTGGTGGGAGTGCTGTGCGGGTTGCTGATGTGGGGGATATGATCATATGCAAAGTGCCTATGGTGGTCAAACAAAGCCTCTTTTCCATAAGAAGGCTAAGATCACCAAAAAGATTGTCTTGAGGCTCCTGTGTGTGGAACCAAACTGCAGGTCTAAAAGGATGCTGGCTATTTTGAGCTAAGAAGTGACAAGAAAAGAAAGGGCCAGATCATTTAGTTCTAAGCTTCTCCTTCCATTGCTTTGTTGCATATTGGAATGAAGATATTTGAAACTTTCCTCTAAAAAACCAAGTACGGGGGCCCCTGCCTGCCTGCCCTATGTCCTGTCCCGGCCTACCACTAGCCCAACAGATGGGGGGGACAGGGGACAGAGCCTGGCAGGGAGGGGGTCAGGGTGCAGAACTTGGCAAAGAGTGTGGGGTTGGGTGCAAACAGCCTGGCAGGGAAAATTTGATTCAGAATGGTTTTTTTCTTATTTTCCTCCTCTAAATCTAGGGTGCGTCTTATGGTCAGGTGCATCTTATGGCGCGAAAAATACGGTATATAGGTAATTGGAATACCAGTGATTTTTTGGAGTAACATCCAAGCCATTACACACTATGCTTTATGGAAGGCAGGGAACAATGAAGTGCAATGATGGTTCCAAAACTATCGTTGTCTGACCTGCATTAGCAATGACCCTGGTGGTGGCACTGAGCACTTTATTATTATTTATTTATATAAGAACATAAGAATTCTGCTGCTTCCATCGTGCCCAGCAGTCTGCTTCCGCAGCGGCTCTTAGGTCAAAGACCAGTGCCCTAACTGAGTCGAGCATTACCTGCGTACGATCTGGTTCAGCAGGAACTTATCTAACTTTGTCTTGAATTCCTGGAGGATGTTTTCCCCTAAAACAGCCTCTGGAAGAGCGTTCCAGTTTTCCACCACTCTGGGTGAAGAAGAACTTCCTTACATTTGTACGGAATCTATCCCCTTTTAACTTTTAGAGAGTGCCTTCTCATTCTCCCTACCTTGGAGAGAGTGAACAACCTGTCTTTATCTACTAAGTCTATTCCCTTTATTATCGTGAATGTTTCGATCATGTCCCCTCTGTCTCATCTTATCATCTTCATCGACTTGTCGACCAGTACTCCAAAGTCTCTTTCCTGGGGGGTCTCTCCGGGTACTGCACCAGACATCCTGTATTCGTGTCTAAGATTTTTGTTACCAACATGCATCACCTTACACTTATCCACGTTAAACCTCATTTGCCTTGTCGCAGCCCATTTCTCGAGCGTGTTTGTCACGTTGTAGGTCTTTGCAATCCTTCTGTGTCTTCACTACTCTGAATAACTTCGTATCGTCTGCAAATTTTATCACCTCGCTTGTCATATAAATTTTCAGGTCGTTTATAAATATGTTGGTCATGAATTGAATATTTAACATAAGAAAATTGTATTTTGAATGAAAGGGGCACTATTGTTAGTTGAATGCCTATAAGTACAAATAATAGTTCCCATAGGAGGTTTATTTAGAGTGAAAAATAAAATGACCAGACAAAAGGTAGAAAAATAATTTTATGTTCTAGTTTATGGTTAGAATATATGAGAACTGAAATGTTTATCCTGCTGGTGCTGATGTTAAACATGGGCCCAGGGCAGAAATTTGGGAGGAACCCCAAAGCTCACTACTAGCCTGTGCCATCTTCAGCTTCCAACAGGCTTAGGGCTTTCTCTAGTCAGGGGGCAGTTGCCCTAATTGCAAACCTTGGCCTAACACCATCCCTGGCATGCTTGATCTTTATATTTTGCACAGTACGTGAGAAAATGAATCTCTATTTCTTTGGTGTAGTACTATATGGAAGGTGTGGCTTCTTGGGATTTTGGTTTAATTTATGTTTATGATTTTTGGTCAGTTATTATGTTTATCCCAGGACAAGCAGGCAGCCTATTCTCACATATGGGTGATGTCATCCACGGAGCCCTGATGCGGACAGCCTCGCAAGCATACTTGCTTGTAGAAAACTTTAGAAGTTTCGAGTCAGCCGCACCGTGCATGCGTGAGTGCCTTCCCGCCCAGCACAGGTCGAGTTTCCTAAGTTTTCTGCGGAGCCGAGAAGTCTGTACTTTGACACTCTGCGTTGAACTTTGTTCGCTTCGTGCCTTCTCTCACCGCAGTTTCTGTTCTTTTTAGTTTCAAATCACTGGGTTAATTTCTTTATTTTCTATTTAAAAAAAAAAAAAAAGGAAGACTTTATTTTATTTTTCTTCGTCGACTGACTGGCGGGGCAGGCCGCTCGGCCACAGCCTGCAGGCTTCGACTTTGCAGCGGCTATCTTCCCTCTTATGGCCCGGCCAGTAACTGGCTTCAAGAAGTGTAGCCAGTGCCAGCGTGCAATTTCCCTCACGGACCCACACCGCTAGTGCCTCGGGCCTGACCATAGTCCTAAATCGTGGAGTACTATGCTACTCTTCAACCTCGAGCCCTTAAACGTCGACGGGTTGTAGTGGAAAAACTCTTCGGGATGGACTCTTCAGTGACACCCTCATCCTCAAGTACTGCCTTGGTTCCACCTTTCATCGAGGGTCCTCCTGCTTCCACGACTCCGACCTCTAGTCTCATCAGACCTTCCTCATTCGGATCATCTTTAGCCTCGAGTACACCTGCTTTGTCTTCTCCTGAGCTTCCCTTGGGTCAGATACCTAAGCAGAAGGTTCCGGCGCTGGTCCTCAAGCTCTCCAAGACCTCCAAGTCGAAGCACATCTCCACTGCCACCTTGGAGCCTTTAACCTCAGCAAGTGGTTCGGTTTCAGACGCGGATCCACATTTGCAGGCTTCTCTCCAGACCAGGTTGGAGCAGCAATTTGTTCAATTACTGAGCAAATATGGTTCTGCCTCAACTATGCCTCCTGTAATCCAGCCTGTGCAATCAGCAGTCTCCCTCAAGGTCGAGGCCCTGCCTGTGCCTCGATCTGAAGCTTCACACTCTATGCAAGGAGCTGAGTCTTTGCAAGTGTCTTGTTTGGCAACAACACACTCTATGCAAGGAGTAGATTCTTTGCGAGTGTCTCAACAGGAATTCTCACACTCCATACATGGAGCAGAGTCTTTGGGAGTGCTTCGAGATTCCTCGATCCAAACCACTGAGTTTTGATCTACAGCTTCTAGCCCTATTCATTCACCAGCAGCATTGCCTGTTTCCATACATAGGGCGAAGTCTCCTCGATCCTACTCGAGACCTGCTTCCAGACACCACTCTCATCGTCGATCGAGGCCTTCATCGAGACATCCATCGAGGCGCAGATCTTCTTCCAAAGAGAAGCCTTCCTTGTCTAGGCCTCATTCCAGACCTTCCAGCTCTTCGAGGCCTCCAACTCCTCGATTGAGGTCACTGCTTCCAGACTCCGAGGACTCAGCTGCTTCCATTGCTTCCTCCAAGTCTCCATATACTTTGGATTGCCACTTTTCCAGAGAGGCTTCGTCTTAGTTCTCCATTCGAGGCGCCTCGAGATCATCGAGTCCCTTTTGAGGCAGGGCCCTAGTGGATCAGCTCTCCTTATCTTCCTTCCTTCATCAGATGGCTGATGACCTGGAAATTCAATTAGATGCTGGTTCTAAATATTCTAAGGAGTATCTAGAGGTAATGCATCTGCCTCAACCTTCTGCAGAGTCACTTAAGCTTCCTCTTAACAAGCTTTTGTCTCAAACTTTCAAACTATATTCTGGAGACTCCTTATGCTATACCTGCTGTCCCAGGCAAGTTGGACTCGAGGTATAGAACTCTACATTGCAAAGGGTTTGAGAATTCACAGTTATCTCACCAATCCCTCCTTATGGAGTCCTCTTTGAAAGGAGCCCATCCTTCCAGGGTCTATGCTGCAATTCCTCCTGGAAGAAGAGAGTAAGATCATGGACAAGTTTGGACGTCGTCTTTATCAAAATGCTATGATGTCTTCCAAAGTCCTCAACTACAATTTTGTCTTCATTACTTATCTCAAGTTCCTCATTGATATTCTTCCAGACTTTCTGAAGAACCTGGACCAACATAGGCATTTTGAGTTCAAAGAAATCACTACTACTTTGTCACAACTCAGATTACATCTTCTCCAGTCATCTTATGATGCCTTTGAACTGTCTGCTAGGGCCACTGCTTTCTCTGTAGCGATGTACCGCTTGGCCTGGCTTCGCACCATTGACATGGACCCTAATCTTCAGGACCATTTGGCTAACAGTCCTTGTGAGGGCAATGACCTCTTTGATGAATCCATAGAGGCGGCCACTAAGAAATTGAACATGAAAAATCTTTTGCTTCCATTGTCAGGCCAAAGCCAGCTCCTGCAAAACTTTCACACCCTACTCCAGTTTTCCAGAGGCATTATACTCCGAGGGCGGCTCCTTACACTCGAGCACCTCCCAAGAAACCACAGCAGCAGAAGCAACAGAAACCTCAGCCTTCTGCTGCGCCTAAGGCTGCGCAGCCTTTTTGACTGTTTAACACAGAGCATAACCTCCATCGTTCTGCCTCTGTCCTCTCTCCCCCCCCATAGGAGGTCGTCTCCATCATTTTTACTATCGATGGGAGACCATTACATCCGACCTCTGGGTGTTGTCAATAATTAGGAAAGGGTACTCTCTTCATTTCACTCAGGTTCCACCAGAACTGCCTCCAAGAGAGTAGCTTTCCAATCTATCCCAGAATGCCCTTCTTCTTCAGGAAGCTCAAGCTCTGCTTCGTCTAAGTTCCTCTGGAACAGCAGAACAGTGGGTTTTACTCACGTTACTTCCTAGTTCCGAAGAAGACAGGCGATCTGTGACCCATTCTGGATTTCAGGGCTCTCAACAAATTTTTAGTCAAAGAAGAATTTTGCATGTTGTCCCTGGCAACCCTTTACCCCCTTCTAGATCAAAACGATTAGTTATGTTCTCTAGATCTCAAGGAGGCTTATACTCGCATTCCCATTCATCTGACCTCCCGGCAGTACCTCAGATTTCGGGTGGGGAATCTGCATTACCAATACAGAGTGCTACCCTTCAGCCTGACTTCATCTCCCAGAGTGTTCACCAAGTACTTGGTGTGGTAGCAGCAGCTGTAAGGAACCATGGTCTTCAGGTGTTTCCCTACCTAGACTACTGGCTCATCAAAGATTCAACATCTCAGGGGTTTATTGTAGTGACCCAACGGACTACGTGGTTCCTACAAAGCTTGGGATTCAAAATCAACTTCCCCAAATCCCAACTTCAGCCCTCTCAGAATCTACAGTTCTTCGGAGCTTTTCTGGACACTATTCAACTCAGAGCATTCCTTCCTCAACAATGTCTGGATCAGTGGTCTCAAACTCAAACCCTTTGCGGGGCCACATTTTGGATTTGTAGGTACTTGGAGGGCCACAGAAAAAATAGTTAATGTCTTATTAAAGAAATTACAACTTTGCATGAGGTAAAACTCTTTATAGTTTATAAAACTTTCCTTTAACAGTTAAAAGGAAAGATATATAAACTATAAAGAGTTTTACCTTATGCAAAATTGTCATTTCTTTAATAAGAAACTATTTCTTCTTCTGCGGCCCTCCAAGTACTCTATTTTTTCTGCAGCCCTCACATTTAAAGTTTAATATCTTTTCTTTCTCAAAACTGATACATTTCAATCACTATATTGAAAATAAAATCATTTTCCCTACCTTTGTTGGCTGGTGACTTTATTTTTCTATGCTTTTAACTATGTTTCCAGGGCCTTCTTGCCCTTTGACTGTTTTTCTCTCCGTCTTCACTTTCTGCCTTGCATCCATCTTTGGCATTAACTTAATATTCAATTTTTCTGCTTTCTTTTCAAAATCTACGTTTCCATGTCTTACCTTCCCTTCTATCTCTCTCTTCTTCCATCCCTATTTCCATGGTCTGACATCTCTTTCTTTCCTTTCTCTCCCTCCCTCCCTCCTTACTTCCTTCCTTTCCCCTGGTCTGGCATCTGTCTCCTTCTCTCCCCATGGTCTGGTATCTCCTTTCCTTCCCTCCCTCCCATGAACTTGGCATCTCTTGTTCCTCTCCTCTCCCTTGTCTTCCGTCTTCTTCCTTCCCTCTCTTTCCCCAGTTTGGGTGCAGCAGCAACAGAAGCAGCATTTCCCTTCCCCCTTTCCTGTGCAGGAGAGGCATTTCTCTTCCCCCTTCCCTCCCTCTCCCTCTCCCTGTGCAGCAGCAGCATTTCCCTAGAGTCCCCCTTTCCTATGCAGCAGAAGCATTTCTCTTTCCCCTCCCTTTCCATTCCCTTCCTTCTGGAGCAGCAGCGTGTCTGGCCGGCTCCTTTGCTCAGTCGATTGTTCCGTTCAAAGCCGCGGGTGGCGGCTCCTCGCAAGATCTGCGCCTGTGTCTGAAGCCTCTCTGATGTTGTAACATCAGAGAGGCTTCCGATGCAGGAGTGGATAGCGCAAGGAGCTGCAACCCGCGGCTTTGAAAGGAACGATGACTGAGCCGGCCAGACACGCTGCTGCTCCACAAGGGAAGGGAGAAGAAAAATGCTGGCCAAAAGAAGCAGCTACCAAAAAAACTGCTAAACAGGCAGCAACTGAACTAAGAAACAGGATCAGGAACATGGACTTTAAATGTCAACCTGAGCCAGCCAATCAGAGGTTTCGTTAAGCCCCTCCGGAGCCATTGAGTTTAATGTAAACATCCATCTGAGTTCTTTTAAGTTGAGATTCCTATCAATATTACCTCCCTCCCACCCAACAGAAATACTATCAAGAACTCTCAGACAGACAAATGAATTAAATAATTTAAATAGTTAAAATGAACTTAGCTTCATAGAGAACATGCTTCAGCTTTAAAATGAAGCTCCCCAGTGCCAACGCGTTTCGCACATCTTTATCAAGGCTGGGGATCTAAAAAACGAAACAGGCAACAAGTACTGATTAGATTAGCTTATCTCTACAATTCAAACATAACCCATCATATTTAACGTACCTCAGAGATTCACAAACACTACTTGTCAAGCCAGCGGCATTCAGAAAAGAACCCGCGGCTTGCACACCACCCCTTAAGTACACCCCCTCCCAAACGTCATATCCTGCACACATAAGCAAAAAAACCGGCAAGCTGAAAAAAGCCGGCTAAAAGAAGCAGCTACCAAAAAAACTGCTAAACAGGCAGCAACTGAACTAAGGAACAGGATCAGGAACATGAACTTTAAATGTCAACCTGAGCCAGCCAATCAGAGGTTTCGTTAAGCCCCTCTGGAGCCATCGAGTTTAATGTAAACATCCATCTGAGTTCTTTTAAGTTGAGATTCCTATCAATATTACCTCCCTCCCACCCAACAGAAATACTATCAAGAACTCTCCATTTTAAATCACTTAAAGTGTGACCACACAGCTGCCAGTGTCGAACCAAGGGGGAAGCTTCATTAAGAGTATGCACTCAAGATTTGTGCTCAGTCAGGCGTGTCCTAATCACTCTCTTAGTTCTACCTATATATAACTTAGGGCAGGGACACTGTATAAGGTAGATGACATGATCTGAGTCACAATTGGTTTGAGTTCTGGATCGGTAGATGACCCCAGTGGACGGATGGATCCATGATTCACCTGCCATGGTGTACGCACACTACTGACAGCGACCACATGGGAGATGACATCCTACCGATCTAGAACCAATATTCTTTAGTTTGTTGTGATTAACTATTTCCCCTATATTTTTCTTCCTTTTGAATGAAAAAATGTGGCGCTCCTCCAAGGTAGGATTAGCTAATCTAGCTATGTGCCAGTGTTTCATGATTATCTGAGTAATAATATGGGCAATAGGGGAGTACTGCTGAACAAAGGCGATCCCTTCAGTGGAGTCAAGGTCTTTTTTCTTTTCCTGAAGGAGCCAGTCGCGATGGGCATATTTGGCTCGGGTGTAGGCTCTTTTTATAACCTCCCGGGGATACCCCCGTTGGTAAAATCATTTTTTCATTACTTTGGCTTGAACACGGAATTCATCCTTGGAGTGACATATTCGACGTAGCCGTAAGAACTGACTAATAGGGAGACTCCTTCTAAGTCCTATAGGATGAAAACTATGGTAACGAAGGAAACTGTTCCTGTCTGTAGGTTTCCTATATAAAGTAGTCAGTAGTCTACCTTGCTCCTTAAATATTTTAATATCCAAAAAGGAGATTTCTTGAATGGCTATGGTAGCAGTGAACTGGATATTGGCGTCCTGTTGATTCAATTCCTCAATGAATTGATGAAGATTATCCATCGTGGAGGACCATACACAGAATATATCATCCAGGTAGCGTTTCCAAATGACAACATACTGGAACAAGGGAATTTGATAAATCTTGTCTTCTTCCAAAGTTGCCATAGAGTAGCCAACGATGGAGCCAATGATGCTCCCATGGTGATTCCGTGATGTTGCAAATAAAAATCATTGTGAAAATGAAAATAACTACGAGTTAGTACAAGAGTAGCCATCTCCATCAAAACCTCTGTAGATAACTGGGGACGGATCTTCTGTCGTAAAAATATAGTCTGAAGCAATTGTAAAGCTTGATCCACAGGAATCATAGTATATAAAGCTGTGACCTCAAATGTAACCAGCAGCCAATGATCTTGAATCTCCTGCATGTCAGAAAGGAGCCGCAACATATGTGTGGTGTCTTTAATAAAAGATTTCACTGAAGAAAGTTCCTTTTGAAGAAAAATATCTAGGAACTTAGACAACGGTTCCAGCGGTGAATTTTTCATGGAGATGATCGGACGTCCGGGAGGGTTGTTGACATCTTTGTGGATTTTCGGAAGAAAGTATATAAATGGAGTGACATACCAATTTGGGTTCAGAAAATTAGCCTCTTTTAAAGTGAGCATTTTAGACTTATAGGCTTTAGAGATCAGCAGAGAAATAGTACTTTTTAACTCCAATACTGGATCTTCATTTAATTTGGAGTAGAAATCAGCATTATCCAATTGACAATGAGCCTCCTGAATATATTTTTCTCTCGGTAGGATTACAATACCCCCTCCTTTATCCGCTCGAGTAATAATAAGGGAGATGTCATATTGAAGTTCTTGCAATGCTGACCATTGTTCATGAGACAAATTGAATTTAATAGAGGATTGATGATGAATAAATTCCATTTCTTCTACCTCCGCCAAAACCAGGTCTCGGAAAGTTGTCAGGTGGGGATGGAGAGGAGCAGAAGGACACCAACCAGAACGATTTGCAATAAGGGTGCCATCATGTAATTTGCGTAGCAGACTGTATATAGATAAGCGGGTTTCAAACGCGTCGTAGCGTGTAGTGGGGACAAACCCCAAACCCAAAGATAATACTGCTTCTTGAGCGGGGGATAATTCTTGAGATGATAAATTTATTATGGGAGATTGTGTCGTGCTTGGGACCGGGTCTGCGGACCCGGACCGTAGCCCTGAGGCTGTTGTTGCTGAAACCCCACTCTTCTGAACCCTCAATTTTTTTGTCTGCCTCGTTGCCCTCGTTGGTAAAAAACCCCCTGAGTATGTTGTCCAGTGGCCGGAGCATATGCTCGACTGCCACTGTGATTACTAGATGAACTGGAGTCAGTAGATTGATGATCCTCATCAAATGGTTGTTTTTGGGTATTGATATTCCCTTTGAATAACCATAGATATACCTGGTTATTCAAATAATCTCGTTCGTCCCTTCTATATTTCTTAACTTTGGTCTGTCTGATAGAATCTCTATATCCATCCATTTTTTGATTATGATCACTTTCAACAGCCGCATAATTCACTTCATTACCACATGTTTGCTTTATAGCAGACTTAAGCTCCTCAATGTTCTGCTTCAGTTCTTGTTCAAGCACCGTAATTTGTTCAATAATGAGGAGCATAAGGTCCATATTACATTTGTTTAAAATGGCGCACCATTTATCTTTAAACATTTGATTTTGAGCAAATAGTGTGGGGCCCTTCTGAATACGAAGACCCCTTGGGATCATAGCTGAAGCAACGTATTGAGCTAACGTATTAGCATGCAGCTCTGCTCTAATCAATTTTTTCTGTTGGTTCTCCAAATCAAACCAAGAAGATGAGCCCGTTGCAGCAGCTCCCCCTTCAATCAAAATCGGTCTGTTGATTAGTTCAGTCCGTCTTTCATCCGAAAAACTAAATAAATCTTTATTTACAGTCGATTGAGCCATCCTCTTCACTCTTTAATACTTATGATAAATATATGAATATATATATATATATATAAGTTCAAAAGCACAATAGCAGGTGGAAAATATCTATGGTACATGAACTGATTTCATATGCGTAGCGCAACGGGATATCAGTTATCCCAGGACAAGTAGGCAGCATATTCTTGACTGATGGGTGACGGCACCGACGGAGCTCCGGTACGGACAATTTTAGAGTGATTGCACTCTAAGAACTTGGAAAGTTCTAGTAGGCCGCACCGCGCACGCGCGAGTGCCTTCCCGCCCGACAGAGGCGCGCGGTCCCCAGTTTCTTAGTTTCCGCGGAGCTAAGAAGTCGCATTTTTCAACGGCTGTTGAAAACTTTTCTTATTCGCCTTCCCGCTCGCGAAACCTTTTTGGGAAAATTTTTTCCTTTATTTCTTTTCTTTTTTCTTAAAAAAAACCAAACAAAAACCGAGTATTTTTCGTTATTTTTCTTCATTTCGGTTTTGCCCCGGCGGGGCCTGCTGCCACCATCGAGGCCTCGGCCTTCGATTTGGCAGAAGCCGTTTTTACTTTCATGCCCCCCCAGCCAGGTTTTAAAAAGTGCCAGCGGTGTGCACGGCCTATATCCCTCACGGACCCGCACAACTGGTGCTTACAGTGCCTAGGTCCTGAGCATCAGGCTTCCACCTGCACCTGCTGTGCCACGTTAAAAAAACGTACCTTAAAAAATCGCCAGATACAGCAGCGCTTGCTTTTCGGTGCCGATATGTCCGATCCTGCAGCATCGACACCAGTATCGGCCCCATCTCAGTCGGCACCCACTTCGTCGACACCGCGCGATACCGCGCCGGCGTCGCAACACCCAGGTAAGCCGGCTAAGAAGCCTTCCCCGCTGGAGCGCCCTCCAGTCTCGATTGCAGCGAGCCCAGTCCTGCCGACCGTGAGGCGCCAGCGGAAGCGCTCCGCCCCTATCGAGGTGAGTCCCTCGACTTCGGGCTCCTCATCTCCGGGGCATCGAGCGGCACCGCAGGTACCGCAAAAGAAAAAGGCGGTACCGGTGCCTTCTTTGGATGAGCGCATTGCAGCCGTCCTACAGGTGCAGCTCAAGGAGCAGTTACAGCAACTCCTTCCTGCTCTATTGGCACCGAACCTTCCGGTCCCGGTCCAGTCTGAGCCACCGGTACCGGCAGTGGAGCAGCCTCTATTGTCTGCATCCACTGCTTCGGTACCGGTGCACTCTGCCTCATCGATATCGATGCCACTCCTCGCACCGGAACCGAGGGCCCAGCATCAATCGGTGCAGACTTCGGCACCATTACAGTCAGTGACATCACCCGGTACCGTATCTATGCGGTCTGGTAAGTCGGCACGCAAATCCCGACACCTAGAACCCTCTACTCTGGAGTCTCAAGACCGTAGCTCCCATATTAGGGACCCTGATCTGTGGGGTGACTCCGAAGAGCCTTTTCTTTCTGAGGGTGAGTGTTCCTCGGATGAGGATGATCCTGCTGCTCCAGATCCATCCTCAAAACAGGATTCTACATCTTTCACTTCCTTCCTGAAAGAGATGTGTGAATCTCTTTCCATTCCTTTGGAGGCTGAATCTAAAAAATCCAAGGCCTTCCTTGATGCCCTTGACTTCGATCAGCCTCCAAAGGAATTTTTGAAACTCCCTCTTCATGACATCCTGAGGGAAACTTTCTATAAGAACCTAGAGACTCCTTTGACCATTCCAGGAGCTCCCCGTAAATTAGATTCATTATATAAAGTAATCCCTATTCCTGGATTCGATAAGCCACAGCTTCCACATGAATCTCTGCTTGTGGAATCTACACTTAAGAAGTCTGCGGGAGCTAGTGTATATGCTTCTGTCCCTCCTGGCAGAGAGGGCAAAGCCATGGACAAATTCGGTAAGAGGTTATACCAGAATGCAATGTTAGCTAATAGATCTGGTAATTATGCTTTTCACTTTTCTTTTTATCTTAAGCATCTCCTTACCACCATGGCTTCCTTTGAAAAGTACCTTCCTGAGCGGAAACGACAGGCTTTCCACCACTGCTCGTCTTCTCTTTTCCAACTTCGTAAATTTATGGTAAGATCAATTTATGACACGTTTGAACTTACCTCTAGAGCCACGGCCATGTCTGTGGCCATGCGCCGCCTAGCCTGGCTTAGAGTATCCGAGCTTGATGTCAACCATCAAGATCGGTTGGCTAATGCCCCATGCCTGGGGGATGAGCTTTTTGGGGAATCCATGGACTCGACCACCCAAAAGCTCTCAGCCCATGAAACTCGCTGGGAAACTCTGTTAAAAACAAAAAAGAAGACTCCACCAGCGCGGCCTTTCAGACAGCAGTCGGCCTATCAACGCCGTTATGTGGCTCGTCCATTGCCATCAGCTCCCCGCAACCTAGGCGTCAACGTCAGCAACAACGACAGACTCCTAGGCCACCGCAACAACAATCTGTGAAGCCACCTCCACAGCAAAAATCTACGCAGCCCTTTTGACTTGATTCTCCAGGGCATAGCCAGCGTCCAAACATCTACTCACCTACCTCAACCTATAGGTGGCCGTCTCACTTTTTTCCTCAGCCGGTGGGAAGTTATCACTTCGGACCAATGGGTCCTCAACATCATCCGCCACGGCTACTCTCTCAACTTTCAGACCCTTCCTGCCCAAAGTCTACCAAGAGAGTCTGCTTCGAACACTCCTCAGTCTTCCCTCCTTCTCCAGGAGGTTCAATCCCTCCTCCTTTTGAACGCCATAGAGGAAGTTCTCTAGATCAGAAGGGACAGGGATTCTACTCCCGTTACTTTCTAGTTCCCAAAAAAACAGGAGATCTCAGACCAATTCTAGATCTTCGCGATCTCAACAAATGCTTAGTCAAAGAAAAATTCAAGATGCTTTCTTTAGCCACTCTTTACCCTCTTCTCAATCAAAACGACTGGCTAAGCTCCCTCGATCTCAAAGAGGCATACACTCACATACCGGTCAATCTGACCTCCAGACAGTACCTCCGTTTCATGATCAATCACTGTCATTACCAATACAAGGTGCTGCCCTTCGGTCTTGCCTCCTCTCCAAGAGTGTTCACCAAATGTCTGATTGTGGTGGCTGCCTTTCTACGCTCTCACCACCTTCAGGTCTTTCCTTACCTGGACGATTGGTTGATAAAGGCCAATTCATCTCAGACAGTACTCCTGGCCACCAACCAAACCATCCTTTTCCTCCAACTTCTGGGGTTCGAGATCAATCTACCCAAATCTCATCGCATCCCCATTCAGAGACTTCAATTCATTGGAGCGGTGCTGGGCACAGTCCTCATGAGAGCGTTCCTGCCGTCCAACCGTCTTCACACTCTTCAATCTCTATGACAGCAGGTACTTCCACAACGTTCCATCTCTGCCAAACGCATGATGATACTCTTGGGTCACATGGCCTCCACAGTTCATGTCACACCCTTCGCACGTCTTCACCTGCGCACTCCTCAATGGACCCTAGCTACCCAATGGTCCCAAGCGACGGATCCTTGCTCAGACACATATCTGTGACATCATCTCTTCGTCAGTCTCTACAATGGTGGTTGATATCCTCAAATCTCTCCAGAGGTCTTCTGTTCCATCTACCTCCTCATCAACTGGTCATCACCGACGCCTCCCCTTATGCCTCGGGAGCTCATTTGAACGAATTCCAAACTCAAGGACTTTGGACAGCCCAGGAAATGAAGCATCACATCGATTTCCTGGAACTCAGAGCGATGTTTTATGCCCTCAAGGCCTTCCAACATCTTCTCTTTCCTCAGGTTCTCCTGCTGTGCACAGACAATCAAGTTGTGATGTACTACATCAACAAGCAGGGTGGGACAGGCTCTCGCATCTTGTGCCAGGAAGCCCAGAAGATTTGGGCTTCGGCCACAGATCACCAACTATTCCTGAAAGCTATCTACATTCAGGGAGAACAGAATTCTTTAGCGGACAATCTGTTCCTGTACGCTTTCCCTCCTCTGCCTCTCATGTTACGAACCTTGTTCAAGCTCAAGAGGGAGGGAGCCACCATGATTCTGATTGCTCCACGGTGGCCCAGGCAACATTGGTTCTCCCTTCTACTTCAACTCAGTGCCAGGGAGCCTTTTCTTCTTCCGCTGTTTCCTTCTCTGCTTACGCAACATCAGGAGACCCTCCTGCATCCCAACCTACAGTCTCTACACCTGACAGCTTGGTTTCTCTCGGGCTGACTTCTCATGATACTTCTTTGTCTCAGCCAGTTCGTTCCATTCTGGATGCTTCCAGGAAACCGGCCACTCTGCAATGTTACCATCAGAAGTGGACACGGTTTTCTTCCTGGTGTCTTCTTCATCAACATGATCCCACTTCCCTTGCAGTGGAGACTTTGTTGGATTATCTACTTTCTTTGTCTGACTCTGGCCTCAAGTCTACTTCCATCAGAGTCCACTTCAGTGCTATTGCTGCTTTTCATGAGCCAGTTCATGGAAAACTTCTCTCGGCTCATCCCTTGGTGTCCAGATTCATGCGGGGTCTTTTCAATGTAAAACCACCTCTCAGAGCCCCTCCTGTAATCTGGGATCTCAATGTGGTTCTTTCTGCCTTAATGAAGCCTCCATTTGAACCTTTGGCTACCGCTCCTTTCAAGTTTCTCACTTGGAAGGTACTTTTCCTTATTGCTCTTACCTCTGCCAGGAGGGTCAGTGAGCTCCATGCACTAGTTGCTGATCCACCTTTTACAGTCTTTCATCATGACCAGGTGGTTCTGCTTACACATCCAAAGTTTCTCCCTAAGGTTGTCTCGGAGTTCCATCTCAACCAATCCATTGTTCTGCCTGTCTTCTTTCCGAAACCTCACTCTCATTCTGGAGAACAGGCTCTGCATACTTTGGACTGTAGGCGGGCTCTAGCTTACTATTTAGAGCGTACCAAGCCCCACAGATCATCTCCCCAACTCTTTCTGTCCTTTGATCCAAATAAATTGGGACGTCCTGTTTCTAAACGTACGTTATCAAATTGGCTTGCAGCATGCATTTCTTTTTGTTATGCTCAGTCCGGACTGACACTGGAAGGTTCTGTCACGGCCCATAGAGTTTGAGCTATGGCAGCATCTGTAGCTTTCCTCCGTTCCACTCCTATTGAGGAAATCTGCAAGGCTGCTACTTGGTCCTCAGTTCATACTTTTACATCTCATTATTGTCTGGATTCATTCTCCAGACGGGATGGACACTTCGGCCAATCTGTTTTGCAAAATTTGTTTTCCTAATGGCCAACCTTCCCTCCATCCCTCCTTTTGTTAGCTTGGAGGTCACCCATCAGTCAAGAATATGCTGCCTGCTTGTCCTGGGATAAAGCACAGTTACTTACCGTAACAGGTGTTATCCAGGGACAGCAAGCAGATATTCTTGCGTCCCACCCACCTCCCCGGGTTGGCTTCTTAGCTGGCTTATATTAACTGGGGACCGCGCGCCTCTGTCGGGCGGGAAGGCACTCGCGCGTGCGCGGTGCGGCCTACTAGAACTTTCCAAGTTCTTAGAGTGCAATCACTCTAAAATTGTCCGTACCGGGGCTCCGTCGGTGCCGTCACCCATCAGTCAAGAATATCTGCCGCTGTCCCTGGATAACACCTGTTACGGTAAGTAACTGTGCTATATGACCTACGAGTATTAGCACTCTTCGGTTTGTGTCATTTCCTCATTCATCCCTGCGTAATGCATTTTTATATATTTTTTATAATGATTTTTTTGGTGATTTTTCTTATTCTTTTATACTTAGCAAATGAATTAAATAATTTAAATAGTTTAAATGAACTTAGCTTCATAGAGAACATGCTTCAGCTTTAAAATGAAGCTCCCCAGTGCCAACGCGTTTCGCACATCTCTATCAAGGCTGGGGATCTAAAAAACGAAACAGGCAACAAGCACTGATTAGATTAGCTTATCTCTACAATTCAAACATAACCCATCATATTTCAATATAAAGTAGCTATTCGAGACTTGTGTGGATTGGATCAGACAGAGTCTACGGAGACGGGACGGAGATGGGGCAGAGTCTGCGGGGGATGAGGCAGTGATGGTGACAGTCTACGGGGATGGGGCGGGAATAGGGACAATTTTTTCCTTTGGGGGGAGAGAAGAGAAGGGAAGCCGGCACGCACACGTTAGAGCCCTGGAGGGAAGCTTACAACTTCCTCGCTGCTGGCTACTTTCTGTTTCGCGGAAACAGAAAGTAGGCAGGACTCGGCAACGAGGAAGGCCCGAAGCAAATAAAAACAGCAAGTATGCCATTTGAGAAAACAAACACACGGAAATCGGACACGATTCTGCTTGCTCTTTTAAAGCTCTGATCCAAGCAACCTTGGTGCCTATTGTGAGAGATAAAGTGGTCAGCCAGGAAGAATGAAATCAAGAAAGTTCAAGTTTAGTCAAGCTGTGATTTGAACTTTATAGGCATTTGTTTTTCATCCCTTAACTGGCAGGCAGAAGGATGCTCCATTTATTAATCTTGCAAAGTCTGATACAGGAAAGGCTAGAAGTGCATCAGGATTTAACAAGCTTGGGGTGTGCAAATCCACTTAATGCAGAAATTACAGTAAAACCAAATCACTTTTCTCTTCTATTTCACTGCAGCTCTATGAGATTTTTCGAGCTAATGTTCTTTTGCACTTAGCTAATGATGGATAGGAATAGGTTTATTTCATTTAAGCTAAGGGAAAACAATATTTTTTCTGAGTATCCTTTAAATAATGGTTCACAAATTCATTCAGCCTGTTTTAAGACTGGGTTTTGTTTTTCATATTATTGCTTTTGTTTTTATAATCCTTAAAAAATAAGGGGCAATTCTCCAAGTGGGTTCTTCCTCATAGGCACCCTGAGACTGTACAGGGAGCGCCTATTCTATAGCAGGTTCCATTACAGAATTGTAGCATATAGCCTTAGATTCAGGCGCCTTGCAGTTACAGCAGCCATAGAGCTGACGTAACTAAGCATGTCCAGTTGTGACAAGAACTTGTGTAACTAATAATATGTATAACATGAAAACAAGCCCATTCCCCACCCACATGTCTACCCCCTTTCTGTTTGTGCAGCATAGCATTTATATTGTTTTAGAAAAGTGCTTAAGGTGTGAATGTGCATACGTGCATATTCGCAGGCACTTAGTTTTATGGTTTATGGTTTATTCTATCGATGTAACACTTTTCCATACAATACAAAACCAAGGATAAAGAACTCCAAAAATTATAGGAAAATGGACATGTACATGGTGTTGGGAAAAAGAAAATGGGACCCCCAATATTTTTCCAAATAACCTCAAAAAAATGTACTATTATTAAAAAAATTATTCCTATTATTAATAGGTGTTACTGCAAGATGCTATAAAAACTGGATGATCCTTGTTTTCAAAATGACGTCAATCAGGAAATGACCATTAAGATCTGTTTTAGCAAAATAGCATTTAACAAAGAAGTTGCAATTAAATTTTTGCAACAAAATAAGACATACGGCCAAAAGAGGGAAATTCTATTAACGGCATCCCGATTGTAGGCGGCGGTTTGGCGTCCTATCATTGTCTAACCAGGCAATCGGAATGCAGGTATAAAAAAAAACACCCCAACACAGGCAGCCTACAGTTTAGGCATTTTCACAAGCCTAGGGAGGCGTGCAGGGTCGCTTAAGCTTGCCCAAGGCTAGGCTTAGGTGTGGTTTCAACAAGAAGTGGCCTTAGGTAAGCTTAGGCTGTCTTAGGCATCTCCCTAGTGCCGCAATAGGTATCTGAAATACAGCCTTCCCTTCTCTTCTCTCTCCCCCCCCCCCCGCCCCCCCACAGGACATAACTTCCGGTTTCGGAGGGAAGAGAAGGGAAGCCGGCATGCACATGTTGGAGCCCCAGAGGGAAGCTTACAACTTGCTGCTTTTACTTGCTTCGGGCCTTCCTCGCTGCCGGGTCCTGCCTTTGCAGAAACAGAAAGTAGGCAGGACCTGGCAATGAGGAAGGCCTGAAGCAAGTAAAAGCAGCAAGTTATAAGCTTCCCTCCATCGCTGACCTATGGAAGATTGGTCAGCGATGGAGGGAAGCTTATAACTTGCCTAGTGACTCTGCCGACTGGTGTGTGAGCTGGGAGGGATGGGAAGAGAAATGCTGCTGCACTGAATGGGGGAGGGGAGGGGGAAGAGAAATGTTCTGCTGTACCCATTTTTGGGGGAAGGGAAGAGAAATGTTGCTGCTGCACCCAATTTTTTTTTTTGGGGGGGGAGAGAAAAGCTGGTGCACCCAATTGGGGGGAGAGAAAAGCTGCTGCTGCAACCAATTGGGGAGGGGAAGAGAAGTGCTGCTGCTGCTGCACTCGATTGAGGAGGGGGAGGGGAAAAAAGTGCTGCAGAAGCACCCAGTTAGGGAGGGGGAAGACAAGTGCTGCTGCAGCAGCACCCAATTGGGGAGAGAGAGGGGAGAAGGAAGACCAGGGAAGGGAGAGGAGAGGCAAGAGATGCCAAGACCATGGGAGGGAGGGAGGGAAAGGAAAGGAGCTACCAGACCATGGAGGAGGGAGAGATGTCAGCGCATATGGGGGAGGGGGAGGAGGGAGATGCCTGGGCATGGGGGAGAGAAGGGAAGGCGATAGAGATGCCAGACCATGGGGTGGAGTGGGAAGGAAGGAAGGAAAGGAGAAGAGAGAGATGCCAAAGCATAGGGGAGGGGGTGAAGCTGAAATGAATCATGTACAAGGAGAGAAAGGGCACAGGATATACAGTTTATTGAAGGGACATAAAAAGAGGGAAGATGCCATATGGAACAGAGAGGGCGGACCTTGGATGGAAAGGGCAGAGAGGGTGGATAGTGGATGCAAGGGGTAGAGAGAGAGAGGGCAGAGGCTGGGTGGAAGGGGCAAAGAGAGGACAGATGTTGCATGGAAGGAAGCGAGGACAAACACTGAATAGAAAGAAGAGAGCAAAGAGAAGATGATTAAAGCAGAAATGACAAAAGGTAGAGAGAATTTTTTTTATTGCTTTACGTAGAATCAAGTAGTATTGTAACTGTATTGATTAAAGTTTATAAATAGGAAATAGAAATAAGGCAGTTTTTTGGGACTAAACCCTTTCCTCAGGTCAGGACAGGATACTATAACAGCAGGGGTGCCCAAATGGTCGATCGCAAAGGCAATGCGAGTCAATCGCGTTGCCTTTGCAGTCTTTTTCTTCCTGCCTCCGCGAGCCAGGTCAGGTGTGTACAAGCACCAGACTCACAAGACTTCACCTCCGACGTCAATTCTGGGCCAGCCAATCGCTGCCTGGCAGGCCTGGAACTTCTTCTTCGACGTTAGAATTGATGTCAGAGGTGAAGTCTTGTGAGTCCAACACTTGTACGTGCCTGGCCTGGCTCGGGAAAGCAGCAGGGAGAAATTGGTGTGGTGGATTAGGGGGTAGGGAAAGAATTGGGGAAGTGGAGAAATTGGCGCGATGGCTTGGGGGGCAGGGGGGAGAAAGACAGGCAGGCAGGGGGGAGAGAGAAAGAAAGAGAGACAGAAAGAAAAGGGGAGGACAGAAAGAAAGAAATACAGTAAAACCTTGGATTGCAAGTAACTTGGTTTGCAAGTGTTTTGCAAGACAAACAAAACATTTTATTAAATTTTGACTTGATATACAAGCAATGTTTTGCAATACAAGTACATACAGTATACACACATCACAACTGAGCCGATGGTTCTTCTCTCTCTGACGCTGCAAGAGTCTAGTGACTGTTCTAAATAAGCAAAATCTTGCAATACGAGCACATACAGTATACACATGTCATTATCACAACTGAGCCGATGGTGGTTCTCTCTCTGACACTGCGGGAATGTAGTGACTGTTCTAAATAAGTGAGGTCTTGCAATATAAGTATGTATAGTATTTTGTATTAAAGTTTTTGGGTTGTGGAACGAATCGTCTAAGTTTCCATTTTTTCTTATGGGGAAATTTGCTTTGATATACGAGTGTTTTGGATTACAAGCAGGCTTCTGAAACGAATTATACTCGCAAACCAAGGTTTTACTGTATTGGATTTACAGTCAGAAGAAGGAAGTGCAACCAGAGACTCATGAAATCACCAGACAAAAAGAAAGGAGAAATGATTTTATTTTCTATTTAGTGATCAGAATGTGTCCATTTTGAGAATTTATATCTGCTGTCTATTTTGCACTATGGCCCCCTTTTACTAAACCACAATAGCGGTTTTTAGCGCAGGGAGCCTATGAGCATCGAGAGCAGCGCAGGGCATTCAGCGCATCTCCCTGCGCTATAGACCGCTATTGTGGTTTAGTAAAAATAGAGGGGGCATATTTGTCTATTTTTGTATAGTTGTTCCTGAGGTGACATTGCATAAAGTCATCTGCCTTGACCTCTTTGAAAACCCACGGAATATAAATGGTAATTAACATTTTCTCTGCGTACAGTGTGCTTTGTGTTTTTTAAAATTTTATTGTTTGGTAGATCATTTTGACTTGGTCATTTTAAAAATTAGCTCACAAGCCCGAAAATAGTGTGCACTCCTTCTGTAGAGCCATTTCTTCTATGACTAGATAAGCTATATTTATCTTTTTTTTTAAAGTTGTTTAAGTTCATGCAGAAATAAATGGCTAGATTGAATCTAATGACTTCATTAACACCTTTCCCTTTTTTAAATGTTTATACCATTTGAAAGAGGGCAAATATCTAATTATTCCCTTCTAGAATAGGATACTTCTTAAATTTAGTAAAAATATTCTGGCACAGTGTCAAATCTTAAAAAAGGAAGTCATATTGAGCATTGGAAAATAATAATAATTAACTAATAAAAATAGTACACATTTAGGGCTCTTTTTACTAAGTTGCGATAGTGGTTTTAGCGTGCACTTAGCACGCGCAGAATTGCCACGCACGCTAGACGCTAACACCCACATTGAGCTGGCGTTAGTTTTCCTGCGTAGCGCGGAGGGTTGTGCGCTAAAAATGCTAGCACACCTTAGTAAAAGAGGAGGTTAATTTTCCCCACCACCAAATTTCCCCATCCCGCTCCACCCAGCTACTTTTTCATGCCACCCGGCTGGAAAATATTTCTGGGGAGAACACTGAACATACTGAGGGCCTCAAAATAGTACCCGGCGGGCCGCATGTGGCCCCTGGGCCGTGAGTTTGAGACCACTGCCCTAAGCCTAACGAATACCAACCTAATACCCCCGCACAAGCTCCACCCCAGACATGACCAAGATCCACCCCTAACCCCACCACCATAATAATTGTACTAATTGTAATGCAATTTCTTCCATCCATTTTTCATATACACACAATATAGTCTTATTAATACATAATGATAACCACAAAATTAAACAAACACAAAGCACACTGGACAGAGAGAAAATGTTAATTTTCATTTATATTCTTTTTTTTTCCCCAAAGAGGTCAAGGCAGATGACTTTAAAATATGCAATGTTACCTCAGTAATACAAATAGAACAATAGACAAATATAGTGCAAAATATAGACAGCAGATATGAATTCTCAAAACTGACACATTTTTATCACTAAATTGAAAATAAAATCATTTTTCCTACCTTTGTTGTCTGGTGATTTCATGAGTCTCTGGTTACACTTCCTTCTGAGTGTGCATCCAATATTTCTTTCTTTCTGCCTCCTGAATGCTTTCTCTCCTCCGGACCCCATTCCCTTCCCCAACCAACATGTCTCTCTCTCTCTGTTTGTCCCTCCATGAGTCCAACTCTTCTCCACCTCTATTGGCAATATGTCTCCCTCTCTCTCTCACTGTCCATCTGTCTTGAGAGATCCAAGCATCTTTCCCACCCCCCTCTACAGCCACATCCAACATTTCTCCCTCTCTCATCCCCCGGATCACCTGCAGCATTTTTCATACTGCCAACCAGTCTCATGCCCATTCTATCACCCCTCTCCAACATAATGTCCAACATTCCTTCCCCTTGCATCCCCTTCTATCTGCCCTCTCCACCACCATATCCAACATTTATCCCTCTCATCCTTCTATTCCCCATGCCTCTCTACGTCACTCCTCTCTCTATGCCCAATTTTCCTTTCTTCCTTTCCTCATATGCACCATCTCTCACTCACACATTCGTGCCCATCAATTCTCCCTTTCTATTCTCTCCCTTCTGTGTCCCATGTTCATGCCCCTTCCCTTCCTTCTGTGTCGAGTTCGTTCCCCCTCCCTGCCTTCCAGCTTTGTCCCAAAATTAAGTTGCATGCCGGGGTATCCCTGCCTGCCCCGCCCGCACTCCCCCCTCTCTCCTGAAGCCGACCTGTCCACAGAAGCCGCAAGTGCCACTGGGGATCCCTGCCCACTCACCCGCACCCCCATTTCCCAGCCGACCCATCCACAGAAGCTGTAAGCACTGCTGGGGATCCCTACCCCCCCCCCCCTGCTGAAGCCACTGCCGGAGATCCCTCCTTCTTTCATTCCATGCATGTCTGCCACCCCTCATCCCTGAAGCCGACCCTGTTACTTCGTTGGAGCCAGACTCAGTCCATCCTCCCCAGGAGCAACTCCATGCAGGGACGGCGCATTCAACGATTTCACACTGCACATGTCTGGCCCACAAGCCTTCCCTCTGATGTCAATTCTGATGTCTGAGAGAAGGTTCTAAGTCAGCTACGCAGTGTGGGAGTAACTGCCTCTGTCCCTGCACGGAGAGCTGCTGGGAGAGGAGGGAGCCAGTCCGCCTCCAAAGAAGTAACAGTGTCGGCTTCATGGGTGGGGGTGGTGCAGCGGGCCGGCAGGCAGGGAGGGATCCCCAGCAGTGGCTTCAGCAGCGGCCGGGCAAGGAGGGATCCCCGCCAGAGGTCAGGCCGCATACCCCCATGACTATGCATATCGCGTGTTGAGAAACAATGATTTAGACCAAACTGTTCCATATTAAGATGGATATGAACAGGATTTATTCCAAAGTAACTCTGAGTTAAAGGAATACGTCAAGGAATTGTTAGCTGGATGGGAACCTCTGATTGAGCTGTGAGCAAAACTATAAGAAGCTATTTAAAGGCAGCAAACCTCTTTGTGTAAGTAAGGTAAATAAAAGTAAGAGGAAAAGGAGGCCACCTTGGTTGTCAAAAGTAGTATCTGAGAAGGTATGGAAAAAGAGGATAGCCTTCATAAACTACAATGGATCGCAGAAAGAACAAGTCAGGTGACATTATTTGAAAAAGCTAAGAGAAGCTACAAAAGTAGTTAGGAATGCAAAGACGCAAATGGATGAGAAAATAGCTAATACAGTAAAATGGGGTGGGTGGCAAGACTTTTTAAAAAAAATGTTAGTGATAAGAAGTGCAAAAATGGCATTGAGAGACTCGAGGGTAAAGGGGAGGCATATGTAGCAGATAAGGTGGCATGGCTTAATATTACCTCAGAAGGTAAACACAAATAGGAAAAAAAGTGTGGTACATCCTGAATGATTTTTAGAAGACTTTGTGAGGAGCTAATGAACCTAAAGGTGGACCAAATGATGAGGTCAGATGGCACACATCTGAGGATACTGAAGGAATATAGGGAAGTTTTGGTGACTGCTGTCTGATCTTTTGAATGCTTATCTAAAGTCAGGAGTCATCTCGGAGGACTGGAGAAGGATGACTGTGGTCCCTCTCCACAAAAGAAGAAGTAAGGAGGAGGTTGGGAACTATGGGCTGGTTAGTCTTGCCTCTATGGTAAATAAATTAATGGAAACCTTTCTGGAACAGAGGATATTGAGGTTTCTGGAATCTTGACACAGTTCTGCATAGACATAAATAAAAGGAATGTGCTTGGTATGGGCCTTGAAGTGACTGAATGGATTAGAAACTGGTGTGAGTGGAAGGCAATAGAGGATAGTAGTAAATGGAGCTCACACTGAGAAAAAGAATGTTACCAGTGGCTTGCCCAAGTTTCGGTTCTTGGTCTGATTCTTTGTAACACTTTTTGTGATATTGCCAAGGGGCTCTCTGGTAAGATTTTCCTCTTTGCTGAGGATACGAAAATCTGCAATAGGAGACACCCTTGAAGGGGTGTAAAGCATGAGGAGGGATTTGGTGAAATTTGAGGAATGTTCCAGAATTTGGCAGCTAAGATTTAATGCTAAAAAAAAAAGCAGGTTCATACATTTGCTTTACTGTTCAAAGTTGTTAAAATGCATGCAGATTGTGAAAAATTGCAGGCGGACCTTAGGAAATTGGAAGACTTGGCGTCCAAGTGGCAGATGAAATTTAATGTGGGCAAATGCAAAGTGATGCATATTGGGAAGAATAACCTGTTACCGGATGCTAGGGTCTACCTTGGGGATTAGTGCCCAAGAAAAGGATCTGGGTATCATTGTAGATAATACGATGAAACCTTCCGCCCAATGTGTGGTGGCGGCCAAAAAAGCAAACAGGATGCTTGGAATTATTTTAAAAAGGAATGGTTAACAAGACTAAGAATGTCATAATGCCCCTGTTATCGCTCCATAGTGTGACCTCATTTGGAGTCTTGCGTTCAATTCTGGTCTCCTTATCTCAAGTAAGATATATTGGTGCTAGAAAAGGTTCAAAGAAGAGCAATCAAGATGGTAAAGGGGATGGAACTCCTCTCGTGTGAGGAAAGACTAAAACGATTAGAGCTCTTCAGCTTGGAAAAGAGACATCTGAGGGGAGATATGATTGACGTCTACAAAATCCTGAGTGAAGTAGAATAGGTACAAGTGGATCAATTTTTCACGCCGTCAAAAATTAGAAAACTAGGGGACACTCGATGAAGTTACAAGGAAATACTTTTAAAATCAATAGGAGGAAAAAATTTTTCACTCAGAGAATAGTTAAGCTCTGGAACATGTTGCCAGAGGATGTGGTAAGAGCAGATGGCATAGCTGGTTTTAAGAAAGGTTTGGACAAGTTCCTGGAGGAAAAGTCCATAGTCTGTTATTGAGAAAGACATGGGGGAAGCCCTATATTGCTTGCCCTATATTGGTAGCATGGAATATTGCTACACCTTGGGTTTTGGCCAGGTACTAGTGACCTGGATTGGCCACCGTGAGAACAGTTTACTGGGCTTGATTGACTATTGGTCTGACCCAGTAAGGCTATTCTTATGTTCTTAGCCAAATAGATACCTATGTCACAAGAAGTCTAATAAAATCTGCTTTGCATTGCTTTCCCACCATAATTCTGTCTATTGATGTATATTAGTCCATACTTAATTATTATTCTAATTTTTGTTTTCTTGTACAATTTTCTGCTTGTATATCTGTACATACACGGTTTCAGCCTTCTGAAATCAGTTCTATCCAAATCTTTTAGCATATGGCTAATTTCACTTTAAAATTATCTGTACTGCTACTTCTGCACCTAGTTGGTTATTATAAGTTTTGTTAACATAAGGATTTTGGAAGGAATTGAATAAATACTGTAATTATAATATCCATTTTTTAATTTAAATGACTCTGCAGATGTCCCAAGGAAGTCTATCCTCATGTCTCTACTATTATAAGCATTTGTCTTAAATATTTAACTTATGATCCAAATTACAATTATGATGATGAAGATGAAGATGAAAATGCAATGGACGCTGATGGAGGAGATGACGACGACCAAGGTACGTTTTCTTAGGTTTCCATTCACAATTCAAATACTGTCATGTTCAAGTAACTTGAATTTTGATGCATTTATTCATGAATTTTAATATTATGCAAATATTTTTACTTGATATATAATACACGCCCCTCGTCATTATTCCCCTCCCTATGCCCAATAATTCTCTTTATTCATTTCCCCATGTGCATCATCTCTCTCTCCCTCACTCAAACACCCATGCCCAATAATTCTCCCTTTCTATTCCTCCCCACCTCAGCATCTTTCCCTCACTCCCTCCATTCTTCATTGTGTGCCTCAAGTCCGTGCTCCCTTCCCTTCCTTCTGTGTCCCAAGTTTATGCTCCTTCCCTCCTTCCTTCCTTTGTCCAAAATTTGTTCTCCCTCCTTTCCTTCTGTGTTCCAACGTGACCCTGCTTCTCCTTTCCTGTGCAAACGCAACCCTCTTCCACACTTGTGTGTTCCAACATTCCCCTCGTCATCTTTCCTGCCTTCTGTGATGTGTCCCAAATTCGTGCCTCCCTCCCATGGATGTTTACCTCCTTTGGCCAGCTTCCTCCTCCCAGCCACATTTGTCTTCACAAAGTCGTGGCTGCAGTTGCTACATGTAGCCCGCGGCTGACCCACAAACCTTCCCTCCGACGTCAGAACTGTGAGCAGCATACAGGAGCTGCTTTATGAAGACAAGTGCTTCTGGGGGGAGGAGCTGGCCAGAGGTGGTAAACACCCGCAGGAGGGAGGGATGCACGAATTTGGAACCCAGCACAGAGGGAGGGAAGGATGACGAGGGAAACGTTGGAACATGGAAGGAAGGAAGAAGGGCGCATTGGAACAGGAAGGGAGAAGCAGACGGTTCGTAAGTACGAGTCTGACGTAAGTTGGTTGTTCTTAACCCAGAGATTGTCTGTAAATTAAACCAAAAATTTGAGCTGCTCTGAGGGACATAATAGGATTGCCCTTATGTCTCCTTTGCTGTTCCTGCTGGAACTAGAACACCCAACAGTTTAAAAAAAAAAAAAAAAAAAGTAGGAACATGGACTGTTGGCTCAGCATATTCACTGATAACAAATAAGCCCTGATGCATTTAATAAGGACACTAGATCTGGTTCTCAGTTTGGTATAAATGTCAGGACTTCTAATTGTGATAAATCAGAAATATTACTTCTAAATTGGAGGAGAGAAGAATCATGTCACAGGAATTTGTCTGTTTTCCTGGTAACCTTAATATTTACTTAACTACTAACCTCTTGATAATGTATGCACTAAATTTAGTAGATAATGTTGGGGGGAGGGCAGAAACCAAGGAGCTGTTCCATCGCTGGCACTAACTACTTTTGTCAATTAAGGAACAAGTGGCCCTCGGTGCTCCTTAATTGTTGTACCCTTTGCAGACTTTGGGTGACGCACAAGGATAAGCTATATTTTCTTGGTATGGAGATTTCATCTGGAGATCAAAAGCATTGCAAATTGGTTACCCAAAATTGATACTAAAGATGTCTTGGGAGACTAGATCTTCTAGATTCAAGATCTTATAATGTAACACCATTATTATGTTAGGTGTATGAAGTCTACACAGACAAAGCAAAATACTCCACATAAGGTTTAATGGAGGAAGAGTGCATCCCCTTCACTTTTATGAATTTGATTCATACACAAGGTTTGAGAACAGGTGACCATAGGCATAAAACCTGATTCTTGTACAATCGTGCTCTATTCCTGGACAAGTGGGTGGAGGCTCCTCAGCAGGCTCATCAGTCCCACCCTGACTTTGTGGGACTGCTCTGTTACACCCCACTTATCCAGGAATAGTGTTGCATTTTACAAGAATGAAAGATTAGGTTCTTATCTTTGCTAATCTTCTGTCTTGTAAATTCATGCTCTTTTCCTGGAACTCGCCCTGGGAATTGCTGATTTGCTGATTGTCTGCCTTAACAAGTATGGGTAAGTTGGACTTCTGGTTTCCTGACCAGCCTTTCTGAGAGTACCATCTGAATATGTTTTGTACTTGGCCTTGGGGGTCCCTAGTTGTAGTACCGCCTTCCATTAGTTCAGGTTATGCCTCCTTATAGCACAGTTTATTTCAGGTTTATACTGTTTTATAACCTGTTTCAATTGTTTAGGATTGCTATTTCATGTTATGAGCAGATTAGACTGATTTGTTGGGGAGTATCCCTGTACCCCCTCCCTTTTGTCTGTATCCTCTACAGGTGACTGTCTGTTTTTCTACAAACTGAATACCTGAGGGCAGTCCTGAGGTGAGAATCTGAAAAAATTATGTAAATGAGGCTTCCTACAAGTAGTCTTAAGACTGGGGATGCATAACCCACTTGTCCAAATAGAGCTTGAATTTACAAGAAAGAAGATTAGCAAAGGTAAGAACCTAATCTTTCGTTTATGCACCTAGTCTGGAAATGGTTTCAAGTTTATTAAGTTGATATACTGCAGCAGCCATCAGAGTGGTTTACATTAATTACAAAAATTATTTCAAGAAAAAAGATAATAGAATTAGGAATTCCATTGGTGATAGAATAGGGGAGAATAAAGATCTTGATGTTGATGCTCTGAGAGGCTGCCAACAAACATACCTGCACTGGAAGCATGCAATCATAGAGTGGAGTAACAAGGGGATGCCAAATGGTCAGGTTGGGAAATCATCTTTAAATAGAAAGATTTTGAGGGGTTGCGGTTGTAAATGGATGTTAGGGTTTAGCGAATTCCAAATGGTGGAAAATAAAAAAACAAGGGAGAACTATTATAATACTTCCTCGTCTGGTAGAAGTATTACTTTTTCTTCCAGGCTTTGCTGTTTTCCAGAAGTGACCCTGATAAAAGCTGTAAAAACTTGGGACAGTTTTAAATGTGGGGAGGGTGAGTTTCCTCTCCTTTACTCAAGTGAAAGGTAAATGGGAACTTGCAAATACATACATAAGGGTAAATTATCTGCAAAAACATAGAAATATGATAGCAGATAAAGGCCAAATGGCCCATCCAGTCTGCCCATCCACAGCATCCACTTTTCCTGTTCTCCCTAAGAGATTCCACATGCTTGTCCCACACTTTCTTGAATTCAAACACAGTCTTAGTCTCTCCCCTGTACCGAGAACCTATTCCACACATTTGCCACCCTTTCTCTAAAAAAAAGTATTTTCATAGATTATTCCTGAGCCTGTCACCTTTTAACTTTTATACCTCTTCATGTGCACCCTAGCATCCTTCTATCTTTTGCCATCACTTTTTCGACCTGGTTGGCCACCTTAAGATCATTACATACTATACTCCCAAGTCCCACTCCTCTTTTGTGCACAAAAGTTCTTCACCTCCTAAACTGTACTGTTCCCTCGGATTTTTCCAGCCCAAATGCATGTCCTTACATTTCTTAGCATTAAATCGTCTGCCAAATTTCAGACCATTCTTCATGCTTCACTAGGTCCTTCCTCGTGTTATTCACACCATCAGTGGTGTCTACTCCATTGCAGATTTTGGTATCATCCGCAAAGAGGCGAATCTTACTTGACAGCCCTTCAGCAATATCGCTTACAAAAATGTTAAAAAGAACAGGCTCAAGAATGGAACCTTAAGATACACCTCTGATAACATGCCTTTCCTCAGAGAGATCTCCATTGACCATTACTCTCTGTCGCCCTCCACTCAACCAGTTCCTGATGCAGTCTGTCATTTTGGGGCCTATTCTGAGGGCACCCAGTTTGTTTATTAGACACTTTTTTGGAACATTGTCAAATGCTTTGCTAAAATCTAAATATATCACATCTAGTGCACTCACTCTATCCAATTTACCCAGCCAAAGAAATTGATCAGATTTGTCTAACAAGACTTGCCTCTAGTGAATCCATGTTGCCTCCATGTGACGCAAAACGTGTCAGAGGGAAGGCTTCCAGGTCAGCTGTCGGTAGCGTGAAGGAGCGAAGGTGCGTTGCTGTCAGCCTGAAGAGAGAGTCCATAAGATGCTGCATGAGCTGGGGGAGGGGGGAGGAAAGAGATGCTGCACGGGCTGGGAGGTATGGGGGAGGGAGGGAAAGAGATGCTGTACAAGGAGAAAGGAAGAAAGTGGAAGGTGGAAGAAATATTGGATGTTGTGGAGAGAGAAAGGTGGGACAGATGGAAAGGGATACAAGAGGGAGGAATGTTGGACATGGTGGTAGAAGGAATAGAGGGAGAAATGCAGCATGGTATTGGAGAGGGGTGATACAAGGAGAAATGTTGAGCATGGGGCCAAATGATACTGCCCAAGGGCCAGGGGATGAGAGGGGGAGAAATGTTGGACATGGCTGTAGAGGAGATGAGAAAGATGTGTCCTAGATTCTTCTCACTCTATCTCTCTGTCTCTCTCAGCCGCTCAAATTTTCCCATCTATGTCTGACATCGAGCAGGTTTAAGAAGTGCGGTCAGTCAATGGCATATTTCCATCACTGACCCTATCAACTGGTGTATCCAGCATTTGGGGCCTGAACATTTGTTCTACTTTTCTGAAGCGTAAGTCTCGGTCCTCAGTACCAATGGTACCTACATCGGCATCGGACATTCCTGCCTCTGGTAAGCCTGCTAAGAAGCTGACCACTTCTCAGCCGGCATCACAGGCCTCTTCAGCATCTAGTCCCTCGATGCAGGCCAAACCCTGACACCAGCGTTCTCCTTCAATGCAGGCTGTCTCCTACTGGGCATGCATCCTCTTCAAGGTCTCTCACCCCTACACACCCTGCCGCACCTTTGATACCCGCTCATTCCCAGATATCGATGCAGGATATTTGATCCAGGTTCGATGACTTTCTGTGCAGAGAGATTGGAGATTGGAAGCTAATCTCGTTGCCAGTGTCCACACCAACCTCATCAATACCAGCCCAGCTGGAGCATAGCTCTCACAGGCCACAAGGTGCTGCTTCGAAGTCTGCTTCTAATTGTCATTCTGCTTCGCATCAACGTTCCTCAAGTCATTGTTGATGCTCGCCCTCGGAGCGTTATTCTGCTTCTTCAAGGCATTGACGCTCTTCTGCTACAATAACCTCTGGAAGCTTCACCATAGGGTAATTAACCTCTTTCAGCCTTGACTGCAGGGAACTCACAATCAAATTGTATCCCCTCCCTCTGATGTCATATCCCTAGATATTCCCCTGGACTGCCAGTCTAATTTCCTGCAGCCTTAGCTGCAGGGTGCTTATCTCTTTTGCTCGTGATTAATTTTTAATCTAATCTTTGGTTTAAATATCGGGTCATCTCTCAGTGGAGCTCGACTCGGTTCACATATAATTAAGACTAGAGTACCGTATTTTCACGCAAATAACACGCACCCGTATAAAACGCGCACACGTGTATAGCGCGCAGAAATCACGATGATAAGCACAAAAACTTTGGTATAACGCGCTCACGATTATACCGCGCATGCTGCCCGACTCTCCGTTCACCCCCCTGACTTCCGTGCACTGCCCCGCCTCTCCGTGCGCTGTCCCGACTCTCCGTTCACCCCCCCCTGACTTCCATGCACTGCCCTGACTTTCCGTGCGCTGTCCCGACTCTCCGTTCACCCCCCCTGACTTCCGTGCACTGCCCTGACTTTCCGTGCGCTGTCCCGACTCTCCGTTCACCCCCCTGACTTCCGTGCACTGCCCCGCCTCTCCGTGCGCTGTCCCGACTCTCCGTTCACCCCCCCCCGACGTCCGATTCATCCCCCCCCCCGGCAGGACCATTCGCACCCCCACCCCGAAGGACCGCCGACTCCCCGACAATATCGGGCCAGGAGGGAGCCCAAACCCTCCTGGCCACGGCGACCCCCTACCCCCACCCCGCACTACATTACGGGCAGGAGGGATCCCAGGCCCTCCTGCCCTCGACGCAAACCCCCCTCCCCCCCAACGACCGCCCCCCCCCAAGACCCTCCGACCGCTCCCCCAGCCGACCCGCGACCCCCCTGGCGACCCCCACGACCCCCCCCACCCCCCTTCCCCGTACCTTTGGAAGTTGGCCGGACAGACGGGAGCCAAACCCGCCTGTCCGGCAGGCAGCCAACGAAGGAATGAGGCCGGATTGGCCCATCCGTCCTAAAGCTCTGCCTACTGGTGGGGCCTAAGGCGCGTGGGCCAATCAGAATAGGCCCTGGAGCCTTAGGTCCCACCTGGGGGCGCGGCCTGAGGCACATGGGCCCAACCCGACCATGTGCCTCAGGCCGCGCCCCCAGGTGGGACCTAAGGCTCCAGGGCCTATTCTGATTGGCCCACGCGCCTTAGGCCCCACCAGTAGGCGGAGCTTTAGGACGGATGGGCCAATCCGGCCTCATTCCTTCGTTGGCTGCCTGCCGGACAGGCGGGTTTGGCTCCCGTCTGTCCGGCCAACTTCCAAAGGTACGGGGAAGGGGGGTCGTGGGGGTCGGCCAGGGGGGTCGCGGGTCGGCTGGGGGGGCGGTCGGAGGTTCTTGGGGGGGGACGGTCGTTGGGGGGGAGGGGGGTTTGCGTCGAGGGCAGGAGGGCCTGGGATCCCTCCTGCCCGTAATGTAGTGCGGGGTGGGGTTAGGGGGTCGCCGTGGCCAGGAGGGTTTGGGCTCCCTTCTGGCCCGATATTGTCGGGAAGTCGGCGGTCCTTCGGGGTGGGGGTGCGAGTGGTCCTGCCGGGGGGGGGGGGGATGTATCGGACGTCGGGGAGTCGGCCGGGCAAGAGGGCTTGGGCTCCCTCTTGCTCCGATCGTGGATGCGGGTGCGGGTGGGAGCGCGTGCGAGTGGTCGTTCGGGGTGGGGGTGCGAGTGGTCCTGCTGGGGGGGTGAATCGGGCGTCGGGCGGGGTGGGAACTATGTTTGAAAACTTTCGTATACCGCGCTCACGCATATAACGCGCGAGGGGTATGCGCGGTAGGTAAAAACGCGTATAACGCGCGCGTTATATGCGTGAAAATACGGTACATGGCAGAAAACAAAGGAGAAGGAAGAACTAATTTATAACTAAAGTACCTAAGAAAAGCATAAGAAAAATAACTATAATATTATCATTTTGTTGAGACTGTAGTTAAACCATTTAAAACAACAAAGTTTTCAGGAATTTACAAAATAATTGCAGTTGGCCTAAAAGCCTAATAGAGTCAGGAAGTTTATTCCAGATCTCTACAAACTTGAAAACAAAAGATCAACTGAGCTTTCCAGCAGATTTAATTCCCTTAAGGAAGGTAAGGCTAACTTATATCTTTGTGTGTTTCTCAAATGGCAAAGTCTAAGGGTTTTCCAACATAAGGGGACAAAAGGATCAAATATTCCATAGAGAATCTTGAAGATTATGCATGCGCATTTAAACAGGATTCTAAAGCAAATTGGGAGCCAGTGAAGCTTTATCAACATAGGGAGAACATGATCATACTTTTGTTTCCCAAAAATGAGCTTAGCTGCAATATTCTGTATTAACTGAAGTCATTTGACTGCCCTGCTTAATACCCAGATAAACTGAGTTACAATAATCTAGCTGAGAAAGCACAGTGGATTGTACCAACACTGAGAAATGTTTTTGATGGAATAGTGATTTGATCTTCCTCAACATGCGCAGACTAAAAAAAACACTTTTTTGTCAAAGAATTTATTTGTTAATGAAATGTAAGTGGTGAGTCCAAGATGACTCCCAGGACTCTAGATGAAAAATCTATATATAGTGAGATACCTGTTTTCAGTGTGACAGAGGAAGGGAGGTTTTCAATCTTGGCCCAATCCAAAGCAATTTAGTTTTGGCAGCGTTCAGTTTCATTTGAATAGACAAAGCCCACAGTTGAAGATTAGACATGCAGCAATCTATACTAGGGACCAGGTTGTTAAGATCAGGATCAACTTCTTTTTTTCCCATATCTTTATTCATTTTAAAAGCCAACATCAAGTGCAACATATTATCAAACAATGTACAAATAAACAGCACTTAATTCCATCAACTGATATAATGATATAATAAAAACATATCCCCACCCACCCACCCTTTCATATAGCAAAAAGACAATCAGGATCAATTTCTAATAAAATGAAAATATCATCTGCATAAGTAAATATAGTCTCTGCTGATGAAAGGCAAAAAATTTTCAGAGAAGTCATATATATATATTAAACAAGATTGGCGACAGAGGAGAGCCCTGTGGCACCCCACAGCTGGATTTCCAAGAGGAGGAAGTTTCACCCTCCAAATATACCTTATAAGATTGAAATGAGAGGAATTTACTAAACCAATTCAGTACAACTTGGTTTAAACCAATATCTGATAACATACGAATCAGGATGTCATGATGAATGACATCAAACGCAGCCGACAGATCAAATTGCAACAATACCACACATTTATTTTGTATCTGTAAATTTTGAATCTTTGAAATTAATTTTATAATTTCTAGTCACTTTAATTTTTCCCTAATATTTGTGAATCCAATGTATCGGGATTTTCTGGTTAAAAACAATTATGCCTGTTTCTTCTATTCAGAATTGGGTGCAGCAAATGGGTTCTGCCACTCTTGAATTCCAGTATGTCTCTGTCTTTGCTTGCAGGGACATCGGGAAGCAGGTGGGCAGTTCCTGACATCTCTTCTGCTTCGGTCTCTGTGCCTTTGCTGTCGCAGGTTTCATTGGCAGCTTCCACGGAGATGGCTAATCTAGCAGATCTTCTGAATCCCCCCCCAGCAGGTCCTCAGTCCTTGCGGCTGTCCCATCTGTGTGCAGGCTATTTAAGACTGGCCGTTTGTCTGACCTTATTTCTGAGTCCTAAAGTTCCTGGACCTGATTTCAGACCACCAGGAACAGGCTGAATGTTCCTTTAAGTAACTGATCAGCGTCAGTCTTTCCAGGGGTCTCCTTTCTCAGGTTCCTCTACATCAAAAAGTTCTGACCACAGATGCATCCATGTATGCATGGGGGGCTCACTTGGACAGCTTCAAGATGCAAGGTTGTTGGAATTCGCAAGAGAAATCATTCCACATCAGCCTGCTAGAATTAAAAGCCATTCTAGATTCAAGATGGCATTGAGGACAGATGCTTGACGCAGAGATCTCTTCTTCCCTTACCTGGGCTTTTCTTTTTGGCTGATTGCCTGCTGCCGGAGTTGAACATTTTCCTTAGTGGATTGTTTGCAGCTGTGCTAGAATAGGGAAGAGGAAGAGAGCTTCCCAGCCAAATCCTCTGGTGACCGGGACCTCCAGAAATCTTGTGCAGATGACACTGGATGCAGGAATGATGTTCCAATTCCCCCGACTTTGGGAGGAATGCCAAACTCCGTAGCGAACCTTAGTTTTCATCGGGTTTCCCTTAGCCCGATCCAGGGGCAGGCTCCTATCCAACCCAGAAGAGAGAGACAATTCAGTTCCCCTGAAAAGAAGTGTAACTGAGCCCTGGAGGAGCAGTGAGAGGAGAGTTATCAGCGGAGAAGGTCCCTGCTGGAGCCCAGACAACAGCACTCAATACAGAGGCTAGTGAGAACTCATCTTCCATGAGTAATAACAAATTGGTCAAGCCGGAAGTGGTAAATATGAATGAACTGTGGGGAGCTAATGTAATCATGGACTCCAATCTAGAGAATTACACGGGTAAAAAATATGTCCCTGTCACCGCCCCGTCCCCGGCCCACCATCCTCTGCACCGCTCCGTCACCGCCATTTCCTTCACCGCCCCGTCACCACCACTGCCATCCCATTCACCGCCCCGTCACCGTCCCCGCAGCATCCATATAAGCCTTAGTACTGTAATATTTAGCTCATTCCTTTCTTATAAATCAAAGTTCCTGCTGCTGAACTAGAGAAAGAGATGTTCAGCTGGCAGGGCTTTGTTTATAAATTTTTATCAACACAACTAATATACTACTTTATCCTAAAGCAAAAAATAAATAAATAAATAGAATTTTTTTTCTACCTTTGTTGTCTGGTTTCTGCTTTCCACATCTTCTCATTCAATTCCTTCCATCCACTGTGTGTCTTCTCTCTGCGTCTTCCATTTGCTATTACTGTGCCTCTCCCTTCACCCTCCCCCAATTGGTCTAGCACCCATCTTCTTCCCTCCGCTCCCCCATAGTCTGGCATCTATCTTCTTCCCTTCCAGCATCTTCTCCCCACTCTGTCTTCCACATTTCCCTTCAGGGTCTGTTCCTCTCTACCCTCTTTCAATGTCTGTTCTATTCCTTTCCACCACCACCCTTCCCTCCCTCCTTTACAATCTGTTCCTTTCTACCACCCTTCAGCTCCTCTCACGTGGCCTATCTATCTATCTCCCTCCCTCTTATTTTCGTGGCACGTTACAATGTAATTTGTGCAAGCCGCTGGAGCCTGCGAGCTCTGTCCCTGTCCCATTCCCACAAACTATCTCGCTTCTGTGTTCCTATTTTCCCCATTTCTAATATCTCTCCTATGTATCTGCCATTGCCTCCCCCCCCCGTGTCCATATACCATCCCCATGGCATGTCCCCTTTATGTCTCTGTCCCTATGCCCCATGCACATAATTTCCCCTCTTTCTGTTACCTTCCTCTGCCCAGATTTTCCCTATCTTCCTCTTCCATACCAGCGTGTCTCTTCTTTTCAACCCCATCTAGCTTCTTTCCCTCTTTCTCTCCCCCCCCCCCCCTGCTTCCAGCATCTGGCTCACCTGCCTGTCTTCCCCTTTCTTTCCTGCTGTGGGTTTCTTTCTTTCCCTCTTCATCCCCTTGGCCCAGAATTTTTTTTCCTTTCACTCCCTCCTTCCTAGTATGAGCCGGGAACAAATGCAATCTCACGGTCTAGCAGCCCCCACCTACCCGATCGCAGCGTTTAGCCAGCTCCCTCCCTCCACCTCACCTTACATTCTGAGTTTGCCGGCTTCCTTTTTCCCCGAGCCGCACGCGTTTAAAAAGACGCGCACGCGCGGCTGCGCGAGTCCAAGCTTCTCCTCTCCTGCAACTTCCTGTTTCCGGTTGCGTCAGAGGAGAAGCTTGATGGACTCGCGCAGCCACGCGTGCACGGCTTTTTGAACGCGTGCGGCTCAGGAAAATGGAAGCCGGCAAACTCAGAATTTAAGGTGAGGTAGAGGGAGGGAGTTGGCTAAATGCTACGGGCGGGCGGTGGCTGCGGGGACCGCGCGATCCTTAATGCCTCATTGCGGAGACAAGACCATTCACCGCTCCACGGGCGGTGAATGGCCTTGTCCCCGTCCCCGCAGCGACTATTATTTTTCATTCCCCGTTCCGGCGGGTTACCCGTGGCTAAACGCGGCTAGCCGCGGGTAACCGCCACCGTGTCATTCTCTACTCCAATCTCAAAAAGGCAGTATCTATGGTACGTTCTGACTGTGCCTCTGTTAGCTCCCAGGTAGATGTCCATGGGGTAATGTTAAAAGAACAAAGTGAGAATATAAAGAGACATGAAGAACAGATTAATCAAATAAAAACTTTAGAAGCGGAGATTGTTACGGAAAGTTCTGAATGACATTCTGGGGGAAGAGCAAGCTATTCAGGAAGGACAGACTCCACCTCAGCAGAGACGGAACGAGGCTACTTGCAAGCAACATCAAGAGAGAAGTTGAGAAGCTTTTAAATTAGGAATAAGGGAAAGCCGACAGTCGACCGTGAGAGAGAGTCGATGGTTCGGGAACCTGTATACCCGGAGGATACCGTACAGGAAGATAGAGGGGAAGACTCACCGGTTCACAGGCAAAATGGATCGAAAGGGACACAAGAGGGAAGGACATGCGAGAAGAGAATAGACTGCAAACTCAAGTGTATGTGCACGAACGCAAGAAATAAGATGGGTGAATTAGAAGCTGTGGCACAAAAGGATAACATTGACATCATCGGCATCACGGAAACATGGTGGACTGAGGAAAATGTATGGGACACGATGCTACCGGGATATAAACTATACTGCAGAGACAGAGTGACTCAAAAAGGAGGAGGCATTGCCATATACATCAGAGGGAATTGAATCTACTGGAGAGAACGTGCCACAATGGACGGATAAGTTAGAGTCTCTATGGGTCAAAATTCCAAGAACAAATGGACTGGAAACTAGGATCGGCATCTACTACTGACCACCATGGCAGTCCGAGGAAATTGATGGAGAAATGACGGATGAGATTAAACGCAACTGCAAGGGAAGCAACGTAATTATCATTGGCGACTTCAACTATCCGGGGATAGACTGGAACCTAGGCACCTCCAGCTGCACTAGAGAGACCAAGTTCCTGGATGCTGTAGGCGATTGCTTCCTGGAACAATTTGTCATGGAAAATACAAGAGGAAACTCAATTCTGGACTTAATTCTAAATGGACTGTGAGGAACGGCACAAGGTGTGGAAGTAGAAGGGACGCTGGGAAACAGCGATCATAATATGATCCGCTTCGACCTGGATGCAGGGGCGAAACATTGGTCAGCACGACGGCCACGGCACTGAACTTCCAAAAAGGGAATTACGAAGGGATGAAACTCATGGTGGGGAAGAAGATTAAGAAGAGGATGAACAATGTAAAAACGCTAGAGCAAGCTTCGTCCCTTTTTAAGGATACAGTCACCGAGGTGCAAAATCTATATATACTGTGTATCAACAAAGGATCCAAGAAGAAAAAGAACAAAGAACCGGCGTGGCTCACTGTAGAGGTAAAGAAAGTGATCAGAGACAAAAAAACTTTGTTTAAGGAATGGAAAAGGTCAAAAACTGACGAAAACAGGAATAAGCACAAACAACATCAATGCAGGTGCCATAAGGCAGTAAAAGGGGCCAAAAGAGACTATGAGGAGAAAATAGCCAAGGAAGTAAAAAACATCAAGCCGTTCTTTCGATATATTAAGGGGAAACAACCCGCGAAGGAAGCAGTGGGAAGGAATAAAGGGAGCACTAAAGGAGGACAAAGCAATCGCTGACCAACTGAACACATTTTTTTGCATCTGTATTTATCGAAGAGGACATACACAGCTTACCGGAACCCATCAGGCTATATGCTGGAAGTGAAAATGGGAAACTGACAGGGTTAACGGTCAGTCTAGAAGAGGTATGCAGGCAGATTGATATGCTTAAGAGTGATAAACCCCCAGGACCGGATGGTATCCATCCGAGGGTCATCAAGGAACTGAAAGGGACTATAGCGGAACTGCTTCAGCTAATAGCCAATCTGTCGATCAAATCGGGAAAGATTCCGGAAGACTGGAAGGTGGCGAATGTTACGCCGATCTTCAAAAAAGGTTTGAGGGGAGATCTGGGAAACTACAGACCGAAGAGTCTGACCTCAGTACCGGGAAAAATGGTGGAGGTGCTGATAAAGGACTGCATCATTGATCACCTTGATGGACACGGTCTGATGAGGACCAGCCAGCACGGTTTCAGCAAAGGCAGATCTTGTTTGACAAACTTGCTGCACTTCTTTGAGGGAGTAAACAAGCAGATAGACAAGGGCGACCTGGTCGACATTGTATATCTGGATTTTCAGAAGGCGTTTGACAAGGTTCCGCATGAAAGACTACTTTGGAAAATTGCGAGCCATGGAATCAAGGGTGAAATACGTGGATTAAAAACTAGTGGAGCATAGGAAACAGAAAGTGAGGATAAATGGACAATACTCGGACTGGAAGAGCGTCACCAGTGGGGTGCCGCAGGGCTCGGTGCTTGGACCCGTGCTCTTCAACATCTTTATAAATGATCTGGACATAGGTACGAGTGAGGTGATTAAATTTGCGAACAATACGAAGTTGTTCAGAGTAATAAAGACACAGGGGGATTGCGAAGATCTGCAATGTGACAGGCTCAAGGAATGGGCATCGACATGGCAGATGAGGTTCAACGTGGATAAGTGCAAAGTGATGCATGTCGGTAACAAAAATCTCATGCACGAATAAAAGATGTCCGGGGTGGTACTTGGAGAGACCTCCCAGGAAAGAAACTTGGGAGTTCTGATTGACAAGTCGATGAAGCTGTCCGCGCAATGTGTGGCGGCGAAAAGGGCAAACCGAATGCTAGGAATGATAAAGAAGGGGATCATGAACAGATCGAATAAGGTTATCATGTCGCTGTACCGGGCCATGGTGCACCTTGTAGTACTGGCACACCTGGAGTACTGCATCCAGTACTGGTCGCCGTACATGAAGAAGGACACGGTACTACTCGAAAGGGTCCAGAGTAGAGAATGACACGGGGAGCGATCTCCGCAGGGAGCCGCGGCGTGGCTGCGGGTTATGGAGACTCCATAGCCAAATCGCCGCAGACACGGGGACAAAAGTTTTCACCGCCCGCAAAAACGGTGAAAAGATTTGTCCCCGCAGGCAAATGTTCCCCCTTCTATGTACCGCTATTTACCTTGTCTTCACCGTGTGTCTTTGGTTCAGGACCGGGTGTCAGATTTTTTTCCGGCGGCCATGTTTGTCTCCGCCATGTGGTCTGTCTCCTCCAACTCTCTCTACCCGATTTGCACATTTCCGCATTGACTCCGCCCCCTAATATACATGCTCTTCATTGGTCAGTTCTTTTTGCTGGATTGGATTCACTTTTCACTCATTTCACTGGGAGGAGCTGAAAGCTTGAAAACTTCGTCAGGTACAAGTAAGTGTTCTCCCCGGCTGATTTAGATGACCGCCCAGCTAATCCTGCTCCTTCCCGGGCTGACTCGCGCCGAAAATTTTGTTTGACGCCTGCCTATTTTTTTTTTTTTTTTTGCCAGCATGCTTTTACTTGCTTCGGGCCTTCCTCGTTGCCGGGACCTGCCTACTTTCTGTTTCCGCGAAGGCAGGACCCGGCAGCGAGGAAGGCCCGAAGCAAGTAAAAGCAGCAAGTTGTAAGCTTCCCTCCGGGGCTCTATCGTGTGTGTGCCGGCTTCCCTTCTCTACCCCCCCTCCCCCCCGGGACGCTACTTCTGGTTTCGGAGGGAAGAGAAGGGAAGCCAGCACGCACACAATAGAGCCCCAGAGGGAAGCTTACAACTTGCTGCTTTTACTTGCTTCGGGCCTTCCTCGCTGCCGGGTCCTGCCTTCGCGGAAACAGAAAGTAGGCAGGTCCCGGCAACGAGGAAGGCCCGAAGCAAGTAAAAGCAGCAAGTGTAGTGGTATACCATTTGAGAAAAAAAAAAACGCACGGACGTTGGACCTGATTCTGCTTGCTCTCGCCACGGACACGGACTGACACGGACCTCAGATTTTTAAGGCGGTACAGGTTTAGATCCGCGAGGTCCGTGAGGTCCGCGTTTTACCCCTTCCCCAACCTTGGTGCTTATTGTGGTCAGCCAGGAAGAATGAAATCAAAAAAGTTCGAGTTTAGTCAAGCTGTGATTTGAACTTTATAGGCTTTTTTTTTTTCATCCTTTAACTGGCAGGCATAAGAATGCTCCATTTATTAATCTTGCAAAGTCTGATACAGGAAAAGCTAGAAGTGCATCAAGATTTAAGGAGCTTGGGGTGTGCAAATCTACTTAATGCAGAGATTACAGTAAAACAAAATCACTTTTCTATTTCACTGCAGCTCTATGAGGTTCTTTTGCCCTTAGCTATAGTCAAATGATGGATATGAATATGTTTATTTCATTTAAGTTAAGGGAAAACAATATTTTTTCTGAGTATCCTTTAAATAATGGTTCACAAATTAATTCAGCCTGTTTTAAGGCTGGGATTTGTTTTCACATTATTGCTTCTGTTTTTATAATCCTTAAAAAATATAAGGGGCAATTCTCCAAGTGGGTTCTTCCTCGTAGGCACCCTGAGACTGTACAGGGAACGCCTATTCTATAGCAGTGAATGGGCTCCCAGGTTCCATTACAGAATGGTAGCATATAGCCTTAGATTCAGGCACCTTACAGTTAAAGCAGCCATAGAGCTGACGTAACTAAGCATGTCCACTTGTGGGAGAAATGATTTTATTTTCAGTTTAGTGATCAAAATGTGTCTGTTTTGAGAATTTATATCTGCTGTCTATATTTTGCACGATGGCCCCCTTTTACTAAATCGCAATAGCGGTTTTTAGCACAGGGAGCCTATGAGCATCGAAAGCAGTGCAGGGCATTCAGCGCATCTCCCTGTGCTAAAAACCGCTATTGCGATTTAGTAAAAGGGGAGGGGATATATTTGTCTATTTAGTGATCAAAATTTGTCAGTTTTGAGAATTTATATCAGTTATCTATATTTTGCATTATATTTGTCTATTTTTCTATAGTTGTTTCTGAAGTGACATTGCATATTTTAGTCATCTGTCTTGACCTCTTTGAAAAATGAAACAAATATTAATTAATATTTTCTCTGCATACAGTGTGCTTTGTGTTTCTTTTAATTTTGTGGTTACCATAATGAATTAATATTATATACAGTAGTGTACATGAAAAATGAATGGAAGAAATTGCATTACAATTAGTACTATTTACTATTATGATGGGGATGGGGGTTAGGAGTGTGCATTCCAGCTACCAGCACATCTTCAGAGAGGGCATTCTCTATTGCAGGAAGGACTGTGGAAGAAAGGAGAACTAGACTGAATCCAAAGATTGTAGATTATTTGTTGTTCATCCACGGGTTAAAAAATAAGGACAATTAATAGTACAGGTTGTGTTTTGTTTTTGTATAGTTAACTAAGTTGTAAAGAATGTTTCCTTTATACGTTAATAAAGATAAGTATATAAAATCATACCTGTTTGAGGCTTTTATGCATGCTGCGGTGACGGGGCGGTGAATGGGATGGCAGTGGCGGTGACGGGGCGGTGAAAGGGATGACGGTGACGGGGCGGTGAAGGGAATGGCGGTGACGGGGCGGTGCAGAGGATAGTCGGCCGGGGACGGGGCGGTGACGGGGACAAATTTTTTCCCCGTGTCATTCTCTAGTCCAGAGAAGAACGACTAAAATGGTTAAGGGGCTGGAGGAGTTGCCATACAGTGAAAGATTAGAGAAACTCAGCCTCGTCTCCCTCGAACAGAGGAGATTGAGAGGAGACATGATTGGAACATTCAAGGTACTGAAGGGAATAGACTATGTTTCTATGACTTGTTGGAAAAGGACAGGTTGTTCACTCTGTCCAAGGTAGGGAGAACGAGAAGGCACTCTCTAAAATTGAAAGGGGATAGATTCTATACGAACGTAAGGAAGTTCTTCTTCACCCAGAAAGTGGTAGAAAACTGAAACGCTCTTCTGGAATCTGTCATAGAGGAAAACACCCTCCAGGGATTCAAGCCAAAGTTAGACAAGTTCCTGCGGAACCGGAACATACGCAGGTAGGGCTAGTCTCAGGGTGTTGGTCTTTGACCAGAGGGCCGCCGCGTGAGCGGACTGCTGGGCACGATGGACCACTGGTCTGACCTAGCAGCGGCAATTCTTATGTTGTTATAATCAGACACCATGATCCTGATAGGTCCTCGGTGGCCAGACAACATTGGTTCTCCCTTCTACTTCAGCTGACTGTCAAGGATCCGATTCCACTACAGATCTTTTCATTTCTATTCACACAGTCACGGATCCATGTTACATCCCAATCTGCAATCTCTACACTTGACAACTTGATACCTATCGGTGTAACTTCAACAGATTTTCATCTCTCTGATGCTGTTCAAGCTATTATTTCTGCATCCAGAAAATCATCTACCCAGCAATGCTATCAACAGAAGTGGACAAGTTGTACCTCCTGGTGTTCTTTTCATCACCAACAACCTTTGTCTTCTTTACTTCCTTCAGTTCTGAATTAAGTTCTCCATCTTTCCACTTCTGGCTTCAAAACCACTTCGGTCAGAGTTCACCTGAGTGCTAGTAGTGCTTTCCATACTCCTGTCAATAATAAATCTCTGGGCACTCATCCTCTGGTTTCCAGGTTTATGAAAGGACTTTTCATCTCCAAACCTCCACTGAAACTGGCTCCGGTTGTCTGGGATCTTAATGTAGTTCTTGCCAAGTTGATGAAGCCATCATTTGAGCCACTAATCAAGTTTACTTATCAAGTTTCATTATATATTTGATATCCTATCTATCATTACGTCTAGGAGGTTTATAATAAGTTAAACTAAGTTTTAAAGATATCAGACTTTTGTCATATAAGCATGATAACATGTTGACTAGAGACCTAAGGAGAGGAGGGGGAAAATACAATATATTAAAAAAAAAAAAAAAAAATATATATATATATATACGGCAGAGCAAATCAGGCCAGTAGAAGGCTGCGAAGCAGCGTGTTTACAGTGTTTACAGTGTTGTTGCCCCTGATGGAGTAAGGACGTTTGTCGAGACCTTGGGAAGGGGGCGGCAAGGGACTTAGGGAGCCGGCCACATCGCGGGATGGGAGGGAAAGGGGGCTGCTTTGGGGGAGGGGTGTGCTGCGAGGAAGACAGCTTTGCTTGGGGGGGAAGACAGAAGGGGGGCCACTGAGACACAGTCAGGAAGGAACTGGAGGGGGAGAGGGAAAGTGGGCTGCTTTGGGGGAGGGGTGTGCTGGGAGGCAGACAGCTTTGCTTGGGGGGAGACAGAAGGGGGGCCACGTAGACACAGTCAGGGAGGAACTGGAGGGGGAGAGGGAAAGGGGGCTGCTTTGGGGGAGGGGTGTACTGGGAGGCAGACATCTTTGCTTGGGGGGGAGACAGAAGGGAGGCCATGGAGAGACAGTCAGGGAGGAACTGGAGGGGGAGAGGGAAAGGGGTCTGCTTTCTAGCACCTGTTAATGTAACGGGCTTTAACACTAGTACAGTATAATCTCGTTATAACGGAACCTCACCTATAGCAGATGAGGTCCACTAGTCCCGGCCGTGTACCTTTATAAACATACAGAAAATCATCGCATATAGCGAACTCGGATATAACGGACAACCAATTTGATCCCCAGAGCTGCTTTTAGCTGTAGTTTTGTTTGGCTATAACGGACATGCAGGCTCCACCTACAAGGCATGTGGCGTGCCGGTGATATAGTATCAAAGTGCAGCCCAGAAGAAAATGACAGAGTATTTTTCTTTCCAGTACAGTACGACATAATGTATTAAAACATCTTTTAGTGTTCTGGTTTTGTAAACATTTCGTGCCATACCAATGTTTTGCTGAGTTTTGTTATTGATGTTGCTGATATGTAATGTAATGTAATTTATTTCTTATATACCGCTACATCCGTTAGGTTCTAAGCGGTTTGAAGAAAATATACATTAAGATTATAAATGAGAAGTAAGAAGGTACTTAAAAAATTCCCTCAATCTAACTAAAGTACCTGGAAATTAATAAAGAAGAGAAAATAAAGATGGTTGAAAAAAGAAAAATTCTATGTGAACTTATAGGATGGAAATTAAACTGACAGTGAAGAACTGTATGAAAAATACATATGAATGCAGTTAGAGAGGGTAGGTTACAATCTATTTATGGTATTTGTTTAATTGGAAGGTGTTAAGGTGGGTAATTTGGGGGAAGGTTATCTGAAGGTAGGTGAATCTTCTGGAGGTAAAAGAGGAGGGGTTAAGATATTTGGATGAATTTTTTGAAAAGCAGGGTTTTGATTTCTTTTCTGAATGTTTTGAAGTTGTCTGATATTGTCATAAGATTGGAGATGGAATGGTTGATTTTTGCTGCTTGTGTTGCCAGAAGGTTGTCAAACATTTTCTTTCGTTGTGTGCCTTTGAGTGGGGGGAAGGCGAAAGGGTTCGAGGTTCTTCTGTGTCTTGAGGTGGAGATTTGGTTTAAGAGGTTGTTTAGATAGGAGGGGGAAGAGCCGTGTAATGCTTTGAATATCAGGCAGTGGAATTTGAATTGGATTCGTGCTTGTATGGGTAGCCAGTGAGAGTCTAAGAAGGCAGTTGTTATGTGATCATATTTTTTGAGTAAGTAGATCAATCTGAGGGCGGTGTTTTGTATGGTCTGGAGTTGTTTTATCATAGTGGCTGGACAAGGAAGATATAGGGAGTTGCAATAATCCAGCAGACCTAAGACTAGGGATTGGACGATTAGTCTAAATTGTGCTTGGTCAAAGAATTTTCTGATTTTACGGAGATTTCTCATGGTTAGAAAAGCTTTCTGGGTTGTTTTGTTGATCTGGGGCTGCATTGTGCAACATCTGTCTATCGTAACTCCTAGGAGTTTTAGTTCGGGTTGTATTGGGTATTTGGTATTATCCCAGGACAAGCAGGCAGCATATTCTTAACGTATGGGTGACGTCACCGATGGAGCCCCGGTACGGACCTTTTTAACTAGAAAGTTCTAGTTGGCCGCACCGCGCATGCGCGAGTGCCTTCCCGCCTGACGGAGGAGTGCGTGGTCTCCAGTTTCTTCGTTTCCGCGGAGCGAAGAAGACGCATGTGCTTTCAACGGCCGTTGAAAACTCTCCTTTTGCCTTCCCGCTCGCGATTTTTGATCCTTTTTGTTCTATATTTTTGTCTTTCGACTTTAATTTCTCTGAAAAAAAAAAAAAAAACCTCGTGTCTTTTCCTTTTGTTTTTCCAGCCGGCCCCGGCGGGGCCTGTTGTAATCATACAAGCCTCCGGGTTTGATTTAGCGGAGGCCGTGTTTCCCTTCATGCCCCCCCAACCGGGCTTCAAGAAGTGCCAGCGGTGTGCACGCCCGATATCTCTAACTGACCCACACAATTGGTGCCTTCAGTGTTTGGGTCCAGAGCATCGGGCTGACACCTGCACCCGCTGTGCTACTCTTAAGAAACGCACTCTTAAGAACCGGCAAATCCAGCAGAATATCCTTTTCGGCACCGGTTCTGCCATGGATCAGGCCCCGACGTCGACGGCACCGCCTAAATCGGCACCGACCACATCGACACCGCCTGATCCTCCTTCGGGGTCGATAGCGCCAGGTAAGCCGGCTAAGAAGCCTTCCACTTCCCTAGAGCGCCCTCCAGTTACAGCGGTGACCCCGGTCCTTCCGGCGTCCCGCCGATCCCGTAAACGCTCCGCTCCGATCTCGGTGAGTGCCTCGTCATCGGCCTCCTCATCACCGGAGCGTCGAGCAGCACCTATGGTACCAAAGAAAACTAAAACGGTACCGGTGCCCCCATTGGAGGATCGCATCTCGGCCATCCTCCAGGACAAACTACAGGAGCAGCTACAGCAGCAACTCCAACAGCTCCTTCCGACCCTACTGGCACCGCTCCTTACGGTACCGGACCGGCCCGAGCCTCGCACCATTCCACAGGTGTCCACCCCCTCGGTACCGATGAACACCTCCATGCCGGTCTTATCTGCCCAGCCTGAACTTCAGACTTGCTCTGCAGAGGACCCCTCCCGGGCCCGGGATCGACTCCGGTCTTCCCGGGACCGGGATCGGCACCATTCCTCCCGGGACAGGGATCGACGCCGGTCTTCATCTCCCGGCACCGTATCCATGCGCTCTGGCAAGTCCCTTTCTAAAACCCGCCATACTGAGCCGGCCATCAGGGACCCAGACTTATGGGAGCAATCCCCACTCGGTACCGAGGAGGATGCCTCTTCTACAGATGAGGAACCCTCCATGGCTGAAACCACTTCCAAGCCTGAGCAATCCTCCTTCACGAAATTCCTTCGGGAGATGTCTGCGGCTCTCTCGATACCACTTGAGTCCGACTCTAAGAAGTCCCAGGCCTTTTTAGATGCCTTGGACTTCGACCAACCTCCCAAGGAATTTCTCAAACTGCCCGTACATGATATCCTACGGGAAACGTTTTATAAAAATTTGGAAAATCCCCTTACTGTTCCGGGTGCCCCCAAAAAACTGGACAATTTATACCGGGTCATCCCTATTCCGGGCTTTGATAAACCCCAATTGCCCCATGAAAGCCTCCTCGTAGAGTCCACTCTCAAAAAATCTAAGGGTTCCAGTGTTTATGCCTCCACCCCTCCTGGCAGAGAGGGGAAGACAATGGACAAATTTGGAAAGCGCCTGTACCAGAATGCCATGCTGGCTAACAGGGCAAACAACTACACCTTTCATTTTTCATTTTATATGAAACACCTGGTCCAACAACTTTCTGCTCTGCAAAAATATGTACCTGAGCGTAAGGTCCCACTCTTCCAACAACAGATTTCCAACCTCCTTCAGCTCAGAAAATTCATGGTGCGCTCGATTTATGATTCCTTCGAGCTCACTTCCCGAGCTTCCGCACTGGCTGTAGCCATGCGACGCCTAGCCTGGCTGAGGGTATCTGATCTTGATGTGAACCACCAAGACCGCCTCGCCAACGCGCCCTGCCTTGGGGATGAGCTTTTTGGGGAGTCTCTAGATTCCACAACACAAAAGCTTTCGGCTCATGAGACCAGATGGGACACCCTCATTAAGCCTAAAAAGAAGACTCCACCTGCGCGACCATACAGGCCTCAGTCCTCTTATCAACGTCGGTTCTCTGCCAGACCGCTTAATCCTCCTCAGCAGCAATCTCGCCGGCCTCGCCAACAGCAGCACACTCATAGTAACATAGTAACATAGTAGATGACGGCAGATAAAGACCCGAATGGTCCATCCAGTCTGCCCAACCTGATTCAATTTAAATTTTTTTTTTTTTTTTTTCTTCTTAGCTATTTCTGGGTAAGAATCCAAAGCTTTACCCGGTACTATGCTTGGGTTCCAACTGCCGAAATCTCTGTTAAGACTTACTCCAGCCCATCTACACCCTCCCAGCCATTGAAGCCCTCCCCTTCCCATCCTCCACCAAACGGCCATACACAGACACAGACCGTACAAGTCTGCCCAGTAACTGGCCTTAGTTCAATATTTAATATTATTTTCTGATTCTAAATCTTCTGTGTTCATCCCACGCTTCTTTGAACTCAGTCACAGTTTTACTCTCCACCACCTCTCTCGGGAGCGCATTCCAGGCATCCACCACCCTCTCCGTAAAGTAGAATTTCCTAACATTGCCCCTGAATCTACCACCCCTCAACCTCAAATTATGTCCTCTGGTTTTACCATTTTCCTTTCTCTGGAAAAGATTTTGTTCTACGTTAATACCCTTTAAGTATTTGAACGTCTGAATCATATCTCCCCTGTCTCTCCTTTCCTCTAGGGTATACATATTCAGGGCTCCAAGTCTCTCCTCATACGTCTTCTGGCGCAAGCCTCCTATCATTTTCGTCGCCCTCCTCTGGACCGCCTCAAGTCTTCTTACATCTTTCGCCAGATACGGTCTCCAAAACTGAACACAATACTCCAAGTGGGGCCTCACCAATGAGCTGTACAGGGGCATCAACACCTTCTACTGACTACGCCTCTCTTTATACAGCCCAGAATCCTTCTGGCAGCAGCCACTGCCTTGTCACACTGTTTTTTCGCCTTTAGATCTTCGGACACTATCACCCCAAGGTCCCTCTCCCCGTCCGTGCATATCAGCTTCTCTCCTCCCAGCATATACGGTTCCTTCCTATTATTAATCCCCAAATGCATTACTCTGCATTTCTTTGCATTGAATTTTAGTTGCCAGGCATTAGACCATTCCTCTAACTTTTGCAGATCCTTTTTCATATTTTCCACTCCCTCTACGGTGTCTACTCTGTTACAAATTTTGGTATCATCTGCAAAAAGGCACACTTTTCCTTCTAACCCTTCAGCAATGTCACTTACATACATATTGAACAGGATTGGCCCCAGCACCGAACCCTGAGGGACTCCACTAGTCACCTTTCCTTCCTTCGAGCGATTTCCATTAACCACCACCCTCTGGCGTCTGTCCGACAGCCAGTTTCTGACCCAGTAAACCACTTTGGGTCCTAACCTCAGCCCTTCAAGTTTGTTGAACAGCCTCCTATGAGGAACTGTATCAAAGGCTTTGCTGAAATCCAAGTAAATTACATCTAGCATATGTCCTCGATCCAGCTCTCTGGTCACCCAATCAAAAAATTCAATCAGGTTCGTTTGGCACGATTTACCTTTTGTAAAGCCATGTTGCCTCGGATCCTGTAACCCATTAGATTCAAGAAAATATACTATCCTTTCTTTCAGCAACACTTCCATTATTTTTCCAACAACTGAAGTGAGGCTCACCGGCCTGTAGTTTCCTGCTTCATCCTTGTGACCACTTTTATGAATAGGGACCACATCCGCTCTCCTCCAATCCCCAGGAATCACTCCCGTCTCCAGAGATTTGTTGAACAAGTCTTTAATAGGACTCACCAGAACCTCTCTGAGTTCCCTTAGTATCCTGGGATGGATCCCGTCTGGTCCCATCGCTTTGTCCACCTTCAGTTTTTCAAGTTGCTCATAAACACCCTCCTCCGTGAACGGTGCAGAATCTACTCCATTTTCTCGTGTAACTTTGCCGGACAATCTCGGTCCTTCTCCAGGATTTTCTTCTGTGAACACAGAACAGAAGTATTTGTTTAGCACATTTGCTTTCTCCTCATCACTCTCCACATATTTGTTCCCAGCATCTTTTAGCCTAGCAATTCCATTTTTTATCTTCCTCCTTTCACTAATATATCTGAAAAAATTTTTATCTCCCTTTTTTACATTTTTAGCCATTTGTTCTTCCGCCTGTGCCTTCGCCAAACGTATTTCTCTCTTGGCTTCTTTCAATTTCACCCTGTAGTCCTTTTTGCTCTCCTCTTCTTGGGTGTTTTTATATTTCATGAACGCCAACTCTTTCGCCTTTATTTTCTCAGCCACTAGGTTGGAGAACCATATCGGCTTCCTTTTTCTCTTGTTTTTATTGATTTTCTTCACATAAAGGTCCGTAGCCATTTTTATCGCTCCTTTCAGCTTAGACCACTGTCTTTCCACTTCTCTTATGTCCTCCCATCCTAACAGCTCTTTCTTCAGGTACTTTCCCATTGCATTAAAGTCCGTACGTTTGAAATCTAGGACTTTAAGTATCGTGCGGCCGCTCTCCACTTTAGCCGTTATATCAAACCAAACCGTTTGATGATCGCTACTACCCAGGTGAGCACCCACTCGAACATTAGAGATACTCTCTCCATTTGTGAGGACCAGATCCAATATCGCTTTTTCCCTTGTGGGTTCCGTCACCATTTGTCTGAGCAGAGCCTCTTGAAAGGCATCCACAATCTCCCTACTTCTTTCCGATTCCGCAGACGGAACATTCCAGTCCGCATCCGGCAGGTTGAAATCTCCCAACAGCAGAACCTCCTCTTTCCTTCCAAACTTTTGGATATCCACAATCAGATCCTTATCAATTTGCTGCGATTGAGTTGGAGGTCTGTAGACTACACCCACGTAGATAGAAGTTCCATCTTCTCTTTTCAGAGCAATCCATATCGCTTCTTCCTCTCCCCAGGTCCCTTGCATTTCGGTCGCTTGGATATTGATCTTTACATAGAGAGCTACTCCTCCACCTTTATGACCATCTCTGTCCTTCCTAAAAAGATTATATCCCGGTATGTTTGCATCCCATCCATGTGATTCACTGAACCATGTCTCTGTGATAGCAACAATATCTAGATCTGCCTCTAATATCAGGGCTTGCAGATCATGAACTTTGTTGCTTAGACTGCGAGCATTTGTGGTCATCGCTTTCCAGCTATTTTTCAGCGATAATCTCCTTTTTCGTATGGATTTTTGTGTCGTTTCACTTTCCGTTGCAATACTAAGAAATGAGTTGCTGATATTGCTTATGTTGCAGGCTCGCTCTCAGTCTCACCAGGCGACCAAGCCTCTCCCTCAGACTAAACCTCCTCAGCCCTTTTGACTCCTTTCTCCAGGGCATAGCCAGTCTCCAACCCTCGATGCCTCTTCCCCAACCTATCGGAGGCCGCCTCACCATCTTTCTCCAACGCTGGGAGGCCATCACATCAGACCTGTGGGTTCTCAACATCATCCGTCACGGATACTCACTAAGGTTCCAGACTCTTCCCTTAGACCATCCTCCCGTAGAGTCTGCTTCTCACTCCTCCCAAACTCCACTCCTCCTCAGGGAGGTCCAATCCCTTCTCCTCCTCAATGCCATCGAAGAAGTTCCACCAGACCAAAGAGGTCAGGGATTTTACTCCCGCTACTTCCTGGTACCCAAGAAAACAGGAGATCTTCGTCCTATCCTCGACCTCAGGAACCTCAACAAGTGTTTGGTCAAGGAGAAGTTCAGAATGCTCTCCCTTGCCACGCTTTATCCTCTTCTATCTCAGCACGACTGGCTATGTTCCCTGGACCTCAAGGAGGCCTACACTCACATTCCAATCCATCAAGCTTCACGTCGCTACCTCCGATTCCAGATACAGAATCACCACTATCAGTACAAGGTGCTGCCCTTTGGTCTCGCATCATCACCCAGGGTGTTCACCAAGTGCCTGATTGTGGTAGCGGCCTTTCTCAGGTCCCACAACCTACAAGTGTTCCCCTACTTGGACGATTGGTTGGTGAAAGCAACTACATCTCCACTTGTGCTGCAAGCCACTCATCAAACCATCTCTTTCCTCCATCTCTTGGGGTTCGAGATCAATTATCCCAAGTCGCATCTGCTTCCCACGCAGCGCCTTCAGTTCATCGGAGCAGTTCTCGATACCGATCAGTTGAGGGCGTTCCTTCCTGCCGACCGGCACCGGACCCTGCTTCACCTCTATCGGCAGGTGCTCCTCCATCCATCCATCCCTGCTCGCCAGATGATGGTCCTTCTGGGCCACATGGCCTCGACAGTCCATGTGATTCCTCTGGCGCGACTCCACCTCAGGATACCTCAATGGACCCTTGCCAACCAATGATCACAGACCACGAATCTTCTTTCTCATCCCATCTCTGTGACATCGTCTCTTCAGCAATCTCTTCAATGGTGGTTGAACTCCTCAAATCTTTCCAGGGGCCTCCTCTTTCATCTACCCCCTCATTCCATGATCATAACCACAGATGCCTCCCCCTATGCATGGGGGGCTCACATAGGAGATCTCCGCACCCAGGGACTCTGGACCCCTCAGGAGCGTCAACATCACATCAATTTCCTGGAGCTCAGAGCCATGTTTTATGCTCTCAAGGCCTTCCAGCACCTCCTCTACCCTCAGGTTCTTCTCCTGTGCACGGACAACCAAGTCGCCATGTACTACATAAACAAGCAAGGCTGCACCGGATCTCGTCTCCTTTGTCAGGAGGCCCTCCGTATCTGGACCTGGGCCACGGCCCACAATCTTTACCTCAAGGCTGTCTATATCCAGGGCGAACAGAACTCCCTGGCCGACCATCTCAGCCGCATCCTTCAACCTCACGAGTGGACCCTGGACCCTCCCACACTCCACTCCATCTTTGCTCGCTGGGGCACTCCGCAGGTGGACCTCTTTGCAGCTCCTCACAACCATCAGCTGCCCCAGTTCTGTTCCAGACTCTTCTCTCCGCATCGTCTGGCCCCGGATGCATTCCTGCTCGACTGGACGGATCGGTTCCTCTATGCCTTTCCTCCACTGCCTCTGATGTTGCGGACCTTGTTCAAACTCCGCAAGGACAGGGCCACCATGATTCTCATCGCTCCCCGGTGGCCCCGACAGCACTGGTTCTCCCTCCTGCTTCAGCTCAGCTCCAGGGAGCCCATTCCTCTTCCTGTGTTTCCTACTCTACTTACGCAGCGGCATCAGTCTCTACTGCATCCCAATCTGTCTTCCCTCCACCTGACAGCTTGGTTTCTCTCGGGCTGACATCTCCAGAGAATCTGTCCCAGCCTGTCCGTCGCATTTTGGATGCCTCCAGGAAACCCACCACGCTCCAATGTTACCATCAGAAGTGGACCCGGTTTTCCTCTTGGTGCCTCCTGCATCATCACAATCCCACCTCATTGGCGGTGGAGACCGTACTGGACTATTTGCTCTCTCTGTCCAATGCTGGCCTCAAGTCTACCTCAATCAGAGTCCACCTCAGTGCCATCACTGCTTTTCATGAGCCTATCCTCGGAAAACCTCTCACGGCTCATCCTCTGGTTTCCCGGTTCATGAGAGGCCTCTTCAATATCAAACCACCTCTGCAGCCCCCTCCTGTCGTCTGGGACCTAAATGTGGTTTTGTCTGCCCTCATGAAACCTCCTTTTGAGCCTCTTGCTACTACTTCGCTCAAACTTCTCACATGGAAGGTGCTTTTCCTCATTGCCATCACCTCTGCCAGGAGGGTCAGTGAGCTGCATGCACTGGTCGCCGATCCACCGTTCACTGTCTTTCACCATGACAAGGTGGTTCTGCGTACCCATCCTAAATTCCTTCCCAAGGTGGTTTCGGCCTTTCACCTCAACCAATCTATTGTATTGCCTGTCTTCTTCCCGAAACCCCATTCTCATCCTGGAGAACAGGCGTTACACACACTGGATTGTAAACGTGCCCTTGCATACTACCTTGACCGTACCAGGGCTCACCGATCATCTCCTCAACTTTTTCTGACCTTCGATCCCAACCGTCTGGGTCGTCCTGTTTCTAAACGAACGCTGTCCAATTGGCTTGCTGCCTGTATTGCGTTCTGTTATGCTCGGGCCGGCCTCTCACTGGAAGGAGCTGTCACGGCCCACAGGGTCAGAGCTATGGCTGCTTCTGTGACTTTCCTCCGTTCCACGCCTATCGAGGAAATCTGCAAGGCGGCCACTTGGTCTTCAGTTCACACGTTCACTACTCACTACTGTCTGGATACCTTCTCCAGACGGGATGGACACTTCGGCCAATCTGTGTTACAAAATTTATTTTCCTAACGGCCAACCATCCCTCCTCCCTCTCTGTTAGCTTGGAGGTCACCCATACGTTAAGAATATGCTGCCTGCTTGTCCTGGGATAAAGCACAGTTACTTACCGTAACAGGTGTTATCCAGGGACAGCAGGCAGATATTCTTACGACCCACCCACCTCCCCGGGTTGGCTTCTTAGCTGGCTTATCTTAACTGGAGACCACCCACTCCTCCGTCGGGCGGGAAGGCACTCGCGCATGCGCGGTGCGGCCAACTAGAACTTTCTAGTTAAAAAGGTCCGTACCGGGGCTCCGTCGGTGACGTCACCCATACGTTAAGAATATCTGCCTGCTGTCCCTGGATAACACCTGTTACGGTAAGTAACTGTGCTTTTTTGATTTTCAGTTCAGTGATGGTAGGAGTTTGGGCTTTTTCGAGCAAAAGGAATTTTGTTTTTTCAGAATTTAGTTTTAGTTTGTGATCCATCATCCATTTTTCTACTGTGTCTAAGGTTGTTTCTAGCTTTGTTGTGGTGGTGGTCTCTGATGGGTCGAAGGGGAGGATTATGGTGATGTCATCAGCATAGCTGAAAGATGTGACATCTAGGGTATCTAAAGTGGCTCCTAGGGAGGAGATAAAGAGGTTGAAGAGCGAAGGTGAGAGAGGTGATCCTTGTGGAACTCCGCAGGGATTTGTCCATGGTTCTGATTTGATATCATTGTATTTTACCCTGTAGGTTCTAGATTTGAGGAACCCCTGAAACCATTTGTTGTGCTTGTACAGAAACTGTTGTTCATTGATTGTATGTTGTTTCAAGTTGACCTAGTTTTTTAAAGAATGCAACTCTGGATATAACAGACTCTGGATATAACGGACTGTTTTTCCAAGTCCCTTGAAGTCTATTCTAACGAGATTATTCTGTATCATGTTTATTAGGACAGAATGCAACCGTAGATACAATGCAAGCATCACACTACAGCAGAACATCAAAATACAGCAGAACAAGAAAAGTGGTATAAAGTCAACAGTGGTTGTCACAAGTACAAATCACATACAGGTCCAAAGAATACAAAAAAGGGTTGCATCTGTCACTTTTCATCTATTAAATACCATAAAGAATCCCTAAAAGATTCAAACACAGACACCCACACAATCATCCAAGTCATACTTTTCACGTGTACCATCACTACCACATCCAAACAACAGATGCACACACATTCATAAATACCTTGGCTCAGAAAACTCATGAGAGACAACAAATAGGGTACCCCCAGTATATGGATGCGCACCTCACCTAGCTCCCAAAAGTGATATAGGTAAGAAAGACACAGTCCCACCATTAGGCACCAATAGAGAGCATGAGTATGAAATCAGAATGCATACATGAAGTATCCAAAAACCAATGACAGTAGCAAACATCAAACAGAAGAAGCAGAAGACAAAAAACTCCCATAAACCACAATAAGTCCTCCACATGTCCTTAGATCGATTGGAGTAAGTGTCCAGTTCAAATCGTGCTTGGGTCTTCATCCTGGCGATCCACATAGGATAAGTCGTGGATCATTGGAACAGACTCCCACTCCAGGTGATAAAGGCCAGCAGCGTGACGGATTTTAAGAGAAAATGGGATACTCACGTGGGATCTTTAAGGGAGTAAATTCAGGGGAGGGGATACTTGGAATGGGCAGGCTTGGTGGGCTATAGCCCTTTTCTGCTGCTTTTTTCTATGTTTCTATGTTTCTCCTCAGAAGCCCATTGCTGTAATATAAGCTTTTTCCCCAATAATATAGCATGGAGGAGAAACTTCTGAGAAGGCAGATCCAAACCCTGTTGAACTAAGTCCTGCATATCCCCCAACAGTAGGGCAGGGCAATTCCAGGTCAAAGAGCATTGAAGCACCCTGACCAAACACCACTGTAGTAGATCCCAGAAGGTCAAAGCAGAGTACTCGAAAAACAAGTGAAGAAAAGTTCCCCTCTGTGTCTTACATTTAACACACATACTATCGGGCTAGAGTCCCATAACAAACCCCCAGGTTCTCATTAAATATGTTCTATGTAAGAGTTTAAACTGGATCTCCTGAAGTGACATCCCTTTTACAAAAGAGTAAAGATTTTTTAAAAACACTTGTATATCATGTGTAGTAACATTACATTACATTAGGGATTTCTATTCCGCCTATACCTTGCAGTTCAAGGCGGATTACAAAAGAGCTGACTGGACATTTCCAGTGAAGATACAAACTTTTTTTTTTTTTTTGGTTACAAAAGAGGAGAGATAGCTGGATAAATTCCGGAAGAACTGCAAATTGGATAGTAAATTGACTGTACGTTACTGTGTGATATAACAAATAGATTACAGTTAGAGTACAACTAAGATTACATTACATTTCAGGGATTTGTATATTTGGTTGGTGTTTTGGGGAGGAAGAGATTATCTAAGTGGAGGTTTTGGGGGAGAATTTATCTGGGAGGAGGGGGAAGGAGGGGTTAAGATATCTGGATGAATTTTTTTGAAAAGCAGGGTTTTGATTTCTTTTCGGAATGTTTTGAGGTTGCCCGTTGCCATCAGCAAGTTGGAGATGGAGTGGTTGAGTTTTGCTGCTTGCGTCGCCAGAAGGTTGTCAAACATCTTGCGCTGAGTGCCCTTGAGTGGAGGGAAGGCAAAAGGATTCGTAGTTCTTCTTTGTCTTGAGGTGAGGATCTGGTTTAAGCGTTTGTTTAGGTAGGAAGGGGCAGAGCCGTTTAATGCTTTGAATAATAGGCAGTAGAATTTGAATTGAATTCGTGCTTGCATAGGTAGCCAGTGAGAGTCTAAGAAGGCAGTTGTAATATGATCATATTTTCTCAGGGAGTAAATCAGTCTGAGGGCAGTGTTTTGTATAGTCTGAAGTTGTTTTATCATGTTGGCAGGACAAGGTAGATAGAGGGAATTGCAATAGTCCAGTAGACCTAAGACTAGGGATTGGACAATTAGCCTGAATTGTGCTGGGTCGAAGAATTTTCTTATTTTACGTAGATTTCTCATAATTAAAAAAGCTTTCTGGGATGTCTTATTGATTTGGGACTGCATTGTGCAGCATCTGTCTATCGTTACTCCTAGGAGTTTGAGTTCGGGCTGTATTGGGTATTTGGTGTTTTTAATTTTCAGTTCTGTAATGGTGGGAGTTTTGACATTTTCGAGCAGAAGGAATTTTGTTTTATCTGAGTTTAGTTTCAGTTTGTGGTCTACCATCCATTTTTCCACTGCATCTAGAGTTGTTTCCAGCTTTGCTGTTGTGGTGGGCTCTGATGGGTCGAAGGGGAGGAGTATGGTGATGTCGTCTGCGTAGCTGAAGGATGTAACATTTAAGTCGGTGATTCCCAACCCTGTCCTGGAGGAACACCAGGCCAATCGGGTTTTCAGGCTAGCCCTAATGAATATGCATGAGAGAGATTTGCATATGATGGAAGTGATAGGCATGCAAATTTGCTTCATGCATATTCATTAGGGCTAGCCTGAAAACCTGATTGGCCTGGTGTTCCTCCAGGACAGGGTTGGGAATCACTGATTTAAGTTGTCTAAAGTGGCTCCAAGGGAGGAAATAAAGAGGTTGAAAAGCGTAGGTGATAGAGGTGATCCTTGTGGAACTCCGCAGGGGTTGGACCATGGTTCTGATTTGATATCATTGGACTTTACCCTGTAGGTTCTTGATTTGAGGAATCCTTGGAACTGTAGACCTTGCCTGAGATCCCAATGGCGTCAAGTATCTGTAGCAGTAAGGAGTGGTCGACCAGGTCAAATGCGGCGGAGAGGTCAAGTTGGATTAACATCATCTTTTTGCCTTTGCTAATGTGCTGTCAAGCTGTGTCTAGAAGTGTTACAAGTAGTGTTTCTGTGCTGTGGTTGGTTCAAAATCCTGATTTTGAGGGGTGAAGTAGGTTATGGTCTTCCAGGTAGTTGGTGAGGTATTGTGCTACTAGACCTTCTATTATTTTAACGTATATTGGTATTGAAGCGATAGGTCTGTAGTTGGAGGGGTCATCTATTGGGCCTTTGTGATCTTTCATCATTGGGGTGATTAAGGTCTCTCCAAGGTCCTGAGGGAATTGATCTTCGGTTAATGTGGTTTGAATCCATAGCATGAGGTTGGCTCTGAATGTGGTGGAGGCGTTTGATAACAGGTAGGTGGGGCAGTTATTTAGGTCGCAAGAAACTTGGCTGTATTTTTTGTAGAGTCGGTTCATATCCGACCAATGTAATGCAGGGAAGTTGGTCCAGCTTCTGTCTGCGGCGATGGCTTCTCCTGTTGAAGGGTTTGTTATCTTGTCGAGGTGGGTGTGTGTATTGTTGAATGCAGTTCTGATCTTGGTGATCTTGTTTTTAAAATGGTCTGCTAGTTGGATAGCTGTCGGTGGGTAGTTTCCTTGTGTAGCTAGGTAAGGTTTGGTGTCAATGAGGTTCTTTACTAGATTGAATAGCTTTTTTGTGTCTAGGGTTTCCGTGCCTATCATTTTGGAGTAGTAGGCTTTCCGTTTTTCCTTGAGTTTGTTCTTGTATTGATTAATTTGATTTCTCCATGCTGTTTTGGTGTGTTCTAGGCTCTTTTTTTTTCCATTCTCTTTCTAGTTGTCTGCAGAGCTTTTTTAATTGGAGAAGTTCAGTGTCGAACCATTTGTCTGATGGTCTGCAGATTCTGAATTTTGATTTTTCAGGAGCTAGCTCATTCAGGATGGTTTTGCTTACGGTTCGCCATTGGGATATGAATTCGTTGGGGGCTATATTGGTGATTGCAGGGTCTGCTTTGTCCCAGAATGTGGAGGGTTCGATTTTTTGGTGTGTTTTGAAGGAGGTTTTGGGGGGAGGTTGCTTGTTATTGTGTTGAGCCCAGTTGATGTTAAAGGTGTATTTGTAGTGATCTGACCAGAGGGAGGGGTGCCAGGCCCCGTTTGAGATGTGGATTTCAGGATTGTGAGAGTGTTGGGACATATATGCAGCGACATCTAGTTGGTGGCCTTTTTCGTGTGTGGGTTGGGGGTTGAGGATCTGGTAGTTCAGTGCTTTGAGGTATGAGAGTATATTTTCTACTTGTTTGGAGGTGTGATCTTCTAGATGGAGGTTTATGTCTCCAAAAGTAGGTTATGAGCTGATGTTAGGGAGTTCTGGTAAATGAATTCTTTGAGACCTTGTTTGTTAGCATTCCATTTTCCTGGTGTTGTGTAACAAAGAATGCAGGTTAGAGTTCCTATGAGTGTATTGTCGGATAATTGGCAGGCTAGGAGATCTAGATGGGGAGTGGAGTGTTTGTCTAGGGTCTTTATGTTGATGTTGTTTTTGAGTATGATGGCTAGACCTCCTCCTCATTTTTTTTCTCTGCAGACCAATTCTATTTTGTAACCCTTTGGGCAGAGTTCTGTGATGCAGGGATCGGAGTCAGAGGTTAGCCAGGTTTTGGCTAGGAATAAGCAACTTAATTGGTTTTTAACTATTCAGTCCTTTATAAGGTCTGCTTTTGTGCTTATTGATCTGATGTTCATATATGCACAGGCTAGTGAGGTATGGTTTGTGTGGGGAGAGGGGGTGCATTTTGGGTGGAGGAAATTTTTAGTTTGAGGGCGAGAATTGTGGACTGATGATCTTGGTTTTGGGGGTGGTCTTTTTCCCCTGCTGGTAGGTATGCTGATATGGTTGAATGAGGAGCAGTCTATCAGGTTTCTGGGAGAGTAGAGTTTTCTGGATGGTTGAGGATGCCTGTAGGATTCTGTTAAGGTTGGGATTGAGGATATATGGTACCCTGCTGTTTTTCTGTTGGTTAGGAGTAGGAAGAGTAGTAGATGGACGAGTAAGCTTGTTGTTAAACCGGGAGACATTGTGTTTTTGTGTGCAGAGGGGATATTCTTTAGCTTGGTACCTGGTGTGAGGTGCAAGAATCTGGGAGGTGTAGAGAAGGTTGGGGGGGGAGAGGAGGGGAGAGCGTCTTTCTTCCACTCTGTCCTGTTGAGTCTGCTATGATCACTAGTGAGTTCTGAGCTGGGAATGTTTCCTCTTCCAGCTGATTGAGAGGAGTAAGTGAAGTGGGACTCACTCACCTTGAGGGTAAGACCGCTGGTGTTCCCTCTGAGTTTGTTGGAGTGGGCAGTTTTCCGGCGTCGGGATCGTTAAGATAGCTTCTTTTCCTGGAAGGCTGGTAGGTTGGAAGTCGGTTCAGAGTAGGAAGTGTTTTTTGGATGATTTTTTGGGGAGAGTGGTCTTATCTGCCGTTGATGGTGGTTGGACTGCTTCCCTGCAGTAACTTCACGAAGGCACGCACTAAGGCGTATGCGCCTTTGTCGTGCGCCTTCGTTGGCGCGCCAAACGGCTGCATGCCGATAGCGCTGTTCTTTTTCTATCGGAGGACCCCTGCTGGTTCGGGGGAGGGGCGGAGCAGTGCTCCCACGCTCCTCTCCTCTCTGATTGCCTCTGAATCCCCAGCGGCCTGCAAGTATCAGTGCAAGGGGCTGGAGAACTGGCTACCCGTCGCTGGAGCTGTTCTTTTTCTATCGGAGGTCCCCTGCTGGTTTGGGGGAGGGGCGGAGCAGTGCTCCCACGCTCCTCTCCTCTCTGATGGCCTCTGACTCCCCGACGGCCCGCAAGTATTGGTGCGGAGGGCTGGAGAACTGTCTACCCGACGCTGGAGCTGTTCTTTTTCTATCGGAGGTCCCCTGCTGGTTCGGGGGAGGGGCAGAGCAGTGCTCCCACGCTCCTCTCCTCCCTGGTGGCCTCTGACTTCCCGGCGGCCCGCAAGTATCGGTGCTGGGGGCTGGAGAACTGGCTACCCGTCGCTGGAGCTGTTCTTTTGGCCTAGTACTAGCATTCAAACCCACTTACAACATGGCACCCACATACTTCTCACACAAACTCACTCCCTACATTTCCAGATGAAATACACTTACAAATGCCCCCTGGGAACGCCCTCTAGCTATACCATACCCAATTCAGTGGACCATTCTCGTGCAAGAGAGTCTTGGGTACTCTCATTTAATAATATCCCTCCCATCGTATAGTTGTACCTCGGGTTTCTGTTTCCCGCATGTAATACTTTATATTTCTCAACATTGAACTTCATCTGCCATCTCGTCGCCCATTCCCCTAGTTTGTTCAAGTCCCTTTGCAATTCTTCGCAGTCCTCTTTACTCTGAGCTCCACTAAATAGTTTGGTGTCATCCGCAAATTTTATTATCTCACACTTCGTCCATGTTTCTAGATCATTTATGAATATATTAAATAGCAGCGGCCTGAGCACGTAGCCCTGTGGGACCCCACTTGTGACCCTCCTCCAGTCCGAGTAATGGCCCTTCACTCCTACCCTCTGTTTCCTACCCGCCAACCAGTTTCTGATCCATCTATGTACGTCTCCTTCCACCCCATGGTTCTTCAGTTTCCGGAGTAGGCGTTCATGGGGCACCTTGTCAAAGGCTTTTTGGAAATCTAGATATATGATGTCTATGGGGTCTCCTTTGTCCATCCGTTTGTTAATTCCTTCGAAGAAGTGCAATAAGTTCGTTAGGCACGATCTCCCCTTGCAGAAACCATGTTGGCTGGTTATCAGAAGTTTTCTTTCAAAATGTTCATCGATGTTTTCTTTTATCAGTGCTTCCGCCATTTTCCCCGGAACCGAGGTCAGACTCACCGGTCTGTAGTTTCCTGGGTCACCTCTTGATCCCTTTTTAAAGATGGGCGTACCGTTGGCTATCTTCCAATCCTCTGGGATCATGCCTGTTTTCAGGGATAGATTGCAAATTTGCTGCAGTAGTTCTGCTATCTCCTCCTTTAATTCCTTCAGAACCCTTGGATGGATTCCATCTGGACCTGGGAATTTGTCAGTTTTTAGTTTTTCTATCTACCTGCATACATCTTCAAGGCTCACTTACATGGATGTTAATTTTTCTGCTTGATTTCCATTGAAGAATTGCTCAGGTTCCGGTATGTTGGATGTGTCTTCGTCTGTAAATACAGACGAAAGGAACATGTTAAGTCTTTCTGCCACTTCTTTCTCCTCCTTCACCACTCCCTTCCTGTCTCCGTCGTCCAGCGGTCCCACCTTCTCCCTAGCCGGTTGCTTCCCTTTAACGTATTTAAAGAACGGTTTGAAATTTCGTGCTTCCCTGGCTAGCCTCTCTTCATACTCTTTTTTGGCTTTTCGAACCACTCGATGACATTCTTTTTGATACTTCCTGTGCTCTTTCCAGTTCCCCTCAGTTTTGTCCTTTTTCCATTTCCTGAATGAATTTTTCTTATTGCCTATCGCTTCCTTCACTATTTTAGTTATCCACGCCAGGTCTTTTGTTCGACTCTTTTTGCACCCCTTTCTGAATCTGGGGATATACAGATTTTGCGCCTCGCTCACCGTGTTCTTGAGAAAAAACCAGGCATGTTCTACCGTTTGCCATTTTTTGGAAGTGTTCCTAAGTTTCTTCCTTACCATTTCCCTCATTGCTTCGTAGTTTTCTTTCCTGAAGTTGAAAGTTGTCGCTATGGTTCTCTTTCCTTTCGGTATTCCTACCTCAACCTTGAACTTGATCATGTTATGATCGCTGTTTCCCAACGGTCCCACTACCTATACTTCCTTTGCAGGTCCCCTTAACCCATTTAGGTTTAGATCCAGAGTGGCATTTCCTCTCATTGGTTCTCTAACAAGCTGCTCCATGAAACAATCTTGTATAGCATCCAGGAATTCTGTCTCCCTAGCGCATTTTGAGCTTCCAAGACTCCAGTCTATCCTAGGGTAGTTGAAGTCTCCCATAATAACCGTGTTACCGCTTTTGCATTCTCGCTTCATCTCGGCTTCCATTTCTTCATCGATATTTCCGGTTTGCCCGGGTGGACGATAGTATAGACCCATCTTTATTTCAGGCCCTTTCCATCCCGGTATTTTAATCCATAGCGATTCCAGCTTGTTGGTCGTCTCTGCTGTGTCCATTTTTGTCGATTGTATGCTTTCTTTTATGTATAGAGCTATTCCACCCCCTTTCTGTCCTGACCTGTCCTGGCAATAGAGCTTGTACCCCGGCAGTGCTGTATCCCATTTGTTTTCTTCATTCCACCACATTTCAGAGACTCCAATGATGTCTATGTCCTCTGCATTGGCCATGGCTTCTAATGCCCCCATTTTGTTTCTTAGGCTCCTTGCATTAGTATATATGCAGTTTAGATCCTGGTATTTTCTTGTCTTCATTTCCTTTCCCAGTGCTTCGGTCTTTAGTTTCTTCTCTTTTGGTACAATCCTTCTAACCCCCTCTTCTGGGTTAGTCGACTCCTGTAATTTGTCCATTGTTTCTTCCCAGCCTTTTATTCCCTTCTTCCGAATCGTCAACGCTAGGTTGACTGTCGGCTTTCCCCATCTTTTCTGTTCTATTCCTCTCCTGACGTTGTTTGCTAGAAGTCTTGTTCCCGCCGCGCTCAGATGCAGTCCATCTTGTGTCCAACCCACCTCTCCTAAATAGTGGGTCTTCTTCTCCCATAGGGGAGGGGCCTTAAGTGCCTGAGCCAGTCAGGGCCTTAGGCCCCTCCTATGATACATTGGGAAGTGGAAGGTCTGCCATTTTGGAAAGGTGGGCCAAACGCAGGAGGGACTGGGCATTTCTCCTGCTCTCTTCTTCCAAATAAGGTATGGGGTGTGGGTCATGGGTGTTGGGCGGAGCCAAGTGGCAGAGGGAGTGGTCTTCCTTCTGCTAAGGATCTTCACAGGGTCGGTGTCTGAGTTCGGGGAGCTGCGATCCACATGGGGGTGGGGAGAGGGTATCCGGGTGTTCGCTACCTTTGATGGAGGTAGGGTCAGAAGTGTGGGGGTTCCAGGTGATTTGGTCCTCAGGGGGTTGGGTTGGTTGGGATTGTGGAGGAGTCTGGGTGATGCAAAGTGGGGAGAATCGTGAGTGTAGATTAGTCTTGGTGACTGAGGCAGGAGGGAGGGGGCATGGGGGGGTAGCCTGATCTTTTTTTATGGGGACAGATATTGTACATGGGTAACACATGAACAACATCTGTGCTCATTACAAAGAAAAAAAAGAGGCTTCTTGCCCTGAACAGTTGAGTGGCAGGAGGCTGTTTCGGGGCTTCCCCTTCTGCAGGGGTGTCAAATTCAGGGAAATTTGGCCCGCAGGGTAATTAAATTTGGCCCGAGATTTGGCCCTCTGTTTCTTCCCTCCCTCCATCCCGGCTTCCCATTCTCACCTTTAAAGCAGCCTACACAGGATCGCCAGTCAGCTGTAGCAATCCTAGCAGCTGCCATAGCCTCCATAGCACATTCCCTCTGCCGCGATCCCGCCCCTGATGTCAGAGGAGGGGCGGGACTGCGGCAGAGGGAATGTGCTGTGGAGGCCACCAGCAGCCTGTTAGGATCGCTACAGCACCGGCGATCCTCTGCATGCTGCCCTAATTAGCTGAAGGTGAGATCGGGAGGCCAGGGGGGAAGCCGGAGGATGCTACAAAGAAGGGGGGCCCTGGTGTAGAAGTACATGGAGGGAGGGAGAGAAGTGGGGTCCAAAGAGATGTGCATATGCCAGACTGAGGGGGGGGGAAATAATGGGGACAATGGGATTTAGGGAGGGAAGGAACAGAAAGGGAGAGAAGTTGGACTCAAGAATGGTTGTGGGGGGGAGGGATGGACATACTGGATAGGAGGATAGGGCTAGATTTACTTACCTCGTTTCCGTGGCTGATCCGTGCAGACCCACCCAATTCACAACACAAAAAAATTAAAATGAAGGCGATTGGAGGAACGCCCCCCCCCCCTCCAACCACATGGATCGCTAGTGTGCATTCCTAACGCATGCGCAGACCATCTGCTTTCCCTGCAGATGGTCTGCACATGCGTTTTGTGTCCTTTTTTTTTTTTTGATGTATGTTTTTTTACGGACCCCGACTCTCCTGTCCCAGGGAAGGGCTTTCCCCGGCGGCGGCAGCCTATTCCCTTTCGCCGACACTGCTGTTCACTGCCCCATTCACTATAAGTAGGATATAGGGGAAGGCCAAGACCGATTGCATTCTGTGGAACCGCACTATTTCTTGGATTGGGTCTTCCAATTTTTTTTTCTGCTTTACAGATCTATTTAAACTTATATGGAAAAAGTGCTTGGTTAGTTTCATTCACTGCAGAAACATCCTGAATTCATCTGCTCTCTGCTCCTTCTAGCCAAGCCCTGCTCTTGCCGCCTCGATTCTCCTGCTCTCTACCTTCCTTCCCCGCAGTGTAGCCCTGCTTTAAAACCATGGGCTCGCACTAAAGGGAAGGGGGCAGAGAGCAGGAGAGTCGGGGCAGCATCTGTTATCGTAGTGGTCTCCTATCTTGCTTCCACTGACGTTGCTTTGGACTGGCCAAACACACAGTATATACTTCCATTTAAAGGGCATCTGCCCAAGCTGAAGACCATTGTTCTTGCTTTTTTTTAGCGTTGTCTGCTGGTTTTTTGCAAGTTCCATGGAAAGGGCAGAGAGCTGGGATTTCAGGCCGAGGACAGTGGGAAAGGACATTTGCGACTGGTCCCCAGCAGTTGCTTTTTGTGTTGATCGGCCAGCCCAGTCAGTTTCAAAAATTTATTTGGTGAACTGCGTTCCTACCTACTTTGTATGCTGTTCACCTCATTTGCATGCACGGATCGGAATCGGATCGGCACAAAGGTAAGTGAATCGGGCTGGAATAAAATCGGGTCACAAAGGGATCGCAAACCGATCAGTACATGATCGGTTTGCTTAGTGAATCTAGCCCATAGTTGGGAAGAGAAAGGGAGAGGTGGTGGACCCTGAGGAGGTGGGGAAGGAGGGAGAGATACTGGATGAAAGGGTAGTTGAGAAAAGGAGAGATGGATGATTAGCACGGAGAAAGAAGAAAACGACAAATTGGATGGTTAGCACAGAGAAAGAAGAAAACGACAAATGGGCAGGAGACCCTGGCAAGCAAGTTATCGGAAGACAACCAGAGCCTGGGACCAACATGATTTGAATAATGACCAGACAACAAAAGGTAGAAAAAATAATTTTATTTTCTGTTTTGTGATTACAATAGGTCAGATTTGATATGGGTATCCTGCCAGAGCTGGTGTTAGACAGCAAGCGTGAACTAGGACCTAAAAGAGAGATGAGAAAATTTTTTTTTTCATTTATTTTGTTTACATCCCAGAGCCAGCGTGGGGTTGGAGAGGTTGTAACCCTATACTTCTACTAAGACTAAGGGGTCCTTTTATTAAGGTGCGCATTTAGCGTGCGCTAAATCATTTATCGTACCTTAATAAAAGGCCCCCTAAGTATCTTAATAAAAAAAATTTGGCCCACGACTTAGCCTATGTTTTAGATTTCGGCCCCTTATGTGATTGAGTTTGATACCCCTGCCCTACTGGCTCTGCGCATGTGTCAATCAGTTTTCCAATGACTGGTGGGGCAGGATTACTGCAGACCTCCGCAAAACTAATTGGCATGCAAAGTCATTGGAAAATCGATCACCGTTTTAAAATCACATTTTAAAAAATTGGCCCAAAGTGACCCACATGATCCTATAGACCATTTCTAGTGCATCCAGGCTTATGTAAGTTAAGTGGCCCTGAAGTTGTTCATGGGAAAAGCATTGTTGCTTAACTGTAATAGATGTTCCCAAAAGATGGGTTGATCAGGCACACAATTCTTTTACCTCCCAGAGAGCTAAATTTATTGATTAGCTATGCAAATTGCAGAAATAACTGCTGTGCCTGGGAAGGGATACACATGCTTAGAACTTTGCATTTAATTATAAGCTCTAGGAGAATTGTTCAGTCCTAGTGCTATTAGATGGTGTCACTCACTTATGTGCCTGAACAGTCCTGCTGTCTACAGAATAAACCTGCTATAGGTGAAAAGCATTATCCCAGGACAAGCAGGCAGCATATTCTTAACGCATGGGTGACGTCACCGACGGAGCCCCGGTACGGACACTTTTACTAGAAAGTTCTAGTTGGCCGCACCGCGCATGCGCGAGTGCCTTCCTGCCCGACGGAGGAGTGCGTGGTCCCCAGTTTCTTCGTTTCCGCGGAGCGAAGAAGACGCATGTGTTTTCAACGGCCGTTGAAAAACTAATTTTTGCCTTCCCGCTCGCGTATTTTCTCACTTTTTTCTATTTTTCTTATTCGGATTCCCTTTATTTTTGCTTTAAAAAAAAAAAACCCCAAAAAAAACTCGTCGAGTTTTCCTTATTTTTTCAGGCCGGTCCCGGCGGGGCCTGTTGCCACCATACAGGCCTCCGGATTCGATTTTGCGGAGGCCGTGTTTCCCTTCATGCCCCCTCAACCGGGCTTTAAGAAGTGCCAGCGGTGTGCACGCCCGATCTCTCTCACCGACCTGCACAATTGGTGCCTCCAGTGCTTGGGTCCAGAGCATCGGGCTGACACCTGCACCCGCTGTGCTACGCTTAAAAAGTGCACTTTAAAAAATAGGCAGATCCAACAAAATATTTTGTTCGGTACCGGATCTGCCATGGAACCTGCCACGACGTCGACTGCACCGACTACGTCGACACCACCGGATCCTTCTTCGGGGTCGCTGGGCCCAGGTAAGCCGGCTAAGAAGCCTTCCACTTCTCTGGAACGCCCTCCTGCCACGGTCGCGACGCCGACCCTTCCGGCACCGCACCGACCCCGTAAACGCTCCGCTCCGATATCGGTGAGTGCCTCGTCATTGGCCTCCTCATCGCCGGAGCGTAGAGCGGCACCTATGGTACCGAAGAAGAAAAAAGCGGTACCGGTGCCCCCTCTGGATGACCGCATCGCGGCCATACTCCGATCTCAATTACAGGAGCAGCTGCAGCAACAACTACAACAACTGTTGCCGGCGTTGCTGGCCCCGCACCTTCCAGTACAGGACCGGTCCGAGCCTCGCACTGTCCCATCGGTGTCGACCCCCTCGGTACCGATTAATACCTCCATGACGGTACTCTTGGCTGAACCGCCTACAGTGCATGCCCGTGCCGCTGCCGACCCTTCCCGGTCCCAAGAACGACATCGGTCTTCCTCACCCGGTACCGCCTCGGTACGCTCAGGCAAATCTCTCTCAAAGACCCGCCATACCGAGCCTTCCACGCCGACGTCCAGACATGCACACCCCAACGTTAGGGACCCGGACTTATGGGAAGACTCCCCATACGGTACCGAAGAGGACGCTTCATCGACCGACGAAGAACCCTCCATGGCCGACACCGTTTCCAAACCGGAACAGTCCTCTTTCTCTAAATTCCTTAGGGAGATGTCAGCAGCTCTTTCTATCCCATTAGAGTCCGACTCTAAAAAGTCTCAGGCTTTCCTCGATGCCCTAGACTTTGCGCAACCTCCCAAGGAATTTTTGAAGTTGCCCGTCCACGACATCTTACGGGAAACTTTTTACAAAAACTGGGAGACTCCCCTCACTGTTCCCGGGGCCCCTCGCAAACTGGATAGCTTGTACCGGGTCATTCCAATCCCAGGGTTTGACAAGCCTCAATTGCCCCACGAGTCTCTCCTGGTGGAGTCCATCTTGGAAAAATCTCAGGGTTCCGGTGTATATACTTCCACCCCTCCTGGCAGAGAGGGAAAAACTATGGATAAATTTGGTAAGCGCCTTTTCCAAAATGCAATGTTAGCAAATAGAGCAAACAATTACACCTTTCACTTCTCCTTCTACATGAAGCATCTGGTGCAACAACTCTCCTCCTTACAAAAATATCTTCCAGAACGTAAGGTCCCCCTCTTCCAGCAGCATATTTCCAGCCTCCTCCAACTCAGGAAGTTCATGGTTCGCTCCATTTATGACTCGTTTGAGCTGACCTCTCGAGCATCTGCCATGGCTGTTGCTATGCTCCGTTTGGCCTGGCTGAGAGTCTCTGACCTTGACATTAACCACCAAGACCGCCTGGCTAACGCACCTTGTCTGGGTGACAAACTCTTCAGGGAGTCCCTAGACTCGACAACCCAGAAGCTCTCAGCACACGAGACCAGGTGGGACACTCTGGTCAAACCTAAAAAGAAGACTCCACCTGCTCGCCCCTACAGACAACAGTCTTCCTACCAGCGCAGGTTCTCGGCCAGACCTCTCAACCCGCCTCAGCAACAGTCTCGCCGTCCTCGTCACCAGCATCAACCTCAGGCTCAATCGCAGTCTCATCAGCCTGTCAAGCCTCTTCCTCCATCAAAACCATCTCAACCCTTTTGACTCCTTTCTCCAGGGCATAGCCAGTCTTCCACCGTCACTACCTCTTCCTCAGCCTATCGGAGGACGTCTTCAGCTCTTCCTCAGCTGTTGGGAGGTCATCACTTCGGACCAGTGGGTCCTCAACATCATTCGCCATGGCTACTCTCTCAACTTCCAGACTCTTCCACCAGACAATCCTCCCATCGAGTCTGCTTCTCACTCATCCCAATCCCTCCTCCTCCTGAGGGAGGTCCAATCCCTCCTTCTTCTCAATGCCATCGAAGAGGTGCCTTCGGACCAAAGGGGTCAGGGATTCTACTCCCGCTATTTCCTGGTTCCCAAGAAAACAGGAGATCTCTGTCCCATCCTCGATCTCAGGGACCTCAACAAGTGCCTGGTCAAGGAGAAGTTCAGAATGCTCTCCCTTGCCACGCTTTACCCTCTTCTCTCTCAACACAACTGGCTATGTTCCCTAGACCTCAAAGAGGCCTAAACTCACATCCCAATCAATTTGACTTCACGTCGCTACCTCCGATTTCAGATACAACACCGTCACTATCAGTACAAAGTGCTCCCCTTTGGCCTCGCATCATCGCCCAGGGTGTTCACCAAGTGCCTTATTGTGGTGGCGGCCTTCCTCAGGTCTCACAACCTCCAGGTGTTCCCCTACTTGGACGATTGGTTGGTGAAAGCACCTACGTCTCCACTTGTGCTACAAGCCACTCATCACACCATCTCTTTCCTCCATCTCCTGGGGTTCGAGATCAACTACCCCAAGTCGCATCTGCTTCCCTCACAGCGACTTCAGTTCATTAGAGCAGTTCTCGACACCACTCTGATGAGGGCGTTTCTCCCCTCCGACCGACAACGGACCCTGCTCCACCTCTGTCGTCAGGTGCTCCTTCATCACTCCATCCCAGCCTGGCAGATGATGGTCCTCCTGGGTCACATGGCCTCGACGGTCCATGTGCTTCCTCTGACGCGACTCCACCTCCGGACGCCTCAATGGACTCTTGCCAACCAATGGTCGCAAACCTTGGATCCTCTTTCTCATCCCATCTCTGTGACATCGTCTCTTCAGCAATCTCTTCAATGGTGGTTGAACTCCTCAAATCTTTCCAGGGGTCTACTCTTTCATCTACCCCCTCACTCCATGACCATAACCACAGATGCCTCCCCCTATGCGTGGGGAGCTCACCTGGGAGATCTTCGCACCCAGGGACTCTGGACCCCTCAGGAGCGTCAACATCACATCAATTTCCTGGAACTCAGAGCCATGTTCTATGCTCTAAAGGCCTTCCAGCACCTTCTCTACCCTCAGGTTCTTCTCCTGTGCACAGACAACCAAGTCGCCATGTACTATATAAACAAGCAAGGCGGCACCGAATCTCCCCTCCTCTGTCAGGAGGCCATCCGCATCTGGACCTGGGCCACGGTCCACAGTCTCTTCCTCAAGGCTGTCTATATCCAGGGCGAACAGAACTCCCTGGCCGACAATCTCAGCCACATCCTTCAGCCTCACGAGTGGACTCTGGATCCTCCCACACTCCGCTCCATCTTTGCTCAGTGGGGCACTCCTCAGGTGGACCTCTTTGCAGCTCCTCACAACCATCAGCTGCCCCAGTTCTGTTCCAGACTCTTCTCTCCTCATCGTCTGGCCCCGGATGCATTCCTGCTCGACTGGACGGATCGGTTCCTCTATGCCTTTCCTCCCCTGCCTCTGATGTTGCGGACGTTATCCAAACTACGCAGGGACAGAGCCACCATGATTCTCATCGCTCCTCGGTGGCCTCGCCAACACTGGTTCTCCCTCCTGCTCCAGCTCAGCTCCAGGGAGCCCATTCCTCTCCCTGTGTTTCCTACTCTACTTACGCAGCAGCATCAGTCTCTACTACATCCCAATCTGTCCTCGCTCCACCTGACAGCTTGGTTTCTCTCGGGCTGACCTCTCCAGAGAATCTGTCTCAGTCTGTCCGTCGTATTTTGGATGCCTCTAGGAAACCGGCCACCCTCCAATGTTACCATCAGAAGTGGACCCGGTTCTCCTCTTGGTGTCTACTACATCATCACGATCCCACCTCATTGGCGGTGGAAACTGTACTGGACTATTTGCTCTCTCTCTCCGACGCTGGCCTCAAGTCTACCTCAATTAGAGTCCACCTCAGTGCCATCACTGCGTTTCATGAGCCTATCCTCAGAAAACCTCTTACGGCTCATCCCCTGGTTTCCAGGTTCATGAGAGGCCTCTTCAATGTCAAACCACCTCTGAAGCCTCCTCCAGTCGTCTGGGACCTGAATGTGGTTTTATCAGCCCTCATGAAACCTCCGTTTGAGTCTCTTGCCACGACTTCACTCAAATTTCTTACATGGAAGGTGCTTTTCCTCATTGCCATCACCTCTGCCAGGAGGGTTAGTGAGCTGCATGCACTGGTTGCCGACCCACCTTTCACTGTTTTTCACCATGACAAGGTGGTTCTGCGTACCCATCCTAAATTCCTTCCCAAGGTGGTCTCGGAATTTCACCTCAACCAGTCCATTGTGTTGCCTGTCTTTTTCCCTAAGCCCCATTCTCATCCTGGGGAACAGGCGTTACACACGCTGGACTGTAAGCGTGCCCTTGCATACTACCTTGACCATACCAAGGCTCACCGCTCGTCCTCTCAGCTCTTTTTGTCCTTCGACCCTAACTGTCTAGGTCGTCCTGTCTCTAAACGGACGCTTTCCAACTGGCTTGCTGCCTGCATTGCGTTCTGTTATGCTCGGGCCGGTCTTTCACTGGAAGGTGCTGTCACGGCCCACAGGGTCAGAGCTATGGCTGCTTCTGTGGCTTTCCTCCGTTCCACTCCCATCGAGGAAATCTGCAAGGCTGCCACTTGGTCTTCAGTTCACACGTTCACTACTCACTACTGTCTGGATACCTTCTCCAGACGGGATGGACACTTCGGCCAATCTGTGTTACATAATTTATTTTCCTAATGGCCAACCATCCCTCCTCCCTCTCTGTTAGCTTGGAGGTCACCCATGCGTTAAGAATATGCTGCCTGCTTGTCCTGGGATAAAGCACAGTTACTTACCGTAACAGGTGTTATCCAGAGACATAAGGCAGATATTCTTACGTCCCACCCACCTCCCCGGGTTGGCTTCTTAGCTGGCTTATCTTAACTGGGGACCACGCACTCCTCCGTCGGGTGGGAAGGCACTCGCGCATGCGCGGTGCGGCCAACTAGAACTTTCTAGTAAAAGTGTCCGTACCGGGGCTCCGTCGGTGACGTCACCCATGCGTTAAGAATATCTACCTGCTGTCCCTGGATAACACCTGTTACGGTAAGTAACTGTGCTTTACTGTAGGAAGGGCTGTGGCTGTCTGGTTGAGCTGCTGCCTCTGTACTCAGAGGTTGTGAGATCAAGTCCCGGTGCTGCTCGTTGTGATCCTGGGCAAGTCACTTAATCCTTCAGTGTCCACCACTTTGAGTGTCTCTGAGAGGCTTTTTTCTTCAATTTATCATATGGTAGTCGGAGATCTTATTTTGTTGGTATAGGAAAATAGGGACAGTGTGAGCTAATAGTGATATCAGAGGTGAATGAGAAGATGTAAGAGGAGTTGTAGTAAAGAAAATCCACATAAGAATAGCTGAATAGCTTTCTAAGAGAGTTGTTCTTGTCTTTTGTTTTAGGAAGTGATGACGAATACAGTGATGATGATGATATGAGTTGGAAAGTGCGACGCGCGGCAGCTAAGTGCTTGGATGCTGTGGTCAGCACTCGACATGAAATGGTACCTGACTTCTACAAGACAGTATCACCTGCCTTAATAACCAGATTTAAGGAACGTGAAGAAAATGTAAAAGCGGATGTTTTCCATGCATATCTTTCCCTTCTCAAACAAACTCGACCTGTACAGAGTTGGCTTTGTGACCCTGATGCAATGGAGCAGGGAGAGACTCCATTCACAATGCTTCAAAGTCAGGTCAGTTTAAAATATTTCCTCCTCTTGGTTTTCAGAAGAGAGAGCACCATGAAACGAGTGGGCATATACTATTATATGAGATGTATTTTGGACTTCTACAATAACTCATATTTTGATTTTGCCCACTTCTATTGCAGTAAGAGTTACTAAGGAAACGACACATATCACTATCTTTAATGGGTGATAAATTTGTGCTTAATGATTGGTAATACTGTGCAAAAAAATAGCAAAATCTTTATATAATAAATAATGTTTGGTAACATTTTTTTAAGAGTATAAGATAAGCCATTTTTAAATATCCATCATGCTTTGCAGCCTGGCCAGTCTGGGTCATAAATACCTGGTAAATAAGAAAAAATAGATCATGTTTCTCTTGGCTTATTTCAAAGGATTAATGATGACTTTTATCAAGTCTAGCTGGATAATTTTTTAGGAGATTTCTTGCAGGAAATTGTCCAACCTTCTTTGCAACCCTTCTAGTTGTTTTGGCCTTTTCTTCCAGATACAAATTTCACTGCTTAATTTTGTGTTACATAAAAATTGCACAACTTTGTTTTCTGTCTGTTGAATGTTAGTTTCATGGCATGTCCTCTTTTCTATTCCACCCTAGTCAAGATTTTATAAAGTTGTCCCCTCTGTTGTCTCTTATCCAAACTGAAGAAAGGCTAAACAGGATAGACTCTTCATAAATAAGATATTTTATTTTGTTTATCATTTTTGTCACCTTTTTCTAGTTCTATTATTAAATCTTTGAAATGAGGTGATCATAACTGCACCGCAATAATCAAGGTAAAATTTCACTATTAACCTGTGCAGAAACTGGAGATATTTATTTGTTCGCCATTCTTTGTTGAATAATTCCCAGTATTCTTTTTGCCGTTTTGGCAGCCTTCCACACTTGACTCTTAAGATCTTTCTCTGACTTTTGGCTAAGAATCCAATACTTTGTACCTGTGGTTGGGATTATTTTTATCTATGTACATCACTTTATATTTGAAAGCAAATCTAGTGGGATCTCTTAGGGAGAGGAGGAGATAGTGGATGCTATGGATGGGCCACTTGGCCTTTATCTGCCTTCATGTTTCTGTAAACTAGGACATGGGCTGATGAGGACCAGTCAGCACGGTTTTAGCAAAGGCAGATCGTGTTTGACGAACTTGCTGCACTTCTTTGAGGGAGTAAACAGACAGACAGACAAGGGCAACCCAGTCGACATTGTATATCTGGATTTTCAGAAGGTGTTTGACAAGGTTCCACATGAACGATTACTTCGGAAAATTGCAAGCCATGGAATCGAGGGTAAAATACTCACGTGGATTAAAAACTGGCTGGAGCATAGGAAACAGAGTGGGGGTAAATGGACAATACTCGGACTGGAAGAGCATCACCAGTGAGGTACCGCAGGGCTCGGTGCTTGGACCCATGCTCTTCAACATAAGAACATAAGAGTTGCCACTGCTGGTCCATCATGCCCAGCAGTCCGCTCACGCGGCAGCCCTCCGGTCAAAGACCAGCGTCCTACTGAGACTAGCCCTACCAGCGTACGTCCTTATTTAACAGGGACTTGTCCAACTTTGCCTTGAATCCCGGGAGGGTGTTTTCCTCTATGACAGACTCCGGAAGAGAGGAAAACACCCTCCAGGGATTCAAGGCAAAGTTAGACAAGTTCCTGCTAAATAAGGACGTATGCTGGTAGGGCTAGTCTCAGTAGGGCGCTGGTCTTTGACCGAAGGGTCGCCACGAGAGCGGACTGCTGGGCATGATGGACCTACTTTATAAATGATCTGGACATTGGTATGACGACTGAGGTGATTAAATTTGCAGACGATACGAAGTTATTCAGAGTAGTGAAGGCGCAGGGGGATTGGGAAGATCTGCAACATGACATAATCAGGCTCGAGGAATGGGCATCAACATGGCAGATAAGGTTCAATGTGGATAAGTGTAAAGTGATGCATGTCAGTAACAAAAATCTCATATACGAATGCAGGATGTCCGGGGCGGTACTTGGAGAGACCTCCCAGGAAAGACTTGGGAGTTCTGATCGACAAGTCGATGAAGCCATCCACGCAATGTGCGGCTGCGGCGAAAAGGGCGAACAGAATGCTAGGAATGATAAAGAAGGGGATCATGAACAGATCGGAGAGGGTTATCATGCTGCTGTACCAGGCCATTGTGTGCCCTCACCTGGAATACTGCTTCCAGCACTGGTCGCCGTACATGAAGAAGGACACGGTACTACTCGAAAGGGTCCAGGGAAGAGTGACTAAAATGGTTAAGGGGCTGGAGGAGTTGCCGTACAGCAAAAGATTAGAGAAACTGGGCCTCTTCTCCTTCGAACAGAGGAGATTGAGAGGGGACATGATCGAAACATTCAAGGTACTGAAAGGGATAGACTTAGTAGATAAGGACAGGTTGTTCACCCTCTCCAAGGTAGGGAGAACGAAAGGGCACTCTCTAAAATTGAAAGGGGATAAATTCCGTACGAACTTAAGGAAGTTCTTCTTCACCCAGAGAGTGGTAGAAAACTGGAATGCTCTTCTGGCGTCTGTCATAGGGGAAAACACCCTCCAGGGATTCAAGACAAAGTTAGACAAGTTCCTGCTGAACCAGAGCGTACGCAGGTAGGGCTAGTCTCAGTTAGGGCGGCAATTCTTATGTTCTTATGTACCAGTATTTATGTATGCAAGTATGTAAAATACATGGAAAAAGAGAAAATGTCAACAGATAAACACCACATAGCCTATCCAGTTTGCTCATCCATACCATCTGAGTCCTCTTCCTGTCCCTTAGAAATTCTATATGCTTGTCCTATGCTTTTCATATACTGTCTGTCTCCACCACATCCACAGAGAGGTAGTGGTGTACCTAGCATATTTAATACCCAGGGTTGATCACTTTTTAACATCCCTTTCCTGTATATAAAAAATTTATTTTTAGTAATAATCCACAAGTCACAAAACAAGGGTGTACCTAGGAAAAACAGCTTTTTAAACACTGCAGTGAGCACTAGAGCATTAGTAAAATAAAAATTATTAAACAAGCCAGATTAGTATAGATCAATCATGCACAGTCAATGTTATCAGAAAACCATATCTTTTTCATACACATAGAACACAAATACACCCTCACCCCAGTATGAAATAAGATATCGCAAATTAAAATTATAAATATGTAGACAAAAGTTAAACTGAACCGCCAAGAAGCCAGATCTTGTATACAGTGCAACATCACAGAATCAGAAACAGCATATCCCCTAATACTGTGCAAAATATAAATATAAAGAGAGCAGATGTAAATTTGAAAAAAAAAAAAAGGCAAATTATAATCACCAGTTTACAAATTAACAAATAGAAATAAAACAATAGGGGACACTCGATGAAGTTACAGGGAACTATACAGGTCCTGGACCTGATGGGCCCCCGCGTGAGCGGACTGCTGGGCGTGATGGACCTATGGTCTGACCCAGCAGAGGCACTGCTTATGTTCTTAAAGAACAGAAGGGGACAGAAAGGGGAGGAAGAAAAAAAGTATTAAGGTATCCACTGTTGAAATGATAAACAAGAAAGAGAGAGAGCTAAAATAGAAATTAAAAAGGAGGACACCAGTGATGGACAGAAAATAAAAAACAAACAAACCAGAAGGACAGATAATGAGAAGACAATGAATCAAAAACTCAAGCCAGAGATAGCAAAGGTTAGATAAATAAAAATAGTATCTTATGGAGAATATTTTTTATTAGCAAGTAGTTCCCTGGGGGAGGGGGAGTAGAGTGAAGGAAGAGTCTTATGTAGGCCCAGTGCCTCTAATGTCCCACCACTACTCTGTTTCAGCCTCCCCGAATAAATGAGGTATCGGCTACTGCTCCTATGCTCATAACAAAAGCAGGACTCCTCAGTTTTTTTTTTCACTCAGAGAATAGTTAAGCTCTGAAACACATTGCCAGAGGTTGTGGTAAGAGCGGATAGTGTAGCTGGTTTTAAGAAAGGTTTGGACAAGTTCCTGGAGGAAAAGTCCATAATCTGTTATTGAGAAAGACATGGGGGAAGCCACTGCTTTCCCTGGATCGGTGGCATGGAATGTTGCTACTCCTTGGCTTTAGTCAGGTATTAATGACCTGGATTGGCCACCGTGAGACCAAGCTACTGGGCTTGATGGACCATTGGTCTGACCCAGTAAGGCTATTCTTATGTTCTTATGATGGAAAATAAGAATATACCATTTTATTGAATAATAGTCTCTGATGCATTTGATTGCTTACGATGTATTGTTTTTTATTATGAAATTGTATCCCTTTCGCTGAATTGTTCAGTTTTATTCCTTGTTGTGAACCGCCCAGAATTGTTGGTAGGACGGTATATAAGAAAATAAATTATTTATTATTAATATATTTTTTCAATTAGCTTTCAGAGGCCAAAACCTCCTTTCTCAAGTCTGTACAGTATACTGCTATTACAGTATCTTGTCCTGGTCTGAGGAAGGGGATTTTGGTCTCTGAAAGTTAGTTTAAAAAAAATAAAAGTATTAAAATTAGTCCAATAAAAAGATTACCTTGTTTACATTTTCTGTTTATAAACATTTAGCAATACAGCTACAATACTTCTTTATTCTAAAGCAACAACAACAAAATTTTTTTTTCTAACTTTTGTCATCTCTAGTTTCTGCTTTCTTCTGCTGCTACTACTACTATTTATTATTTCTACAGCTCTGCCAGACACACACAGCAGTATACATTAAACACACAAGAGATGGTCCCTGCGTGAAACGGTCCCTGTTTGAAAGAACTTACAATCTAATTATGACAGAAACAGTGGACAAAATGGTGAATCAATATAAGCTGCTCATGTAAGGAATTACAAAGGGATGAAGAGATAGAGAACTACAGAGGGAATGGTAAACAAATATGGTGCATTATCAGTTGGTAGGGTTAGAACTTAAACATCAAATGTGACCCCAAAGAACCAACTTGTTAGTACAAGGAGGAAAAAAGACCTCAGAATGGGACAGGCTACACCAGTGAAAAATCACTCTGCTGTGCCTTTGAACCCAACTTTAAATTAATCATTGGTTAAAAAAAACCCCAAACCCCAAAAACACCCTCCTGTAATCAATGCTTTTTATATATATACTAGTCTTTTAGCCCGTTACATTAACGGGTGCTAGAATATATGTCTGTCTTTCTTTCTTTCTGTCTCTCTCCCTCCCATTTGTCTGTCTTTCTGTCTCTCTCCCTCCCGCTGTCTCTTTCTTTCTGTCTGTCTCTCTCCCTGGCCCCCTTTGTCTTTCTGTCTCTCTCCCTTCCCCTGTGGCTTTCTTCCTTTCTTTCTGTCTCCCTCCCGCTGTCCATCTTTCTTTCTTTCTCCCTCCCTCCCTCCCGCTGTCTGTCTGTCTTTCTTTCTATCTGTCTCTCTCCCTGCCCCCTATGCAGCAGCAGCATTTCTCTCCCCCCACGTCTCTGTGCAGCAGCCACAGCAGCATTCCCTCCCCCTCCATTTCCCTGTACAGCAGCATTTCCCCCAACCCACTTCCCTGTACAGCAGCAGCAGCATTTCCCTCCCCCTCCATTTCCCTGTGCAGCAGCATTTCCCTCCCCCACCCACTTCCCTGTGCAGCAGCATACCCTCCCCCTCCATTTCCCTGTGCAGCAGCATTTCCCTTCCTCCACCCCAGTTCCCTGTACAGCAGCAACAGCATTTCCCTCCCCCTCCATTTCCCTGTGCAGCAGTATTTCCCTCCCCCACCCCACTTCCCTGTGCAACAGCAGCAGCAATATTTCCCTCCCCCTCCACTTCTCTGTGCAGCAGCAGCAGCATTTATCTCCCCCCACTACCCTGTGCAGAAGCTGAAGCAGCATTCCCTCTCCCTCCATTGCCCTGTGCAACAGCATTTCCCTCCCCCCACCCTACTTCTCTGTGCAACTGCAGCAGCAGGGGTATTTCCCTCCCCCTCCACGTCCCTGTGCATCAGCAGCAGCATTTTCCCCTATCTCCCCTTCCCTTCCCACGGTTTGGCCTGCTCCCTTAGTCCCTTACCGCCCCCTCTTCCCTTCCCGCGGTCTGGCTGGCTCCCTTAGTCCCTTGCTGGAGTTTATTTTTAAGTTTAAATGTGCCGCGGCGGCTCCTCTCGCAATCGCCGCCTGCATCGGAAGCCTTCTCCAATGCAGGTACGGCTCGTGAGAGGAGCCGTTGCAGCGGCTTTTAAACTTAAAAATAAACTTCGGCCAGGCGAAAAGGAGCCGGCAAGACTGCACATCATCTTAGGGTCTGCAAGAGAGGGACTGTTGTATGCGCGCATGCACACTCCTGCCAGCCACGGACCTACGGATCACGCAGATAAGAGTGCGCATGCGCGCTTAGCATTTTATTATAGTAGATATATATATATCTTTATTCATTTTCAATGATATTTTATAATCTGCTTTCAACAAGAAAAATCAGAACACTTATCTTAATTCCTACAGAGCGCATCCATTTCACCCAAGGCTTCTTTAGGGGAATGAAAGGCTGTTCATTAATCTTAAATCAGTGCAGACATTAATTCCTCGAAAACAAACAAATATGTTTGCAGGCTTTAATTGGTCCAGTATTTATGTCGTTTAAGGCTTCCGCTAGTCACAGTTCCAAAATATATTAAAAATGTTCAAAACTTACTAGTGTTCTGCAAAAACGCAATTTCAAATTTCCCAAGCTGTAATATCAAAATGGCTATGGGGACATTTAAAGATACCGAGTTGCACAAAAAACAATCAGCCGAGGAAACGTCATACAGGCGTAAAAACATACAGCTTAATTTTCTTTTAAATACTTTAATGTTATAACCTTTAAAGTTTAAAACAACAGATTCACTAGAAGGCTGTTCAAACCAATCTGCTCCAAAGAATTGAGCCAATCTATCCATTTCTGCTGATATTGAATAACTTGTTGTTACTATCTCCTCTCCTCTCCCCTCCCCCACACACCAAAAGGCAGGAATATGATCTATGACACAACATTTATGACATCCACGTCCAAAAAAATGAATAGATTCTTGAGAAAAGTTGCAGGTAAATATGTTCATCGCAAGAATTAAGCCAATCGGAAAAAAAATGTAGTTCAGGCGCATTTCCCAACCAAATCAAGAAAATGTCATTAATATATCTGAACGCATCTACAGCACTAGTGGAAGCTGAGAGACTTGCCCTTACCTTACTCAGAAAACAAAACAAGCCGAGCAGGTCCTTTTCCTCACTTTACTGTTGTCTAGAATCTATTTAGACTTACATTCCTCAGTGTTCTCCCCAGAAATTTTTCCAGCCGTGTGGCATGAAAAAGTAGCCGGGTGGGGCAGGACAGGGAAATTTGGTGGTTAGAATAGGGTCATTAAATCCAGTGGCGTACCTAGTATATATGACAGCCATTGCTGATCATTTTTAACAACCCTGTCCTCTATATAAAAAAGTTGTTTTTAGTAATAATCCATGAGCCACACAAGGGTGCACCTAGGAAAAAGCAGCATCTTAAACACTGCAGTGAGCACTAGAACACTAACACAGGCATCGTAAAACTAAACAAGCTAGATCCTGCACAATCAATTGATCTTGTACAGTCAATGCTAACAGAAAACCATGACTTTTCATACACACAGAACACAGAAACACCGTCACCCAATATGGAATAATCACAAATTAAAAATAGAAATATGTAGACAAAAGTTAAACTAATGCAACACCACAGAAATAATGACACATGTCCCCTAATACTGTGCAAAATATAAAGACAGTAGATGTAAATTTGAAAAAACTGATACATAACAATCACCACTTTAAAAATTAACAAATAGTAAAACAAATAACGAGAAATAAGAAAATACCATTTTATTGGACTAATCAATTTTTCAATTAGCTTTCAGAGGCCAAATCTTTCTTCAAGACAGTACAGTATACAGCTGTTATGGTATCCCGTCCTGACCTGAGGAAAGGGGTTTAGTCCAAAAGAAATTGCCTTATTTCCATTTCCTATTTATAAAGTTTTATCAATAAATTACATTACATTACTTGATTCTATGTAAAGCAACAAATAAATTTATTTCTACCTTTTGTAGTTTCTGCTTTAATCATCTTCTCTTCACTCTTTTCTTTCTATACAGCGTTTGTCCTCTCTCCCTTCCATGCAACATCTGCCCTCTACATTTGCCCCTTCCACCCAGCCTCTGCTTTCTCTACCCCTTCCATCCAGTGTCCATCCTCTGTCTGCCCTTTCCATCCACTGTCCGCCCTCTGTCTCTTCCATATGGCATCTTCCCTCTTTTTATGTCCCTTCAATAAACTGTATATCCTGTGCCCTTTCTCTTCTTTGTACATGATTCATTTCAGCTTCATCCTCTCTCCATTTTTCTGTCTCCACCCTCCTCCCCTATGCTCTGGCTTCTCTCTCTTCTCCTTTCCTTCCTTCCTTCCCACTCCACCCATGGTCTGGCATATCTATCTCCTTCCCTTCCCTCCCCCCATGCCCTGGCATCTTTCTCCTCTCCTATCTCTCCCTCTCTGCTTTGATACCTCCTCTCCTTCCTTTCCCTCTGGTCTGGTTTTTGTCTCCTTAGTTTCCCTTCCCTCCCCCTTGCCCTGGATCTCTCTCCTCTCCCCCTCCTCCTGCCCTGGCATCTCCTCTCCTTCCTTTCTCATCCTCTCTCCTTCCTTCCTTTCCCCTGGTCTGGCATCTGTCTCCTTCCCCCCCCCCATGCCCTGACATCTCTCTCCTCTCCTATCTATCCCTCCTCTCCTGTCTCTCCGTCTCTGCTCTGGCACCTCCTCTCCTTCTTTTCCCTCTGGTCTGGCATTTGTCTCCTTAGTTTTCCTTCCCTCCCCCTTACCCTGGCATCTCTCTCCTCTTCCCACCCTTCCCTGGCATATCCTCTCCTTCCTTTCTCTCCCTCCCTCCTTCCTTCCTTTCCCCTGGTCTGGCATCTGTCTCCTTCCCCCCATGCCCTGACATCTCTCCCTCCATGATCTAGTATCGCCTTTCCTTTCCCTCCCTCCCATGGTCTTGGCATTTCTATTTCCTCTCTTCTCCCTTCCTGGTCTTCCTTCTCCCTCCTTCCCTCTCTCTCCCAAATTGGGTGCAGCAGAAGCATTTCTCTTCCCCCATACACTCTAACTCTCCTCCTACACTGCTCTTCCTACTTTCCCATCCATTCTCCTCCTCCACTGCTCTCTCCTCAGTCCTGCTGCAGCTTTCCCTCTTCCATTTTAAGTCCAGCACTCTTCTCTGTTCCCAATCCAGCAGCACCTCTCCCTCTCACCTCCCTCCACCACTCAGCTCCAACAGCACCTCTGTCTCTCCTCCTCTCTACTTCCGTTTCCCCCACCAACTAGCTGTAGCACCTCTCCTTTCCACCCCCCAGAGCCAGTGCATTTATGGGAAAAATACTGAAACATAGACTAGTGCTCGATGACAGGAACAAAAGGAAAGAGGGAAGAACTGCAATGCATAAGGAAAGGAGAATATAATTGTAAATAACAGGTTAAAGCACTTTGAATTTGGTGACCTTGTTGCTTTTACCGTTTGAATGCATCTTTAAAAAGAAAGCATTTAAGATTACCTTTAAATCTATCTAGATTGATTTATTCTGTCAAGTGAGCAGGCAGTAAGGCCCTGATTCTGCAAAATGCGTCTAAAGTTAGGCGCCATTTAGGTGTCTTAAGTTAGGCGTCCTTTGTAGAATCGCATTCAACAGAGTTCAGCACTGTTTAGGCATCTAACTTTTTAGGCGTCCTTTAGAGAATCAGGTTTTAGGTGAGATTTAGACGTCCAATGTCCTTAATGTTATATTTTATTATTATGTTATTAGAATAGCGATTTTTATTCTATTTTTCCATTATAATACTAGGAGTTGGATGTGTTTAATGCTTTTATTTATTTCTCCTCCATCAGACAGTGTGACTGAGAGTCGAACCAGCAACATTAGGATAGAAGGGTATAGGTTTAACCAGTGTGCTACAGAGTGAGCTAGCAAGCTGCATTGCAATTGTAAAACTAGGTCTTATAGGCATTGTAAGGAAGTCTACTTTTGAGCATAGTTTAGGCTTCAGATAGACCTGAGTTCTATGGATGAAGCTTAGGCACATTTTGGATGTCCTTAATGCGATCTGCTAAATAGCTCCTTGGGTTTTTAATTTTGATTTATTAAGCTCAAAATACATTTAATAAGCTACCACATAAACAGGGCACATCAATACAAAGATATTGCATGCAAAACCTTCTATTTTTCTGGGCAAACAGCAATGCTATTTGCTAATTAGAGGGAAAGATCCAATAACTGAAGCACAGCACATGAAAAAAAGCAGCTTTATGTTTCTTGTGAAAAAGCTACCCTTTTTTTCTCACTAAAGATTGCTCCAATGAGGTCATTCTTAAAACAGGTTGATTCAGCAAATAAAGCACATGACAAAAATATATAGATTGCACACACAACTTCATTTTCAAAAGCTTAAAAACTGAAAAAACGAGACACAGACCTTAGCATAGCTTCTACTTCATTACAAATGGAGGTTTGCAGCTGCACAATGGTGACATCATTGTGAGATCATCAAGGTGTCCCTACAAGGTAGAATGCCACAATTAAAATATGTGCTGGGGGAGCTGGTTGGGATTTGAACTTATGACTCTGGAAGAGGAGCCACAGGGCTTTTACTTATTGAGCTATAGCAGCTTCCAGGCAAGTGTCTCTGACTGCTCTGTGATAGGATAGCTTCGAGATCTACTAAGCTATCCTATCACAGGGCAGTCAGAGACACCTGCCTGGAAGATACTATAGCTCAATAAGTAAAAGCCCTGTGCTTCTCTTCTAGAGTACTGTTTAGGCCTAAAAAAGGGTAGCTTTTTAGCAAGAAAACTAAAGCTATGTTTTTCATGTGCTGTGCTTCAGTTAATGGGTCTTTTCCTCTAATTAGCAAATAGCATTGCTGTTTGTCCACAAAAATAGGTTTTGCATGCAATATATCTGTTTTGATGTGCCCTGTTTATGTGGTGCCTTATTAAATATATTTTGAGCTTAATGAAGCAAAAATAAAAACCCAGAGAGCTATTTAGTAGATTGCATTAAGGACATCCAAACTGTATTTAAGTTCCAGAAGAATGTCCAAAGAGTACCTAAGTTCCGTCTATAGAACTTAGATATATTTGAAGTCTAAACTAAGCTCAAAAGTAGACCTGGTTTTCATTCGCATACAATATAGGCTTGATATGGACGCTCAGTGTTATGTAAATGAATCAAAGTACGCCCAAATTGAGTCATTGCCCAAACCACACCCATTCCATGCCCATGCCTATTGAGTTAGGCACGAGTTTTAAACATGGGCTTCCATGAGATTGTGGCTGCATCTACAAAGTGGCATCTATGTCCTTTGGATGCCTAAGTACCAATTATCACTTGTTAAGACCCTTAATTGGCTCATTAACTACTTAGATTGGATGCCTAAAGCATGCATGACTTAGGTGCCCTTTATAAAATCGAGGCCTGAGTTCCATAACTGAGGAGCTGTCACAGAAAAGATTGTATTCCGTCAAGTGCTGATAGTTTTTAAAAAAGGAACTGAGAGAAGATGTTTATCCTCAGATCTTAATGATCTGGATGGAATATGAGGAGTAAGAGTTCTTTCCAAAAATAAGGGTGCTTTTGTCATTTGAACTTTGAAGATTATTAGAGCTATTTTGTATGATATTCTGTGGTTTATGGGCAGCTGTGCATTCTTTAAAAGTGGAGTGACATGATCAAATTTTCTTTTTTGGTAAAAAATTTCATTGCAATATTTTGAATCTGAAAGCGTCTTAATTCTCTTTGTGTGATTCCCTTATATAGTGAATTACAGTAATCAAGTTTTGATATTATTAGAGAATGAATTAGAATATTTAGAGAAGTATCAAGTAAATTGGCAAGTGATCTGATCATCCGCAGTCTACAAAAACACTGGCACTGATTTGATTATGATTTAGTTTGGGATCAATGATTACGCCTAGGATTTTAATTTTATCAACTTGTTGAAGTATATTATCTTCAATTCTGTCGCTGCGATTTTTATGCCTTCTCTCCAAGGGAAAACATGGATTTTGTTTTTGTGACATTTTAATGATAGCATATTTTCGCTAAGCCATTGACAGATTTTGACCAGTTTCTGATTGATGTTAGAAATCTCTAGGGCTGTATTTGAGTGTAATGGATGGATGAGCTGTAAATCATTTGCGTAAGTCCAATTGATTGTCAAAGTGTTAATAGAGGGGCCATAAAGATGTTGAATAATAGTGGTGACAATATAGAACATTGGGGGATACTGAAGTGGTTTGGATAATAATAATAATAACTTTATTTTATACCGCCATAACCAAAAGTTCTAGGCGTTTTACACTTAGATGATGAATTATTGAATATAATTTGGAAGTTCAATCTGAAAAATTAGACTGAAACCATGAAAGAGCTTGGTTGTTAACTCCGACAGATGAAAGTCTGTTTAGTACAGGGGTGTCAAAGTCGGTCCACGAAGGCCGCAATCCAGTCGGGGTTCAGGACTTCCCCAATGAATATGCATGAGTTTTATTTGCATGCACTGCTTTCTTTCATTTTATGCTAATAGATCTCATCCATATTCATTGGGGAAATCCTGAAACCCCGACTGGATTGCGGCCCTTGAGGACCAACTTTGACACCTGTGGTTTAGTAGAAGGTGATGATTAATGGTGTCAAATGCTGCAGAAAGATCTAGGGAAATGAGAAGGGCAGATTGGTAATGATCTAGAAAATAGATAATTGCAGATGTCAGACCGATCAAGGAGTATTCAGTTGAATGATTCTGCCAAAATCCAGTTTGATTTGGATAGAGAACATTGTTTTTTTCGATAAATTCAGATAATTGACTGAATACTACCTTCTCGGTCAATTTCGCCAAAAAAGGAATATTAGCAATGAGATGAAAATTTGCACAGTTATGATTTGAATTGTGATCTTTAATGCGTCGGGAGTGGTACAGAGGACTGGCGAAGGGTGGTTGTGGTCCCTCCCCACAAAAGTGGAAGTAAAGAAAAAGTAGGGAATTACAGGCCGGTAAGTCTGACTTCTGTGGTAAGTAAATTAATGGAAACAGTTTTAAAACAGAGAATGGTGAAGTTTCTGGAATCCTGTGGATTACAGGACTGGAGGCAATATGGATTCACTAGAAGTAGGTCTTTTCAGACAAATCTGATCAATTTCTTTGACTGGATGACCAGATAATTGGATAGAGGATGTGTGCTAGATGTAGTTTATTTAGATTTTAGCAAAGTCTTTGACAGTGTTCTACACAGACATCTAATAAATAAACTGAGTGCCCTCGTGATGGGTCCCAAAGTGACAGGCTGGGTCAAGAACTGGTTGAGTAGAAGGCGACAGAGGGTAGTGATCAATGGAGATCGCTCTGAGGAAAGAGATGTTACCAGTGGTGTGCCTTAAAGGTTCTGTTATTGGGCCTGTTCTTTTTTTCCAAAAGTTTATTGAGAAAATGCAAAAAGATACATAACCATGAACAAGGCAACCAACATCCAATACAATCACATCCCTCCACCCCGCCAAAAGTCATACTATGATTCTTCAGTATGAGACAAAACAGTCCAAAGCAAAAGAAAACCCCCATCCACAGCCCCTCCCCCATTCTATGTGCGTGCAGAGAACCAACTAGAAACCACCAAAGTAGCTGGGTGAGACCACTAGGAGACCGATGACCACTTAATGTAAGGATCTCAAACCTTCAGAAACTGAGAGAGGCGATTAAGAAGTAGAACTGTCAATTTAGACATACGAAAAATAAACGCTAATTTCCCCAATAAATGCTGCCTAGTAGGTGGGTGAACCTGCTTCCACTGTGAAGCCAACAACAATCTGCTAGCTGTAAACACATGAAGAGCCAAGGTCTGATAAGAGCATGGCAACGCCCCATGCAATAAAGCACTGCCCATAGATTTACAAACAGGCCTATGAAAAATTTCAGTAAGAATATCAAACACCATAGACCAGTAGGAGACCACTTTAGAACAATCCCACCAAATGTGCAAAAATGTACCTCTTTGCCCACACTGCCTCCAACACGTCAGAGGTGTGCAAGTAAATACGGTGCAAGTGAACTGGTGTTAGGTACCACTGATAGAGCATCTTGTATCCATTTTCCACCAAAGAGCTAGCAATTGAGGGGCGCATCAAGCGTTTGAAAAGATTGGCCCACCATCGAGAAGCAAAGGTCCACCCTAACAGAGTCTCCAAAACCTGAATATATTTGATAGATAGGGCATTTTGGGAAGTAAGTGCCTTATAAAAGCGAGTAACACATCCTTGACCACAACTGCCACCCATGGTCCATTCCAACAAAGTTTCCGGGATCAACAACTCACCCAGGGCCCTACGCCGAAGAAAGTCGCAGACCTGGCAGTAGCGAAATAAATCCAGGTCCCCCAAGTCGTAGGCCTCCTGTAAGTCCGAGTAGCACACAATCTGACCCTCCTCGAGGAAATCCCCCAAATCCGCAAGGCCCTGGAGGGCCCAAGTTTTAAATCGCAGGTCCAGTCTACCGGGCATAAACCCCTCCGCCACCCAAAGCGGTGTAGACAAAAAAATAGCACCTACCAGGAAGCAAACGAGCCCAAGTACGGGTCCAAATGTTCAAGGTAAGAGAAAGAAAAGGGTTATAGCCTCTCAACAAAGCCCGAGCCTCCGACAGAGACAGCCAGGGAAGCCCAACACAGAGGCCATCAGCAATATGTGGTTGTTCGATCTGGACCCAACTTTTAAAGCGAGATTTACACCAAGTCAGAAATGCCTTCAATTGGGCTGCCACATAATAACGCTTCAAACAAGGGACACCCATCCCACCATGGTCCCGGAATTGATATAACACACCCCTTCGAACCCGCAGGGGCTTACTTTTCCAAATATACTGAAACAGTTTCCTAGAGAGCCTACGGAAAAAGACATCTGAGAGTGGAATCGGCAAAGCTTGAAAAAGATATAAAAGTTTCGGTAATACCATCATCTTCACACTGGATGCGTCCAAACCAAGAGATAGAAGAGGCCTCCCATTTATCAAGATCCTCCCAAAGGGACTTAAGCAAAGGAGGGAAATTCAAATCATAGAGAGACTAAGAACTAGAAGTAATATTAATCCCTAGATATTTGATACATTTAGCCACCCATTTAAAAGGGAACTGGCGTTGTAACTGAACCCTATCACCCGGAGTCACGGACAAATTAAGAATCTCAGACTTATCCATATTCGTCTTAAAACCAAATATCTGGCCAAAACGGTCAAATTCCGCCACTATCCCTGGGAGAGAAAGCACAGGGCGCGTGACAGTAAGCATAATATCATCTGCAAAAAGCAGCAACTTAGTAGAGACCTTACCATGAGTAAAGCTCCTAATGTCCTGACGGAGACGAATATGGTTAGCAAAAGGCTCCATCACCAAGGTGAAAAGAAGGGGTGACAGGGCACAGCCCTGTCTAGTCCCCCGTCCCAATTCAAAAGATTCCGTATATCCACCATTGATCAACAGAGCAGCCAGCAGCTTAGTATACAACAATTGCACCCATGAGAAAAATTGCCCTCCTATGCCCATAGTTGACATAGTGCTCAGCAAGTACGGCCAATACACCCTATCGAAGGCCTTCTCAGCATCAATCCCTAGTAACAACAAAGCTGGGGGGCCTCCCTGCTGGGCCGACCAAATTAAGTGCAACAAACGCCGGGTATTATCAAAGGACTGCCTCCCTGCTATAAATCCAACTTGGTCATCGCAAACCAAGCGCGGCATATGATGTTGCAGCCGGCGAGCTAAGATCTTAGTAAAAAGCTTATAGTCCATGCCCAATAGCGAAATAGGCCTATACGAGCCACAGTTAGCTGGATCCTTACCAGGCTTTAATATGAGTTATTCCAGCCAAACGCCACGAATGCGGCAACTCGCTAGCTACCTCAAGGCCATTGAACATAGCAGTGAGAGGGCCCACCAAAGATGTTTAAACTGCTTATAAAAGCAATTAGAAAACCCGTCCAGTCCAGGAGCTTTACCATTAGCCATGGTCGAGATCACCCAAAGGGTCTTCTCCGTTATCGGAGCCGAAAGCTCCTCGGCCTCTTCCGCCGTCAAGCTCTGCACTTGAGCCTGCTCTAAATAGTCATCTATAGAGCCCTGGGGGGCATGATGCTCCAGGGTATACAAAGTTTTATAAAAAGCCAAAAAAACCTGCGCAATATCCTCCGATGAGTGACAAAAAGCACCCCCAACAGAATGAACCCCAGGAATAAAATTCCGCAGCCTCTTCTTTTTTAACTTATAAGCCAACAACCGACTCGCACGATTACCATGTTCAAAATGTTTTTGTTGCAAGCATTGCAGCTGTTCAGAAATCTCCTTCAATTGCATCTGCTGCAAGTCCTTTCTCGTCTGCTCTAGGCGAGTCAGCAAAGAGGTATTCCCAGAGGCCAGTTTATGGGCGCGCTCCAGAAAAAGTAGCTGTTTCTGCAACACTTCCAATTTCCGACCCTTTTCCTTCCTACAAAAAGATCCAATAGAAATAACCTGGCCCCGCAATACCGCCTTCAAGGCCTCCCAGAAGGTAATTGGGGAAACCTCCCCAGTCCCATTGAGTTGAATATAATCTCGTAACTCTTTTTCAACTCTGAGAGCTGTGATAGGGTCGGTCAATAAACCATGCCAAAAACGCCAATATCTCTTACCAAAAAGGGATGAGGTGGGAAGCAAATCAAAATAGACAGGTGAATGATTTGACTAGACTCACAGTTCGATGGTGGCCTGAGAAATTTGAGATAGCAAACACTTGCTCACCCCCCAGAAATCAATGCAAGAGTAGGAGTTATGCACCCCAGAAAAATAAGAATAATCTCTGGTGGAAGGATTAAGATGTCTCCAAGGATCTACCAAATCTCAAGTCTCCCACAAAGCTGACAGCCATTTGCGATCGGCCTTACCATACTGAACCCTGGTGGTCGAGTTATCTAAGGAGGGCTCCATGGTAATATTAAAATCACCCCCCAGGATCAAATGCCCCTCAACTTCTTCTCGAAGGACAAGGTCCAAAGCATCAAAAAAACTCACTTGCTCCGCATTAGGAGTATGAACATTACACAGCGTATAGAGAACATGTTCAGTTTCAACCTTTACCAAAAAAATATCAGCCATGAACATCACGTGCAACATGTTTAACTAATGGATTCAGGTGAGCAGCTATCATAATACCCACCCCATGTTTTGTTAGTACCTGATGTATCGGAGGCAAAATAGATATGGGAGTACTTTTTATGATGCAGTAAAGATTCAGATTGTGGTTTAAAGTGGGATTCCTGAAAGAAATCCACCCCAGCTTTTAAACGCTCAGCCTCCCAAAACAAAAGCTGTCTTTTATGTGGCATATTTAGACCACGGACATTTAAAGAGAAAAAAGTAAGCCCCCTAGCAGTCATCACCCAGCCTCAAAACACAAACCCACATTCACCCCAGCACATAAACAGCAAAAAATACCACACACAAGCCCCAAAACCCTGAAACCCCCAACCCCCCCAGCAACCTCTTCCCAGCTATTCTCATACCCCAAACCTCCCCCATCCAGCAACCTATCCACAAGAAAAAGGCCCACCAACAATAGGGCAAACAGAGGAAGCATATCACCCACAAACAGCCATCACCACGCCCCTCCCCCTTCCCGCTGTACAGAAAAAAAAGAGAGTGCAAAGAAGATAAGTCCCACACAAACCAACCAGACAAAGAGTAGATAGGAGAGTTTCTGCTTCATCACAAAACCAAGTACCAAGGCCCACAAAAGAATCAGCCAGAGGGCCCGGGGTCAGACCCCGAGTGCCGTTGCAAACGCCTGCCATTGCGAGATACCCGACGCCATCGATGGGAAGATGCCACAGAGACCGTCTCCGACGTCTCCATCACAGGGTCCGCAGAATTGGGCCTGTTCTTTTTAATATTTTTATAAACGATATTGCTGAAGGATTGTCAGGTAAGATTTGCATCTTTGCGGATGATACCAAAATCTGCAGTAGAGTAGACACGCCAGATGGTATGAATAACATGAAGAAAGACCTGGTGAAGCTTGACGAATGGTCTGAAATTTGGCAGCTAAAATTTAATGTTAAAAAATGCACGGTCATGGATTTGGGCTGCAAAAACCCAAGGGAATGGTACAGATTAGGGAGTGAAGAACTTATGTGCACGACAAAAGAGAGGGATTTAGGTGTGATTGCATGTGATGGTGTTAAGAAACTTCAAACTTTTGTGAAACACACTAAATCCTTAAAAAAAGGCTAAAGCACAAGATAAAAATCCAAACTGGATATAATGGAGAAATTCTTTAAGGATCTCAAGCGCTCACAGCTAAAAGCCTGATGTATCTTACAAGCTAATAACCATAGGGTGAGCTATCATTGGTCCTTTTAAATTCTCCCATTTACTTATTTTTTATCAAAAACATTCTTTTTTTCTTTTTTTGATTTGTTTAGATATTTTAAACGTGTTAGATATTCTGACTTTCGATTAACAACCAGTACTCTTATATTCAACCATATGAGTCATAGAGTACTTAACTTTGTGACGACGGAAGATCTCCGTTTCGCTCTTCCTAATTTTAGAAGAGCTTCATCAGGGGAAGTGCCAGCAATAACACAAAATAAACGGTTTTCTCACATTTAGGGTATTTGGATGCCATGATCTCTGTCCCTAAGTGCTGCCGCCACTATTTACTGCACCCTTTCTCCAACCCCTCGAGTCTTCCAATGTCTGTAATGCTCCCGTACTTCCCCCGCCGGTTCCAGCTGGTCGGGACATAGGAGGAAAAACAGCTGCCACAAAATCGAAGCCCCTGGACTGCGCCCGAGCGGCCTGCCCCGGCAGCTGAATGGAAGAAAGTAAAAATTTTTTTTTTTAAAATAAAAGAAAGATAAAGAAAAAAGCAGCGATTCGTGAAGAAAAAAACACAAACTGTGGTGTAGAGTAGGCACGAAGTAACAAAGTTAAACGCAGAGAGTCAAAGACGGGCTTCTCGGCTCCATGGAAAACTGAGAACTCAGGAGACGCGCCCTACGCTGGGCAGGAAGGCACTCGCGCATGCGTGATGCGGTCAACTCAAAACTTCTAGTTTCTTCAAGCAAGTCTGCTTGCGAGCTTCCGCATCCAGGCTCCACTGATGATGTCACCCAAATGTGAGAATAGGCTGCCTGCTTGTCCTGGGATAATACCCAGATCTGAAATCATATAGGATTGTGATGAGTTCAGTGTCGTGTTTTTGTTTTTTTTGAGACAGTTGATCTGGGGATGTGAGTAACTTGGTGGAGTATGTCTGCAAATTAATGGTGTAGATGAGATTGTAGCTGTAAGAAACTGTGCATCTGTGTGGGGGATGAAGGCAGGGATATGGTGGGGTGAGTGTCCCATGCTTTCCTCTTCCATACTTCACTTTCTGATGTCCTCCACCCCAGCCTATCACACTTTCCTTCCCCTTCCTTTTTCACCTTCTCCGTTCTCTAACCATTACCTAGTCCTCTCCCTTTTGCTGCTCCTCTTTCCCCTTTCCATATCCTACTCGCATCACGTGTCCCTGATATCACCTTCTCTTGACTGACAAGGCCTGGCTTGCCGCCTCCTGCTGTTATAACTGGTTTTTGTGAAGAGCTCAGAGGGAGCCATCTTTTCACTGTGGGCAAATCAGCCATTTCTGATGCCACAACAGAGGCAGCTGGTGAGTGCCAACAGCCACACCTGAACGTGAAGTGGTGGTGTGCCATTTTGAGACAGAATTAGAGGAGGAAAAGATGATTTGGAGAAGAGCCATACCACCAGTAAACCTGGAAGAGAAGGTCGGACTTTGAATGAGAGGAGAGAGCAACTCTGTCTTGTCGTCTGCTTGTGGCTGTTTCTGTGTTCCTTCACTTGGGCCTTGCCTTTTCCTGAAGAATTACCCAATTTTGTGTGATTATACATGTGCTCAATTGTTTGAAAAATTCTGTGCATGCATTCTTCAGTGTATAATTGTGACCTGCTGGATGGAAAGGTACAGGTACCAATAGGTGGGATATGTGACTTATTTATACCACAAGATAAAAGGATATCAACTGCATAATTCTGCAAAATTTCAGTCTTTGGTACAGGCTAAATACATCTTCAAAAAATGACAAAACCTTTATCAATAAAGTAATTATTTATTTAAAACTTTTTTATACCATTTACAAAAAACTAAACAGTTTACATCAATTAAAACATACATAAGATAAAAACAAACCATATCATAAAAGCTACATAAAACAATTTCTTCTATTCACTTATCAACTAATAAAACACAAGAGTACACTAGCAAACAAGGTTAAACAGATTCTTTTCTTTAAAAGACGATTAATAAATCACAAAAATGCAGTAACAAACAGCTGAGTTTTCAACTGC